>NC_055696.1:8898750-9537500 GCF_017639745.1 Melanotaenia boesemani
GACCCAAAATTTTAAAATCAGAAACGTTTATCTGGCGAATACGTTTTATGTTTAATTTGTGTGTGTATGTCTGCCTTAAACACGATCCCCCACATAATTTCAGCTCCAGAGCATCTCCACATCAGTGTGATGCTATCTGTTTTCTCCTCATGAAAGAGGCTTAATGTTTTGGACATCAAATCGTTACTCTTGTAATTAGGCTGCGCCATTAAAGTAGGAACAAAAAAGAATTTAAACCGTTTAACGAGATCCAGTCAGAAGGTCAAAAACCTGTTGGATCGATAAGAGTAATTTTCATTTTCATATTAGTCTGTCCTTTCATTTCGAATTAACCACTATCAGTCTGTCAATCTTGTTATAAAACATGTAAAAAAACTTTGCTTTTATTCGGGTTGTTAAACAAGGTAATGTGTTAAAAACACATAGTTTCTCACGAAAAACTCGGCCATGTTTTGCATTAAAACTTCAAGCAACATTTGTCATAAACGCTTCAGATTTAAAAATATCATTTTCCTGCGGCAGGTAGTCTGTGCGTGGGGGCAGATTGGTGCCCGTTGCTCAACATAAAGATGTTATCAAAGGCCCTAATTTTCAAATTATGTACAGCAGTCATCCCGTGGATAGGAATAGTGGTTTCATGGGTCGTCACGCAGGGAGGCTCATCCTAATTTGCAATCCCAACTGGAGACTGACAAATAGTTTTGACCTCCCTCTGGAGGCGCGGGCCAGAAGTGCAAAGAATCTCATTCTCCATAATCACTTGTTACTGAGATAAATAATCGAGGAAAATAGCACTCTCACGCTGTAACGACTCTGTTGCATTTCTTCACAAGCTCCAAGCTAAATAAATAAATATACACATATAGCCACTTATGAAAATGCGTCATCACACTCATATCTGTGGGATCTTTCTTTTATTTTTTTTTATCACTCGGCATCGAGACGGACTAATTTAGCATCGCTCCATGTGTTCAGCATACAGCTGTGGGCTGGCAAAGCTTCTTAACATGAATGTTTGATAGTGGGGGAAGCATTGCCCCAGAAATAGTAAATTATTTATAAGATATTAAGTTGGAACAATTGCCATCACTCAAATTCATCCCTGATGATAACGCTGACCAGTGCCTGCTGTGCCGTTGGTGAAACACATTTTCAGGGAGCTTTTTACACAATTATACCCAAAGATCTCGTGCCTGATGACATAAAGAGAGCAGTCTGTTTATGGAGATGTAGTCAATATCTCCTTTTCTTTTTGATATGAATAATTCATAGCTTAAGAACTATCCCCACTCTCTTAATATGTACACACACTTAAACACCCACACATCTCTAATACAAATGATGGTTTTAGCTGACAGTGTAACAGGATTTAAGGTCCCAGTGGGGCTTGGCCCAACCGCGGATGGGCGCTGTGACTGTCGACGTGACACAGAGGGCCGGCTGCCCCTCCTAATCTGCCCCTGAGGCAACATCACAGCCTGCACCTCCATGGACACACAAAGGCCTGATTATCATTCATATGCTCACCAGAAACACCAGTCCAATAGATAACAGATGACACGTAAGTACCAGCTGAATGGTGCAATATGTTTAGGCTGCTGGAGTCTATAGGGACTAATGAATCCTTAAGAGAGAAGGAGACGGACAAAGAGATGCTGTCAGTTGAGGGTGCATTAAGTGACAGATATCAGGCTCCACAGGTGAATTTGGACTTGACTGAACAAAAGAAAAAACTCATGGCTTCTGTTTTCTTTTGAGTTCTAACTGATAATATCTAAAACATGGAGATTGTTTCAGTTATTTTAATTCCATATAAGGGTAATCGTAGAGATAATGTTTGCATAAAGGCACATCCTAGCTGAGCTAGAAACCTCTCAAGTAGACCAAATACAAACTCTACTTTGGTATAATTATGAGAAATTTGTGGCACCTTAAATGATTACAAATAAATGGACATTTTATACAAGAAATGATTTTTGGAACATATTTATTATTTTTATGAAGTGTGTTTGAACTATGCTTTTTGTCTCAGAAATGAATGTGGTTTTCTCTCAGACTGTAACTTGCAAGTTTACATTTGGTGGAATCTTTATTTAACTTTAATGAGTGATTTTTTAAAGAATTAAATTTCACTGGGATCAGTCATTTCCATATTCATAATTTCACTGCCACAACAGAACAGTAAAATTCACTAATATGGACTCGAATAAACATATATACTTTTTTTTTTACTGTGCCTGTGCTTCTGTAAATTAGCTTAATTATCCCTTCCATCAGTTTATTTATTCTCTTCATTCATTTTTGCTTTATTCAGTTAACGCCAATCAGAACTGCAATGAAAAGCATTGAGACTTTTTACTTTGTAACCATTAATTTCCTAATAACAGTCTTTATTTTTGACTGGTGTGGAGTTTTGTTAAAGGGATAAATTGCTCAAATGACTGTGGAGATGAAAGATGTCTATCTCTTCAATTTAACTCAAACTAAGTCATATGTTTTCTATTCTATTAAAATTATTGTTGCTATGTTTTTTGGCAACATTATGCAATCTCTCCAAAAATTAGTCTGTATATGCAGATACTTTCTTGGTGTTATTTATATATATATATATTTATTTTATTTTTTTTTTTTTTTTTTTTTTTGCCTTAGAAAATTTGTATGATTAAATGTCTCAAGTACTCGGTTACATTTAGCCCATAAGCTTTAAATAAATAACTCTTCTACTCAAAGAAATCAAACAAGGGAAGCACTTTGAATCATCTTTTTTTAGGACCACTGCAAAATTCACTGAAAGCCTCACAGTGTAAAAATCTAAGGTTATAGAGTGAAATTTTAAATGTCTCTTCAGGAATCTGCAATAGTAAAACAGCCTGAAAAGATGTGCAGCAGAGTGAATCATGATGTCCATCCATCCATTTTCTAAACCCACGCTTATTCCCCAAATTCAGGGTCGTGTGGGGGCTGGAGCTCATCCCAACCGCTACCAGGCGAGAGGTAGGGTACATCCTGGACAGGTCGACAGTCCATCACAGAGACACAAACAACAATTTACATTCACACCCGTTTATGAACCTACACGACCATGGAGAAAATAAGCAAAAAACTCATCATTCATCTTTTCATTTTTTTTACTGCTTTAATAATTAAAACATGTAAATCTATCAAATTAAATGGAGGGAAAATCACAAGGAGCATTGACCTGAATCAAATAAAAACAAATTATGAAATTACGAAACACAACAGAAATACACTCTTCTGCAATAACTTTTAACACTCAGATGATTAAAAATCTCCCCCTACTAACTGCATTAGTTTTAAAGTTGGATATTTGTTCATTTGTTAAAGTAAAAATACATCCACCTCAGTTGGGGTTCAATGCAACAGAAATCAGTCCACTTTTCACTACTGAGAATTAAACCTTAAAGTTTTTCTCTTTATGTTGATAACAACCTTAATGTTGCTGGATATGGACGTGCCAGCTAAGATGCTCTGTCATCAGCTGCTTTTAAAAAGCTGTATAATATCCAAAGGTGTTGGACTGGGATCAAGTCAGATGGTATATTTAGCCAGGATTGTTTTTCTTTACACATTCTTGTGTAATTTTGACTGTTATGAATCATAATCATGTTCGCATATTCCTCCTCCACCAACATTTCAGGGAGTCATCTTGGTTTATCCACAAGAATTTATGAATCTGTCTATAAATGTCACATTTCCATTGTCTTTTGAGCTAATTTAGCCCCACATTGTCACACTCCCTTTTCTCCGACTCCTTGTCATGATTGTGCATTTACTGTCATCCTCTGGTTCACATCAGTCATGCTGAACTTCATCTGAGCCACACACATTTTTCCTCTTCTATACCAAATTATTTATGTCTACTTTTTTTTTATTTTATCCTGCTTTATTTCTCTTTGATCTTCTATTTCATAGCAGGACAGTCAGCTACCTGCCTGAACTAATCATTATTTGGTCACAATATTCCTCTATTCTTCCATATCTTCGTCAAATTTCACAGTCAGATTTTATGTTTCTTTGCCATTTGTTTTCCACATATATAGAGCCTTAAAGCAGAAATTAGACACTAGGTTGTAAACTGAAAACGTTCAGCTCTACACATTACACTATTACATATAAATAAATATCAGTGTCAGTTATCACAGTTGATTTTATGTCTGTTAAAGTGTTTTCACATGGAGGTCTAAAATTTCAAATTGCCTTTCTAAAGTTTATCATTGATTACAGGAGGAAATCCCCAATTTGTCAAAATGAAATACAGCGGTTACCAGGATGTGACTCAGTTTTAAAAAAAGAGAGTGACAGTGAGAGTGAGACATTTCAGAGATATCAAATTCTGCTGTAAATTGTACTGATACAATCTTCTACATGCTAGAAAAAAGACTGTTTCAATCAACAATTTTCAAAATACCTTTTGATTAATATTACACTGTTGCCTGATGATAAATCTGGTTCCAAATGTATTCCTCTGTCTGCTGTGTAGAGCCTCTCTGATGTGGTTGAGTCCAGGTCAAGTGCTGTTGCTAGGTGCATCCTCACAGCTATGCCTGTCTCCACACAGCTGGCTACACCGACAGTGTCAGCACACAGTAATATGTGGTTATTGAATAGCTAGTTATGGCACAAAAACAGAGTCCTAGAAAAAGCTGTGCTGTGGATAGAAGATCATATCTGGACTACGAGTACAACACCTCTGTCTGGACATCATTCCAGACATTTAAGCCTCAAAGACAGATGATCACAGACGCAAACAGACAGACTGGAAAGCTAATGATTAACTGAAAGCGCAAAGAAATTTGCTTTTTGTATTGCTAATGTGTTGCCCTTATGACCCCCAAACTATGAATATACAATTAAATTGAGTTATTATTTAATATTTCTGGATTCATTTTTCTAACTGTTTTTATGTGTAGATAGCAAAGAGAAAAAAATGTTTGATAAACATCTGAAGTTTAGTACCCTTTTGCATAGAGTGGGAGTTCTGTATTTATTAAATTATAGTTAACAATCAGGAAATTAAATTGCCCAGTAACAGTGACTTTAACCTGTTGATGTCTGCAAAATAAATTTCATACAGCGTGAACCAATGATGATCAATTATTTTCCATTCTTATTATTTTATTTTGATTTTAATTTTGGATGATGCAAATCTATTTCCTTTACTATATTTATGTGAGTTTTTTTAGGCTTTTACCCTACTGTAAAACATTTTCCAAAGTATTCCCATTACCAAACATGCTTCGGTGCAACATATTTTACTAATCATTTTTAAACAACAACAACAACAAAATACTAAAAGCTCCAAACTGGTTTGATTTGTACATTAATTATATACTGATTCACATTTATCTTTTGTTTTAATTAATTCATTCATTCATTTTTTTGTATTTTCTGTTATTGTGTCTTGTCTTTAAAATCAGTCTTTGGCTCATGTAGCTGGAGATCATCAACTAAGATCAGACAGAAAAATGGAAAGACAGTCACAGAACAATCTACACCCTGAAAACATGCGAACAACACCTGACTAAAAGTTAGGTCAATTTAACTTGAACTTTTCTAATTATTAATTGAAACAGAATGAGGTGTTTTGCACATCACTTTCTAGAAACAAGTTAGTATAAGAAGGGTGAACAAATTCAAGATATTACAACAAAATCCTGCACAATAACTTGCAGAAACATGTATTTGCAATGTTTGGTATTAGACCGTTACTGGTAAATAGTTTTTAACAATCAGAAGCTATCTTAAATGGAAAGTGGTTCTAAGTGTCCAACCAATCACTTTCTTCAAATGTCACAGAAAGACACAAATGCTACAGATTTTAAAAA
This sequence comes from Melanotaenia boesemani, assembly GCF_017639745.1. Taxonomy (NCBI): domain Eukaryota; kingdom Metazoa; phylum Chordata; class Actinopteri; order Atheriniformes; family Melanotaeniidae; genus Melanotaenia; species Melanotaenia boesemani. The sequence continues at coordinate 8,904,597 of NC_055696.1, forward strand.
CATCTAGAAATCTATATAACATTCAACAACAAATTAATTAGTCATTTACTGTAAAAGTTTACTGTAAACCCAACCAGTCTAATATTAGGAATTCTTTTAGCTTGATTTTAAAGCATCACAAAGAATTTCTGCTAGTTGCAAGATATGTCTGCAAAAAAAAAAAAAAAAAAAAATCAATCCATCTTCTAGTCCAAAACAGGATTGCAGGGAAGCTGTAGCCTAGCCCAGCAATAGGAGAGAGGCAGGTACACCCTGGCCAGGTCGCCAGTCCATGCAGGGCCAATAAATAAACAAATAAATAAATAAATAGACTATACTATAAAAGTATACTATACTATACTTTCTGACAAGTATACATCAGAAAAATATACCATTTAGATTTAATGAGCCTATAGAAATGTGTTGATGTTATGGGAAATAAATCAGACAAGTGTATTTTTTATCTTTATCAAGTGTATTTTTATCTTTTCCTTTTTTTTTTTTTACTAAATCTGTTCCTCATACTGATCTAAAACATTTAGTTACCTACTGAATACTCAACATCTGTTTAATTTCAAAGTTTCATCATCCTTTTAGTTTCAACTTCAATAAACAATAACTAGTGTTGTGGTCAGAAATATTAGTAAAAAAGCGATTAGAGTTCTAAATATCTTTGGATGATTTCAAATTTCCTTTTGATGTAAATCCATTGGTTCTGCTACAGATATGCTTCAAACTTCGCCTTTGACCCCATTCATAAAAAAGCCTTGAAATGCTCTTCAAAAGGGTTCATTACCCTGTGGAGGTCAGTTGGCTATTGCATATGGCTGACTCACATTTTTCCAAATCAGTAGACTTTTGGCCCAGAAATAACGGGTCAAACCAATGAATTTAATGAACTCTCCCACACACAATGAATGCCTCTTGCCATTTGAACCCCAATAAAGGGATATGGGCAGGTCAGCAAGCCCTTTCAAGGGGTTTGTACACAAATGTGACAGAGTGCAGTTGCTTCAGTGTCTGCACTGACAAGTTGTTCAAAGTGCTGGGGATGTCAGAGATAGTGCCTTCATCCACACTGCCTTCTTTGTTCCCTTTTCTCTATTCATGAACAGTCTCACAATTACAAAAGTAAAAGAAAGCAAAGCGTCTTTTGCGATGTTGTGTTTGCCTCATTTCTCTTCGCAGAGTGATATGCTGTAGGCCAATACGTAGGAGACATTATTGTGGAGCGAACAAAGCTGAATTATGGCACAGAACAGCTTCTGATGGTGGCTCACTACTCCGCCCTCCTTTTCATCACTTTACTTTTCTGATCCCATCCCTCGTCCCCTCCCTTTATTCACTTTTTTGCTCCCAGTTTTGGTATTTGATGCTCTGATGTTTCCAGTAATATCTGCTCAACAGCTTATTCAACCTGGAAATAAGAAGGGGGGAAATGGAAATTGCTTTGTTATTGTTTTTTTGTGAAATTTAAATGTTAAAAAAAATTAGGTGCATCAATGTACTTGATGCCACTGCTTTGCCGTTTTGTGGTTGGTTGAGAAAAAGCATACGGTATTTGTGTGCTCACTTAATTGAATCAATAGGAGGCCCATGGGAAATCACCGAGGGGGGTAAGAGTTAAAGAGGAGTGAGGTCAGAGAGTTAGAGCAGGAGGGAAAGGAGGGAGATAAACACCCCCACAAATTCTACTTGTGTAATCATTATTTACTTATTTCCAGCTTAGCAGTTCATGATTACTCCATCAGTGTATCCCCCCCTCTCCTGAAGAACAGGAGGAGAATGAGCTGCAGGAAAACAGACTAAGGTCTTAAAGGAAGCTGAAAATAAACCCACTGATTCCTTTAAGTTTATTGCTTTCTCATTAATGACCTCCTGCAGTTTGTCCCATTTCCTCCCCATTCATCTCACATTAGCCTCCATTTGGCAGTCACAATTGTCTTTGAATTGTTTTCATTTCCTACAATATATAGAGGTCCAACACACTGACTTAAAAACACCTAAATTTCTTAGACTTTGGTAGTGCTCTTCCTTCAGCATTTGCTATTGAAATATTTTGGGCCTTTTTGATAAGACAGAGGACATTTTTGTCCTTTAAATCTTAGAGAAGGATCTCTTTTTCAAGAACTAAACTGTACATGAAGCAGAAACTTTGTCTCCTAGGTGAGAGCAACACTACAGAGCAGTGAACAAAAAAAAAAAACAAAAAAAAACAAGTACATTTGCATGAGTAAAAGCAAACCCCTGGTATGATTTTCATAACTTAATTTCCCCTTTTCTTCTCTAATTTCTATTGGAGGTATTGTGATTTGGAGTAAGCTTTTGTTGGATTTTTTCCCCCCCACTCAGTCGTTGCATTTCATCCCCCCTTCCTTCATCCTAATGACCCCTGCAACGGCTTTTTACTCTGTCTCACACTCCGCTTTTATCAAAACAGGGAATATATGGCCCAGTCTCAACTTTCTCTCAAGAGTTATGACGTAAGTAGTGTGAAAGAGAGCTTTAGGCTAATTCAATGTATATATATATGACCATATATGTGAGAGTTGATGTGATGACGGGTCACTGCCCATCTCACAGGGTCCCCTTTTTTCTGCAGAAGCACTCTATTGAGGAGGCGACACGCGGCGGGACGCTGCTGGGAGTTAGTTACTATTTCTTCATTACCATAGAAACTAACACACTGGCTTTGAGCCAATCTAGGCCAGGGGTCCACTGACACCAACTTTCACACTACTCTCAGTCCTGACAAAACCCTAAATGAATCTCATCACTCTGAATGATACCCATTTGCCCCCAGTTCACTGCCAGCTGAATGCTATGAACACTAAAATAAAGAGGCCTTCTCTTTGAATGAACACAAGCTGGAATGCACTTAGGTGTTGATGTAGTGAGGTGAAGCATGCCAAAACTATGGCAATTAATACATTTTGATGAGAAATTCAAGAAACAAGTTATCAGCATGTTGGTAAATGTACGTATTTTCTCCAAAGGTCATGTATGCTGTTGTCAATTTAAGCTGTTTTCTAACTTATAAGAGTTTGTCTTAACTGCATGTAATCCCATAAAATCCGTTACTTTACTTTCCATGACATGGGTTTCCACCACTGCAAAGATTAATGAGTCTATTGAACAACTCTGTCACATCGTCTGAGCAGAACCATCTACTGAGGCGACTTGAGGAGGACCAGGACACCAGTGGCTCCTGTTTCCATCCAACAGGTTAGTGTAGAGATGGTGAATGTCTTCAAATATGTCATGCACAGTGTCAATAAACTTGATTGAGCAAGAAAAAACAAACAAAAAACAAAACAAAACTGTCCTCTGCATGAAAGGCCAGAGATGGATCTAGTTTTGAAGACAGCTAAGGCCTTACAAGAACTGTTGGATGATGCTAAAAATGTTTTATGAGTCTATGGTGGCCTTATTTGTTGATGCATGCAGACTAAAGGCAGCAGATGCCAACAACCTGATCCTTGTAGGGGTGGAACTGAACTTTTTGGTGGAGGTGTCAAACAGGAAGTTGCTCTCTAAGTTAAGGACAGTTTTGGATTACTCCTCATACTGTGCCAGTGGCGGCAGCTACCTGTCAAAACCAGGGAGATGAAACGGAGATTGGATATGTTTTTCTTTTTTCTTTTTTTTTTTTAAAGGTGGTGCCAAATGTCCAGAGATTGACAGTTCAACTGTAGCAGGATCTTCATCAGTTGCCATGGATGATGATGATGGTAGAAGCTGTGGTAGAAGCTAAACTGCTTACACATCACTGATGTTCTGTTTTGAGTAAAGAGACCCATTAAACCCAGTCAGTCTGAGACATATGAGCCAGTTAGCAGTGAGCACGATGGCTGTTTACAAAGTTATGATGATAACACTTCAATAAAACAGCTGTTTTACTGACATGTTAGTTTGTCTCCTTCCATTTATGAAATCTGTTGATGACGTCAGTGTTTCCAGTAGGTTAACTGATTGTGTTCACTGGTTAAAACAGCAGATGTTAAAATGAGTTCTTTTATATCCTCCTGAAATAAATCTTCTTATTGAAAGTGAGGACATGATTTTTAACCATTATTTATCCACATTAACAGTGAGTCAGCAGTTTTCTTTCAGCAGATTTTCTTTATCAGCCTATCTGTTGTTGGTTGTGGGCCGATAGTCGTCTACTTTTGAGTCTTAATGTGTTAAAAGGCAGCTTCAGTGTAGGTGTTTATGGACAATATATGAAATTTCTATTTACTTACATTTTTCTCAATATGTTACTGATGCATCTGTTGTTCTCTTTATCAGGAAATCTAATCATTCTGGACCAGACAGAATAATGTTCAGAAAACAACAAAAAAAGCTTTAATCCAATCTTTAGTTGAACCTGTTTGATATAACATCCACGTCCATGCAGCAGACACAGAGACACTGTTTTTACACTATGTAGGAACAGTTTTCATCTGTCTGCTGCTCTAAAATTCATCACTGTGTCGGAGTATAGATTTTTATTTTATTAACCAATTACACTTTTTGGTAGTATTTAATGTGTTCACTCACTGATTTCTCTTAACAGCTGCTCTGTTTTAGTATTTGTAAGACACTGCATGGTTGATATTCACATTGCAAAGATCTGTGGCATGCATGAACTCATGTGGGATTGTCTGGGCCAAAATGCCAGGGCCGATTTTTTTCCCTCCAAAGGAGCTTGTTGAGCAAGACACTTGTCCCAACACGATGCACAACTGAATGCCAGAAGAACCCATTTCTGCGAGTGGCCATCAAACTGTACAACTCCTACATTAGATATGTCTTAATATGTACAACAACAGTCCAATAAATAAAGAAAATTCTAATGCACTAATGAACAGTTTTTAATTTCCAATGGTTTTAATGGGTATTAATATATTTATTTTTTCAGTTTATATATTTGCATTTTTATTATTAATATTGCTAATATAATCTTTGTGTTTCTAATGGTATACTCTTAGAAAACAATTTACCACTCTGGGATTTACAGAGTATATTTGTATCTGTATTTTTTGTCCCACTAAATAATTTCAAATTTTGGGAGGGATGCTCACTTTTTTATTTATTTATTTATTTATTTTTTTACATAGAATTCTTGACTTATTCTTAACATAGATCCTTAACTCAGCATAAAATCTAGGAAATCTTCTTGGCTCCACCTAAAGGTACTTCAATCCACTTCATAACATCTCTGGTTCTGTGGTTAACAGGTTATATGCTGTGCAATCACTTTCAAGAGCCACACTTGCCATTTTTTTACATTATCAGTTCATGCTAGGTGAGCTAGCAATAAAGACAACATTTATTTTAAGTCATACATCTCAAAAATCCGGGACAGGTTCATGTTTACCATTGTGTTGCATCGTCTCTTCTTTTAATGTAGCACAACTTTCTGAACATAAAAAAGTGTGTTTTTGTTTCTTTTAATGGGGCAGTGACATTTATTATGTACATTCCTGAATGCATTGTTGCCCAGCAACATCACAAGTCTGAGAAATCACACTCCTGGGACACTGCATCACTTTACAGCAGCATTTCCCTTTATGGCACCACGTCACACACCAGCAACTAGATATCAACACACTGGTCATTTTGAATGTGTACCATGGCTGATTCATCTGAGAAATGCAAGAGGCAAAGAAAGAGGGAAAGGGACAGAACAAAAGCTAAAACAAGAGTCAACATTTGACTTACTGTGACTGACTGGAGAGAGCTCAGAATACAGGTAGGATGCCTGATGGATGACAAATTAGCTGTTGTTTGGGGCGCCTAACTGAGAACACCTGCGAAAGTTCAGCAGTGCCACTTTAACAACAGTTAGTAAATGTCTGAGATCTAAAGAGCGTGGCTCAGTGGGTAGAATTGTCGTCTTGTGGCCTAAGGGTTGCAGTTCGATCCTCGGCCTGTTGAGCTCACTTTGAGGTGTCCCTGAGAAAGACATCCAACCCAAATTGCTCCTGATGGGTCGTAGTTGGCACCTTGCATGGCAGCTTCTGCCATCAGTGTGTGAATGTGTGTGTGAATGGGTGAATGCGATGTATGATGTAAAGTGCTTTGAGTATCATTCCAGGTACAGAAAAGCACATATAAATATAGACCATTTACCATTTTAAAGAGACCATTTGCTGGAGAGTAATATCATCCCATTCTTATCTGATATACAATTATCCAAAAGGAGGTAGGAGTCTCCTATTGGATAATTACTGCATAGGCGATTATCTTTCAGCTGGACACAAGTTATTTAATCTCAAATGATACAATGAGTAGCTTTTCTTTTGTTAATAACCATGTCGACCATGGTTGTGGAAAAGATGTCAGTCTGTTTGAGAAGGTTCAAATAATTGGTATGCATCAAGCAGAGAAAACATCTAAGGAGATTGCAAAAACTATTAAAACAGGGTTAAGAACTGTCCAATGCACTATTAAAAAATGAAAGGATAGTCTTCATAACAGTAGAACTCAAGGGATTGGAACTGAATAGTTGTGTAGCCATAAGAAAACCACTAATCAGTGAGGCTAACAAGAGAAAAATCTTCAATTTGCTAGGGAGCAAAAGCAAGATTGGCTTTTTTTCTTTTTTTTTACAAACCTGCATATATCATTTAGCATGGTATCTTTCCAGATGTCCAAGTTGCCAGTTCCATACCATCGAAGATGCAGGCTTTGGAACCAAGTGCTTATAACAAGCCAAATTGCCCCTCTCTTTTTCGTCCCAGGAACCCAGCATCCATGATTCCCAAAAAGAATTTCAAATTTTAATTTCATTTGGCCAAAGGACATTTTTGTGCTCTGCTCTGTCCATTTTAAATGAGCTTTAGTACAGAAAAATATAGTGTTTTGGATCATGTTCACATATAACTTCAGGATGACTTTGCTTTTCTAAGGTTCGATCTTCATGTCCGTCAGGCAAATATAAGATAAGCTATTGAAGTTTGGTGATTAGGGTTCAAATGTATAGCCCCTTAAACATATGTTTTCTCTATTTGAATCAGAGTGATGAGCAAAATTTTGACATGGGTTCTTGCTGGGACGTTGGATGGGCTGAAAAGCAGGCTGCATATTGTATTGAGGTGCAGCAATAGTAGTGGCAATAAATATGAGGCAAAGAGGAAGATGAGAACTTTGCAGATTGGATGGCTAGATTTGATGACTGCCAGTTCACAAGAGAAGCAAAGGAGCAGCTCAGTCCTGGAAGTGCTCCTAAGCCAGTGCACTGACTTCCATGACAGAATCATGTTTGTATTTAACAGTGTTGTCAAATGAATGGAAGATCAGAGGCATCCAATATTAATTCTCAGCTATGTTCTTTGAGCACAGATTCTCTAATATTCTTTTTTTTTTTATATATATATAATGTAGTGTAGATAATGGACCATTTAAAGTTCCACTAACTATACTTCTGGGAGAGTCTTCCTCTCTAAGGTGTTTTTTTTTATTCCCAGTCTTGTAACCTACCTGCTGCCATTAAATTTAATTTGTTGCAATATGTTCTTCCAGTTGTTTCTTTTAGTACGAGCCTTTTATGGTCCCTCATCCCAAATATTTTAAGATGTGTTGCTGTTGCCATCAAATTCAAGACAATTAAACAATAAAATAAATCACTTTCATCATTTAAGGTTTTTTTGTTCTGTTATGAATACATTATTAGATTGAAAATTAAGTTGTTTCAGAATTTTTACATCAGTGTATTGATGGCCTTATATTTTATCTATCCATTTATTTGTTTATTTTGCAAAATTTGCAGAGCATCAAAACTTTTTTTAAAATTGGAGGGACCTTTTTTCATCTCTTGTTGCATCTTCATTGTGATCTAGATTATTTATTTGATAAACACAAGTTCATCATTAGTGTTGTACAAGTACACAAAAAGCTATTTTGGCATTCTGACTGTACCTTTAGTGCTTCTGTTCACCTTGTGTTCTCCACACATATCTATACGAGATCCACGTTGGTTGAATTTAAAAATGTCTAAAAAGCTGGTGTTTTTTTTTTTTTTTTTTTTTTTTGTGCATTTTTTTTTTTTTTTTTGTGCATGTTTTTGTGCTGAAAAAAGTAAACCCCTCCCTGAGCCGCCACTTTACCGTGGAGCTATGCTGTTGGGGGATTTATGCCCCTGGTAAGTTACCCTTGACAAATAGGTCTCTAGGGGAGGGACCAGGCAAAGTGTGGCTCAGACGAACCCTATGATGAATGAAACAATGGATCCAGGTTTCCCTTGCCTGGATGCAGTTCACCAGGGCCCCCCACTGGAGCCAGGCCTGGAGGCCTGGAGGTGGGGCATGGAGGTGAGCACATGGTAGCTGGGTCTTTGCCCATGGGGCCCACTAGGGCTCAGTCCAAAAAGGTGACATGCAGGACAGGATGGGAACCCACATTCTTTGGGATCTGATGCAAGTGGCGTTTTGTTGTTAGACTAGACTAAAGATATCCAAGTGATTTACCACATGAACAATAGATGTACATGGAGGGATTCTACAAACGTCACAACCAGGCTAAAAACACCCATTCACCATTCTCTAACCCTAGAGATTAGCTTAGCAAGAGTAGCTAGAAATACAGCTAACTATATTGTAATAATACATAAAAGTGTTAGCAAATAGCATCATTACCTTTTCAATTTCTTGGCAGCAGACATTTTCCACATCTGTTGGCTATGTGGTACATTTTCCACATGTATACCTATTAACAGGGGCATTTACAAATATGTAAGGCAAGTGAAGGAAGGCAAAAAACATTATATTGAACTATAGCTGGTAAGCAAATTATTTACCAAACAGATGCGTCCTGCTGCATTTGTTCCTGTGGGTTACTGAGTTGCTGTGGATTGCTGAGTTGTTCACTCTCGTGTTTGGGGTCTGATTCGGCCTCGAACATGTACAGCTGTATGTTTTGTGTTGACATCTTCTACTGAGTATTTATATTACTTCCAAATGATTACGAGTTCTGCCGGTGTTTCTAACAAAAACATTTGATGTGCAAGCTCCGACAACCACTCCCAGCAGTTGACCAATCGAGCAGCTAGCATCAGGGGGAGGCGGGTTCAGGGCTGAATAGTCTCATTCAGCTTGTTTCTGGCAGAGGCTGATTCCAGTTTCGTTTCCAGTGAGGGCTGGACTCCGCCAAAGCTGCCCTTTGTCACCGATTCTGTTCATAACTTTTATGGACAAAATTTATTGGTGCAGCTGAGGTGTTGAGGTGTTAAGGGGATCTGGATTGATGGCCTCAGGATTGGATCTCTGCTTTTTGCAGATGATGTGATTCTGTTGGCCTCACCAGACCATGATCTCTAACTCTCGCTGGAGTGATTTGCAGCTGAGTGTGAAGCAGTTGGAATGGGAATCAGCGCCTCCAAATCCAACACCATGGTTCTCAGTTGGAAAAAGGTAGAGTGCCCTATCTTGGGATCTTGTTCACGAGCGAGGGAAGGAGGGAGGGGGAGATTGACAGGTGGATTGCTGTGGCTCCCGATTTACCAGTTGATTTACATTCCTACCCTCACCTGTGGTCATGAGCTGTGGGTCGTGACCAAGAAAATGAGATTGCGAATACAAGTGGCCAAAATGAGTTACCACCGCAGGGTGGATAGGCTCTCCCTTAAAGATAGGATTAAGAGCTCAGTCATGCAGGAAGGGCTCAAAGTAAAGTTGCTGCTCCTCCGCATTGAGTATGGTCGGGGTGCCCCTCAGATGCTGCTCTGACCAGCATGTCCTGGGTCTTCCAGGTAGACGGAAATCTGTGCTTTCCTGCTTAGGCAGTTGCCCCTGTCACCCTACCCTGGATTAGTGGCAAGAAGATGGATGGATGGATGGATGGATGGATGGGTGGATGGGTGGATGGGTGGATGGGTGGACAAGTATCACTCTCCCTCAATCTTGTTTGCCCTGTTTGTAATACTCTGTGAACTAAGTTAAACAATTACATGTCTGTGTCTTTGTTTAATGTAACTTTTAGGACATTTAGGATGACCCAGTGTACTGCTGGTTTTCAGGTTTTGATTGTACACCTACTCATGAAGAAAAGAAGACTGCGATTGACCTGAAAAGAGCTTTTTGTGCACACAAACAGTTCTAAATATTTTCACTGAGCTTATAATGAGCCAATTTAAAGGCCATTAATGGTTGATGTGTTCAGGCTTTCTCAAGATTTATTGATCAGTATAATACTTTTGGGTGGTACCAAATGCAGCAGCTATTATTTGGAGGATATTATCATTTTTTGTAATAACCTGAGGAACATTCTCAAAGTTTACCGATAGTTTACTCCAAATTATTTCCACTCTTTCAACTGTTGTGGACAATGAGATGTTTTTACTTTTTTAAATCCTATTTGAGAAAATTTATTCTGCAGCTGTACTGTATACCACTGTATGTGACTTAAAAAATACATATAAAAAAGTATAGATTTTTTTGCCTCTTCTTAATGTATTATGTATATATTACATGGTACATGTTATAATTGGGCATTGTGGTAGGTACAAGGTCAGAGTTCACAATTGATCCTCTCACCCCTGGCAGGTGCAGCTCACAGGAGTGAGAGGAGGTGGCCCCTCATCTCTCCCACCTCTTCACGCTGCTCAGCAAGAGAAAGGGAGGAGTGTAAATGAGTGCACTCCAGAAAGCCATCACCTGCTCCCTCCACCCTAAAATCCCCTCTAACACTGCCAGACAGAGATATGTTACAACCATTGCTCAGATTTCTGTAACTGTGATTAATGAGAGAGACAGAGAGAAGATCGACAGACAGACAGAGAGAAGAAATGGGTTTAGGAAGAAAGGATTTTCAACTTTTACTATGCCTTGATTTAGTGTTTTTATCTGTTTTGTTGTTTTGAGTATAAACACATTCATCTGTAGCAAAATGTACATTTGTCATGCCTACAGAGGGAACTGAATTGGAGTGGAAAGCACATTGAGTTTGTGTGCACAGAGAGCCCAAAGGAGAGGTTGTGTATTGATGGGTGCCCCTCCCAGCTTCTCCCAGATTCCCCGTCTATTGTGACTTTGAGTGAATGTATCCTCTTGCTAAGGGCAGTGGAATGTGTCTTCTCAACACATGTGATGGATGGGGCCTTGTTTTGCACTCCTCCGCCCCTCCCTCTGAATCCTTCTTTCTCTCCCCCAGTCTTTGACTCTTTCATCACATCCTTTTATTCAGCACCAATAAAAGTCAGTGATTCTTCATCAGCTGTTGTGAGGATCTAAGGGCCGCTGTTATTTTTCATCAGGAGTGTGTCACACATCACTATTCAGCCCCTCCGTCACACAAATTCAGACATTGGCAAAGAGGCAGAAGCAGGTGGAGATACACCATCAATGAATTATTCAAATGAGACACTTGGCACGTCCTTTAAATTTAATTTAAATACTTGGTTAATGTTGTTTAGTGGGTTTCCTGCCATTAATGCATAAGAGTGATAGGCATTTTTTTTTTCTTTTTAGCTAAACAGATTATTGTGGCAGAAAAAAAGAATAAAACTTCCAAATTACTGCTACTACTAAAAGGTTACAGCTGCATACTATGTTATAGTAAAATGCATATTAAGCATATTTTTAATATTTCAGTCAGACTTAAAAACCTGTCTATTGACACTCAAAGTTTTTAAAAAAGCAACTTAACAAATTACTACATGGAAATAAGATATTAAATAGCCATATCAAATGCAGGGGATATGAGGATGTTGATATTGTAAATATGTAATATCTGTAAGAAGATGTAAAACGCTTGTTCATAGTGTAAATATATATTTCTTTATCAATACTAATCAAAAAACCCCTGAAATTATTGTAAAAGGCACCACTACCTCGTGGAAATTATCCAACAGGAATCCTGTATCATGATCTGCTGGAAAGGCCTCCAGTCCTCTGCACAGTGTGGTGATGGAGGCCACTGGGTCCATCGAGCCTGTTGATGTAGTTCTGTCATGGTTGTATGCTGGGTGTTGGGATTTCCCAGCCGCATAAACGCATCTTACTACTGATTCTGTTTGCCTTGCGCTGATTGCTGATACTTCTCACCTGTGTGGCTCCCTATTGAAGCAGGAGCCGTTCTCTGCCAGATCGTCAAAGATACTCCTGCACCTTTCCAGCCCTTCTATCTGCCGGTCAACCAGTTTTTTATTTTTTTTATTATTATTTATTTTATTTATTTTTTTTGCCTTCTTGGAATTCTTGTACCTGCCTGCTTCAGCCTGGTAAAGTTTTGCTCTAATTTCTGTGTGGCTCTCTGGAACTTTGATTTTTGGATTGTTTCAAAGGATTTGATTTGAATTCTGGACCCTGTTTACTTCCCTTTTGGAGGATTAGGAGGATTTCTGGACCTCATGGAGTTCTCTGCCCAATCATATTAACCTGGCACAATTAACCCTTCAGTCCCTCTTTCAGTGTCTCTGGTTCAGCAGTTCTCACAGCTTGCAGCCCCCTGGTGGAGATTCAAAATCTGGATCACTTCACTCCTGCCGGTATGTTAATATACCGGAAACATTGCTCTACAGTTATTCAGTTCTCACCTCTGTTCTCCCACGTTCAAACGTGCCAACTGCCACAGACCAGATTCAACAAACCTGAGACACCTTATATTCAATAAAATCTCATTTATGAGATCCTGAAGTCTCTGACACTTTGTGGGTCCACTCTGCTGAACTGTGACAAGTTTACTTGCAAGCACAAAATGGCTGTGTTTGCGACAGAGCCCCACTGACCTCAGCCTAAAACAATGACGTGAAGGGACCATATGAGCCTACCACCTGTAAGATCTAAAATAGGTGACAGGTGGAAGCAGAGATGCAATGGGCATATGTGGAACAATTTATTGAGATGACAGAGACCAAGCTGGTGAGCAAAGTTAGCAGTCAACTAGTTTAACTCACTACTGCTGGTGGTATAAGCCAAACCAAACTCCTGTGTAAGGTGTGGTTTCTCTCCTGCCCAGGTTGAAGGATTGGCATAGGCAGATGTGAGGATACTCAAATTTGGAGCAGCAGACAAGTGTCAGCTCACAGTGACTTTTTAAGAGATTTCTTTGCCTAACAGCATGGGGTCCAAATGGATGCTTTTCAAGACTTCTGGACGTTGTGAACTCAAGTTTGTTGGAGCCTCCTCTGGCAGCAACTTGCGGGTCTACATCAGAGATGGGTCGAGTCATTGGTTTAAACATTTTTTTTTTTTTTTTTTTAAAGTTGGTTGGTTCAGAAAACTTGTTACTACTGTGGACTTTTTAGGAGGAATTTTAACTTCTAGATGAAGCCAGAGGAGGGTGCTGGAGATGGGAGGCCTGGTTTTCTCTATTGCAACTCTGAAATTAACTAGGCAGCTCCGAATAATGATGATTGTGGTAAAAGTCTACATTTCATAGCTGAAAAGTGCAAAAGATGACATTTATTGACTCAAACAAAACTTGCAAGGTCAAAACAAACCCAGAATAAGTGATTTATTGATACTAACATTTGTTCCCTACTTAGTCATGTTGCCTTACCAACAGCCTGTTCAGTACTAGTTTAGAAAGCTCAAGTGTGTATAAATGGGGCTAAAACCAATGGCTCAAACGCATAGCACTCGGGACCACTGATCTGAGGAAGATGAAATACAGTAAAGTGCCAGGATGCAAAACAGCAGAAGTTGTGCTTGTGGACACAAGCCAGGACAGTAAACTTGGGTGACTATATTACGTTTAGCCGTGACACTGCATTGTCCATACATTGTGTCCTGATCCAGCAATGCTAGTTGAACCCCAACTTCACTCTTCAATGCCACTCTTGAGTCTTAAGTAGTACTATTTTAGTCCAGAGACTGAATCAGTCAAGACGGTTTTTTGTTTTGTAATGCTTCTCTGTGAAACCAAAAAATAGGACAAGCCTTGTTCAAGGCTAATAAATCACTTTGTCTTGAGGCCTGGGCAGTTCTTCATGTTGTATTACATCCAGTTTATTCCCCACTCACCTAAATTGTAAAGCAGAGACACATTTTTTGCATAAAACCTATTGTTTTTAAGTAAATAGTTGTTTTTTGTTATTGTTCCATCCCTGCATTTTCTGTATTTGCTGCTTTAGAAAACACCATACCTCACACTCAGACACAATTTCCAATCAGTGGCCATGAGTGAACCAAGAGTGCCTCTATTTAAAAAGCATTATTCAACAGAGTGTTGCATAAGAAGCTCTAAAAAGAAGCCTGGACTCGCAAATGAATCATCAGTGCAGTCATCAAGTCCAACAAGGATCACCTGGCACTTACAGCACTTAAAGAGAGTCAAACATAACTAAATACAGGCTGAAAAATCACTTAGATGCACATTAATACTTTTTTAGTTTCAGCATAATGGATGCACACAAGTTACTTTTTGTTGTAATTTTCAGGGAAAAATAAAAAGGTTTCATTATTATCACAGTGTATATCAGTTACTGGTATTAAGTGAACCAGTTTAAACACGTATAATAGAGCAAAGTACAATAGATGCTGGGGATAATGTATAAGAAGAACTGGTGTTTGATAGTGCAAACTGGAAAATACCTTTTAACAGATCTATGGTTTACTTGGGCATTTTTACCTTTTATGTTTATTTCCATTAATATTATGTTTCTGGACCTAAACCACTAAAATAATTTGAAACTTTACAAGGCCAAACTTGGTGGCTCTCTTTTATTTGCAGGTGGCTTGTAAGTCATTATAGGCAGATATAACAAATATGATGATGATGCCATGTGAAGTTCTGCTTGGATTAAGACAAAGAAACTTTGTTTAAACAAAAAAGAATTATTTAAACTTACATGGGTTATATGAAAAATGCAAACCTATCATTAACTGAATAATTGTTTGAGCTTGTTTAAGAATAAATCAATAAAAAGGATCTGAACTGGGGTCTTGAGATTTCTAATTTGTATCTTTTAAGTATCTCATGATAAGCTCCATTTAACAATCGCTTCATTGGCTCATGATCCTGTCAGCATCTTTTATTTACAGCATCTACTGACACTGTGACAAGTTAGAAACTAGTGTTAGCTGGAATAGTGGGGCATGATGAGGATACAGTCTTCTCTCCTGTGATGCTTTATGTAAATGATAAAAATTGGTATGAGGTACCATAAGAGTAATTTAAATCTTGACATTAGTGCATCTAGAAAGGCCCACTCAGCCCCATTTGGTCACCAACCACAAACATGTAAAACAGAGAAACATGTGGAAGCTGTGGGTCAGAAACAGGGCCGCAGAGAAAACAAGAATTTTCCTGATGCTTTATTCTAAAGAACCAAGATGAAACGCCAAGGTTGTTTAAATTAAATTTTGTGCTGCTGATTTTCTCTCTGGTTAGAAAAAAAGGGGACTTTTGAAAGGAAATTCTGACTCCTTAATTGCATTTACTTGTATGTATGTATATAAAAAGATATTAGGTAAAGACAACTCATTTTAATAAACTGTGATTTTAAGAAGAAGGAAACTTGCAGCAACGAATAAAAACTCAGTCATTTTTATGTATCCATTTTATCTAAATAAAAAAAAATTTAAAGATTGTTAAACAAAATAATAAGACCTATCACTATATATTTAAGCATTAAAGAAATTATATATGATTTTCCAATGGAAAAGTTATTTATTGCACACTGGAAACATCTAACTTTCATTAGATTCCTTTATTTTTACCAGCACCCTCTGCAGGCTATTAAAATCCCAGAGAGAACGGTTACATATTGAGGAGAGATCATAAACACTGAGCACACTGAACCATTTCACACCCGTATTTCACAGACAGTTGCAGGGTAGTTAGCAATGATTTTCTTCTATAATATTTATAAAACATTTTCAGTGTTTCACGAAAATAAAAAATGTGTGAGATCAACAGAGCAAGGAAAAGTGAAACCATTCACTTTAATTATTTTTCCAATTCTACAATTATTTCAAATTCTGACATTCATGAGATTAATTTCAAGTCTAAATTTTAAATAATGGTCACCACAATTCTTTTTTTAAAAAAAAAGTTAACTGTGTCAAATAACATGTCTAGGAGTAAAGTGGCATTATTTTGCATTTTGTCCTGATGTCAACAGGAAAACAGAATTCAGCATTTTAAATATGTGAAAAGCAGCATTGAAGGTTTTCTGTACATCGGACCCACTTCACACCTTAAATAACGCTGTCCACTGATTTTATGTTGGGGGGGGCAAAGATGAGAAATTGTTCATCTTGACATCTCAGCCACATACATAAAAATAAAAGGACTGAATACCTGGTTTCCTTCCCTCTTTTTATTTTGTCACAGTTAAACATTTAATTTTTTCCAGCTCTTGAGCTTTAACTTAAATTTTAATTACATAAAACATTTCGAGAAAACAGAATTAAATTTGCACTTATGAAGGAATGAAATTTATTTAATTCTGCTTTTTATATTTTATGCTTCTAATTCTAAAACTAAAACAGGACACATAAAAGTAATTTTATGCAGGAGTTTGATTTCTTTTTCTCTTTAATTCTACCTGATATCAAATGTTTGGAATTATGTTAATTTGTCAAGTAATTTTTTTTGTTTTTTTGTTTGTTTGTTTTAAAGAAATTATTTGGAATAAAACTAAGTAAAAACAGCATCCTCATTCCTTTTTTTTCAGTGCTGCATATTTTAATTCAGGGTTGTGGGGGAAGCTGAAGCCTATCAGTTAGCAGGTTAGAGACAGGGTGCATGATGGTTAATCTAAAAATAACATTTAAATTGAATAAAATCACATTAGAAAATAATGCTTAAAAATATTTGTCTGTTGCTGCTTGCAATATATAATTATCAACAGTTAGGATATATAATATTTTAGTGACTGTAATCATTCAGCCCATATATTCAGAGAACACATATCAACTTTATATCTTTGGATAATAATTTCAAATCCTTAATTTGTTGTATATACTTTTTATTGTAATGAAGTATATTTTTTATACTTTATTTTTAAGGTCAGATATTTGCTCATTCTTTTATTTTACATTTATCAGAACATATATTCAAAAGAATCAAAAGATTAAAAGTCTGCATCTGGAAGCAATCTGCCTCAGCAGAGGAATGTGAACAGGAGTGTGTGGTCACTCAGATTTAAACAAGAGCTGTATATACAGTAACATTTAACACAGTTATAAATATATGAATAGATTTAACTATAAAATTTGTCTGGTGTTAATCACAATACAACTAAATAAAAGTAGAATCATATTTACCAATTTCTAATTTAAAGGTGAAAATGCAACAACTTGAATGTAATATTTTTCTAATAATCCCAACAATATTTCATGTTTAACACATTTGTTTAGAAGGAGAATTAATAGCAGGCATGTCTTTTAGATGTTTTAAATGATATGTTTATGTCCGTATGCCTGTGTATGAGGCAAAAGTGCATGTTTATAATCAGTCCTGATACAACCTCTTGAAGCACAGAAAAATGGCATAGGCATTAAAACATAAAAGGGAAAAAGGGCAGTAATGAATTTAGAGGAAAATGGACATTAATGGTATTAGCATTACTCATGTTCCATATAACAAATTATTGGAAATTTGACAAGCACACCAAATTATCTCCTCATGCCTGACGGGAGTGTGGTGAAGTCCTCTCTACCTGCTGAGGAAAGACAATTTCTGCTCATTTTACTATTTTTAACAATAGAACCAACCCATTAAGACAAATTAATGTCATTATCAAGTCTCTATGAAAATGACAAATACCACAGTTTCGAGCAGCTTTAGAGGCTATTGACAATAATGAAATTCGCTGTACAGGTACTGAAAAGAAACACTCCAAGTAATTATTTTCTAGTAGCTTGTTTGTCTGCCATCCGTTCATTTGCTTTCAGCTCAATTATCTGACTCTGTGAGCATGTGGAGGCGCATAGTGCTCTGCGGCCCACAGAGCGAGGGCCCTAATTGGGCAATTACCGTTCTGTTTCGGGGCTTTTAGCTCCAGTGGAGAGTGGAGGGAGACCGCTGTGTGTAAAACCATGAGGACCTTACATGCACAAAACCACACATATACAGTGTTTAAACAAAAACAAAACCCAACGTCCTGTATACACACAACACAGACCTATGCAGTGCAGCTTTAGTGCAGCTCACGCAACAATACAGTAAAAACATGAAAAGTGACAGGAGCTGCAGGCCAAAACACAGTCTTTTCAGTGACACATAATGCAGGTGCAACACTGAATTATGTGTGTTGTAACTTTCCAAACATGCGATTATGCCACAGCCTGCTAGACTATCGCATGTGCATATGCATTCCTCTAGATTTCGCTTTTTAAAACATCACATCCAAGCAGCCGCCTGCTATAAATAACTGAGAGTACTTATTGTATAACGTTGCTTAGTTTTTGGGGGGAGGGGTTGGAGCTGCAGGGTAACAGTAACTCCATACAGGTCAACAATATGTACCACTTAAAAGTGTTGTGCATCATCAGAAAGCTGGAAACTAGGAGATTCATTTCAACACTTACCAATCAGGCTGCACCAATGCTTTTTACTATTTGCAGTCATTTCAGTTGAGGGTGAAAAGTCAAGAAAGCCAGTGATGGATTCCTCTGTTATTACATCAGAACACTGTGAGAAAACCTGAATAAAGAAGTTGATCACCATACCAGGGGCTACTTAGCATTGTGATAAGTTTTAAAAGGGTGTGTATCATATTTGAAATCTAAGGAATCTTTAGATAAGTTTTAGCTATATTTCAACCTTTTAATTTTTTCCCTTTAATTCTTTCTTTAGAAAATAAAACAACAGATTAAACTTTGAAATTAAAGCTACGTGTTTTTTGCATGTTTATTAGTTAAAAGTCAGCTGAGACAAGCAAAAGCCAAAATGAGCCGACTGATTTCAACTGATTTCATTACATGAAGGTTAAAGAGCGAAAACTATACCTAAAGAAGCAGAAGCTAAAAACACACAACAGCCACACTGAACAATCATCATCTTAAAACTTGTCCTCCTTGTCCACTTTAGAGCAAAGCTAAAGGACCAACAGCACTAACATGTACATATTGCTCTGTTTACATATTTGTGACAATGACCCAAAGTGGCAGCAAAACACAAAAGGAGAGCATATAGAATGATGTAAGCATTTGTAGTTGTTCCACAAAAGCCAACTGAACTAATTAATGGGTAGAATAAAGTATTTCTGATTCTGATCTCAGTGTTGCTGATGTATACTCCTTCCATTAGCTTAAAACAATGTGTGTGAAGTATGCAATAATCTCTGAATATATAGAGAATTTGCAAAAAAAGCTAATTATTTTCACCAATTTTATTTGCTCTTTATTGGCTACCTTTTAACTATCTTAAGGGATCTCATAGTTCCATACTTTTCCAACATAGCACTTTTCTATCAGACTGCAGTTTTATTTGTGATTTATCCAACTTAGATTCAAGATGCAGACACACTCAACCCTTAAGATACTGTATGAAATGTATGAAATTGTATGAAATGTGTGTGTTGGAGCCTCTTGGCCAGGACTCCCTTGAAAAAGAGACCTTTCGAGTCTCAATGGGACTTTCCTGGTTAAATAAAGGTTAAATAAAAGATCAGGCTTAAAATCTTTTCCTTTCTCTTTTTATTTTGATAAGTTGAATGTAAGGGTTGGCTTGGGTGACATTTAGCTCCTTGCTGTCCATGTACATATATATTCCATTATTGTCATTAACATTGTTTCTCTGTATCATTAGAGCAAATATGAAACAAGGGCATTTTAATTTATTACAATGAAGTTAAACGTATTGGATTAAAACTGCACCACATTAAAGCTCTAAGCAAACTTGAACTGAACTTTGGCAGATTTTCTCAGTGAGTTGCCCCCTAATGACTAATTCAGTATCCATCTTGCATCTATACTCTGAGGTCTCTCCAGCAATAAAATGTCTTTGATCAGTCAGCCGTGGTGTACAATCAAAATGGCCAGTGTGTTGATATCCAGTTGCTGGTTGTGACACAGTGAGTAAAGCAAAAGCCAGCTGTAACATGACACAACAGCTTGAAAAACAAAAGTTGTGAAGTGCGGTTTCTTAGCACGTGGGACACTGCTGGGCAATGACAGCTCCAGGAATTTACATAATAAATGTCACTGTGCCATCAAAACAAGTCAGAAACACATATTTTGTTGTGATCAGAAAGCAACATAATGCTGCTTTAAAATGCCATGAGATTACTTTTTCATCCAAGATGGTGCTATACAAAGTAAATTAATAAGGCATAGAATTATCTGGAAAAATTTTCAGTAGTTCCTTAAATTATTTAGGACAATTCAAATTTCTTAATCTGAATTCACTTTATTGTCAAGTCAAATATGTGTTAAATATTATATAAAGCATGTTTTGTGTTGTTAGCTCCATCTATAATCTGAGCTGGAATATGTTGTGATGTTTGTGACACTCTGATGCTGCTGCTGAAATGTTTAAAACTACAAGTACGCTCTAGACTTTAAACCCCTGATCCCCCCTTCCCTCCCCATTTCACCCTCCCCCTCACTAATTTTCATACACTCCCTCTGCTGTGTGAACTACCCCTCATTTTAGCATTCTGTCACGTGCTCCCTGGATCATGTAGCTTGTGTTAATTAAACCCTCTTTCAGATCATTTTCTTGCTCAAGTGGCCTCAGTGCAGCACCCATTAGGCAGAAAGCTCTGTTATCTGAATTTCCAAATGTAGCTCAACATTTATTAAAGTGAAATTCATCCAGTAATTGCCCGCCTCGGTATGCCCCATGTCTCCCTCTTACCTCCAGGGCCACCTGCTCAGAGACACCTCCAACTATTTACCAGCATGACGCAGGGGTAATTACACCTCTCTGACCCAGTCCACTAAGAGCCTGGTAATTGCGTTAATAAAAAAATTAACAGCAGCAGCATGAGGATCATTATGTAAAAATACCCAGTAATGAAGCATTAGCCTTGATTTTATTTGGATTAAAAACAGCTATAGGTATTTAAAGGTTACAGTGTCTGCTAAAGCAGGATAAAGTTTTTTTTTTCCTTTTGTAATGAGATCCCTGTTTAAGGAATAAGCAGACAGGGTGAGTTTTTGTCCAAGGATTTAATTCCCACACAACTCATGTTGGTATTAGGTTAAAGCCAAAAACTCTGAGTTTAGAGGATTTGTGGTATTTGTGTTGATACTTACATTCATACTTACATTCATCAATACTACAGATAAACCTTTGATGTGCTTTAATTGCTTCACTTTAGTTTTCTTAATTTCTAAATGTATTCTAAGAATATATACCACGCTACACACAAAAAAAAAATGTTAAACTGTCACACATACAATCACAGACAGACAAGTGACTCACATACTGTTTCAGATTTAAGTGTTAAGAACATTTACTTGCCAGACACAATTATGTCCCAGAAGCTGTGTTAAGATAATCATCTATATAGTGACATCCTATGGGCTAATAGTGCAACTGCAGTTAGTTGGTGACAAAACTTAACACAACACAAACACACGCACGCACGCATACACAATCTGTTAAATGATTAAAACACCAAAACACTCAAATGAAATAGGATGGGAGGTGATGTGCCTGACTGGATGACCACACTTTTAGTCTTTAGGGAACAAAAAAAGAAGAAGATTTCCAGTTTGTCAGTAAATCTGAGAAAAAATGTTCTTTTTCCTCAAAAATAAGATTAGATAATAGAATCCCTATTTGTCCCTTTACATTGTAAGGTACCACTAAATAACTGTAGGAATTTGGAAAAAGGGGAAGGAATAACCCTAAGCTAAATGGTTGTAATATCTGATACCTCACACAGCAATGTGTCAGGAATTGACATTTCATTAATAGATGGCATTACAACATGGGTTAGGGGTGGCTGTTGGAAACCTTTGCCAAATGGTACAATACAGTGTTTCAGTCACAAAGGCTATTTAAACTTTACTGTGTAAAAAAGAAGCCTCATGATGACCTTGTCTTGTGTTCAAATTCACCTGGAATAGATGTGCAATGACTTTAAAGAAAAAAACATTTGACAACAAACAATGTCATTTGCTCACCTTATGTTTGCAGAGAGAAAGGGACAAAAAAAAACACATGATGCTTCATCACTTGGTATCGTCACTGTGAAAAGGAATGGTAACAATACAAAATGGTTTCAGATTTATTGTCCTAAGCTATTCTGAAATGTGTGACAGGCTTGAAATGCAAAAAAAAAGATTATGTCAGCAATTAAGGACTAACTGAGGAACAACATGAAACATCCCATGTTCATGCTGTCTACAGTGCAATAAAAATCACAGTAAATGTAAGAATAATTGTTTTGTTTTGTTTTGTTTTTTATATTATTATTATTAGTTTAAAATTTCTATGCCTTGGTAACTGATTACCCGAAGCAGCTTTTTTTAAAAAGTTTAATACTCTAGAAAATTTTTTCAGAATATGCAGTGGCTCATTTATGAGATAGGCTGGAAAAAACACAGTCAAAGAAATCTTCTCTTCAATTTGTACTCGCATTGTTAAGCTCAGTCTTAAAACGATTAAGCTGCATGTCATCCTGGTTAAATCCTGTTGCCTCCATGACCATCTAAGCTCTCTGCGAGGTTCAGCTGGGACAGGGGGGATTTTTGAAAAAAATTCAGTAAAAGTATAGTACAACTTTGATTGTTTTTCTTTTTGTCTTTCAAACATATAAATATGTATTATCTAGATTAATCAAGACCGATAAAGCCTTTTGAGGTATTTTTTATAATGATTGTGCCAGTGAGTACAACAGATTTTCGGCTTCCAGTGGAGATGAAATTTTCCGACTTGTCAAAACTTCACATTATTCTGTATCATCCCAAAAAGTTTTGTAACAGTGGGTAGTGAGTGAATGCTGTTTAGATAGATATGAAAATAGAAAATAAAATTCACAAAACACAAGATAAAGGACTTCTGTCAACAAAATGTGCTTTTGTCCCTTCAGGTCTCGCTTCATACTTTGTTGTTGATGCATCTCTAATTTTCATTTTTCTTATTTTTTTTCTTTAAATAAACACATTTCACAAAACATATGATTCCCAGTTAGATCATAACTTAGCTCATTTTCAACCAGACACTTTATTAATGTGAACATTTAGGCCAAATAGATCCTCACTAGCTTTTACTACTATTTACAATTTTCGTGGAAGTCTGTGCTTCATATAGTCACCTCATCTCACTCTAAAATCCAACAAAATGCTAGCAGCTGAGGTTACATATGGGATTGAAGTGAGACAGTGTCAATTAGTTTCCCGTTTAGTCTGCTGCAAACGTTTCCCTTTACGTGTATCTTTGTTCAGGGAAAACACTGTTGTCTGTTCAGTTTCTTTGATTAATGGGATGAATAGAGAGCTCTGCCGTGGCCTTGCTCATTACCAACTGGCCCTGTTTGTATTTACAGCATCATGGTGGGTTGACCTCACAGTATTAATAGCTTCACATCTCACCCCCATTCACTGGTAGAAAATAAACAGGGTTGCATCGCCCCCCCTCCCAAATAAAGAAACCTTTTCCTCTGAAAAGATACAGAAGGTTTTGTGGCTTGACTCAACTTTTTTGTTAGCTTGTTGCAACAATGTGGGATGCTGCATGAGGAAGCAGAATCCGAACCCTAATTAGGAGATGTGGAACATTTGCCTCCCTATCTTGAATGCTCTTCCTGGCATCTATTTATTTCTGATCGGTCAACCATGTACAATCATCCACCTGCTACACCAGCCTTCTCCTTTAAAGACTTTAAAAAGGTTTTCAAAAAAATTTGCCCTTGAAAAGGATTGCGAGGGCACTGGGAGGTTGGATTACTCTACATGATAAGTGGTAAATACTTTAGTAGAATAAATACTTCTATTTTTTTAACATCATAAAATCATTTTACTTAACTAAACCACTAAACTCTTCTAAAGGGGGATATTTCAACATGGATGCTTGATAACTGATATTTTTTAGTTGATTTATGATAGCTGAAAGGGCGAATCAAAATGTGATTAGACCCTTAAACGTATTTTCCTCAAACATACAGTCCATGAAGACTAATAGTTGACAAAGTAGAAGACACCTGTGTGCTGAACAGGTGATTTATCTGAAAAAGTTGAGACATCTCAGTGCGCTGCATGAAGCTAAGCTTAAAGCCAGCAAAGAAAGCACAGATTAGAACCTTTCTGTGCTGAGCAGCTTTAAACATATTACTGTTTTGCTGTTCATTTGACTGTGAAATCTTTGGAAACGCTTCTTCCAAAGACCAATGAGTAAACTCTACCCTTTAACACACCTCTGGAAATGTGTGTCAGTATTTAAAACTCTATACAGCAGATAAAAATTGCAACCTAGTGTCTTACAGACATGTTTGATTAGTTTTATAAGATATAGTTTTGGCATTTTTAGTATTGTGAAAGATCTAAGTTAAGCTAGCAATAATGGCCTCTTCAATTCAAGCTACTAAAGAGGCTTTGCCTTTGAGTGTCAGGCTAAGAGAAACAATTCTGTCAGAGGGCCTACAAAGGGCCATTTCTGAAAAGACGAAGAGTTCTAACACATAATAGAAAAGCAAATGTTGAGAAATGAGGGCTTAGAAGACTAGAAAATTTTAAAGAGAGTGTTAGGATAGTATTAAGTGCAACTCCCAGGGGAGGATGGAAAACAAAAAGCCAGCAGAGAGGGGTATCAGCTGAGGTCAAATTGTGTCAACCTGAGTTACGTCCAGATGAGTGCACTGAAGTTGACCTGTGTACCAAGTGTAAGCTTGCACCAGCCTGTTTAAAAAGCTTGCTTTCATTTCAGATCCTTGATGTCATTATATCTCCAGTCGGCCATGTGCCCTCACTTGACAGCCTCCTGGTTTCACAACATTACTTTTTCACTGCCATCCTTCAGTGAAGCGTTCCCAAATCTGCAGCATTGTGAGATGGCAACAAATTAGATTATTCATAAATCCAGAACAATGACAAGAATTTCAGTGTTGACTGTGGTGTGTTTGGACATGGGAGCACGAAAAGAGATGACCGAGTCCACTGAGTGTAGGTGGGTTTGAAACAGTTTATTTTGTACTAATGAAATTAGTTAATGTAATCCCAAAAAGGAGAATAAAATGTTCTCTACAAGTGTGCCAAGTTCTGCCAGCAATTCAAAGTGTTTTGCTATTGAATAGAAAAAAAAAAGATCAAAATGATTTTCTAGCAAAACAAGAGGCATTAAGAGGAGTGTAGGATTAAATAAGCCCGGTATGAGATGCAACAGTGGAAGCTTGTGTATACATGTTCTTAATAAAAAAAAACACAGCTGGTACTTAAAAAACACATCTAACATCAGCTTTGATCATTCTGATTTTAATTAACATCTATAGTAAATTTATGGCAGAAGCCTGTCCCAGCAGTTAGCAGGCGAGAGGCAGGGCACACCCTGGACAGGTCGCCAGTCCATTGCAGGGCCAACACAGAGAGACAAACAACCACTCACGCTCACATTCACTTCAAGGAAGAATTCAGTTAGTGGGAATACCTGGAGAGAACCCGCGCATACACGGAGAGAACATGCAAACTCCACGCAGAATGGTCTGAGTCATTTAAAACTACTACAGTTGCAAGAAAAACTATCCCAGGAGACCTCCTGAAAGCCACACACCTAACTCAGATATTTGTTTTCTGGGCAAATGCTTACTACTTTTAAAATAGTAGTTAAACGACATTTCGACATTAGGGGTAAAACGTTTCAGTCTACAGTTAGTTTCACCATCATTCAGGCATCACTAACAGTATGACCAGCTGTAATGATGAAGGACTTAAAGTAGGTTTACCAGTAACAATGTTTAATTTCAGCTTCTGCTCTTTTCACATTGCCTTGACTTTTTATTTCCTCTTCTTTACGAGAGCAGAGAACCTCAGCCTAGCACACAGACAGCAGATTGTGAGGAAAAGAAAAAGCATCATCCACGCTATCACTTTTAGAACAATATTGAACCCCAAACTTATTTGTTGTAGCTGTTTAATTCAGAGGGAATAGCTCATTTAGGTTGAAATTCAAATGCTTTGAACAATTTTTTATGTTTCTTGTCACAATTTTAATTTTATATTGACTGACAGATTAATACAAGAGTCATGAAAGAGATTAGTTACCACTGTTTGAAGGGGCATCCTAATAATAATGTAGAACATAAAGACAGAAAAAACTGAAAAATTTAAGAGACTTGCAAAAGTAAAAAAGAACTACATTGACTTTACAAACAATAACAAGCTTCTAAATAATAAAAGAGCTTAAAAAATAGTCAAACCAAAGTAAAAACTTATGAAATGATCACCTCTCCATCTTCCAGTGTTGCCCAATTTATTTAGTTAGATATCCACCTTGTGGTTGCTAAGCAGCACTGCACTGTTTTATTCACTGTCAGCAACTGTTGATCATGGTTCACTCCAACATGGCTAGTTGCTACCAATGTACTATGAATTCTGGCTTTCATTATATTGCAGTGTAAAGACAAGAAGAATAATCTCAGCTATGTCATTTTAAAATGGCCTTATCATTGCATTCCCTCACAACCTCACACGCCAGCTTTAGACCTTTATGTGTCTTTTCAAAACTGTTCTGTAATAAACTTGAGTCTGTGACAGCTTGTGTTTTTAACATGAAAAGCACTTTGTGTTTCATGTTGTATGAAAAGTGCTTAATAAATAAATTTCATTTCATTTTATTTATATTGTAATGTTCAGCTGTTCTGGTAATTTGCCATGGGGTCTTGAAGTCACTTGTAATTTCTTAATGGGTTCTGCTCACAGATCTAATTTTTAGCTCACAGTTATGTTTTCTTTATCGATATCAGTAAATTGTAACTTTGATGTGTTTCAGTGCTGCTTTTTATTTGTGAAGCTTAGTTTAATCTAGGGTAAAAACCATTAAATCTGTCTCAGATAACATTTGGAACTGTGTAGCTTGGAACAACAAAATCTTTAGTTTTAACAGTTTTGAAACAGTCACCTGGATAAACTACTTGTTTGTTTAAATATTTACCCTCCCTGCAAATAAAATGTGACTCAGATAAAGTAGCCTCCTCATTTGCTCCTCTTTATCTCTCTATTAGAGCTCGAGTGTGTAAAACTCTCAGAGGCCTCGCGTGCCTTTGGAGATCTTCAGTGATGGAGGACTTCTTTTTTTCGCTTTAGGCTGCACTTCATGGCCTCCTCTACTTTGCAGAGACATTGTCCTTTCTTCCTACCACCCAGCACACACGATGAGATTCCTCAGCGCATACAGTCACACAGGCTTTTAGACACTCATTAGCCCTTACTAATACAATAAGTGTCACCTTCCATTACATGGTGCTGGGTTTGATATCACGATTGGAAACCAACCAAGTCTACACACAAGGGGTGCCACCCCCTTGTGCACAGTATTGTCTTTCAGCCACAATGCTGAATTGTCTTCACTTTGACTAATGTTTATAAATGTAAACATATACACATGCACATACAGAATTATGACTTGACTTGAAAATGTCTGATCATCTTACAGACTATCTGAGGGAATCGCTGCAGTGACACACATTCCTTCATCAGATGGATCTTCGTGTTAACTTTGGGGTTTGTTTTAGAGCTGGCAGCTGTTTAAAAATCCTCCACACCCCCACCCCATGCAAGCCTATTGTCTTGAATATGAAGAGCACATGCAGCATTGTAAAAAAAATCTTAATTAAGACTCCTAATTCTCCGTGCCGTCGCCTGACTGTGACTGTGGGCTCACGTGAAACTCTACTAAACACAGCATGAGGGTAGATGTTGTTGGAAAAGGACTGCAGTTTTATTGGCTGTTATATGTGGGTTTTAAGAGCGAAACTGTTCAAATAAATTACAGTACACTAATATTCTAACAGCTGTAAAACATAATATATGTTATAATTAGTAAATCATGCTTTGATGCCATTATTAGAAACCACAATTAGTTGACAATGTGTTTACTGTCCATCTTAAAGCTCATTTTGCAAAGTTTTGAACTTTTTGTGGTTCTCATGAGTTATTTATCTTGACAGAACAGGTAACAAATGAAGTGTTTCTTACTGTAAAGGTGATTTCAGCTGTGGGTCCTGTGTATAGTCTTTATGTTGTAAGGCCTCACCATCTGAGCAGTGGCCTCTGTGTGCACCATATTCATTAAAGAAGACTTGCGACAGATGAGTCCAAAATGAGCGTGACATGTGTTAAACAGGCGAAACCCCAAAACACTGACATTTGACAAGATGAGCAGTCATTATGGCCTCCACTTAAGTAAGTAGTAAATATTCAATACTTCACTGATGGATGAGTTTAAACAGATTGTGATCAGACTCACACACATAAAATCTGACCCAGAGTTTAGATTGCAGAGAGCCTCACATTTAAGATTTTAGAGATAATTTAACATTAAAATAATGACTAACATTTAAATTGTGTCATAGTTTATGAATTCCTTCCTCATACACTTGTAGCTCACTTTACGCTTTAACAGACCTCCGACCTCAGTCCTTCCTGCCCAACAGATGTACCAATGATAGTGAGTGAGGCATGGCGAAGAACATGCCAAGGAGGTGCCCCCCTCCACCTCCTGTCACTATACCCACCCTCCAGAACCATTTGGACCACAGGGAATGGGTTAATCACATTAGAGGCCCAGAAGAGAGATGGGAAGTAGACAGTACCGTGACAGCCGGGGTAGCACTGGCACGACTAATCCCTTTAGGCCGAGGAAAAAGGGGGACGCCACCGCGCCTACAAGGCTGAGAAAGAAAAAAACATTTTCCCAGGAATGAGTTCACCTGTATGGTAACACAGAGAAGTTGGCCTGTTGATGCCTATTAGAAGAAACAATCACACTTGGCACATACAAATGTTTTTTTTCATGCTGGGCACCACTTTATTGTCAATGCCTGAAAAAGAATCAGCAGCAGACAGTGGCATTGCATAAGATCCTCTTTCATGCCATGGTGAAGCAGCCCCTTTCAACCCGGTGCCATCAGTCTCACAAACAGTGAGAAGATGGGGAGGGGTGCTGTAAGAAGGATAGAGCTTATTTCATCTGCCATTGTAAGTGCACCCGAGTTCAACCTTAATGTAAACCTTTGCAGGCAGGATATGAATAGGATGCTCTCTATAAAAATACATCCTGCTGGGTAATCCGGCAGATGGCCTCAGCGGCGGACACTACAAGCGAGGCTGGCCACTGTGGGGATAACAGGGAATGTCCGATAAGCAGCTCCTCTTCAGCTGAGGAGATGCTGTATCAGGATTCTTAACTCCCCTTAGCAACGCTGGAAAACAGAGCCGTCAGTTTAGATCCATCAAGTTTCTACTTAATCTCACCCACCATTTTTTCTCTCTATTTTCCTTTTTTTGTATCTTCCCCTTTTGTTGTAGGGATTAAGCCAAGTGGTAAAACAGTGATTTAATGATCTTTCCATGGGTATGTGCACCACTTAAACCATGAGACAAACAAGCATTTTAAGAGTCACCCCCTCTGAAGGCGGCTGCTCAGGAACTGTGAGGCTTTTGATACGGCTTTAAGCTGTGGCTGATTATGTTCCCCACTGACGTGTGATGTGATGCGCTCTGCTATGGGAAAATTTAAGGTTTTGTGTTTTGTAAAGGCCCATTGTAAACAGGATGAGAAGAGAACAGTTGGATAACTTGATGATAGCTTTATAATGATAAGGTATGGTGAATTTTAATGATTTGTTCAAACAGAAAAGAAGCAGTACTGTTAAATTTAACCATCACCATACCAAATTATTTCAGAATCTCATATCATGTAAAGCTATTTTTACAGTCATCAGTAGTTGACTTCTTTGATAAGTGAATTGAATTTTTAATAAAAATTTACTCTAAAAAATCAAGTAAAATTTCTGAGAAATATTTGACCCCAGGGGAGGAGAAAGACAGCCGTTAACTTCAGGGCTTCTCCTCATCTTCCTCTTCACAGCTGATGCAGCTGATTGGAAGTGGAAGCTGTTTAATTAAGATATACGGTTATTCAAACATATCTGTCTCTGTGAAAGCTTCACATCAAATGACTTAATGGTTCATTTAATTGCACTACCTAAAATAACCAACAGATGGCACCATGGGATCAAGTGAAACATCAAAAGGCAATAAAACGATCTACTTTTGCTTCAAATTGCCAACAAAAACGGTTTCATGTTTTATTTCTTAAACATGCTGCCACTGCAAAGACAATGAAAGAAAAAAACTTACAAAAATTAGTCTTTTTAATGAGCTTCTTTTTAATAAAAAGGACATTTTGGACAATTTAGTATTTTTCTTCCACATGACATGAAAACTGTAAAACGCTGCACTGTGCATAACGCAAACTGATGACATATTTCTGATCAAACGTTAGTGTATGTTCATGACTACTTTGTTAAAATTGAAGACAGACTGAATAAAGCATTTAAATGTTCTCGAGTACCTCGCTTAGTAACTCTTACTAAGTAAATTATGATGATGAGTCACTGTAGCTTATTCATATGTTTGATGAAAATTCTGGATTTTCTTTTAATATAATCAGTGTGGAAAGGAAAGAGGAACATGTGATTATTTAACACTGACATTCACATCACAGCTTGGTGTGTGTTACTCTCCATTACTGGGTAATAAGTGGGCAAGGCAGTGGTCAATATAAAATAACACTGAAAAGCCATAATAGGAGGGCAAAAATTGGAGGAGGGGCAGATGATAGAGGTGTCAGTGTTTGGCTAGTCTGTGATAAGTGGGTAAGCTGCTTGTTGGCTACACAGTGTGACACCAGCAGAGTCAATGATGGTGATAATGGGGAGTGTAAGCACTGTATTGGGGTTAATGCTTACGAGTTGTCTGAGAGATTGTGATACTGTCTAAATATGGGAAGCCCCTCAGTAAAATGCTTTGTTTCCAGGTTGAATGCAAATAAACAATCAAGAAACAGAAAGCTGGTTTTCATATTTTAGCATTACACGTCAAACTAAAAATAATTCACTGATCATTTTAAAATGCTGCAGGATATATGAACAATGCCTTCTTCAACAAGTATTCTGCCTGATGAGATGACTAAAATGTTTTGAGTATAAAAATATGGCTAATCTTTGAACAGTTCTTTTTCTTATCTTATTAAACACCTCTCCATGGCGGAGAGCTCTCAGATGTGAACAATCACAGGAACTGCAAATCTCTCAAGAAACTTACCATTATCTGAGGGAATTCAATAGAAATGTGGAAAGGGGGATCATAAAACATTTATATAAATAAAACTTGAGATGCAAACAGGAAGGTTTTTGATACACCATTACGACCAATTCCTACACACAACGTAAAACACACAACTTTAAAAAAAACGTCAGTCTAGAAAGAAAGAAAAACTATTCAAGTTTTGTGACAAGCAATATAAGTTCAACAGAAATCTTTTGAGTACATTAAAATATATATCACATGAAAGTTTTAAATGTAATCATTATAAAACCTTGAAGTTCAGTAGACTTTCTTCCACAGCCACTGAAGGTGACCTCATATCTGCAGTTCACCACCACCTCCACCTGTATCCAAAGGGTGAAAATAGTCTTTGGCTTATTCCTAGCGGTCTAAAACTTCACAATCATCTCCACTGTCTTGTTCAAATTCACGATGAGGTAACTGCTCCCATAACATGCCATAAAATTATCAACTATTTTCATGGACTCAGCATCTTGTCCATCACTAATACACCACCAAACTGCACAGACATCCAAGAATTTCTGAAGGTAACAGGACTCTCAAGCTGTAATTGTAAGTAAAGAATCTGAGATGTAAAAAAGAAACCATGAAAGCGCAGTCCCCTGTGGTGAAAGTGAGCTCGCTAAAGCAGATAAATGATCTTTCATCCTCATCCATCTTCAGCTGTTCTCCACAGGGCCACAAAAGACGCATTAATGGAAAGTGTCACATACAAATATTTAATCTCCAGTATTAGTCCTCAGAGAAGAAGTCGGCAAATGGGTCGTCCTCTACAGCGGCAACGTTAGGCTCTTCTGTAATAGGGATCTGCTCCTTGACTTGTTCGCTTTTGGGCATGAGCTTTCTTCCAGACTAAAATAAATAGTTTATAACAGAAAATTTACTTACGGAGAAACACATTTATTAATTTTTTTAGGTTTATACAAGTTAACCTAGCTTTTTTAATTTGACAAGCTTGATTCCCTTTTTTTTTTTTTTTTAAATCAGTTTGCACTGCTCCAAGCTTGTGATAGATACAACCTACTCAATATTAAGGTGTATATCCGCCACAGAGTTTAGGACATGATAAATGATAAACCCTTTTAATGAAATACTGATGGGACAAAATGTTGAATGTATTCATTTTTAAATGACTCACAATTTTCTTGAAGTATCCAAGAGCTCTTTGTCTACATTTGTTTATCTTTTCTTGCTCTTTCTCCTTCTCCAATTTCAGTTTTTCTTCCCGCAGCCTGGATAAAAAATGACATACATAAAGAGAAAAGGTTTTTTATGTAAAATATTCTTCTGAAAAGTCTTTCAAAAACTAAGCTAATCTATAACATTTAAAAGTATTTCCAATCTATTGCCTCTGTGTAAAAAAAGGAAAGAAAAAAATAGTATTGGCTGACATGCACCATATACTCTAATATACTACAATAAAACACCACAAGAGATGATTGACAGCTAGTGTGACGAACCTTGACTTCCTCTCGTTGTCTTTGACACACCACATTGGCTGGGCTATTTCTTCTGGTATGTTTTCAACTTGCTGCAGCAACACAGTCATGCGATGCTCAACCCTGCACAGCTTTTCCAGGGTGCTTAGGTTGGTTAAGTTACTGTCAGCACAGCTGGAATATACTTCTCTCACCTTCTTACCCAGAGCAGCCAGCAAAATATCCTGGAAGCAGGAAGATTGTTGAAAGAGGAGGAATTCAGCATACTTTCTGTTATTTACTGATTAGCTGCTATCTCATAAGTCCACTTGATGCAGCTAAGTTAAACCTTTGTGTACACTCTGCCTTCTTACATGGTCCTCTGTTTTTAATGAGTCTTTGAGTTGAACCATCATTTTCATCATGGCAGTTCTCTTCTCTTCTCCTTTAATTCTCTCCTTTATGTAATTCTCCTGCATTGTTAGCTTCTCTTCATCATCTTTCCTTCACACAAAAGAGAAATTAGCATTTATTTATTTATTTATTTTCCTGTGTTGTCATTTATCTTCTATTTTTATTTACATTCTCCTTATCTGTTTTTCTTTGTTCTTTTCTTTTTCAAGTATTGACATCAATCTGTCTAGCACAGCTATTCAAATAGCACCTTTGGAAACTCACATTTTATTTATGGTGATCTCAATGGTGTCCTCCAGCACCTTATCCACCTCTGTGGAGTTGTGAATCAGAGACAGGACCTGATCCGTCAGCTCCATCATCAGATCCATCACCTGCTGGGGATCAGAGAAGTATAGCTCCAGCTTCTCCTGAACAAAAGAGAAGTGACACCACATTGTGAGAAAACACTCAAAAGGAGTAGACAGGCTGATTTAAAGAATTTATATTATAAATTTAAGAAAGCTGACCTCATTTTCATCACAGCCTCTTTCCACATCAGGCTCCATGACCCTGAAAGGTCAAATAAATAAGGTTTAGGAAGAATAAACATGCAGACACGTGTATGGAGATTGTTTGGCACATATGTCGCTTTCTCAAACAACATGTTTAAAATTATAGTTAAAAAAATCTTCAACATAAAGAAAATTAACTAAAAGTGTTCACTGAAATACAATAAAGCCTTTAAAGTACACTGTATACATATGAGATTGTAATTGGGTAAATATGACATTTAGCTAGATGCATATTAATCTACTAAATAACTGAACCTAATTGGAATTATTGAGTTAAGATGCAGCACTTAAGAGTATAATTGTGCTCTAATGTGCACAAAGATTTTGTTAATATGTCCCCACCCAAAGAACTAAAACTGCATTAAGTGAGTTTAAAGAATGTTTGTGAAACAAGCCCTAATATTTTTTTCAAACAAGTATAAAACAAATTTGTTATACCTGTTATGTACTATCCAGCAGTGCATACAAGTAAAGATAAATAGAATAGCTATTGGATTTATAAAGACATTTTCCCAGGAAAGAGTGATAAAAGATTTACTTTTTTTTCAATCAATTCAAATCAGTAATTGAGGTCTACTGATTGTGTTATTCTTTTCTTACACTGTGTCACTGTGACATGAAGGCAGCATGGGGTCTACGATGGAAGACAGTGCTCTCTCTGGGCAGGACACCAAACCAGTCTCCACACCTGTGTGAACTTTGACACTATCTTTTAAGAACAATTTAAGGACATCTGGTGCCTATTAATACAGTTTTACACCAAAATATTGCACTTAGATCATTTTAAAGTGTATAAACCCAACAATCTGCAATCCCTGCTGATCTGCGCTGAAGCTATAAAATACATCCTCTACAATCATTTTACATGAGACTGAAAGCCGACTGAGCACTTTCCATTGCACTCAAAAACCAAGAAATTAGCAGGTGTTTGAAAAAAAAAAGAGGCTTAATTTGTGTTGACTCCCTGAATTTATAACACTTACTCTTGCTAACTGTAGTTGTTTCAAGCTCAGACTTCTGCTCCTTTTGGGCATCTTCAGCTTTCAAAGTCTTTTCTTCTTGTGCTTTGTGCCACTCTGAAGGCGACAGCTTGGATAAGATGGTTCCATACCACATATATTGATTCAGGGCATCCTCAGTCTTGTCTAGCTCTCTGTGAAGAGGAAAGACCTGGCTTAGAACCACAAGCTAATGTTCAAAAGCAGAATAGTCATTGCACAATATCACCATCTAAATTTCT
Organism: Melanotaenia boesemani; assembly: GCF_017639745.1. NCBI lineage: Eukaryota > Metazoa > Chordata > Actinopteri > Atheriniformes > Melanotaeniidae > Melanotaenia > Melanotaenia boesemani. The sequence goes on from NC_055696.1 coordinate 8,939,371, forward strand.
CACTTATTAGTTATTATTTTCATACCTTTGTAATGGCAGTCTTTCTTCAAGTAGTGTTTTAATCATAGCACTGGTCTCCTGTATTTCCTTACACACTTTTTCAAAACTGTTATCCAAGATACATTACAATTATTGAAAGTCTACAAATAGAAAATCTTTTAGTCACTCTTTGGATGTATTAACAAAAAATTAAAAAATGCTTACAGGATTTTAGATTCTTCAGGTTTCCTCTCAATACTTGCAAGGGTTTCATCCAGGATGTTACTTTTTGAGTCGCTGCTTTCTTGAAGCAGAGCCATTTCTTTTTCCTTTGAATTGATGTCTATTTCTATCTCCATAATATTGGCCATTTGCATTTTTATGCATGACTGAGTATAACAGGATATCAGTAAAAATAACATTATTGATAATTGGTAAAGTAACAAGTTCAACATAATCAACACAATACCAAAAAATAAAAGAAACTACAAGTTAAAATTTTACTTGATTCAAGTCCCTTTCAGCTCCCGAGGGTGTAAGTAATCAGAAATTACTGTGAGAAACTGTGAGCATGTATGGTTGTTTTTGTGTGCCTCAGTTTTGGTCGTCTGATGGACTGGAAACATATCCTGGGTGTACCCTGTCTCTCTCCCAAGGGCAACTAAAGAAGCTAAAAGTGTTTTTATAGTACTTTTATGTATCATACAGTTGTAGTTTACTTCGTGGGCACTAGGTTGCACCTCATATTTACAAAAAAGGCTGAAACAGAAACTGTTTATAAAATGTAATAAAAAAAATTAAAAAACGAACTTGGTTTGCATATTGAATTTTTTCTACCTTTAGTTCTCTTTAGATATTTAATTTGATCCTGTATTGATATTTGGCTCCTGTTCAACAGTAAATAAACACTTTAAATTATATTAATAAATTTCTTATATCAGATTACCGTATGCTTGGCTATTCTTTGTGGAATTTTGCTCATTCTCTGTTTGTCTTTCTTAACAGCTCCTAAGAACATAGAAGAGATATCAAACAAAAATTGTATAGGATTTGTAGATTTAAGTCTGATCTTTGTTCTATGTCCACTCACCTTGATCACTGACAGACAACTTTACCTTCTTTCTCTTCCAGTATTTGATTAATCTGCTTTAGTGCTGGTGGTGCTGTACGTGCTATAATCGTTCAATCGTATAATTCAGTCCACTCTGTTCAAACTTCTTCCCACTCAGATCTATACAATTAACAAATGAAAGCAAATATTTTTAGTAGTTCAATGTCCACTGTGTGTGGCTCTGTAACAGCTAAAATGCAAACACATACACAAACATAATTTTCTTCTAACATCTCTCTACTTCTCTCACCAAGTACTAAAAACAAGTAGTAAAACTGAGAATTTTCATAAATAAAACAGGTTATGGCTCCCAGTTAAATGACTGACAACAATACAACTAAAAATCATCAAGCACAGCTGAATTCACTCATATTTTTCACGAATTGCATTTTTACATGTGAAAACTGACCTAGTTGTGGAGATGATTAAGACATTTTCTGTTAGTCTGCCATTATATTGCAGAGTAAAAAATAAAAAAGTTGCTGTGTAACTGTTCTAAATTTAAATATGAAATGAAAATTTAAAAAATACTTTTTTAATCCCATAAGGAAATCACAATGTTTTAGTAGGGTTGTTTGTTTGTTCGTTTTAATAAAAGCAATAATACACATGTGGACAAAATTGTTGGTACCCTTAGGTTAATGAAAGAAAAACTCACAATGGTCACAGAAATAACTTGAATCTGACAAAACTAATAATAAATAAAAATTCTATGAAATTTAACCAATGAAAGTCAGACATTGCTTTTCAACCATGCTTCAACAGAATTATTTAAAAAAAATAAACTCTTGAAACAGGCCAGGATTAAAAATGATGGTAACCTTAACTTAATATTTTGTTGCACAACCTTTTGAGGCAATCACTGCAATCAGTCAATTCCTGTAACTGTCTGTGAGACTTCTGCACCTCTCAGTAGATATGTTGGCCCACTCCTCATAAGCAAACTGCTCCGGTTGTCTCAGGTTTGAAGGGTGCCTTTTCCAGACGGCATGTTTCAGCTCCTTCCAAAGATGTTCAATAGGATTTAGGTCAGGGTTCATAGAAGACAACTTAAGAATAGTCCAGTGTTTTCCTCTTAGCCATTCTTGGGTGTTTTTAGCTATGTTTTGGGTCACTGTCCTGTTTCATGAGTTTTTCATTCGAAAAAGATTTTGTTTTGTTTTGGAGGGTGGTGGCTGCTGGCAGGAGTGATCTCTGGTACTTTTCTGTCTTACACTGGACTTGAAGAAGCCTCACACTGAACACACTCTGTTTTTTTCTTTCCTGTGTTGTGTAGATGATGTGAAGAATCGTCCATTATTTTCAGCAGCTTGTGCAACATTCTTTTCTGGACAATCAGCCCCACCGGCTTCAGAATTATCACCACCACAGATCCAGGCTTCTTGATCAGTTTGTTCATTCTCTTTAAGTCTCTGGCTCTGATGCTGCTGCACCAACAGATGGTTGCAAAGCTGATTGCACTTTCCACAACAGACTTATAGAAGATATGCAACATATTGGTGCAGACATTGCATGATCTTAGCATCCTTAAGAAGTAAAGTCTACTTTGTCCTTCTTGTTGATGTTTCTGCGTCGCATTTCCAGTCTAGTCTGTTGTCCAACTAAACTCCAAGGTACTTGTATTCCTCCACTACCTACACCTCTTCTCCCAGGATGTAAATGGTGTTTGGTTACATTGTTCCCCCTGAAGTCAATAAACATCTCTTTTGGTTGTATTCAAAATGAGGTGATTGTTTCTGCACCATCTCAGTCTGCACCACCAATTTCCCTTTGGCATTATTAACTATTTTTCTTTTCATCTCAAAAACTGGCTGACAGTTCTCTGTTCTTGGCTTCTTGTCCATCACTGATACACCCCACAACTCATCAGGGAATTTCTGCAGATGACAGTGCTCAGAGTTGTATTGGAAGTCTAAGGTGTAAAGTATGAAGAGAAATGGTGAGAGTACAGTCCCTTGTGGTGCTCCAGTGCTGCTGATCACCATACCAGAAATACAATCTTTCAGACTCACAAACTGAGGTCTCTCCAGTTGTTTCTTCACCTGACTGCAGGAGGCAGGCAGGCTTGAGGTAGAGGCAGAGGAGGTCTCAGTCTGTTTTGTTGTGGAGGGAGATGAGGCTGTGTTAAGGTCAGTGACTGAGCTGCACAGTGACAAAGTGGAGCTGTGACAGAAAAGCTGTGGGGCAAAGGGTGTGTGGTGTTGTTGAATGATGTTCTGAACTGAACCTATTAAATAACATATTCAGCTCATTAGCTATGTCCAGACCTCCATCAGTCATCTCAGTAACTTAAAGCCAGTGAACTTTTTCATTCCTGACCACATATCCCTCATGTTATGTTGGAGCTGACTTTCTAACTTTTCCTGTAGTCCTCCTTGCACTTCTTTATTTTTGTCTTTGCATTGTCTTCAGTAACTCCCTGTCTCCCTCCCTGAATGCTTTCTTTTTTATGTTTAGCAGCTTTTTAAGTCACTGATGATCCAGGATTTGTTACTGGGAAAGCATCTCACTGTTCTTGTTAGGATGATGCTGTCCACACAGAAACTGATATAATCTGTCACAGACTCAGTCATGGCACTGATGTCCTCTCCATGTGGTTCACAGAGAACATCCTCTCAGAGCATCTTCAGCTTCTTTACACCTGGTTTAATAATCTGTGTGACGACTGGTTGTTGCTGAATGATGTGTTTGTAGATGGAGGTGAGAAGAACCAGATTATGGTCAGTTCCACCTCCTTTTAACTTTCTGCTGACTGTCCCGTTGCATTTTGTATTCTTTTTAAACTCTTGTTAGCAATTGTATCTAAAAATAAATGAATAAATAAATAAATAAATAAAACAGTATGGGCGAACCCTCTACAGTTTGCTGCCATCGTACGACGCATTCTAGAGCGAAATGGAAATATCAAATATCAATCAGTGAATAACAGTTACAACATTACTTTTTGAGAAATGTCTAGTAATGTGTACAAAGACACTTAAAGTCAGCGTGTCCCAAGTATAAAATGGAGCTACCTTTAACTAGCATCATAGTTAGCCTCTGTTAGCCTAGCCATGCTAGCTGGTCATGTTGGTCAGTAATGAGTGCTAGAGAACAAACAACCTACATTATACAACAAGCATAATAAATAAATAAAATACCCTTTCTGTCACTTGATATTGCTAAAATAATAAGAACTCTGACCTTATTCTTTGTCCCTCTTCAGCTTCATTACAGTCCAGGCAAATGTTGAAATTTAAAGAATCGTCATGGTTACGGCTCTCTTGTTCAGTTGTTTGTGTTTTGTTTTTTCCCCTTACCCAATTTCAGGACCATTGTGACTAACGCGTTTTTGTTTTTGTTTTTTGTTTTTTTTTTTGTTTGTTTTTTTGTTTGCTTTTGTTTGTTTTACTGTGTGTGTGTGTTTGTTTGTTTTTTTTTTTTTTTTTGGTGGGGGGGCCTGAGAAAGCCTGACTTTCACTACTGTTTGTTTCAGTTGGCACCAACTTTTGCGAAATTGCGATTCATTCAATGAATGAAAAATACCTCAATCGTTCATGTAGAATCAAAGATTAAGATTTAGCATGTTAATTATAACAGTTCTGTTACATTTAAAGAACTCCATGTTAATTTCACATAATACTAAAAAATACTTGAAATTAAAGTTGATTAAATAAAGTTGAAGAAAAAAAACTGAGACTGGGGAGAGAACAGAGGGGTCGATAGTATGTCTCCCACTTCTTTCACAGCCAAGGTGGGTCATTTAGTTCGTCTGATGGAAAGTTGTGCAAAATCAGCTTGTTGTCTCTTCTAAACTTTGTATATAAATTCATCATTAATTTTTTAAATTGCGATTAATTGCATGACATGTTGCGAAAATGAAAGTAAATGCGGTAAATTTTGGTGTACAAACACTACATCAGGGGTCTCCAACCTGCAACTCTGGAAAGTGTCTCTCTGGACCTTCCACAATGCCTCTAAATACGTGGCTAACTATCTTTCTTGTCATTAGGTTGGAAACCAGGGACTTTTTTTTTTTTTTTTTTTTTTTACATAATTTTCCACAAATATCCCTTAGAAAAAGTCTGTCTATCCTCTTTTTATCAAGGTTTTATGTTTTTCTTTATTTTAAAACCTGACAATGGAAATAAAAATGTGGTTCTTCAAAAGTAACAAATATCTTATGGTGGCTCTTCATTAAAAAAAATATATATATATATATTAAGTTGCCTTTTAGCATCTTTTGTGGCATCACAAGTAAGAATAACCAAAAAAAAAAAAAAAAAAGAAAAAAAGATAAAACACTCAATGGCAAACATTTTTGTTAAAATGCAATGGTATCACTTTCCTTTCCCATCTCATTCCTGAAGTTAGGAACAACAAATGTGAATTGTTTGACCAAAGATTGTAACTGCAAGTGAACTTCCATGTAATATATTTTCAAATGTAGGTGGAAGTCATGTGTACCAATGTCCCATACTTCTCTTATTAGTACTATAATTATCATTCTCCTTAAGTTTTGATGTTCTGTCCTTACACGGCAAGTTTGTTTTAGTGTACTGTTATTTTTCCCTTTAGAATCACGGATTTTACGGTTTTTAGTCTATCATATATTTGTAAAACCTGATCCCAAATACAAATACATCTGCCTGTCATCTTAGACCTGACATGACAAGTGCTCTTCACTGTGTTTCATTGTGAAACTTCTTGCTTGGTAGTGTTACAGACTTTGGAGTTTTTCCAAACAGGTTTTAATATACTAAAATCATGTGACAGCTATTACACAGATGGACTTAACTGATTATGTGAGTTCTGAAGGGCAGCACCAAGTCATATTCAATATATATTTTACTTTACTCTAAGGATGTTAGTTTGCTGTTTGACTGTGATGTTTGTAAAAGTGCTTTATAAATAAATTTGACCTTGATCTCCAGTTTCATTTTGGGTCTGCTCCCTTTCTTCAGATCCATACAAGGTGTTATTGCAAAATTGAGGAGTTAACTTTAAGGCCATGACCAATAAAGATTACATGGTTATAGGTGGATTAAACAATGTATCTGTAAAACAAGCAATTTTCACGTGTGTTATTGGTTAATGGTAGTGATTATAAAGATTTAAGCCCCGATATCTGGGTTACACTAGCCCCCCCACCCCCACCCTCAATCCAGATTGTGCCATCTGTGAGAAAAGTATGTGTGCTGGTGTATGTGTGTGTGTGTGTGTGTGTGTGTGTAAAGCTTTCAGATCAAATTGTGAGTGTCTCATTTAATTATTAATCCAGGTCGAACTGGTGTTCTGCTGTTTATGAAAGGTTGGTAACAAGAATTTAATTTTCCTTTTAGTCTTTAAGATTAAATTAACAAGCAATTTTTGTCATTTTCTGAGGAGTCCCAAATATCTATCCATCCATTTTCTATAGGCCACAACATATTCCAAATCAGGGTCGTGAGGGAGACTGAAATATAAATTATTTAATAAAGAAAGATCATTCCTGATCAATGCATGAATCACTTATTAAAATACTCTATAAACTCTGATTTAAGCTGACTTTTATTTTTATTTTTTTTTTTATTTTTATATCTAAAATGAAGGGGTTTTACCATTTAACCTCAAGGTGAGAGAATGCTGCTAATGATTTATATTCTCTAAAAATAGTACTAATACATCCTGAAATAAAACAGTGGATGTGAAACGGTCAGGCTGAGCTACTGTGATTGGATGGTAGGAGTAAATCTGCTGGGTAAATCCCTTCATGGCTCAGGCTGTGATTTGGACCCAGGGATTTGTTTTCAGAGTGAATTGCACTCTTCAGACATGACTGTCCGTGTTCAACCTAGCAGGAAGTCATCATATAGTCTCTGTTTTAAATTAAACTTGCATGCGTGCACGACTTTGACAGCCTCTTCTCTGTGTGCTGACGTGAAAGAGCGACGTACGTTGGCCAAACGGACAAACTGACCTACAGGAAACTCTGAGCCCACTTAAACCCGACCGTGGAACTGTCCGGTGCAGCCGCTGGTAGGCAATATTTTTATGTAATTGTAGTTCTTCTGAGTATCATTTTTGCAAAAAGATACTTGCTATTAAGTGTTCAAACTTAGTGACAAAAAACAATTTACTTACAACTTACTAATGGCTATAAAGTAGGATAATGCAGAGGCTTTGAATATGTTACAATACAAGTTGAAACCCCAAGACTAAAAGAAAAAAAGAAAAGAAAGAAGGGACGCAGTGTAAAATATTAATAAATGCAAAACACCAAATGCCATGCAGGACTGTAGCTGCTCAACAGGCCTGGGTCTTCTCAATTGGTCAAAAATCTGGAGTGCAGGCAGACCAACCCAGCAGCAGGACTCTTCTTCCACAAAGTTTTGCTGCTGTAGATACAGCATTTGGTTTAACATAAACTGCTCAAAACCTTAAGCAATGATAATGCTTTTGCAGATGTTGAAGTTGCCAATTCTATAGACATTTATGCTAATCCATACCCCCAGAAATGTAAATAATGGCCCAGCTTTTGTTGAGAGAATGCAACATTCTTCACATTTTTATTTCTGAGAGACTCTGTCTCTTTAAGGTGCTCTTTTTAAATATTCAGTCATGATAATGATCTCTAAATAAGCTAGTTGCAACATATTCCAGCTGTTTTTTTGTTTTAGTACTATTCATTTTTTAAGTTTTTTGTTGGGTTGTGCTCTATACCCTATATTTTAAGATGTGTTAATAACATTAATATCTTAAGGATATAGTTAAATGCCTAATTTTCAACATTTGAATCTATATAAAAATGTGTGATTTGTTTGATATATACTCTAATGTTAAGGCAGAAGATCACATTTTTAATACAACCACAAGAAATAGTTACATGGTTACAGTAACAGCCTGAATTGTCAATGAAGTACAAGTAATCTAAAGTTTATGTATGAACCCATGAGGCTTCAGCTAAGTTTGAAAGATAAAGTAGCCATTTTACCATATATATGTGTATTGTATATCTGATATTTGTTAAAAAGAGTTTACATGTACCTGCTGAGCAGCAGATGTGTGCTAATGCAAAGTGCACAACTTTAATACAAAGCTTTTTAATATATACATCATGCCACGTAAAATCTGTTGGCTGTAAACAGCGTTAAAGCACATGATTTATTTTTAATTGAAATCGTAATAGTGACAGAAGTGCTGTGAAGAAATCTAAATGAATTGTTTTATTTCAAAGGAAAAACAAACTACTTAGCTGTAGTTGTGGAGTCAACTAAAGAATGTCGACATACAAAATATATCTAATAAATGAGAAATGGATCCTTGCGTTTGTAAGCTTGTTATAGTTCATAATTGTACTAAAATGTTAATTTGGTGTTGGTGTCACAGCTCCAAATTTTGTCTCTCATTGTGTGCAAAGCTTTTCCATCCTGCATGCTGTAAGAGACAACATCATTTTTAAAAACCATTTTATAAAACAATGTAAATTGAATCACAGATTTACCAAAACAAATTGCTACATTTGTTCTCTTCACTTTTAATTTTTTAAAATGAGCTTGCTGAATAAAATAACTGCAGGGCATGTTGAATGCTTACAGAAATGTCAATAGTAGTACCACTTTGATAGTTAGTGATAATTTGGAACAATCAACAACAAATGGCCCAATTTACAACACATCATAACATTAAAACCAGTGGTGTAAACACCACGAATACTGTGAATACTATCAATACGTGAATGCTTTGAGTACGAGTAGCCTAATAAGAATAAATTCATATAGCACGTTTCATTAAGTGCTGTAAAAGAATAAAAAACACCACACTCATGTTAAGTCATTATCCTGAACTTTGATTGCCGCTGCTATAATTTTATGAATGGAGGTTTAAGGTGTTAATTATTCTACTCTGCAGATTGCAGGATCTGGTGAGCTGCCAGCTGTGTCCTCTGCCCCACAGCAGGTGCAGCTGTCGAGATGTGAGGAACAGTCATGCCTCTTGTCAAGAGAAACATTGAACCTCGGCACCTGTGCCATGGTGCCGTGCCTGATGGGATTGGCAATGAACTGGAATGTGTAACCAACAACACACTGTCCGCCATCATTCGTCAGCTCAGTAGTCTGAGTAAGATCACATATACCCAAATGAGATGTTCACATGCCTCTTTAGTCTGAGAACAGTAGCTGGAAAGCTGAATATAAAGTTTTCTTACACAAACTGTATTTGAAGCATTGCCACTGATAGCAAAAAAAAAAAAAAAAAGACACAAAAAGCCTCAAGCTGTTTGTGTCTCCTTTTTGTCAAATCAAATTTCACATATTTTCATGATACAGCTGATAAATTTGCCTTGTGCCTTTAGTTATAAAGAAAAAGCTAACTTATAAATCAGTAATCATACTACATACTCATAATATATTTAAAAGCAACATTAATCTATAATCTATTATGCTTTCTAGTTTTTTAGTCCATATGGAGAATCATTTCAGGTCATCTACAGCAAAGCAGTGCATTATGTTATAAATTTGCTGGGTTGCTGGGCTAACACTGGGCTGAATGTTTAATTTAGTGTTTTATCTATAGAAGGGAGAGCATACGTTTGTATTTCTGTTATGAAGAGTGCTGCTTTAAAATATTTGAATCTGAAACATCTGAAACTGGAGCATTTTTTTTCTCCAGGACATCTGGACCGCAGATTCTCTGATCAGTGTGTGTGTGTGTGTGTGCATGTGAATGTGTGTTTGAATTCCCCTGCCTGTGGATTTAGTGAAGTAACAGAGGCTTAGAGCTTACGGTAAAGCTTCATACGAATGTCAGATAAGACGAAGAGTTGGTAGGTGGAAGCACAAACACAGGCAGCCTAATGACAGCTTCCACATTAAGTGGATCAGAGCTGCTGTAATGTGCAGCAAGTAAGCACTTAATGGTAGAGCATAATCCAGAGGAATAATCCAGAATGCACAAAACAGTTGAAGTCAGAAAAAGGTGTGTTTAAGGATGTTGATGTTGTTTACTGCTATTTGTTTAATTGTTTTGCATTCATGCATTCAGGGAAGCTTGAGCCTATCCCAGCAATTAGCAGGCCAGAGACAGGATACAACCTGGACAGGTCATCAGGGCCAACATAGAGACACAAACAACCATTTACGCCCACACTCACTCCTAGGGAGAATTTAGAGTGACCATGTCTTCGGACTGTGGGAGGAAGCTCTCTACCTAGAGAGCAAAATTCTCCCTTTTTTTCTTTACCATAAGATTTGGTCCACTTTATACGATTTTCTTTTTTCTTATGGCCTTTCTTCTGGTTACAGGTAAACAGGCAGAAAATGTTTTTGGGGAACTTTTCAATGAGGCCAACACATTTTATGTGCGTGCAAACTCTCTCCAGGACCGGATCGACCGCTTGGCGGTCAAAGTCACACAGCTGGACTCCAGCGTGGAAGAGGGTTAGTTCACTGGAAAAACCATCTGTTTGTTAATTTATTAGTCTACTTTGCTGTTTACTCTCAGGTGCTTTAAATGAATCTTTAATCCCATGTATTTCTGTCTCACAGTCTCTCTTCAGGACATAAACATGAGAAAAGCATTTAGAAGCTCTACTGTCCAAGACCAGCAGGTGTTATCCAGGGGCAGCACTCCTAACTCTGTAGCTGACATGTACAACAGCAGTGACAGGCCTCCCCCTCTCAGCAACCTCACAGCTTACAGGTGCCAAATGGTTTTTAATTCAAACATCAAGCCACTTTTCATTTTCAGTTATAGCATCATGTTGCTGATGGTTTTTGTTAAATACAGAGAGGATTCTATTGATGCGATGAAATTCTACTCTGACCCATCGTACTTTTTTGACTTGTGGAAAGAGAAGATGCTTCAGGACACTGAGGATAAGAGAAAAGAAAGGCGAAGGCAAAGGGTGAGAGCACAATCCTCTTTACTTCTCTATGCTCATGTGTTTATTCATCAAGTGCTTCTTCATTCTTTCGCCTCTCCACCCCCCTTCTCTCAGGAACAGAAACGATGTGTGGAGAGCAGCACGCTTCAGCGTGAGGTAAAGAAGGTGAGAAAGGCTCGAAACCGCAGACAAGAGTGGAACATGATGGCTTTTGATAAAGAACTTCGTCCAGATCATCGCCATCCACAGACTCTTCGACGGGGAGCATCATCAGAGGGCTCACTCTCACCGGATGGCAGGTAAGTGCTTTTTTGTTTGTTTTTTTTTTCTTTTTGTTTTTCATTTCACAGAGAGTTTTATCTAGTGTGTGAAATGTTTTGTTATTACTCAGGTGTGTTTACAATAAAAATGTCAAAATTAAATTAATTATTATCTGGATGGTCATGATGCTCAGTGTTCTGTCCACTTTTGGTCTGTAGCTGCAGAAATGTCATTTGTTGATACTGATGTATAGAACGTGTAGTTAATTATAAGAGCAATGTGAGAAGAATTAAACATCTCAAGTGTGTGTTTCAGCATGTGAGAGGGCTAGATCTATTTTTATTTAAAGGACGTGATTCAGATTGTATAAATCCAAAACAAGTTGGAGGACTTTATAAATGAAAAATGTTTGGCACCTTCAAAGTGGTAAACCTGTTTGTTCTAGGCAGAGGTGTCTAGCTCCGGGCCTCGGGGGCCACAGTCCTGCAGGTTTAAAATGTTTCCCTGCCCCAGAACACCGGATTCAAATAAAATGGCTCTCCTCAACAGCTTGTTGACAAGTGTTGCCTAAAACATGTTGACCTATTAATCTGATTTAGGTGTGCAGCAGTAGGAAACATCCAAAAACTGCAGGAGAGCAGCCTTTGAGGACCAACTTTAGACACTCCTGTTCAAAGGCATCAAAATCAGGGGAAAAGAAATCAATGGAGACTTTTTCAAAGCACTGTGCATTTTACACAGCATCCCAATATTTTTTCCTTGTGTAAAGATTTTGCTTTGACTTTGTAACAACAACTTTGCCATCTGAATATGTGGATGCATTTGCATGAGATTCTCCTTGGCATTATTTATTCAGGCCTGACCTCCTGGACTACCCAATCCCTCCGGTACCTACCCAAGCTGCTTGCAACTATGCAAAATCCCATGATTACATCCCTGGAAATGCACATCCCTCACCACCTGTGGAGCATGAATACCACAGCATTGATGTCAACTATAAGAGAGTGACCTACGCCCCAGTGGAAGCTCATCCTGCAGACCGAATAAATGGTTCAGTACGTCTGCCTAAAGATTATAAGTAAGTGCATTTGTTGTTTCTAAAATCAGAAAGAGATTCAAATCTAATCAAAATTTTCCAGCTTTTGCATCATAGCTCTCATTTCTTATTGCTATCAAACAGCTCGGCCCCTCCACCTCCTGCTTCTGGTCCTTCTATTCCATCAGCCCAGACAGCCTTTGGTTTTCCTCTGGGTCCGCTACCACCAGCATCACAAAATGGAGTTTTGCATGTAGGCCCAGGGTACCCACTCCCACCAGTACCTCCTCTGGGGCCATGTATGGTCCCTCCTCCTCCAGGTCCCCCACCTCCACCTCTCCCTCCACCTTCTGGACCCTCACACAGGCCAGGACACAGTGAAGGCAGCAGAGCAGAAACTAAACCTGTAAGAGATGCCAGAAGTGACCTGCTGTCTGCTATCCGCATGGGTGAGTCAGGGTATCTGAGCAATTAAAATGAATTTGTTTCTTTATGGTAACAATCAGATAAACAAGGACATGATACTCTGAAAGTTTTTGCTTCTCTTTGCATGATCCTAAGTGTCCAAATAATGAAATATTTAACTTGATTTAAACTATATGCATCTTTATCAGGCATCCAGCTAAAAAAAGTTCAAGAACAGCAAGAACAGCAGAACAAACGGGAGCCAGTGGGGAATGACGTGGCCACCATCCTTTCCCGACGCATTGCAGTTGAATACAGTGACTCGGAGGATGACTCCGAGCTTGACGAGAATGAATGGTCAGATTGACCAAACACACGATTTCACATCTGGCTGCAGTTTTGCTTTAGGATGTCATCGAAACACCTTAAGCAGAATTGTGAATCATTCTGTTTGGCTCCATCTAGTGTCGTCTATATGTTGACTCACTGTTGCACATTGTATATTATTTATTTATTCTTACACATTAACATTTAATGTGGAAATGCTACAACTGCACAGTTTGCACTAACATACTAAATCTTGTAAGTGTTCACATCTACTGCACAGTTTGAAAACGGATGAATTGTATGATGTCAATTAGTTTTTTTTAACCCCTGTTAAATTGTGAGCCATTAGTTTCTCTAACTCTGTCATACTAACTTCATTGTTCAAATAAAAGTATTCCCCTTGGTATAAACTGACACAATAAATAGACTTTACCCATGTGCAGCAGAAGTTCAAGCCTCAGGCCTTTTTAATAGAAAACACTCTAAAAAAAAAAAAAAAAAAAAGCCTGCTATGAATATTTCATGCACTGATTGGCTGAGCTCCATGTGACTTATTTAGTTTCAGTCTTAGTATTGTGAACACTGGTTTCTTGTCACAACGTCTTGGGTAAGTGACTGCCTAGAACAGACCAAGACCATTGTAATTATATTACCAACACTTGTGCTTTTCCTACTAAGTCAAAAGTCAAAATTATGTACTGCATTAAAAGTTTATCAAGTGCAGCATTATAATGCAACATGTTTGTTGTTTTTTTTTTATTATATAATGTCATCCCCCCTTATAAACAACTCCCTATATCATATGAGCATGACTTTTTATTATTACTACCTCAATTTGCAACTGTTTCACTTTCTTACATTATGTGAAGTATTACATCTGAATGGTTTTAGATATAGTTTGATAAGCTATTGTATCATTTGTTGTGACATGTCTTTGACAATGTTGACACATTAAACCTTTTAAAAATGTACATTAATTGTGTCCTTTTAGTTTGTTTGTATCATCTTCCTTTCTTATTTTTTTTGTTTTAGCCTCAGCTCCTCTGGATACAGAAACAGGTGCTGGTATGCTATGAACTGTTTAACTAATTTCAATCAATACGAAGAATCTTTTATTATTCTTATTCTTATTCCTATTCTTATTCTTACTATTAATTATTATTATTATTGTTGTTATTATTATTTCATCCACTTGACAACAGCTATACATATATATATATATATATATATATGTATATATATATATATATATATATATATATATATATATATATATATATATATATATATATATATATATATATAAGACCTGTCACACTCCATCTATAGCTCAGGTGACCATTTTTTAGTATCACAATGATAAGTGTAATGAATAAAGATAGTCGGTGTTGGTCAAGAACCTCTATTCACTATTTTTCCTTCCACATTAAGTAGCCCTCCTTAATAGAGACAATCTATGCAACAGTATAAAGGCCATTGTTACTATCTAGCCTGAAAGAGAAATGTGTAATAAAAAAGCTTAGATCTAAATACCATATATGAGTCAAATAAGATCAAACTAGATAAACTAGGACACATTGTCCATTCATCATTGTCTGCCTGCTTATTCCTAAACCTAGTTAGCCTTTGGACAGTTAACAATTCAACAGGCTTCATTGACGTGGAAAACATGTTTTTACATTGCCAAAGCAAGAGCAACAAAGAAAAAGAAGATGATATTTATACAAAATACTGGTCAAGAATTTTTCAAGAACTTTCCGTTATGTCCAGCAGAGGTCAGCGGAGATGTGAAAACCAACGGAACTGCATCAACAGTGAAACTGGTGAAGTTTAGACGCCATGTTGGGTCCATAAAGCGCTAACTGCGTCACAGCCGAGGACGTCTCTTGAGCCACAATGGAGATGTTGTCTTCCCGTGACAGTCCGGTGTTCAGCAGGTGATTAGCACAGGGAAGCTCCTCCTCAGCCTGCAACGGCAGACACAAACCTGGACAACAGCATCTCAGTATAAGGTAAGATATTTATAGAAGTGCTTTGTGGCCTTAAGTTTGCGACAGTTTTGTTATTAACATTGGCTAAATGTTTCGTGACAAATCGTTTATGTGGCTCAACGTGTTTGTGTTGGTGATGGTGATTGCTAGAATTTGCTAGCTTGTCACCTGATCACGCACAAATCAGCTTTGCTCTTTAATGACAAACACAGTGCTACCATCTGTCCCACAAACATGTTCTCAGAAATCAGCAGTGATTTCTTGGTTAAGCTACAGTTGATGCTGGAAGCGAAACGTAGTGAAGTATTGTAACTGTAGTCGGTTTAGCTTCAGACGTTACACTGCTCGACTTGGCCATTCATTTCTCAAAGAAACCACTAGATTACTACACATTGTGGTGCTCATGTTGGAATCCTTTTCATTACTTTCTGGAAATATTAGCCTGTCCTGAAATAAAACAACAACAAAAACGAGAGAGGTATTGTGTAACGTTGGCCTTCCTATCAATAATGATGAGTTACTAAGGAGTTTGTTGTGTGTGTTTAATTGATGTTGTAAGTAGCCATGTTTCCATTAAGTCTCTCCGTGGGTTTTGCAGGACTGAAACGATCACAATGGACACTTCAAAACTTCCTAAGATCCAGGATGAGGAGAGAGAAAGCCGGTTTGGATATGTCCATGGAGTTTCTGGACCAGGTATGGTTTATTGTCCTTTTTTTTTTTTTTAGGTTGTTAGATTGTCATGTAATAAACATGTATTCTTTTCATGTAATGTCACATTATAATATTGACTTTAATGAAATTTTATTTATTTTTTCTTGAAAATCTATGAGGAAAATCTTACCAACTATAAAAGTCACATAATGCAAAAGTGATGACTTCATCTAAATATTGCCATTATTTTGTCCTTGCGTGTTGTTTTGCAGCATTGCCTACAATGATCTAATACATCCTGATATATTAGCTTTAATTATATGAACAGTTTATATATTTTATTAAATAAAAAAAAATACATATGTCCTTATTTCCTACATGATTTTTAACTCTTACATTTCTTGTTAGATTTATTTTTAGATACATTTTTGTTTTTCATTCTTGTCTTTCCAAATGTATTTAATAAACAGTGGTGACTGCTACTGCAATGGCTGGAGCTGCCATGTATGAACTGGTCCGTGTCGGTCACAGTGAGCTGGTAGGAGAAATCATCCGTTTAGAGGGTGACATGGCAACTATCCAGGTCTATGAGGAGACATGTATCCTTTCTGCTGATATGTTACGTTTCTTTATGGTTAAGCATGTAAAAAGCCATGTTTTTAATAAAACAAAATTAACATATTAAATTATGTTGAACTTATATTTCTGATATTCACCTTATAGAAGGTGGTGTGGCAAAGACTTTGTGGTTTGTTTTGTTTCCCCTAACTTTATGCCCGCAGCTGGTGTGTCTGTTGGTGACCCTGTCCTACGAACAGGAAAACCTCTCTCTGTAGAGCTGGGACCAGGTATCATGGGCTCCATCTTTGATGGTATCCAACGTCCACTGAAAGACATTAATGACCTCACTGAAAGTATCTACATCCCAAGAGGAGTTAACATTGGTGCTCTTAACAGAGACATCAAATGGGAGTTTTCTCCTGGCCAGAACCTTCGGGTAAGAAGTTTTCATTGTAATGTGCATTTTAATTTCTACTTCTCTATTGGACCTGACTCATTTCCCATTTTTCCCTCTCCAGGTTGGCAGTCACATAACAGGTGGAGATATTTATGGCATGGTGTTTGAAAACTCCTTAATCAAGCACAAGCTAATGCTTCCACCCCGCAACAGAGGCACCGTCACGTATGTGGCTCCACCAGGGAACTACGACATTTCTGTGAGTGTTGCTCCTAAAGCAGACCGCTCTTGTAGTTGGTAAAAACTTTAAATGGATTTTCAATCTTTTTACTTTCAGGATGTGGTTCTTGAGCTTGAATTTGAAGGCATAAAGGAAAAGTTCACCATGATGCAGGTGTGGCCAGTACGACAAGTCCGCCCAGTAACAGAGAAACTACCTGCTAACCACCCACTGCTGACTGGTCAGAGAGTTCTCGATGCACTTTTTCCGTGAGTATTTCTCCCAAGACCAGAGATTGCACTCATTTTCATTCATCATTATGGCTGGTTTTCAGTTGTGAATGTTTACATATGTGGAGTCAGTGGTTTATGCTGTGTGCTAATAAAACCCTGTAATATTTATGTCCTATAGATGTGTGCAGGGGGGCACCACTGCTATACCAGGAGCCTTTGGATGTGGAAAGACTGTGATCTCACAGTCATTGTCTAAATACTCCAACAGTGATGTCATTATCTATGTCGGCTGCGGAGAACGTGGTAATGAAATGTCTGAAGTACTGCGGGATTTTCCCGAGGTAGGTGGAAGAACGCTGAGCTTCTGACAAGTTTATAGTTGGACTGGATGTGCAAAGCAGGCTCTCTGTATGGGTCAGTTTGCAAAGATAATAACGCTTCTCATTAAATTAGATCTAAATAAAAACACAGGTTGAAAATAATTAATAGACTCTTCTATATATTATAATCCTGCCTGGTCAAAATAAAGTTAGAAAACTCTTGAGTGAAGGTTCAACCAAGACTTTGCTCACTTTTGTAGTTATGTGAGAAGTTACAGCAGGTGGAGCCAGAAGCAATAGTTTGCTGTTCAAACATACTGTTGGGGTTTTACTACCATGTCAGAGCAGGTCAACGCTAAGATTTTATTGTGTTGTTTTTTTTTTTTTTTTTTTTTTAATGCCAGTACATCTGAGCTTTTTACTAGGAGATTCAGATGAGCTCATTCTGTTTTCATGGGCTGTGTCCGAATGTCCACCCTACTCCGTAACCCCTCGTTCACTACATGGGGCTGCACTATATAGCACACTATATAGTGACTCATTCTCTTGGCAATTCGGACGCGAAGCTGCCTATTATTTTTTCCTCGCCACAAACCATGTGACTACCAGCCGTCACCACGGCAACCACAATGCGCTTCAAGATGTCATTTCAAATCCAATAAAGTTGTGTGTAAATGTTTATTTTTTTTCTTATGTTATATTTTATTCTTTATTGCATATCTATTCAATACAAATGTTTTTTCGCCTCCTTGCGCCACGTTGAGCTTCTGCCCGCAATGCATTGTGGTCTATATTCACCCGTCTAGTGACCATTGATGCTCACTACTTTTTAAGATGCATTGTGGGTAATTTTGAGTGCCCTACTTTTTTTTTCTCTGGACATTCGGACACCCTACAAAATGGCGTGACCCTATGTAGGGAGTAGGGTGCACGTTCAGACACAGTGATGGTCTTTACTAACTC
The DNA here is from genome assembly GCF_017639745.1 of Melanotaenia boesemani. Classification (NCBI taxonomy): domain Eukaryota; kingdom Metazoa; phylum Chordata; class Actinopteri; order Atheriniformes; family Melanotaeniidae; genus Melanotaenia; species Melanotaenia boesemani. The sequence goes on from NC_055696.1 coordinate 8,957,673, forward strand.
TCTTATTAACAACAGCCATCATTGCTTCTGCAGGAGCTAAGGACAAATGCTTTGCTGGTTACATTAAATTGATTACATCTGATATTCTAATTCCAGTTAGTCAAATTATGCAAATGGGTATTAAAGTAGGTTTTCATAAACTTAAAGAAAGATCCTTTTCTTCGGATGTGTTTAGAGCAAAAACCATTCAGTACAAAATGAGCGTTCACATTGTATGCTAATGCTCTTCCTACTCTACAGCTTACTATGGAAGTTGATGGCAAAGTTGAAAGCATCATGAAGAGAACAGCGCTGGTTGCTAACACATCCAACATGCCTGTGGCTGCCAGAGAGGCTTCCATTTACACAGGTACCAACCACATCCAGGAACAAACTACATCTTTATTGCTGCTAGATTAATTTGTTACATAAGAAGTTTTCTTTAACTGTTATTAAATCACTGTTGGCATAAAAAAAGGCAGCATTTAGTTTTTTTTTTTTTTTGTTGTCTGGAGAATTGTTCAACCTCGCCAACTTATCTCTGCAGGGATCACGCTGTCTGAGTACTTTAGAGATATGGGCTACAATGTGAGCATGATGGCCGACTCAACATCTCGATGGGCCGAAGCTTTGAGAGAAATTTCTGGAAGACTGGCGGAAATGCCTGCTGGTGAGTTAATCTGCTACCTGAGCTAAACTTTATGTGAAGACATAGTAGACATTGTGATGAGTTGTGAATGTCGTTGCCTGTAGACAGCGGTTATCCCGCTTACCTGGGCGCCAGACTGGCCTCCTTCTATGAGCGCGCTGGACGCGTGAAATGCCTGGGGAATCCAGAGAGGGAAGGCAGCGTCAGCATTGTCGGAGCGTGAGTTGACTGTTGAACAATTCTGAGGACCTTTTATTAATTACTTCAAAATTTACTCTGGTATCATGCTTCATTCAGGTTACCCTTATCAAGCTGACTTCTTTGATATGTTAAATTCCTGTTAGTGTGTCCCCCCCTGGTGGAGACTTCTCAGATCCTGTAACTTCAGCCACACTGGGAATTGTTCAGGTTAGCAAAAAGGCCATGACTGCTCAACCTGCTATCCTGACATTTAATTTCATTCATCTTACAGTCACTATTTCCTTCTTTTGCACCTTTCTGAGTGTGTGTTAGCCTTTACGGTTTTCCTTTTGTGCAGGTCTTCTGGGGCTTGGACAAGAAGCTGGCTCAGAGAAAGCACTTCCCTTCTGTAAACTGGCTAATCAGCTACAGCAAGTACACACGAGCTCTGGATGAATATTATGATAAACATTTCCCTGAGTTTGTCCCTCTTCGTACAAAAGCTAAGGAGATTCTCCAGGAGGAAGAAGACCTGGCTGAAATTGTGCAACTTGTAGGAAAGGTGAGGTCTGATTAGCTCAGATTTGAGGCTCAGATTAGTTTAGGTTTAGAGAATATTGTCTATGTTTGAGACATTTATTGTAGATTGTAGCTAGTAAGGGCATAATATATATTTAAAATGTGGGCTCAACAATCTGTAAATATAATCTCAGTCTGTGTCTTAATTACTCTTTTTAAGGCATGTTTTCTATTTGCATACATATTAGTGGCTAGTTGATAAGTGCATTGAATGTGCAACGTATTGAGCTGTGGTTTGTTAGCATACTAATGGGGTTAATAAATCCCTAGGAATATATAAAAAACATTAAATCTTCATGTTTTCTTTTCAGGCTTCCCTTGCTGAGACTGATAAAATTACTCTGGAGGTTGCTAAACTCATCAAAGATGACTTCCTACAGCAGAACGGTTACACCCCTTACGACAGGTGACAGTGACCCTCAAAGACATTATGTTTTTTATGCATGCAAATGCTTTATGTGACTTTACTGTATAAAAGGTTTCTTTATGAATATGTTCTCATTCACCAAGCTGTGAGCCAGCAACACTTCTAAATATTAATATGTCCATGAGTTTAAATGCTGCACATCTCAGAAGTTGATGTATTTTTAGACATCGGATGATCTCGCCTAGAATTAAAAGGAAAACGTGTAGATATGGAGTCACGTGTTCTTTGACACGATTATTACACAAACGGCAAGCTTCACATTTTGTTTTATACCTGCACACAGGTTCTGCCCCTTCTACAAAACCGTTGGCATCCTCTCAAACATGATTGCATTTTATGACATGTCTCGACACGCAGTGGAGTCAACAGCTCAGAGCGACAACAAAATCACCTGGGCCATGATCAGGGAACACTTGGGAGAGATCTTGTATAAGATTAGTTCCATGAAGTTCAAGGTACACAATTATTTGCTTTGTTGGTGAAGAATATGTGTTTTGTTGTATCTTTTATTAATCAAAATAAGTAAGTTTCCCCTGCCTGATCATGTTTAATGAATTATTTAGGACCCTGTTAAAGATGGTGAGGCTAAGATTAAAGCAGACTACGCTCAGCTGCTGGAGGACATGCAGAACACCTTCCGGACCCTTGAGGAATGAGTGTCCTACCTCTTATCTCTTCTCCAAAATACCCAAACCCCAGTGCAGTGTGACATAGTGCAGAATAATTGGCCCGTGTTCTGAATGTCTGCCTCAGTCATGTGAACTCTTGTATTTCTGTGTTTACATCCCCTTTGAACATTCCATGGACCTTACAAATCATTTCATTTTGTTGATTTATTAAAGATTTTCTCAACAAATACACACATTAACACCTTGTCTCAGCCCATTGCACAGCATTTATGGATCATCTCACCATGATGTTGTGGTTGATCTCAGTGGGCCCCAATCAGAAGCTGTACTTGCACTCTACTGGCTGCAACAAAGAGTGGAAATGGATGTTTTTTTTGTCCCTCAGACTGATGCTGATAAATACAGATTACTAATCAAAAGGGGAACATGTAAATGGATAAAGGGACAGAGTATTGTGTATTCCTTGGGGGTTAAGACATTCTTCCACTTCTTACCTCTTTTGTGTGATCATGTTGTGGACTATATACTTGATATGTGAAAAATTGTGAATGAATGACTCTTAGTTTGTGTTGTTACAGATGTCTCACTATTATATTCATGGTGCATTACTGTCTCCTTGAATAAATGTAAAAATTTAAGATGACTGTCAGATTTTATCACATTTTTTATTTATATCCTTCATTTCTTTTAGTTGTCAAGAAGCCAGACTTTGTCATGTTTTTTAAGTGCTCTTTAGCAATAGCTGCCCAGGCCATCTGGAGGTCATTTAAAAATTAAAAAGTAAGGTTTTTTCTTTTTCTTTTTTTGTTTTTTTAGTTCATTTTGACATGAAACATTCAAACATGAAACAAATCTAACTCAGGAGATGAACCAGCATTATTTGGACATAACATGCCTCATAAAAAAGTTAACTGCTATCTTTTGGCATTTTGTATAGCAGTAAAAGTTGTTTTTTTTTCTAAAATATAATACAAAAACATACATGGAGTAAGATGGGTGGGGTGTGGTACAAGTGATTGAACCGCTGAGAAAAAAATCTTTGTTGGTGGCAGCTATTTTTGTGGCCAGGCAGTGTAGCTTGCAAGCATTTTTGTTTTTAGATAGGGCTTAATAACCTTGAAGCTATTTATTCTGTGAGGGACTCTACACACAAGGTGGCGCACACGCACTACTTCAATCTTAACAGTGTGGCTGTCGGGGAAAGGCTCTAAGTAGGGTGTATTGACTGTTTGTAAAAATAGGTCTGACCATGTACGATGTTTAGACTGGGGAACGTATCAAAGACGTAAACACCACTGCATGCAGATACAACATTTACACTTCCCTAGCTGTCATACATGTCGTGATTCTTCTCTAGAATTCATATCTAAAATGTTAAATGGGATTTTTTTTTCTCAGTCATACAGATACTTGGAATAAAAAGACTTTCCCTCTTTTATTTAACATCTAACATGTACCCAACTGAATACATACAACACCTGAAGACACTGGAAAACAACAGATATTCTTCTACTTGCTCAGCCATCACCAATCTCTGTTTGATATGGAGCATCTCTATTTTATCATGATTATGTAGAAGTTACTGAATCAGATTTAACTGACAGTGGCCTAAACTTAGTGCACTAAGTTAGCCACAGTTTTTCAAAGGCCTTCGGTCAGAGAGCAGTCTTTATCAAAGAGAAGAGCAACAAATGATGTGGCCGTCACAGATCCCTAAACAACCTAATTTACAGAACTGTGGTAGTTCTCTATGATACTTGGAAAAATGGATCTTGTGTGCCTTAAGGAAGTTCTTTTTTTTTTTTTTTTTTTGTTTGCAACACTTTTTTTATTTACAAATAAATATGAATCAATTATGGCATTAACTGCATGTTTAGCACATGATTTGTTTGCTGCATACACAACAGTTAGCAGTTTGCTGATGTGTAATCCTCAGCATGTACTGTTAGTTCACTGTGCTGCCCCAGCGTTACATCCTCCAAATTGGTTTAGGGCCGTTATCTCAGGTTCCGGGCTCCATTAAGACTAATGGAAGCATAACCCGCAGGAGCAAGAGCAGCATCTTTTCTCTGCATTGATTCAGTTTGTCCAGACACACACTTGTAGACATTAAGGGCTCTGAAAATAATGGCCTATAGCTCCTAATGCATCTCTGCCTCTTTAGTTTGTAATGATGGATGAGCAATGTGTGTGTGTTTGTGTGTGTGAAGAAGACATTAACAAAACTATTCATGTGGGTTTGCTGATGTGATAATAAAAGCAGAGTGTAGCATCCATCACATATAGTCTTTGGGTAATTATTGTTTTTGCTTTCCCATTGTTTAGCCTCTTGTTAAAGAAAATGTGATGATAAAATACAAATTTAGTAGCTTAAAATGTGATAAATTAAGGTAATTGTTAGTTGCTTTCTCTCCATTATGGGTCAGAAGATGACTTGAAATTGTTCTCTGAGAGAGACTCTTGGTGGGATGCCAGATGTTTCATCTTCTAGGCGCCAGTGTGCATTCTCATTTTATTCATTTCTCTTGCATCCTGTCTTTTAACATAGCAGGGTTCACATTAATTACTAATGCTCCATATTTCCATTTTTTTGTCTACCAGTGCAGAAAAGTCAGAAGCTGGATTTTAGCTGTTAGAAACTCTCAGCCATGGTGTTTATGAGCCGGAACATGTGTGAAGTAGCTCATTTACATCTGAGCCTCTGCAGGAGAGTGAGGGAAAAGAAAACTTCTCTGCAGGGGTCACAACACATTGTCACTGTGGGTATCAGGTGTTGTGACACTAAGAGTGTGGTGTTTAGAAATACAAATTATTATGAAGATCGGCACACTGACTCTACACACACTTCCAGAGTTTTCTGTATGTTGCAGCAAGGTCAATTTACTTGTGAGAGGAAATATGATCTGAGAGGGTGGGGCTGCCCTGTGGATCATCACTCACTCATCTATGAGTGCCTGTCATGTTTCTCATGCGCACCCTCATCCAGCTCAGTGTGGATTATCAGGGCTGCTGTGGCAGCGTTTGAAGACCTCAGCATAGCCCTTCAGCTGTGCACAGAAGTATGAAAGGCTCCTGGCTCTCTGGCTCCCTCAAGCAGTTAAGGTAGCTCCTATATTTACCAAGCATGCCAGTATTGAAATCCAAAATGGAAACTGACAGAGGCTGCGAAGCAGAGGCGGGCTAAGTATGCCAGAGGACGACTTGTAAACTATTTAATGTTATGTGAGAAAGATAGCCTTTGGAAACGTGAGCTGGCTGATGCAACACAATATCAAACCACTTGTCAGGAGGTATTAAAGTTGTCCTCTGTTGGGACACTTTCACTATGGGAATCCAAGAAATGAAAGCCATCTCACTGCACTGACATGCTGTTGCAGCAGCACCAGCAGTGCAGAAACATACCAATTTCCTTTTTTCAACACAAATGACTGATGAGAAACTAGGCTTCTTCTTTCACTCCCCCACCCCCCACCCACCTCGCTCAATCACTCACAGGAGGAGCTTGGTACGAGGGGTCATCTTGTTAATCATTTTTCACTTCATCGTTTGCGGGGGATTGTTTAACTTCCACCTGGAATCAGTAAATCTGACTTTGTGGGCCACATATTTTGCTGCTTTTGTTTCTTTGTCTTGAAGACTCAAGGTAAGTCAACAGAGTGCAGAATTATTTTTATTTTTTGTGACTGTATCTTTATTTTTAACAACCTCAAAAAATAACAGTTATTATTATTCAGTGTCAATTGTTGGTGCAGAACAGAAGTCACTGTAATGAAGTTGGTTTTAAAGTCATACCAAAAAAAAAATAAACGATTAAAGTTACAAAAAAAAAAACAAGATTGAACAGGCCAATGCTGATTGTAAGATGTATTTTGTTTTACTGTAGGTGTGGGTCAGTATTTTAGGTTGTAATCTCAGTTTAAATCAGACAAGAATGACAAATCCCACTGACAATAACTCAAGTATCTCTGAGACTGTTTAGGTCTTGAGATCGCTGGCCCAGATTTTTAGTCCCTGTAGACACAGTGGCCTTATTTCAACAAATTAACTTAGAAGCTCCTGGGTCTGATAACAATAAAACTATGATTATGGCAATGATTAACTTTTGAATGAGATAAAAGTACAAGGGAAATCCAGTTAAAGAGATTTCTAACTATCTAAATGTATTCTATCTTAACTTTTTGTCTCTACTGCCTTATTAATCCTGCCACATCATTGCAGGAATTTATAATGTGATTATAATTTTTTACATACTAAGACCTGGACTTAGCTTTACACCAGGATCTGAATTTGTTAGCATTATCTCTATCTCTCCTTCTCAGATACAATTAACAATTGAGAGAGAATTTGTTTGTGTGTGTGTGTGTGCTGCATGTAGGGAGAACTTGCAAAAAGTCATCAAAGAAACAACAAAATCTCCTTAATGAGACAGTTTTGCTATTAATGTTAGAACTTCATTTAGTGTTCAGTCCTTTTCCTGCATTTCAGCAGCTGTGTTGTTTTGCTTTGTTTTGTTTTTTCAGTGATGCAGTTTTGTGTTTAAGAGACGTCCCATAAACTTTAAAGTCATCTTTAGCAGGCCAATATGAAATGGGAGAAGTTAAAGCCTCCAGAGCCAGATGACCCTATGTGTTGCTGTGAATGTGATATCTATCAGTACAGATGTTGCTGTGACTGTGAAGATCTGGATGACGCCTTCAACAGGTATGAGGGGTGTGAAGAAAAGGGTCAGCACTGACACCCACCAGTACTGGGAGGTGAAAGAAGCTTACATGTTATTCAGGTAGTAGGGGTTCTTTTGGGGCAATTTTTGTGTCCACAAAAAAAAAAAAAAAAACTCTTTGGCTGGGTCAGAAACCAGGAGGACAGGGGCCATAAGAGAACAGTTTGACATTTTTGTAAGTGATCCTATTTGTTCACCACTTTAATGTCTGCCACTGAAATATGAAACTGCAGTCCTCAGCTGGTTTTACAGCTGACAGTAACATAAATTCACATAATAACACCGTCCAGGCTGCTGGGAATCTGTGAAAAATATATCATTTTAACCTTAGTTGAAATGATCAGGTCAAACATGTCTTCTTTAGGGGCTTTTTTTTACTGGTTAAGACAACCTAAAAAAAAAAAAACAGTCCATGACAATCAAATTTGTCCATGTTCTTGCTTTGACTACAGCAGCTGACTGTGCTCAGGTATCAGTCACTGTCCCCATCGTCATCTCCAGTTGATTCAAAACACCGCAGACTTATTACCAGGGCAAAAAGGTGCACGTACATCACTCATGTGCTTGTCTCCCTGCATAGGATTTCAGTTAGATTTTTTTTATTGATTTTTAAAATCTTACTGATCACCTTTACAGCCTTAAATGCCCTCACCCTACTACATCTCAGGTTTATTGAACTGGTATTTGCCTCCCAAACACTGAGATGTGCTGATTCTGCTTTGTTAACTATTACCAGACCTCAATTTGTGATAATGGGAGGGCTGTCTCCATTAGAGCTCTTTGCCCACTGAGCTGGGGAACACTATAACTCTAGCTACCTTTAAGTGTCTCTTTAAATATTTCCGCTTGTTTTTTTGTTTGTTTGTTTGTTTTGTTTTGTTTTTGTTTTTTGTTTTGTTTTTTTTACTTAAAGATAACCTACTCCAAATAAACTACTTCACAATATCAGTTCTTGAAAAGGAGTTTTTGTAATGATACACTGTGATGTAAAAGTGAAAGATGTGGGAATTTTCAGAAAGAAAAGTTCCTCAAATGTCAAACTGTCTCCTTAGTGTACACCTCAAGTATTACATATGGCTTTGCTTAAAAGAAAGAGTTTAATTTCTGTTATGCAACTACAAAAAAAAAAATTAAAAAAAAATTCAAAGCTCTGTAAATGATCGAAATCCTTTATTCAAATGAAAATGGTGCAAAGACACAACACATGAAATCTTTAAACACCTTTAAACACCTGTTCATAGTCACAGGGAAGCTGACAACTATTCTACCAACTAGCAGGCAGGAGGCAGGGTACACCCTTCACAGGTCCCCAGTCCATTGCACGGCCAACACAGAGGCAAACAACAACTATTCACACTCACACTCACTCCTGAGAAGAATTTAAAGTGACCAATTAACCTAACATGCATGTCTTTGGACTGTGGGAGGAACCCATAGTACCCAGAGAAACCTACAAGGACACAGTAAGGCCACTGTTCGAACCCCTCCCCAAGGCCCAAACCGGCAACCTTTTTGCTTTGAGCCCATGGTGCTGTTTTTTCTTTTTTTCTTTTTCTTTTTTTTTTTTATGTATTTCATCTTGTTCCGTATATGTTTCCGATTTGATTTAAAATCCGGTTTTTGGCAGCAAGTCAATAACATTATCAGGTATAAAGAAGAGACTCCCAGAAGAGGTGGGAAAGAATTCATCACTGAAAAACTGAGTTAACAAAATAGTTCAACAAAATAATATCATGTATCCCACAACCCTGAATTGGAATAAGCGGTATAGAAATAAATAAATGGATGGATGGATGGATGGATGGATGGATGGATGGATGGATGGATGGATGGATGGATGGATGGATGGATGGATGGATGGATGGATGGATGGATGGATGGATGGATGGATGGATGGATGGATGGATGGACAGACTTGAAATTGCCAAATCATTAATGATGTCATTATCTGTTCCATACAGCATAATTAAATACTTAGTAAAGTCCCTGTATGCATTGTGATTTCCGTAAGGAGGCAGTGCATGAAAAACAGAAATCATTTTGTAGTAGAAAGCAGGCTCAGCAAAATTTCTGTTGTGCCTCGGGGCAAATCTATGATGGACTGAGGTAAACTGGCCTGTGGTGGGATTAAACAAAATCCAAATTTTTTTTAATATATAAATATATATATGGTGTGTCCTCGGGGCTAAAGAGGAGACGGAGGATCAGCCTTGATACTGCATCAATCTGGGCACAGACAAACCTCCAAAATCTGTGTTAGTTTAGGTGTGCATTAGTGCACATGGCACAGGCTACACACAGAAGATATACTAAAACATATAGGTTTTACAGACAACATTTGCTGCCTTTTAAAGAAATTTCGTACTTATGTCAGCAAGACAATGCCAAACTACATTCAGCATATGTAACATGAATATGTAATAAGAGTCAGGGTGCCTGCAGTCCAGATCTGTCCTCCAATAAGAACACAAGGTGCATTATGAAACAAAAAATATGTAAAATGAAACCTGAACTATTTCACAGATAAACATGTGAAAAATCTGCACTATTTTCAGTTGAATATGGTTTTAAATTATTTTCAGATCTTTTTATTCTGTTCTCATATATGCATGCTATATAAAATGTCTTGACTTTTTTGGAAACAGGGTTTACACCAAAGTAGAGGGTCTGTTTTATCGAATTAGAAATCTGAAATAAATATGATTTCAATTTTATTTATTTATTTTTTATAATATGCTGAATCAAATTACCAGAACCAAAATTATTGTTATTCTTCATTATTGTTTTTATGCTTAGAGGAAGAAAAGAGGGACCCCATAAAACACTTCTTTAAAAAAAAAAAAAAAAAATATATATATATATATATATATATATATATATATATATATATATATATATATTTCCCCTCAGGATACTCTAAAAAGCTTTGCTGAGATGTTATGATCAAAATATCCAAGTGATTATCTGCTGTGTATTATTACTGCATAAATGTTATTATAATCATAAAATTATAAAATTAAGTTACATTAAAAGAAAAGAAAATCTTCTCATGATTTGACAACCACTCTTCTCTGTAGGTGGCTGAAAGACAAACCACCTACCAGTGGATTTCAGTCTCCTGTTTTTGGAGCTGTGATCGACAACCTGGAGATCTCCATGGTCCCAGCTCTGCTGCTGCTGCCCCTGCTGCTGAGGGTAGCAGCGCTGCACTACCTGCTGGGCATCATCATCCTGACAGCTCTACCCGGCCTGGTGCTGTGGTACTACTACGCTACACACCGAAAGAAGAGACGCACCCTCTTCTTCCTCACACTTGCTCTATACTCTCTGGCCTACATGTATTACCTGTTCATCACAGAGATTTTACCTCGTGGGAATGTCAGCCAGCTGCAGGTGTGTGCTGTGACCACTGGGATGATTCTGACTATAGTTTGTCTCATTCACACTAAGAGAGGGCCAGGATTTGTGACTGCTTCTCTATATGAAGCAAACTGCCACAGCATGGAGGCTAAAGATGACTCTAAACACCTTGATGGAGCTGTCCAATCAGAAGCTTCTTCCTCAGTGACCTTAGCAGAGATGTTGACAACAAAACAGATTCTCACAACTAAATGGAGCATGTGTCCTGTGTGCAAAATAATGCGACCCCCCCGGGCTGGACACTGCAGAACCTGTGGATCATGTGTGGAGCGTCTGGACCACCACTGTATCTGGTGGGTCTGACAAAAAAAATTTTTAAGAAAATAAATAAATTAACAAATAAATAAAAACAGTTTTTATTTGAAATAGTGAAATATTGAGTGACTAAATCATGTAAAAAATGAGACAGAAACATAACAACTTCCGAAAATCCTTTTTTATTAACTTTAAGCTAAAACCTGGTTTAGATATTTTCTTGTTGTTTGTATGTGCTGCCATATTGATAAACTGAATATAAATTAATTTGAGTAATACTGTATCAGAGAGGTTAATATGAATTTGCTTGTACACTTTTTAAGGCCAAAGACCCAGAGGAGGGTCTAGAATTTCTTATAGGGGGGCAAGCAGGGGCATAGACCAGGAAAATGATTGCACATGTAAATGAGACTAAAAAATAGAGGGAGTGAGAGGTCTAGATTTTAGGAAATAATTAATTGATTATTAAACTAAAGTGAGCATCTGATGTAAAAGTGAACTGTCAATCATATTTTTAGTACTATTTTATAAACAGTTGTTTACAGAGGGTGATTCCTCATTATTTATCTTTACAAACACCTATATTTCATTGATAACAAAAAATAACAGTCTTTGAGCCAACTCTGCAGTTTTTATCAGTGTTTCTTCAGCATTTTTGGCTATTTAACTTCAGTTGTCGCAAGAACACAATAGATGTGTTGATTGAGAACAACATATAAAAGTACATCACATGCTGCATTCACTTTGCAGAGATCTGCTGCTGCCTTGGACTGAAAAAACAAGAACTGCAGGTCTAAGCTAAATAGTACTTCGAGCAAAGTATATACATTACAGAGTGCTTTAGGATGTGATAGTGAAGACAGATCAAATCTGCCTATTGCCTCTTTAATTAAAGTGTATGGAGTTCAATGTTGTGTATTGCAGCCTCACCCTGATCTGACAGTGTCTGTGTTACATGTTGAGATGCTGCAGGATAAACAGCTGTGTTGGACAAGCCAATCACCGCAGCTTTCTGCTGACCCTCTGTGTGTTCGTGTTAACCTCTGTGTACGGGATCAGTTTGGTGCTTCGCAGCCTCTGCCCTCGACAGTATCTGATGACAGCTCTGTTCTACTGCCCTGGTGTCTATAATCAGTCAAGGTACTTCACAATTTTATGATCTGTCTGCAGGTGAATATATAAACAGTGACATATAAAATTATTTCTTATTTCAATAAGAAACTTCAATATTATTTCATAAAACCAAATCTTGTCTGAGTTTTACATGTCCTGATTTACTATTTTATTTTGAAATGATTATGCATTATTTATTAGAAATGCATTTCAAACAGTAGATTATGTTAATGTGATATTATCTTTGCAGCACAGCACTTTGTTTCACCTGCTGTTGGTACAGCAGCATTGTCACAGCTGGGCTGCTTTACCTGCTGGTGAAGCAGGTTCTGAACATCAGTTTCAACGTGACAGAGCGGGAAGCTCAGCTGGCCCTAAGGAACAACAAGGGCCAGAGCCGCCTGCAGGGATTCGTCATCGACACAGGACAGTATTCACGTGGCTTCTATCAGAACTGGGTTGAGTTCCTCACCATGGCAGATGCCTCGGCGTCTCTTCGCTCCAGCCTCACTGACTTGGTTTAGTTTTACTTTTATACTTCCATTACCATGACAACAGACTGTTAATCCTGCATATAAAGGTGTTTGGGGGGAGAGTACTCATTGATTCATATTTTGGAGTTCGGGGTTTTATATATATATATATATATATATATATATATATATATATATATATATATATATACACACACACACACACAAACAAGTATGTTTGAGTTATTCTGAGCCTATAATATTTCAACAATATAAAATTATGAGTCATGAATACAAATGTAGAGAGAGTTTAAGTCAAAGAAAAAAGATAAGACCTGAAGATCAGCAGTGATGGCAGGTCAAATAACAGCAAACAGAACGCTGGATGGAAACCATCATTTCCTGATTTAATTCACGGGCAGTTTTTAAAAGGGTAGAGACAGAAAAAGGATGGAAATTTAGATGCAATAAAACAGGCATGAAAAACTACGAAAAAAGACAGAGCATCAATATGTGTGCAGTAATAAACTCTGGGAGCAGCTTTGTGTTCAAACTGATGCAATCTCATTTTTTTATTACTCTACTTAATGTTATTTTCTGTGATGTTCTGCATTCTTTCTGTCAAATAGGGTTTTTATAATTGTTGTAAGACCAACTGTGCTCCTTTTTCACATTAAAGGATTGTTGGTATAAACCCTGCAGTATAACCTGAGGTATGCCATCTCCCACAATCAATCATAGTCCCGTCTTGGGAAGAGCAATCAATCAAATTATTTAAATCAATCAATCTTTTTCCATTTCAAACACATCTAAATAGATAATGAGGCGCCTCAGCTCACCCAGCAGCTTTTCAGTCAGTCGGCCTGAATAGTCGTTCCTCTGGTGCCACCATCAGGTCAGGACAACTCGATGCCACCTTGGAGAGGATAACTGCTTTCTAAGCCTGATGGCTGAAATTGTCAGACTACATGAGTTATATCCTATAAGTCTGCTGGTCCTTTGTAATGAGGGTTAATTCCTCTCAAAGATGAATGTGTGACGGTCACATTTGCAGCTGACATCTTTCATGACTGTTTATCTGCTTGTCATCATAAAAGTGAGATGCTTGGGGAAATATTTGTTACTGATGAAGAATATGTGTCTGCGCATTAATTCATTTGTTATGCTTCTTTCCACTTTTTGCCTAATAATTCAGTAAATAAATTCACTGTGTTCAAGGACAGCATCTTTGCTCTGGGCAATGGACAGATAAGATTTAAATAAAAGTGGGACAATTCTTTTTATTTATTTATTCTTAAGTTAATGCTTCAGTGTTTCTTCAGCTGTAATAATTCTTCATCCCACAATCAAAATAATAAAGAGCCAGAAATTATTAAGAGTCGTTGACATCTTCATTCACTTGTGACTTTTACAAATGTATTGTGTTCTGTTTACTTGACAGGATCATAGGTTTTGAAAACTTAATTTTCGTGTCACCAGCACTACAGATATGTAATTCAGAGACAGAATTGCAGTTAAAATCAGATTTTATGACAATAAACTGAGGCGAAAGTTCACAGATTTTGCTGTGAGGCAAAAGTTTGCAGCTGAAATATTTTACATAAGTCTGGTTTCATAATTGTTGAAGTATAAAAAAAAATATTTTGGCACATAAATGTTTTAAATATTGTTTTTTCTCATGGGAGAGGGCATGCCTGTTAAAACTAGCAAGGTATGCATGCTGGAGGACTCTGTGCTGTGGCATGTTTCTGCCTGCACTTGATCATAATCTTCTGCTCCCGAATGATCACACTGCTTCAAAACCTCATCGTCATTGCTGGAATTCGTTTTGATCCTGTGTGTTGAAGAAAAGGTCTTGCAGATCCTGGACATGTCCCTCATTTTTGTTCACAGCAGTGGTGAAGGAAGTGCTCAGATATTTCCTTTTATAATTACTTTAAATATATTGTGAGGGTGCAGTATTCAAAGGCACGAATATCAGATGAAAAGCAAATGTAATTTTTTTTTTTTGTGTGTGTTTTATTATAACAACACAACAGACCTAAATGGTATTCATACCTATGCCTTTATATAGGCCTTAATATATATGCCTTAATCTATAAAAAACATTAGCCGAAGTTTTGCTTTTTGTTTTTTTTAATTTGCCATCATTCCCATCAAATAGTTGCTAAAAAGCTGTTTACATGTCTTTAAAGGGAATTTGCAAACATTCATGCTTTCAGTTCCCTCCATAGACACCTGATGGAGTTAGGATCTGGACTTATGACCACAGAAAATGTCTGTTAACAATTTGTAGGATGGGATAGCTGTTTTGTTGGAAGGCCTGATGGTTTTTAACCCCTAGTTTTTCTGCAGACTGTATAATGCTTCAACGATTGTCTTTGGTCCAGAGATCAACACCTGGGTCATCCTTATGATTAATTCATTCCAGTACCAACATCTTAAGAAAGACGCACCATCAGAAACTGCAAAAGACTGATGGAAAAAAAAGACAAGCATGCATAAACCCACTAAGACAAAGAAGCAGCTTTTGGTAAACTGTGTTTATACAATTTTGCACAAACCTCAGTTTTTTTAGTAGCTCCAAGTGTCCAACAAAATAAGTGAAGCATGTGAATATATAGGGAGAAATGTACCTTATTATACAATCACAAATGTTTTTCTTTACTTAATAATTGCATGATTTGCTTTTTCAGTCAATAGTAATCTGATTATTCTTGGAATTTACGCACCTGTTAATTATACTTGTGGATGTTAATGCTTAAAAGCTTGCAGTAGCCTAATCTTTATCTGTGAGTTGCTACTTGTTTTTACTTGCCCTTGTAAAGAAATGAGGTTTGGTGCTACACCCAAGTATTTAAAGGCCTAAAATTGTCAAAGCAGCAGGCCGTGATAAATTTTAGTTGTGACTTATTGACCACAAAGCATAAACTTTCACTCCTTTTGATGACCACAGTGGATTTCATGTCATAGTTAGAAAAAATCATGTAAAAAAAGATAAAAATTTAAACACTCAAAGCAGCTTCCTTCCCCATATCTTTCCCATTTTTCCATCTAGATGCAGCATTTGAGAAAATTTCCAGTGTTTTAACCAGATGCTGTGGGTACACTTTCCACTTAAGGGTTGGGTTTTATGAAGTTTAGTGACCTCTGTAATGTCAGAAAGCATTAGATCAGTAATAAAATTTAGTTGTAATAACAGATGATTAAGTAAAATATTCTTTACTGACACTCTTTACGATCACCTACTTCATTGACGCTGCCCACTCTGCTGTGATGTGATCATAAACTGCAGCAGAACCAGTCGTTGTCACTGAATTAAAGAAGCTAAATGTAAACACAGCTCATTTATTTACTCCAACAGCACTTAATGCTTCAGTTGCTAATTTGGTGTTAAATAGGGAAAGTTTTATAGAATTTAACTGGAATAAAGCAGGCCAGTTCAGTGTGTGGTGAATCATCACCAGGAATCCCACCTGCAAGAGCATTTGTGTTGTCTGTGTTTTACTATCGCAACTGCTGACAGGTAATTTTTGATTCTGTGGTCTCTGCCACAGAAAGCACTGGAGTGCAGCCACTGCCTTGTTTACCACGTTTGGGTACTGTGTTTTTGTGTTGTTTTTTTTACCCTCCCTTTTTGAAACTCATGTGACAATACATATTATATGTTTTTATTGTAAACTATATTAAAAAAATTGTATGTAATTTATACCTAATTGTATGTTTTATGTTGCTCTTGTGGATGTTTTTCACACGGTTGACTAAACTGTGCTCTGGCATGGACCAAAAGTTGTTGCAAAACTGTACATGTGTTTGCCTGCAGCTTCACGTGTTTGAACCCACCCCAGCTCTGTGGATGTGTGGGTGTGTGCTATCTGGGAGGGAAAAGGTGCACACACTCTCCAGTATATAAAGGGTCGTCAGGCTAACGATACAACAACAGAACAACAGCTCTTCATCAATATTCCCGTCATCATCAACTCTGAGCTCACCTTGCTCTTCAGCAGCTATGACTTCTGTGCTCATCCTGCTGGGAGCTATGCTCTGCTCCCTGACAGTTTCCTCTGAAGTCCTACCTCAGGCAGACTTCAACGTAGAGGGGGTAAGATACTTTTACATCACTTAGCAACTTGAGCATCTGGTAGAGGATAAGTTTATTTGAGATATGATGGCATGCATGTAGTACGTTTTGACTCTACAAAACATAAAGTTTTTAAGATAGATGAATAGACCGAAGTGTACACAAAAAATGTGAAAATGTGTATTTTTGCTATAATCTGGAATGACGAGAAGGTGCATTTTGTACATATAATTATTTTTTATTGTAAGTTCAATTACTATTAATCACATGCTCTCAGGGTGCACGCTGCAGTCACTGTAGAGCTCGATCACTTGTGTAGAGCAACACAAATAAGAAAGATTGCTCTTTATAGTTATTTGACAGTAAAATAAACATCTCTTGCTCCTATTTAGGCAGTACAGTTACTGTTTTCAATCTCTTCTAAAGCACAACAGTTTTTACTATTACAGTTAACAGATATAGATTTTGTTGTTGTTTTGTCTGATTCATATGTTTTTGCTGTGTCACCACAGATGGCAGGGAAGTGGTACCTGGTTGGATTTGCCACTAACGCCCAGTGGTTTATCAGGCGCAAAGACTCAATGAAGATGGGCACAGCCATGCTCCAACCAACTGCAGACGGGGACCTGGACATGTCGTATGCTAGTCTGAAGTGAGTGCAAAAGGCCAGACAGGGACACTAGATGTGGAGAAAAAAAGAGTGGGACCCCTATTGAGTCATGTTTCAACACTTTCTTTGCAGCTCTGATGGCACATGCTGGAGAATGAACAACCTGGCCAAGAAGACTGATGTGTCCGGGAAGTTCACCTATATTAGTCACCGTAAGTGTACATGCATGTATGGAACATAAAAGCTGACACAATCCCATCCATTTTTTTCTCTACTTTTATTATGTCCTTTTCATTTTGCCAGGCTGGGGCAACAAAAACGACATGACTATCACTACTGTCAAGTACGATGAGTATGCCCTGGCTTTCACCATTAAAACAAAGGAGGAGGAGACCACCACTGTCACCAAACTATATGGTAAAAACATGTCACGATAGCACAGTTGGTCCAACTTCAACTTGTTCTGGAGTTCTGCGGCGTTGTACAAACTGTGGCAAATTAATGTGAATTCACAGGACGCACCGAGGACCTCAGCGCTGATGTGATGGAGAAGTTCAGGCTGGTCTCCTTGGATGCTGGCATCCTGCCCGAAAACATTGTTTTCCTTCCCAAGAATGGTATTTTTCTATTTGAGACATTTTTACAAAAAAACCTTAAATACAAGTGCTTTTAAGCATTTATTGCCCAACTCTGCTTTATCTTTTCTTTTTTTTTTCTTTTAGGGGAATGCCCATCTGCCTAATTCCCTCATTTTTAATTCTGCCATAGCCATCACAGTGATGCAGGCTGAGGACCAGACCCTTTGCTGTGAAAACTCTGTCAAGGCCTTTGCTGTGAACCAGGACATGTTTAATTCATTTACTCTTCTCACAAACATTCAGCCTGGTTTAAATATATCATTTTTGCTTTAAATCAACCTGAGAATCATCTTTGAAAGTCTGACAAATAAACACAAACATTTAAAATACTTTGCTTTATTATTTTTAACAAATACGCCGACATACATCCATTACAACACAGTTCATTTTTTCGTTTAATCAAGTGTTTACATCTAAACGCTTTGTACAGATTTGTATACAAAACAATAATTTATATCCCATAGAAGTCTAGGTACACTTAACTATACAACAAGTTGTAAATGAAATAAATATAAAAACAGAAATGATCACAGGTGTTAACAAAAAAATATGTAAAAAGCCATAATACATGTACACCACCAGCACCTGTTTTCTGAAGTTGCATCTAAAACGATATATTCTCCCTTTCTACTGGCAAAAGTACATCTGTAATGGTGAAAAAGTTCAGTCCTTAGTTTCTTGCAGCACCACATACTCTGTATGATCCCACTTAGACCAAACATTCAGATTGTGACACTGATGAGAAATGTTTATTTAAACCCAGCTTAATATTGGTATACTGATGCCTGCAGTCTGATTTTGCTTAGAGTCAATAGTTACGGTTGAAAACAGAAAAAGAGGGATGATTCCCATCCCAGAAACAGAAACACAGTATGAGCAGTGTCAAATGAATGGGTTTTGACTCCCCAGTTAGCATTAATGGATTAAAAATACTGTTATTCAGGGCTTTACCTTTACTGCTTTGGGTACTTTTGACAATTTGCAGCACATTTACAGACATAAAAAGGAAAATGTTGGACATGGAGCAACAGAGTTCATGAGTGCACCATATCTTATGTGCATATGCCAGCTTTTATTCTCCGTGTTGCATTCACTTCTTATCTGTGTGTTTTGTGTGGATTCAATAACTATGATTGCCTGTAGATGACGCTCAGAATGATCGATTCTTTCTCTGCAGTCACCCTTGTGTTTTCATTAACACAACAAAAAGCATTATATTACAGAGTGGTGGGAAGCACGGCAGTTTTTTTTTGTTGTTTTGTTTTTCCCCAAATTTTTAAATCCCTCACTCTTCCTTTCACACATACATACACAATTTTACAAGTGCTACTGGGAACAGGTCGCTAATTCATACCTCTGTGTTGAGTACATTAGAACAAAATGACGCAAACATTTTTTTAAAAATTACACTTCAGTCACACTTGAGACAAATAATCAGGACCATTTTGTGATTGAAAACTGATTGCTACCTGCAAAAATAAAATAAAAAAAATGTGTATCTACAAAATGACATCTGCACAGTCTGCCATGCACACTGTCACCAGCAAGAAACATGCAGGTAGGAGTGCGAGTCTATGTAGGGGGGGCTTGGTTGCTAACTGTCAGAACATTAACTTTATGTACATGTGTATACATCTGTGAACAAACATTAGGCTGAGGATCAAAAAGAGCAAAACAAGAAAGTGGACTTAAGTGCAGCACACACCACAGCCTGACTGGTGTTGTGCTGAGGGTGCAGTGACTGGGGTGTGATGGATGTTTTAAACATTGTTCTTTGTTGTGGCACACAGTATTTGGCTCGGTCAGAGTCACTCTGCCTGCACCACGTCCTTGTGGTGACGCATGATATGCTGGTTCTTCTCCGAGGGTCGTCGGAAGCCTTTTGAACAGATCTCGCAACGGTGTGGATAGTCTTTTGTGTGAATAGAAATCACGTGTCTCTTGAAACCTGAAGCGTCCCCAGTGCTATAGTCGCAGTACTGGCACTGATAAATTCTCCTCTCTTTTTGTCCTTTGCCAATAACTACGGTCACACTGCTAGCTAAGCTGGCTGCACTAACGCGAGCAGGCGGGCCAGAACTGCTCGATCCGCTAGGTGCAGATTTTTTAGATGTTACATTAGGAGTGTGCGTCTCTGTCCTTTTAGACTCACTCTTTTCAGGTGAAGCTTGCTGCTCTTTTGTGTGGACAGACAGAATGTGGCGACTAAGAACAAAAGGGTCTGCAATCTTGAAGTTGCAGTGCCGGCACTGATGGAGTTTCTTGGTACGGTGAGATACTGAGTGCTTCTTAAGTTCAGACGGCCGGTGGAAGCCTTTTCCACACACAGCGCATTTGTGTGGATAGTCCTTAGTATGGACAGAGATAATATGGCGTTTTAGGTCACTGGAGTTGGAACTTTTGTGATCACAGTGAGCACAATGGTGGGTCTTATTCTCCTCGTGTGTTAGTCCATGCTGCATTAACTCCTCCTCCTCTGCAAAGGTCTGGAAACAGCGCTCACATTTGTATGGCATCTCTTTGCTATGCTTAGTCTTGATGTGAGTTTTGAGATTCGATGAATCAGCAGACTTGTAGTCACAGTATGGACAGGAATAAGGCTTCTCGCCAGTGTGTGTGCGCATGTGTTTCTTCAACTCTGAAGGATGCCGAAAACCTTTTCCACATTCCACACAGATGTGAGGGAAACTTTTGCTGTGACTTGCCAACAAGTGCCGATTAAGTAGCCCTTGCTCGGCAGTTTCATAGTCACAGAATTTACACTTATGCATTTTGGTGGGCGGAGGAGGTGGCTGGCTTTTAGGCTCCCGGTGGTGGTGCTGCAGTCTGTGTGAGAACAACACCCCCTGCTGGTGAAACTCCTTCCCACACATTTCACACTCAAAAGGGGCCTTACTGCTCAGAGCGTGCACCTCCATATGGTTGTGGAGGCTGGCTTTCTTGTTGGTGGTGAAGTCACAGTCTGTACACTGGTACTTTTTCCTGGTCAGAACATCCTGGTGGTGATTCTTGGTGTGTCGTTTCAGGAAGCCTCGCGACTTGAACTTCTTACCACAAAGCATGCAGGGGTAAACGGTCAGTGGCTGGCCATATGGACCGATAATGATGGCTAGAGAGAGGAATGACAAAGGGGGAAAGGAAATTACTGAATGGTCAAAAGCTTATTTTACATCTTAGTTGTAATTTCAGTGCATATGTTCTGAAACAGTAATGGAAAAAAATAGAAAAAAGATGGAATTTTTATTTTGTATTAAGATAGACAGTATCAGGAATCAAAAGTATGAAACTGACAAAGCAACATCCAAATTTAATTACTGAGAAAATAAATGAAAGTATAGCAGCACGGTTTAACTTAACTTGTGTTTGAAAAAATTACCCTCGTTTAATTTATCACTTCCTGACCTTTTGATTTGCCTTATCTTAATTATAAGTCCTGGCATTACGGTATTTCAAAAAATAAATCTTAAGGGCACTTTTTCCTCTTCGCTTCACTGAACTATAGGCAGTTTGTTAGTGACAACAGTTTTCAAGCCCTTGAAAATAACATTTGGGTAAATTCAAACCCCTTGTCCTCATGTTCAACAGCTGAAGTAACCGAAGAGAAAAGCCTGATAAAGCTGACAACACTATGCAAACAAATTACAGCTGCAGGTCAAACAGCCACAAATCCCAAAGAGGATGGAGAGAAATGGGCTGGCAGGTTGTAACAACAAAGAAGTTTGGAGCCAATTATATGATCATTAGTTGTATTTGCACTTTTACAGGGTTTCCTCCAGGATTTTTTTTAAACTCTGGGGGACGACTTTTCTCTCTCCACTAATCTCTTTATGTGGCGTATTTAACGAACAGCTGATCGAGGTGCTGACTTAGTACAAAAATGTATACATCACATCTGGCATTTAAAGACACCGACATGTGCAAAACCCCACCCTACCACCAACAAGTTTCACATTAAATCTGAAATAATTGAGTCAATTGTTTCTGTCACATAAATACACTTGCGGCCTCGAGAACTAGAACGTTTTCACTTTTCATGGAGTACGTGACAAGCTTTACTCCGCTCTGCCACTTCTTTGTTGCTACTCTCGAGTTAGCTGCAGCAGAACCGGACAAGAAGTTGAGACTCATTAATACATCAGTGGTTCTCAAACTGATTGAGCTATGATCTCTAAGACAACATATGTTGATGTTAGTGACCCCCACCCCTACAGGAGGACAAATGGGTCATCCATTCTCTAAAATGTAAGGCTGGAAATCTGAATCTCCATAAATAAAGATGAAGTGTTTTTTGAGGATTTACCTCAGTGACAAGGCTCCTACATGCCCAAAATCAGCTTCTTTCACTGCAATCAAGCCAGATTCAGATTTTTAGTATGGTATGAGCGCTAATTTAGTTGTTAATGTGTTAAAAATGTAGGTCCTAATTTCAAAGATGAATCTTTTCATCTTAATTTTGACAGCCCTGGTAAAAATCCCAAATTTATTTAATAAATGCAGGATATACATTTTTTTACAATTATCCGGCAACCCCCTGAAATTATCTTACAACCCAACTTCTAATTGGTTAGAAAAGCGTTTGAAAGCGAAGCAGCGTTTCTCTTATAACATTGGTAGATGAACGCACATGACAATATTAGTATTACATCAAGTTATTAAAATGGTCTACAAGAAGGAGACCAAAACGCATTTTCTGTCGACTGCCTTGCACCTCTTGCCACAACAAGTATTAACAACCAATTTGACCATTTACATCAGCTCCTCACTGCTCAGTCCAACAAATGCAAAGCCCGATTCGAGTGTCCAAAAAAAAATTTAGGAAGGCTTTGCAAGTGTTACACCATATGAGAAAGGTTCCAAAAGCAGGAAGAAATAACGGATGCTATCACGTTTCACCTGGCTGAAGACATGGTACCCATTTATGTTGTTTTCAAAGATGGTTTTACAAAATGATCAGCTCGCTTGACAAATGGGATGTTATACCGTCACGCAACTTGTTTTTCCTCAAGTTGCCATCCCGCTGTCAGTGTGGAGTTTTATGTAGCAACAACAAGACTCTCAAATACAAACAAAAACCATACTTCTTACAGTCACAAAAAGAGGTCCGATCAGTGCAGATTGACAACACGATGGCAAAATTGTGCTATCAAGTCATCTGTTGAAAATGATATTTTTTTCATATCGCAATATATATTTTAGGGTTAGGGGGGAAAAAATTGCAATGTTGTTTTTTTCCCCAATGTCGTGGAGCCCTACTTCTGATGCATCCAATTTTAATGCTACAGTATTTACAATAATGAGATAGGCCACTAAAGACACTTGTGCTTGGAAGATGTAGATTTTTTAATGAAGGAAGCCATTTGAAAGAGCTCCAAAAGGACTGATCTGACCAGACTGTTTGCTAAATTAAACATTAATTAGTGGTGTTACTGTAATTTGAGGGCAAAAGAAGTTGAAATACATATCTAGAGGAATCACAGTCTCAACTGTTCACAGATAAATTATAATCCAATCAAATCACCCAGTCAGGAAAGATTCAGCCTTCTGTTTATAATTCTATGCAATAGGGCATATCATGTTAACAGGCTGGTCCACTAATCCAGGATTTGCTCGGTGGTGATTACACGACTTCACACCTGCATTCATTATATAAAAAAAAATAAAACACAGCAGAAGACATGGCCAAGCAGAGCCTTTGTGTTGCATTGTTTTGTGTGATGATTGAAACAAAGCAGACAGGTGGCTGAATGCTTAGTGATCAACATGAAATAGCAACTGTGTTCAGTTTATGTCCGTTTAATACACACAGGTTATATAGGTCAGAAACAGACACCCTTTAATTTGACGTGCCATTTTTGTTTCAGTAGTGTCAATAAAGTTTTACTTCATTTGTGTCCTTACCTGTCTGGACTTGTCGAGGCTCTGACCGTCTCTTATTCTTATTGCGTTGTCTATTGATTTCATCGACCCCATCTGATTCATCAATGTGCAGCAGTGCGCTGGCAGCACCATTCCGGTTTTCACAGCTCTCACTATCATCTGCACCTGGTGGGGAAAACAATGGAGTGTCTTCACCACAAAAACAAATAAACCCAGCATGTGAAAAGCTCAAGCCAAGACACTCTTGAGATGTGCTTGATGCACAGGCTTCCAGTGTTGTTTTATGAGCAATTTAATAGACAAGGGTGCTGACCATAAGCAGCTGCCCAGGCCACAGGCATGAAGTCCTTGCTTAGAGACACGCTGTCATACGAGCGGTCGTGAGTTACTGCCTCTTCATTTCCTACCACCACCTCCATATAAACCTCATCAGTCACCTTGGGCCCACCTGTAGATGAGCCCAACATGTACAAATCCAGAAACTAACGACGCTGAGTTTCAAGACAGCTATCCCCGTTCTCTGTCGAAGAAAAAGACTCACCATGGTTTCCTTGATTGTGGTGAGAGTCCCCAACAGACTTGTAAACCATCTTCTCACGCAGCGTTTGGCCTGAAGACTCTGTTAGCACCATGCTCTCTGTGTCGCCATCACTGATGTCGACAGATTCTCCTGAAGAAAGAAAACATCTTTTAAATTCTCTAGACCAAAAGCCTTTTCATTTCTGCCAGCATTACTGCTGGTTTATTACTGGTTTAACAAGTTCTGTACTTCAAAGATATTTAATAGACAGTTACATCAAGTCCAACAACTACATCTCACCCATGTCATCTTCTCCAGAATCAGCCTTGAAGATGTAAACCTTTATAACTTCCTGTCCATCTTCATCCTTTTCCACTTCCTGATCCTCCACAGCTCCTTCTACTGTTACCTCTGTTCCATCCTCGGACACCATTTTACCGGCTTCGTCCACTAGTAAATGACATGCAAAACATTTCGTCAGAGACTGTAAATTCTGGCACACATAATAAATGCCTATAGATATTATGGCAATTAGCTCTTTAACTTTCTTCAAACGCTTATCTGAATGTTAAAATGTTACAAAGTTAATTCATAGCTCCAAAACTCTCATACAATCTGGTACAACCTGTAACACATGTGCTTGTTCATAAAACCACTTAATTTAGATACAAAAGTGCTGGTATACTTTGTTCTGTAAGAATGAATAAACATTTTATCCTTTTAGGTAAAGAATTGCTGAGTGGATTTGTGACATTTACTGCAATCAACTGACTGGCTGCTTGTACTATAATTTTATTAAAGTTATATATTAATTCTAAACATAAGCAGCAGTTTCTTAAACTTTAGGAGAAAAAAAACAAGTCTGCAGCAGCAGAAAAGTGTCTGCAGCAACCTGCGGACAAATCTGAGATAAAAGTGTAACCTTAGTTTGATGCACCAATTACAATAACTGCGCATTTTTTAATTACTTCCTTTTTAATGTAAAAAGATTTTTTTATTTTAATTTAAAAAGTTCTGGTTTAGGGCTTTTTTGATCTTTTTCAACTGGCTGGGCAACCTGGAGGACAGCTGGTTTTCACAAAATTAAGTTGAAACTCATCATTTACTGGATTTCTGTACAAAGAGATTATGAAAATGTGACAGGAACAGTTAAGAGCTCTTGGGATGGGAAAATTTAATTTTGTGAATATTGTGCCAAATCTAACCAAGCTGCAGAATAATGTTTCTGTATTTCATCTATATGTCACTGTCAATGTGTGAAATCCAGTATTGTACAGAACGCCTGTATACAATGCCAAAAGGCAAACCGGCAGAGTATAGCGTACTGTTGCCAGTGGTGCTGTGCATTTTGTTATACCATGTGAAGCACATGTGCTTGCTGTTTCACTCCTGAGAACGGACAATATTGTTTCGAATTAGGTATTTTATGCCTATGCAAAGTATGTAACAAACACATTTCATACATTGCCTAAAAAACATCATGCATTGTATACATTGCCATGGCATTCTACTGAATACATGCATTTCACACATTAACAGTAACATATATATCTAGCTCATCTACAAAATGAATCAAAACATCTGGTGAAATCAGCAAATGAGAACAGTTGTCATCATTTTTTAAGAAGTTCAATGCCAACCCTTTAGGTATTTGTGGCTTTGATGTTAAATCGTTCATGTGGAGATAACCTGAAGAGAGACTTAGATGGATTCAAGACTTGCAGGCCTTACACCAGTCATGGCTGAACAAGTAGAAAAACATGAACCAGTGACCCACTGCAACATGTGCATTTCTAAACTTATGTTACAATCAAGCTAACGTCTTTTGAACTGAGCTACAAATGAGACAGGATGGGTTACTGATCCAGGATCACTCAATTATTTAATTTACCTGCTTTGCAGAATAGTAAACTTACGGGATATCATTAGATAATCTCCACAGCCATCTTGGTCATCCTCTTGCTGCTCTGGGTCGAGCCCATCTTCTGGGATGTCACCCATGGCAACACCTTCCTCCTCGCCATCCAAAGCCATCACGCAGGTTTCTACAGCGACATCTTCATCTTCATCGCAGTGCACATACTCAGAAACCACATCTTCAACAGCATCCTGGATGACTAGCTCATCGGGCGCAAACCTGTGAACTGCCATGCCTTCACCCTCACCTTCTGACACCAACACTGTTTCTTGAAGCTCCACAACAAACTCCTGCCCGTCTGCACCACCCTCATCTGGAAGAAGAAGGTTAGCTAGTTAGCATAATCCAATCTGTAATCAGAAGAGAAAATGATTAAAATAAACAAGACTTATTACCCGATCCGTGTATTATTATTTTAGGCTCTTCAGAATGTATTGCAAGCCTTGTGACATCCTCATCCATTGTCCTCGCACTGCATTTGTTACTGGAGAGCTGAAATCAAATTATAAAGGGCTTAAATCACTGCTAGACTCACCAAAATTGCCCTTTGTATGTACATATCTACACAATCGGACCAACTAACTACAAGTCATCTAAAATGTCTCATGCAAAAATCTTAATTACATAAGAGAATTGTAGCTGGTGACTGTCTATGTCTGGGACATAAAGCAAACTGAATCTGCACACAAGAAATGATCATGTGTTTCAAGGCCAGTGTTGCGTTTAGAAACAACTGTGATACCACAGAATGCAGATGTGATCGTGACTAACATTGTTTCTTACTCTATGGCTTAAGTATTTTCTGTTTTCTCAAGCCTGAGAGTGTCACAATAAGCTTATTATCTGAAACTGGTGGAAAAAAAAACGTGGTACGAGATGTTCACATTACATTATCATATCAGATCACTTTCCAGGCTTTATGGGCTGGTCGTTCGAAAGCTTTAATCTGGATAAAGGTTATCCGGATTGCGTTATCCATTTTTTCAGGAAGGCGGATCACATAATTTGGCTTATTTTTACCCTGGTTGTTCAAAGCAAAAAAGGTTTGGATCACCCTGATCTAAAATCCTGTTTTTCAGGATCACGAAATCTGGATTTCCAGCAATGTGCGCTGCCTGCCATGTGAAGAACAACACGAGACGGTTTGCATGCCTTGCGAGTGGAACCACCGGGACCATGTAACAGAATACGTGCATGTACTGTTCTGCATAACACTGCGACCAGGTGGAATCGTCCTTTCTCAATGTTTTCAGGAGGGCGGATCACGTTATCTGGCTTACCATTTTATTGATTTTATTGTGATTCTTGCCATTTGTTGCTGCCTTTTACTATTTCTTAATATCTGTAATGCTTTTGTTTTATGTAAAGCACTTTGAATTGTCCTGTACATAAAATGTGCTATACAAATAAACTGTCTTGCCTTAATGGCGCACCTGAGCCTCGTGTGGAGGTAGCAGCCCAACCTCTCTCATTCTGTCAGAATGAGGGACGCACGGGACGTGAAGTGAGGGATCCAATCATTAGAATTTTTTTTTACTGGTTCTTTTCTGATTATGCAGTGATGAAAAACAGGAAATTTGAATAGTTTATTTGTGTTTCTTATTTGATTTGTTTTGGGGTTTATTTTGCAGGGACATGATGTCATGTTTTTATTTATTTATTTTTAACGTTTTATTTTACTATGATAAAAGGCTTAATAGGAGACTATCCCTATGTTAACCACTTTATCACTGTAATGGTTAAACAAGTCAGGTGCAAAATAAAAACAAAAAGTTCTATTATTTGATCAGCTGTTAGGTTGTACCGCAGTTTCTTCCTGAAATCCGCCTTGCAATCATGCCCTCCATTGGGATCAGGATAATCCTGATTTTTTGGATAAAAGTTATCCGGATTCTACTCAAAAGTTTTGAATAACCCAAAATGAGGGTTTTATCCGGATAACAACCAGGATTGGATTAGGTGATCCCAAGTGGATTTCGGAATCCGGATTTCTCTTTTGAACAACCCATTTTCAAGATTTTATCCTATCCGATAACTGAAACCCGATCAGATTACGTTTGAACAACCGGCCCTATGTGATTACATAGCAGCCAGTATCTACGCTTGCAAAATAAAAAAAAAAAAATAAAAAAATTCAAAAATTAAGAAAAACAAAAGGCTTGACTAACAAAGAAGATATATCCCCATTTTCAAAATGTTTTCCCCTGAGGTTTGACCTAGGCCTGTCGCGATAAGCAATAAGTCAATTAATTGAACGATAAGAAAATAAGAGCACGATAAGTTTGCCGGCCGCGATAATTTTTTTTCGTCCCCCCTTTATCATAGACTGTGTATGACAATAGGTTTCACTATGGAGTATTTCGACTAAACGCTCTGGTTTCTTGCGGAGTGATCTCTCTAGTGTCACACTTGACTGCAGCATGTTGCAGCACGAGCCGGTAAGCCGCATTTGTTTTGCACGGCTGCCAACACGCAATGGCCGTGAGACTTGCGTATTTAAGTGGCTTCTCACGCTCTCGCGCTAAACCTCCGATTCTCATGCTGAAATATGTAAATAATAGATGCAAGCATCTCCTCTTTTATTGTTTCGCTGCTTCCCACATGTAAGCAGAACACACACATTCTAGCTTACGACGTCAGTACAAAGTCCCCACTTCCTGGTCTACCGTAATAACCCCTGTAATCCGCAGGCACATTACGCAAATAGAATCAGCCTATATACTACCGTATATGACAAAATACACATTAAGAGCAATGCCGGCTAATCGAGAGGTTTGGGAGGATTCCCAGTGGGCCGCATAACTTTTGGGCCGGTGTCCCGGCGTATGTGAAAAAGGCGCTTTTATTTATTTAGTTTATTGACCTTTGAAAATGTGTACTTGCATTATTACGGCGTATGTCACTATATTAGTTGAGAATGGTCTCAAAATGACACATTAGCGCTCTGCGCAATATTATCGTTTATCGCGATAATTTCTGAGAAAATTTATCGTACAGCTAAATTTGTTATCGTGACAGGCCTAGTTTGACCATCACTTTTATGGATGTCATTTTGTTGGATTCCACTTCTCAGCTATGGTTTATAGCAGGGCTACTCAATTTGGTCCTACGAGGGCCGCAATCCAGCAGGTTTTCCATGTATTCCTGTACCAACACACCTGAGTCAAGTTAATGAGTTATTGTGTAGAACCTGATTGGCTGTTAGAGCCACCTAATTTGACTCAGGTGTGTTGGTGCAGGGATACAAGGAAAACCTGCTGGATTGCGGCCCTCATAGGACCGAATTGAGTAGCCCTGGTTTATAGTAATTACTGCCACAAACTGTTGATCTTCAGACACCTTACTTGTAAAAGTATGCAACCACACTAATTATGAGCATCTAGAGAATTTAATCTCATGGATTAATTTGAAAATGCAAGTACCAAACATAAATTTGAGCGCAATTTGGCGTGATAACAACAACAACAAAAAAAGCTTAAAAACCTCAAAAGATTAATAAGTTATCTATGTCAGGGCTACTCAATTTAATCCTACGAAGGCCGCAGCCCTGCAGGTTTTCAATGTGTCCCTGCTCTAAATCACCTGGTTCAAATTCATCCAACAGCCTAAAACGTTCAGCACCATAACGTATTAATTTGAGTCAAATGTGTTGGAGCAGGGAAACGCTGAAAACCTGCAGGACAGCGGTCCCTGTAGAACTAAACTGAATAGCACTGATCTATGTTTGTTAACTTTTTACAATTTCGGTAGCTGGTTAATAAGTGTGCATAAGTTTCAGTATGTGTTGTACATAAACCATTCTTCATAAGATGCATGCATAAAGCTGAACTCCTACTAGGCATATCTGTATCAAACTGAACATAAAAATGCTAATCATATAAAACTTTAACAATGATTTATCAATTATAAATTTAATTTATATTAGCCTTATATATAGGGTCTTGGCTACCTTATATTTTAAAGAGTGGATGCTTAAATCAAACAGAATTAGAATCTAGTGTCAAATCTTTATTCCACCTTTCTTGTTTATGGAAAATTTTTGCTAAAGACAGTTTAATTTGCTTTGATACAAACAGACTCAAAATTTCATATTCATTATCAACTTGGCGACATTCTAAGATGCAATTATAGTTTAAAATATTTTATTGGTAAACTAATCAAAACACAATAGGAAGACAAGTTTTTATAACGTTAGCTGGTGTCTGTGACAAAGGACAACTCGTAAAATGACCAGTGGCACTATTGACATGGCCGCATCACTACTTGAGTGACCAACAACTGAAAGATAAACCTTACAGCCCAACTAGTGTTGTCATCATATAGATTAAAGTGAGATCATGTGTGACACAACTACCAAAAAAAAAAAAAAAAAAAAAAAAAAAAAAAAAGAATCGCACCCTGTCACAAACAAGGGGGTGCAGAGATGTAAACAGAAACCAATGCAGCCGAAGTGCCATTTAATTTCTGCTTAGTGTACCATCCCCCACCTCCAGGTAGGGAAAAAAGATGACAACGATGTGTGGAGCACTGGCAAACTACACTGCATCAGTGTAAGACAATGACGCATTATAACCCCACTACTCCAACGGTTGGACTAGGGTTGCTAGTTATGCATGTGCGTCTGCTCAAAACAAATCCGAAGAGATGATTAACGGTAATGTCTCCGACTGACCACTGGAGTAACGTTCGCACTGATTTCACACGCTAAGTCAGGCTTCCAGTTTAACATTTCGTTTAGTTATTACTGGTTACCCCAAAATACAAACCGTGTGTATTTAACAGAATAAAATGCAATACTGTGATAGCTATAAATACGTGAAGCTCTGTTGTGGATAGCTCACAAGACGAAGGCTAAACATGCACCTTTACTACAAACCAGTTTTCATCACCCCAGCGGCCGCCATTTTGTTAGCTTAGTGTCTGGACAAATGCTAATTACAACATTTAATGAAAATGCTGTTTGACGGTGTAAAATTATCGTTACGACACAATGGACATCTTTACTGTACATTAACTGTTGTAACTGATTAGTAACATAGCAGGCTTACAACAGACAGCAAATATACACACGCTTAATTTTCGGCAAGCTGGCTAGCTAACCGGATAGGCCGACTTTACCAATTACGGCCTCTGTGAGGCCCGGGCCTGAGAAGAAAAGGCCCAACCCAATGCGGCCTCTCTATGACAATAAAGAATTATATGAAAATAACAAATGCATGCAAAAACAAACAGCCACGAACACAAAAAGATGCAAACACGGCCCTGACAACGAGAGTCCCGGGAGCACAAATAACCCGCGTACCAGATTTAGGCTGCAGGGATGCCTTCTGTCCGCTCCACGGCTTCCCAGGCCGCCTGGTTCCCCCAGACTCGGGCAGGATTCAGTCGGGAATTTTGTGTTATTTGGGCGGGCCGGAGAGGAGCAGAGAAGGAGGGGTTAGGGGGATGTTTCTGGAGCACTGCTGAAAACGAAGCAGGACGTCTGGAGCCAGATCTTGTCATGCTACAGCCCCCCGCTCCTCCAGCTCCGAGGCCGCCGTCAGCACGACACGTCACAGCCCGAGAGCGGCAGGAAAATGCGGAAGGGTTGAGGTGGAAATCACCCGAAAGGCACCAAACAGGCCATAATCCGAGGACTCCTGTTCAATTGGGTTATGTCAAAGCGTGCACTGTAGTGTTAATTTTAATATGCTCAAACCCAGAGGCCCATGTAGCGAAGAGAGAACTGCTCTAGTTTCTCCCAAACAGCAGACTAGTGGACAAAGGGAATTTAAGTACAAGTTTCACAAATAACTAACATTTTAACACATTGTCTGACTTTTTAAAAAATCTAAAAACAGTTCACCTCCATTTAGGTTCATTTTCTGAGAGCATTTCTTTGGTAGGACTTAACATTACCATCATACTATTTTATGAAGTTAGTTCTTTTAATGCCAATATCTAAAAAATACCTATGTATATTACTTATAAATCACAAAACTTTCTGTCTTAAAAGTAATTAATAAAACTGAAGCACAGAAAAAGGCAGGAAATTATTTACATGCCCAGTAACACGGGAATTAAAATTAAACTGTATAAAATAGGTCCAGAGTGAATTCTGAAAATCAAGTATCTACTAATAATTATTTTTTTAATAAGCTACCATTGATATGAATTATAATACACCACAAACTATTGATTGTGTTTAGAATAATTTTTGCTCATAGTATTTCATATTTTGATCACAAGATATTACATTTAGGTCCATCTGTGATTTTGTCATTAAGGAGGTCTTAAAACATCCACTAAGTGACTCAGACATAATGATTAACTTTTTTATGTAACATGATAATACTTCAAACAAAGATTTATTCATGGATACCCTTTAAAGTCAAGAGTGATTTAAAAGAAAATGCATGTATTTACTGAATTTGATTAAGAAGAAAAAAAACATACAAAAAAACAATCTGAAGTAAAGATTACAACATAAAAATCTACCTACCTAAAAACAAACAATCATCACTGGAATTGATACCCAACAAACAGTCACATTTTTATATTACACAAAGAAAAAAAAATCAATAATAGAATATGATATTTGTGCAACAAGCAGTCTTTTTTTAATCTTATTACATAATCTTGAAATGTATTAATTTAAAAGATTCTCAGCAGCATAGCATATAAATACCATGTTGCTTTAAAAATGCAGTGTTCATTCACACAATTTAAAATCTATTTTTTTTTTTTTTTAAGCAGCAGAGGCTGTTTATTATCAAAAGCAACTGGTAAACAAATGTATTTAAACTTTGCCAAATACCTCAACAGAACAGGATTATTGCTACCACTAGAATTCAGTGTAGATCAATGAACAATAAACTCTATTTAGCACTTATTTTCAGCAGCCACTCTTTGTCAATCTTAAAAAGACGCCAGCCCTCCTCCGATGAGAGATCAGCAGCACCCCTTCTCTTGTAGAACTCGATGGAATCCTTGTTGTTTTCTGCTACAATGAAATGCATGCTGCTACAGCGAGTCTTTACTGCTGTCTAGGGGTGAAAAATGAAATAAAAGACATAAAACATGAGGATACAGGAAGCACTTAATACACCTGAAATTAAGATAAACGTGTATCCAGAAAAGCTTAGATTGCACACAGGCAATTCTACCTCGCTCAGCATCTTCATGACCCGGGAACCAATTCCAAGACCTGGTTAAAGATTAAACATGCAGGAAAATTACAACTCATGCCACCTCTACAAAGGATATGTTAATTATTAACTTATTGCACTACATTTTTACCTTACCTCTAAACTCTTGCATGACAAAGAAGTCTTCCAAGTAGAGAAGCTTTCCAATCCAAGGGTCATAAGTGAAATAGTACATTGCAAAGCCAATCACATTGTACCCTTGATGGTGAGTTTTTGTTAGGGACCGTTTTTTATCATCTGTGCTCTGCTCTTTTTGGACTTCAGCAACCAAGCAGTGGTAGAATGGATGATCCCCAAAGCCATCCTCCAGTAGATCTAAATGAAAGGGAGACATTGACTTTGAAAGACCCCATAAAGAAGCTAAAAAACATTAACAAGAATACATAAAGAACAGAACTACAGCACCTTTCTCAGTGAGCATCACCTTCTCCTCCATCTCCTCAAATTTAGCAAGTTCCTAAAAGGCAAAAAGTAAAAACGAGGTGAATTGTGTTTTATACAATAAGCACAGCAAAAACAAAATATTATTTTAGTGGTCCAGTATCATATTAGACATTTAAGTATTAGTTTAACATGTTACTTACCTTTATAAGTCGCAAAATATCTGACACATCCTTTGGTTCAGCTAGCCGTAATATGAAATTGGCCATTTTCTCTTTTTCCCCCGTTTCCCCTTGCTAACTAGTCCTCTAAATGTGAACAAAAGCAAAATGTGTTTCTTCATTCGCTCCCCAGGAGTTTACCCCCCGACAAAGAATTAAGAAAACCAGCAGATCTACATTGGCCTGTCGCAGAGTGGTGCAATGGCTTCAGAAACTTTCCTTTAAGTACATCTAGAGGAGGCACACCTGTTCATAAATCCATATAATGATGCACATCCTGTTTCTTTTTCTTTTTTTTTTTACTGCTTACACAAGCGCGCTGCTCTATGGAGCAAAGTAGAAAATTACTAACACTTGAAAACATGTTTGAACTATTTACTTGTTCTACACTTTAACAATATGCAGATTATTCCTGCAAAGATTCAAAGAAGCGGTCAGCTATTTGCAGATTAAAACTCAAAACCTTTGTTGATCTGTTGATTACCTCATCAGTATGAGAGACAATACAAAGTTCTCAATAACCTGGAATAAGAAGTTGATAGATTGAATCCTGGTGTTGTATTTTCTTTTATGCATTTGAGTTTGGTTGATTTGGTCTGTAGTTAAATTCTGGATTTGACTATAACTTGCAAGACTTGCAAGATTCTGATCACAATATGTATAAAATCTTCTGTGTTCAGATATTTATGCTCTAGCTAACTCAAAGCAGACACAAGAGAGAGCAAGCATTGCTGCACGTCCAGGATTATCACATGTTGATCTTTGGAATCAGTTATTGATAGCAAGCATCTGACTGTCACTGGATGAGTTCATGACAGATGTTTGGTTTCATTGTGATGCGGACAACAGCATGATGTAAATTAAAGTGGATCTGTCATGCAGTCGCTCCTTCAAATGAATTAAAATAACAGGACAAGCAGCAATTTAGGAAAACACATTTTATTTGAAGCTGGCCGGATTTCACAGACTGGGGAAACACAGTTCAGTTGAGTTTATCAAAATACTTCAGCTTGCCTGAAGGGTCAGGAATGATCTGTGGAGAAGAATTGATTGAATTAGAGGCAACAGGTATATAAAAAAAGGTAGGTTACACTATACGTTGAGCTTTCCTAGGCAACAGGTAGACAGGCTCACAAAAGCAAGATGGCTTGTTGTTAGATGCAGATACACTGATATGATAAAAATATTCTATTTGAATTATTATGCTAGCAACAGACAATGTCATCTGGTGACCAGCCCGAGCCCTACTTACTGTGTCACTGCCTGGCTTCCATCCTGCTGGACACACTGTGGGGGGAGAGGTATGGCCATAAACAAACATAAAATAATGAATTTGAGGCTTTAATAAAAATGAAGTGATATATGTTTAATAAAATTAGCATCTTGCACCTTCTCCATGTTTGTCCGTGTACTGGAAGGCCTGGACCAGCCGCAGAGTCTCATCCACAGATCTGCCCACTGGAAGATCATTCATGGTGATCTGCCTCAGGATGCCTTTATCATCAATGATGAAGAGACCTCTGACAGAGACAGAAACATGGAGGGCATGAATTCATGTTTTTATTTCCTTCTGTTAAAATAACTAGGTATGAACTAGAGCCATAAAGCACATGTAAACACCGAGACTTTCCTTCCCTCCTATGCCAAGTCCAGTTTTATATAACAGGAAGTCTTTCTCGAATCCAAAATCGCTTTAAAATCTTGATAATTGTCATAACGGTAATGTGAAAGCTCACCTCAGAGTGTGTCCCTGGTCCTCCAAGTAGACACCGTAGTCTTTTGAAATCTGGTGAGTGAGGTCAGACAGCAGGGGGATTTTCATTTGTCCAAGCCCACCTTGTTTCCTGGGGGTATTGATCCTGTGAAAAACAGAAAATGTTACAAAAACCCCTCTTTTGGAGCTCATTCAAGCCAAATAATTCACAACCTATCAAAAGCGCACACAGTATTAAGATATAGTCAAAGCAGAGCTAAGGAGAGGAACTTAGTAAAACAAGCTTGGATGATGGGCTGCACTTAGCGACAGCAGTAATACCATGCCAAGTGGGTGAACTGGGAGTCCACTGAACAGGCGACCACCTCTGTACTGATGGCCTGAAACTCATGAACACGATCGCTGAATGCAATGATCTCAGTGGGGCAGACGAATGTGCTGTAAAGAGAAACAACAACAAACAGGTTTGCATTAGAATATATCTGCTTTCCAATCAACTCTTATGAAGGGATTATGCAACATGTGCCTTGTATTTAACTTACAAATCCAATGGATAGAAGAAGAAAACAAGATATTTGCCTCTGTAGTCAGACAGCTTTAGCTCTTTGAATTCACCATTGATGACGGCTGTTCCTTCCCAATGTGGTGCAGGCTTTGAAACTGAGGTGGGAGTAAAAATACATGCAGTGATGACAAAGATTATTTCATTTTTTCCCCTTGATATTTAAAATGAAAAAACTGCAAATAAACCATAGACCAACTTTTCTTCTTACCCCCGTCTCTACCCATCTGTTCTGCAGTTAGAAGTATCCATTTTATTTTAGATGTTGATGAGTATCTAGCTATTAAAAAAACAGGGCTCATTGTTTCTTAAGAGAAAAGAGGGAGCTTACTGCTGGAAAACAGAGGGTGGAAACTAAATATGTATTTCAGCAAATATCTGCAAGTTTGGTATGCATTAGGGCCCTACTGGACACTATCTCACATTTTGATCAATATTTCTTATCACATTGTCATTGTGTGGGATAATATCAGCTTCTGAAACACCAAGACTGTTATGGAATTACCCACATCCACTTCTTTGGCATTTTTATTGTTGTCATTCATCTAAATAAAGAGTGTGCAATGTTTTGAATGTCTTTTTCTTAAGGACTATCGATTGGTCTCTACTTCATGTGTCTTCTGCACATAAGTAAGACAACACTTATGGCATCCCACCTGCATAAGTCCCTCTCAGTGATTACTGTAGTGTTTGTTGGAACTGCAACACTTCAGAAGTAAACACTGTAGCATGGGGTAAAGTCTAAAATCTCATTCTGCCATATGGCAAATCAGAGGCCATACTGCTGTTCGTATATGACTTAAACACTTGCTGCATGTTGAAAAGCCTCACACATGACCACACGAGATAAAATTGAATGTATTTTTCAAGAGTTTCATTTAGTTTAAAAAGAAAGTTTGTGCAAGTTTATTTGAGCTTTATTGGTACAGTGGTACACAGTCATGTGTCAAAGGGGCGGAGAGACGAGCAATCCAAAGAAATTCACAGAATGACGTGTCCTACAAAACTCCATAAAAGTTAGGCATTACACGCAGATGGTAATAACTTGTTGAAACTAAACGACAGAAAAGACACACTGCAAGCATATCTAATAGTAACTGTAGGTAGTTTCTGAGAGCGTCTGTTGCCCTGACAGCATGCCTAAGCTGCAGCATCTGCTGTGTGTTCACCGGGAAGAAGACGAAGCGAGACTAAAAATCGCTGCGCACTTCAGTATGCAAACAGCCGTTTGTATTAAGTGGATGAAATCATGAGAAAGACTCACTTTTAGCTTTGCTGAGGTGCAGGGAATGGTCGGATACGGGTACACGGAATGCCTCTCCGGGATATACGTGTCCTCCCGCGTAGTTGTGACACTGGGAGTTTTTCACCTGAGCGCCTTCCTCTGCTGATGTGACCGAGCTGAGGAGCAGAGCAGCGCAAAAAGCACAGAAAAGCTCCTTCTTTACATCGGTGTGTAAGCCAGACTCCATTGTTCAGCGTCTCTGAGAGCACGTAGCTGCACTGACTGGAAGTACGAGTCAGATGTTGGTCAGGAATAAAGCCTGCTGCTTTTTCTTCTTCTTCAAGATTTCCAGTAGCTAGCTTCCTTATTGTTGCATTACTGCCATCTTCTGGTTTTGAGCCAGTGAAGCTTTTCCAAATTTTACTCTCCGGTTTCCTCTTCTTTTCTTTCTCTTCTTCATTGCGATGCGTGTTTTTTAACCATTTCATATTCATTCAGGTTCGCTACTAGAAATGTTTAAGTTAATAAAAAGCATATTGAAAGAGATGCTCTGACAATTTCCAGGATGCCCTTTTTTTATTGTAGAAACCGACACACACACACACAAACACAAATCCTCAATTAACCCCAGCTTGTCTGCTTGTTCAGTGGTTTGCTTTTATTTATTTATTTAGAAAAACAGTTGAAGAAAAAAATTAAACAATTCTTTAGTACAGAAAACAAATTGAATATGAGTAAGAACTAGGTTTCTTCCACAGCTTCTACCTGCTACCCCCCTCCTCTGAATCTGACTGAAGACTTGCTCTATGGAGGTGGACATGCAATGGACATTTTTTGGTATAAATATTGTCACAAATTTTCTATTTTTTCACTGTTGTCAACTTTATATGAACAATAAAAAAGATAATTTGCAGTTTGCACTGGCTGGAACCAATTTTACACAAATAAATGTAATATTTACATACAAATCTATGTGTGTCATAAACTTGTCTTATTTTGTATTCATTATTTCCAATGATCTTACACACACGCACACACACACACACACACATATATATATATATATATATATGTGTGTGTGTGTGTAAAACAGTTGCTTTTTACTGGTACAGTACTACACAAAAACTACACAAACATATGTCAGTATTTTTTTATTGTAAGGGCTCATGAATAATTTGCCACCATGAATGTAACAGTCTACCAACACCAGTATATACACACACCGCAGCTACTTCAGGTTATAAGACATACTGTATATTTTTGTCTGTCATTTGATCAAATACAACTCGAGCTTCCCCTTCTTGTCAGTGTACAGTGTAAAATGATTTAGACAGCTAAAAACTGACATGGTTGATTTCTGCCAGCAGTGCATACCAATATTCCAGCTGCAGACAAATATTTTTCCCACAAAAGTTTAGTTGTACTCAATAGCAAAAAGAAAATTGTCCACATATGCTTTACTTAAGAGCTTTAAAGGGCCATTCGTGTTAAAATGTCACATTCAACCATCATTGAGAAGCATACAAGATAGATGATTTTATGGAGCCAATAATACTTAACGCAACATCTCAAAAGTGTAGTTTAGTGAAGCTTTGTGGTTAAATTTACTTAACTGTTATAGTTTAATATGTGGGGCTTTTTAGAGACAATAAAAACCTTATATATGTTCACCAGAAATTGAAAAAGCTCCTCCAAGTAATTCATCAAGGTACCAGAGTATTTGCAAAATAAAACCATATGTAAACACCATTGCTTTAATTATAGAATGACTCAAAGCTGACACATTCAGCTTCCAAACAACCCAAGATAGGTCAGGCACGTTTGGTTTGGCAACAGAGCCAGATATTTAGTCTTTGAGCAGATGTTCAAAGAAAACATATTGCTGGATAAAAATAACCTTGCTGCTTTTTGTAGTGTCTTTGTAAGAGGAGGTTCAAATTAAGTAGACAAATACTGATTCATTCAAATCAAATTATTTATCATGTACACTTATTTATAGAGTACAAATTTATGCTTACAGTTCAGTCTGTTTATCAGATGAAGAGTGACAGATTTGATTTATTGCACCTCAAAAATGACCAGAGCTTAACATCAAACGAGCAAATGCAGGATCTACTTCACAAACCCCAATATGGCCAGATTTACAAAAAAAAAAGGTTTGCAGAAAAAGTGCTTTGTGTTTTACAAGCAAAATATGGTACAGAAGCCAAAGAAAAGCACTAAGCATCGCTTTTATATATTTGTACCTTTGGTGCATTACTTCAGGATGACTTCAAGATCTCAAATTATCTGCCAGGATTGGCAACTTTAACCACTTCATATATTTCAAATAAAAACTTTAAATGGTGGTTAACTGCCTCATTGTTACAATACTCATAAAAATATAAATACATCTGCAAAAGATTTTAATGAGACTGTGGCAACACTGGCAGACAAATGCACTCGAGGTAAATTTTTTTTATCAAAATCACTTGAATATATTTTACTGTTTGATGTTTCTCTATCCAGTTTTGTATTTACTGTGTAAACCAATAACACATCATGCATTTGGACAATTTGTCTAATATTAACTGGTGGGGAGAGGGCTGCTGCTGGGGAGTGCCTTCACCTTGTGGGTTGAGTGCAGCTGATTAACAAAGATATTTAACTGAGTGGGAAATGTGAAAGTAACATCCACATGAATTTATCAGCCTAGTATCATTGCTCTGTAACAGCATTAGGACTCTGGAAACTGCTTTTAAACCTTTCAGTCTTTTTATCAATGTAACTTTGTAATTCTGGCACCTGCAGTTGAAACCTTGAAGTATATTATTTGCTTATGGTTAAAGCTCTGGGTGTGACGCTGTTGTTTATGGTAAATTATCTGATGTGTGTGCATATGTGAGAGAACGGGGGGCTGATATTTTCCTGGGTTGATGAGGCAACTGAACAAAGTGATGGAGGAAAAAAATAAAAAATAGAATAACACTTCAGCTGGCAGACTTGAGCTTGGACCATGGGTTTGTGCCGCGCACTTCCACAGGTGGATTGTTGGAAAAGATGTGGTTGCACAAATCTTCCAGCGGGGGTTCAGGATCTGTGGTGGCAAACTGAGAAGCATCTTCAATTTCTTTCCTCACCTCCACATCAATCTCCTACAGACACAACACACACAAGATGGAAAATTATATGTAGCTCCAGTCCAACATGTACAGTATAGTTATACAACCCAGGAAATTTGGTTATGTAGATGTACTGCTGCACTATACAAACATGAAATGTCTAAAAACATTTATTCATAAAAATGACTAGGTAACTAGTGTGCAATAGAGAATTAAAATAGTTCTGAAAAGTACATTATAATTCAAGAAATGGCTTCTGGTGATGCAGAAATTAGTCTTTTTCCCTGTACAGAATGAAGTATTTGCTACCTTGAGCTCTTCCACGCTGGCCATGTTGTTGCTGAGTAGGCGGTCCTTCAGCATGGAGATGGGGTCACTCTTACTGCGGACCTCCTGGATCTCCTCACGTGTGCGGTAGCTGAAAGGGCAGAGATTGGTGCAGGGATGTTGTAGGGGTGCACTAAAAGAATCATCTCTTTACACTGTATCCAGTTGTAAGAATTTGAAAGTGATTGCCAGCATTATATCAGCATTTTACTGAAATGATTCAAGCTCACTGTGCAAACCATAATAATCTTAATGCTGTTAGAGTGCTTAGTCATTGAGAGAATAATTTGAAATAAAATTAAGTTGCTTTGATTTATTGTGCATCAACATCTATTCTATTGAAATATCGAGGAGTTTATCTGCTGAAGCCAATACAAGTATTAGTAGAGTGAGTTCATTTAATTTCCTACACTGTGGTCGGAGCTTTGCAAGGCGACTACGGAGGGAAGGAGAGTACGTAATGGCTACTGTGGAACAATGGCAGAAGCAAGGGGCAGCAGCACAGAGAAGATAGTAGTTAGATGTTATTTCATCAATAGTGAAATGACAACAAACTCCTTGAACAGATAGTGGGATCTCTTACCTGACACCAGGATCACTCATGCTGTGTCCATGATAGCGATATGTCTGAAGTTCCATGAGAATGGGACCCTGAGGGAAGGTTGGAGATGATAAAACAGCTTACAAGAGAAAATGACAACTGCAGTTCCTGCTTTACATAGTTTAATGTTTTAACTCACTTTCCCAGATCGGCAGTGATCAGCTGCGTAACGTGTTGCCTCCCGGACACACAGAACATCCATGCCATCCAC
This sequence comes from Melanotaenia boesemani, assembly GCF_017639745.1. Lineage (NCBI taxonomy): Eukaryota > Metazoa > Chordata > Actinopteri > Atheriniformes > Melanotaeniidae > Melanotaenia > Melanotaenia boesemani. Next base: position 8,999,271 of record NC_055696.1, read on the forward strand.
CTAGACAAAAAAAAAAAAAACAACAAAAAACAGATAAACAACTATGAGATCATTTAAAGAGGAAATATATAGTCATATGGTCATACAAGTCACAAATGCAGTAGAAATTTCATAACAGACAGATTCACGTTGCACCAGCCATTCCATTATTTAGTGGACAAAATGAAGTTTAAAACATGTGTTTATGAAGGAAAACTGTGTGAGAAATGGAAGTTTGGATGGTACGAGGTGTTTATTATGTTGCATTATTTTAATATACTGTGGTAGTAAATTAGTCTTTTCAATCCAAAGACACTGAGGTTATGTACAGTTTGATTAAATGTGTTTATTTCTCACAATTTACTAAAGCTAGGCAGTCTTTTACTCAGGTAACAATTTTTTGACATCTTAAGTCCTCAGTATGTAGCACCATGTAGGCATCAGCTCTGGCCTCAAAATCCAGGAGTGGTGTAGGTAATTACTGGACTGAGCAGTTATGTTGAGTTATGTCAGCAACATTACTCTAAAAGTTATGGACGGATTTTAATGAAATTTTCAGGAAGCCTCAGAAATGGAATAAGTAACAAGTGATTCTATTTTGAGGTAATCCGGATCACTAACTGGATCCAGTTAGTTTTTTAAAGGATTTTTTAGTATGAGAAGATCGGGATAATTTTCCCATTAGAGCTTCTATCTCAAAAATAACAGCCAAAATCATTGGCACAAACAAACTAAATAAATAAATAAATAAATATATATTACAATGGCTTGGTGGAGATCTGTGCGCTCTGAGTGCTTTTAGTTTCTATTGAATCAATGCCAACTCTTTGTGATGGTAGCTAGTTCAGGATTCTTATCCTTGTAAAAAAAAAAAAAAAAAACATTTATATTTAAGCTCTCACCGCCTGGCTTGTTGAAGCCATTTAGGTTAAATATATTAGTAAAGTGTTGTTTTAAGTATTAAGAGAGTTTTTTACTTTAATAATGTTAATTGAAGAAACATGAGCATGCTTTCAGTTTTGATTTATATTCAAAAAGAAGTAAAGCATTTATTCAAAAGGAGAATTTTTTTAGCATTTCTTTTTTCACTTTTTGTGTAATGTTTGCAAGACTTATTAAGTAAATAACAATAAAACATGTCATAGACTTGCAGTATTTTGTGGAAGCTTGTATCAGCTACGCACATGCTTGGTCTCTGCAGCCAGAAGAGTACATCTATGTTCAGTGCCACCTTTAACATGGTTGAAGCTCTTAAATTCATTTCCAAAATATTGACACTGCAGCAAACTGCTGCAAAATAACCCCACAACATGATACAGCCACCCCCGTACTGTTCAGCTGGGATTCTATATGGATTACAAGCCTCACCATTCTTCATACTGACATGCATAAGACTAATCACTGTAAACATGAAGTTATCTTGCTGGAATTGTGAAAAACTAAGTTTACAGACAGTCACACTTGAATAAAAACAAAGACCACAAATATTTTTTGCAAATACTGGGAGCAATAATACTAAATCCTTGGTGCTTCTTTCAGCAGCTTGCAAGTTGGGAAAGAGGTTTAAAGCCACAAGTAAGAACCGTACCCTGAGACCAGGAATGAATTCTCCTCTCTTGAAGTAGTCTGTGCTGGCAGCAGCTCGCTCCACTGACGTGCCCATGCCATACCTGTTGTTCTCACAGATGAAGATAACAGGCAATTTCCAAAGAGCTGCCATGTTGTAGGTTTCAAAAATCTGACCCTGTCAAAGACAAAATGGATTTTATTAACAAGAATAAATTTCAAAAGGTTAAGAGTCTATAAACTAACATTATCATAATAATGATGATGATAGTAATAATGTTGAAAACAATAACAATCATAATTATGAATTAGTAAGAAATTACTACTGGTGATTACAAACTGCTTAGAAAGTGTTTCCTCCTTCCTCTAGTCTTTTATGATATTTTAAATGCAATTTTTCTCCCACTTTGCAATAAACTTTAAATGGATGTGTCAAGCTTGAATGTTTGACATAGAAGCTTGGATTCAAGAAAAGAGAGAAAGAAATCTGCTAATCTGACAAGTTGTGGCTGGTCCAAATATTATTCAGTGTGGTGCAAGTTGTATTAAAGTTCCTAAACCAAAGTCAACCTAATAACAAGCAAAAATTCACAAATCCTCAGGATTTTTCAGGGCTGTTTTTTTTAAGTACGATATTCTGTGCAACTTAAATTCAAGGTTAGATGGTTAATACATCCTTACCATTGGAGAATATCTCCTTTTTTTAAGTGTTACTCTTGAGTTCATTCTGTATTTTTATAATGTCAGGACAAACCCCTAAACATACCTGGTTTGCAGCCCCATCACCATAAAGACAGACACACAGCTCATTGTTGCCCTGATACTTGCAGGCCAGTGCCACTCCAGCACCAAGAGGAACCTGAGGAGAAAAAAATAGAAAAAAACATTAAACCTTTTCAGTCAATTTATTTGTCCAAATGTTGAATATATTTCCTATTCCAGAAAAAAAGGTAAATATGGATTCTAAGGTTATCAAATAACAGAGAAATATCTTGTCCACCACTGAGCCAAATGTGGATGTTTAAAATAATCACAAAGTACAATTCTGTGAAGAACTTTGGTGAATTTCAGTTGTTTTTAAATATGCTATAAATGTGACTTTACTCATTTTTGAAACACTGAGAAGATTACACTTCAGTGTTGTGGGTGTCTTCCAGTGATGATGCAGCTGAGATGTTGGTATGATGAGCCAAAAAAAGGCAAGGGATTAAGTCAATATGGATATAATAAACTGTGGCACCAATCCATCCCATAATCCCAGCTGTCTCCAGTGACCGTTTGTAAAACTACCTCAAGAAAAAAAGTCTTGTGAAACTTTCCACAATAGAATCAAACTGAACATGAGGACAGAATAACATTTTGGTACGTTTAAGTTAAACAACATTAATAATGTGTAAATTTATGTCTTTAATAATCATTATACCTTCATAAATAACCCATAAAAGAAAAAGTATTTCAGACCAGTTAACCAATTAGGCTTTAAAAACCTACTTAATAGACTTCAGTGACATACCTGAGCGCCAACAATTCCATTTCCACCATAGAAATGTTTACAGTACATGTGCATGGAGCCTCCTTTGCCCTTTGCAATACCTCCTCTTCTGCCTGCGTAAAATCAGATAAATAATGAGGAACCTATGTGAAATAATGACAAAGAACTTTTTGTACAAAGTCAAGCGTAACTGATCTCGAAGTTATTTTGGAGCTATAAGGTTTTTTTCCTCCAGCCTGCGCTGGCCTGTTTTAGCTGCAAAATTCAAAAGCAGGACATTGGATATTTTCACAACCAAACTCTAATTCACCAGCAAGTCCTTTGAGTTTAGCTCTAAACAGTTTTATAGATACTACCACCATGTTTGTGATCTAGTTTGCATATTCAGACATCACCCTCATTTTGCAGTTTACTGTTTTCATTTGTGTCAGAGGTGTGTTAACGCTATAAGCTGAACCTCTCCTGCTACTGCATTGGACTAAAAACATAACTAGTAAAATAATGGATTCTTATATTATGAAGAATATCTGAACTATAATGTGTTAATTTATTTTAAATATTAAATACAGTTGACAAACTACTTCAACTATCTGTGTGTTGCAGTACAGAAATAATGGCAGTAATCCAGTCCATTTTGTCTGATTGGAAAAAAAATGTCTTAAAACTGCAGACTCACCAGTGAGCTCAGCCATGATCTCCTTCACAGTCCCACCCCTGGTGTAAGTGTAGCCATGGGCACGATATGCAGTGATCAGGTGGTCTGACAGATTAATTGATGCTTCAATACCAACAGCACAAGCTTCCTGGTGGGGAAAAACAACATGGGGAATTGTGGAAAATATAGCTTTCAGATATTTCATTATAGATTATTTCTATTGTTAAAGTATGAACGTATAAACATAACATTCTGGCATACATAAATGAATATTGCAAGATAAGGGTGATTATGATTAAAATAGAATTAGTTTATTTAACCTGTCCATCATACAAATGGCAGAACCCTCTGATGATCTTCTGCTTATACAGCTGATCTGCTTTCAGCTCCATACGCCGTATGGTCTGCATGGTCCGGTAGTACTGCAGACCTTCATCACGAGTCATAACCACCTCAGTGGCTGGGGCATCATCCAGTTTGAAGGTGTCACATTTCTTGAAGGAAGGAAATACGCACAACAACTCACAAACTTATTTACGTCTAATACATATGACAATTAAATAAAGAATATAAGTGTTTAAATCTTACCTTTATTTCAAAGGATGCCTGAGTTGTGAAGTCAGCATAGGTGCGTGCTGACATAACCACTGCAGCACCCTGTCATGTTAAAGGAGACAACAAAATAATGGTAGGTAATGTAAGCTTAGGTAAATAGGTAAAGGCTTGAAGAAATAAAATACTGTATTACTTCAGTATCAGTCAAAATTACACATCTGCTTCTGTATTATTAGAAGAAAGAAGCTTTTTTAAAAATAATGGTCAAAAGCTGTCGTACCAAAATTGTAAATATAAACAAAGTTTTTTTTATATTTTTGTTTTATATTTTTATATTGTTTTTATATACAATATCATTATTATTATTATCATTATTATTATTATAATAAAAGTCATTAAATATAAACAAATACACTAGGAGTATCTCAGCTTTTGGGAATATTCGTTTTAGAGAGGTATATTCTTCTTTATAACAGGTTAATTGAGACGATTGGTCCTTTATTAATGTCAAACATTTGATTCAACATTCTGCCTATTTTTGCACTAGACGTAATGCACTATATAGTTCTGGAAACAGTTTATACAATTAATACTAGCTGACAGTTTTCATAACATAAGCTGACACTCTGTAAAGAGCTTCTGACAGTTGAATAATAATGTGTTCAACTGTCAGAGGTTAAACTACGCAAAACTGATTAAATAAGAGTGGACGAACCAAAATGCTAAAAACTAACAAAAAGCATAAGATTTTTGCGCAGATGTTAGCTTTGATAGCCAAACCTGCTATCATTCGGCCTTACAAGGTCAGAATAGTAATGACAGCGTTGTTTAGTGTAAACACTGGAAATATTCTAATAACGACTTTAACCCAGAACTTGACAAAAGTAGAATATGGTGTAAAATAGCTTGGTACTTACATTTCTTTGAGCACAAGCTTTCAACACATTGGAGATATTGGTCAGCATCTTTTCCACCACAGCCCCTACACGGCACAAATCCGTCCTTCTACAAAGCTCTGTCCTTCCGGTTTTCTTCTTCTTCTACGACTTAAATAACGGCCACAAAGAGCGCTGCTGCCACCTCTTCTTCTTGGGTTTCTATGTAGCAATGCATGAATGAAAGAATAACTTCAATTGATAAATTATTATTATTATTATTATTATTATTATTATTATTAGTAGTAGTAGTAGTAGTAGTAGTAGTAGTAGTAGTAGTAGTAGTAACGTTAGGAAATAATAATTAAGGCAGTTGGGAAGTCAGCCTTTTCACTTAAAGAATAAAAAAACTGATGTCTCAGCAGGATTAAAAAAAAACCAAAAAAAACAACGTGTCCATTAATTTATCTTTAGTGGACCAGACTACTGGAGCACTGTCCTGACAGGTCTCCCTAAAAAAGTCCACCAGACAGCTGCAGTTAGTCCAGAGCGCTGCTGCTCGAGTCCTCATCTGGATTATATATAACCCAAGTTTTCAGATCTTTACACTGGCTTCCTGTTTGCCAAAGAGTTGACATAAAAATCCTGCTGTTAGTTTACAAAACACTAAACGGTTTAGTGTCAAAATACATTCAATATCTTCTGGTTTGTTATGAACTAAGCAGATCCCTCAGGTGTTCAGTCAAGTCTATTTTCTGCTCCCAGAGTCAGAACTAAACATGGAGAGGCAGCGGTTTTCAGAAAACTCTCAGAAAACTGCAGGTCTGCTGAAACTTTCAGCAGTTTAAGGTTAAAAACTTTTATATTTGCCACCTTTAATCAAAACAGTTGTTAATTCCTCACACAGTAACTTTTAACTTTTATCTTATTTTATTTTTACTTGTCTGTTTTTATTTAATTTCTTTCGTTTCTTTTTAAAGTTGCCCGTAACAGTTGTTAATGTACTTTCTAATGATTCCACTGTATAATGCTTTTAATGTTTTATATGAAACACTTTGAATAGTCTCGTACACAAAATTTGCTGACAAATATTCCTTGCCTTGACTAAACGTAGCTATACTAAATTCTAACACGTCATAATAAAAAAATAAATATTGAAGATATGAATTTTTTCAACACATTTTTACCTAATCATGTCCAGGCAAATTAGCTGTAACCACTGCAGTGACTATGTTCACTATTGTATTTTCATTTTATTTTTATCTCAAAATATGTAACCATATTAAATGTTCATAGGGTAACGAATGTTGATTGCCACGATAACAGAAACAGTAGATGGAAGTCTGCTTTTTGATTTTTTTTAAACACGCTTTATTCTGTTTTCTCAGTATTTATTTATTAATTTATTTACTTAATTCTGTTTCAAATTTAATTCACAGTGATACAATAAACTCTGGGGGTCTAATACGGACTAAATGTTAGAATTAGCTGTGCTTAGCCTAGCAGCATATTAGTTCTGCTTGTCAATGCACTTAGCTAAATATTAAAGTCAGCTAAACTGGGTTTGGACTTTTATAGGGAGGATGCTTCGAGGAAATCTCAGTCTCCTAATATCGTGTATAACAGGCTGGGTGCGGGGGTGCGCTCACGCTGCGACGCACAGTTCGGTAATCGGTTGTAAACTCGATCACACGCGCTGCATCATCTGTGTCTCAGTCCCAGCAGCATCGATCTCCTCCATCCACATCACCACAGCCTTTACAGTGACCTACAAGCTCTCCTGCTGAATGGTGTCTGGCAGTTTTTGTCCACCGTGGCCGCTCTTGTTGCCGTGCTGTGGAGGAAAACGGATACCTGTGCTGCATCGGCATCACTGCGGACTGATACGGGTGACGACGCGTTCATTAATTCTGTGATATAGCTAGGCTACAGCCACCATGGCGAAAACAATAACATCATCCACTACAGTAGCAGGTAAGCTTGATGGATCGTTTGATGTGCTGATTTGTAATCAGCGTTGTTGTGGTTTTTACTGGGATTTAGAGCAGACTCATGGATGACGCAACTGATTTCCACTGCTTTATGTGCACGCTGCTGTGCAGCGAAGATTGCGCTTCACCGTTTTGTTTGTCCACTAAAACTAACTGTAGATGGTGTTGGGGTCTGTAAAGAGTACAGTTGAAAAATGACCCTTTATTGTTGTAACAAGGCTCACTTGGCCTAGTTTTAAAATAAAGTATAATAGAAATAAGATAAACACATTTAAAAGTGATGTCTCTTTGTGTTTTTCTGCTTTTTCATTGTGTCTCACACGAGGACAGGTCATCAGCATGTGAGCTCTGATATATTTCAAAGTGAAATATTCAGGCTGCTTATAATTAGTGATGACGCGATTCAATCCGTTGAAAGGGTTCAAAGGGGTGGGGAGAGGCGATGGATGCACACAGCACAGGAAACATCGTGGATTATTCTGTATTTTATAAGCATCAAGCCATTGTGTGATAACTTTGTGTGTTAAAGACAGGGCCACTTTCAAGCATGATGATTAAGCTTAGACTTTGTTAGTTTTCACCCTCCACGCCCTGAGGGAAAAAAATCTTCCTGCAGGCCAGTAATCTAATTTTATATAATTAGAATGAAGACAGTCATTGATTATGGCTTCACAGAGAATCTACTGGAAAAGATGCAGTTGATACTGGATCCAACCATGATGGAACTTTCTAAGTGCTGACTGATTGATGAATGAATGAATGAATGAATGAAATCTGCCTTCTTTTACTTTTATGTCAGTGGCTGAAATTTTTACTTACACATTTTTTGTCTTGAGCTTTGTGTTTCAACAGTACAAGGACTTATCTCTATAAAGCACGTCTGATGAAATCTACATAGAATCAAAGTTCAGAAAAATGATTTAATCGCTTTAAAAGCTACACTAAAGCAATAAATAGGAACTGAAGGCCATGACAAAACATGACGAATATCTTTGATGAAGTAAGCTGAGCTCTTAATTTTTGGTATCCTGTCTACAGTCAGCCAAACCACATTTAAAAGAGATTTGATCAGTGTTGTTTGCCAGGTTTCAATCCACAATAAAAACCCTGACTGAAAACAAAGTAATTCACTTGATCGAGTGAATCAACTGCGTGTTGGCAGTTTAGCCTGCGATGCACATATTGATTCTGTGAATTTGTGGAATTAAATTGCAGCTTACACTGCTGCTGAGAAAAATAGACAAGACTGAACAGTCATGATTTAGATATGTAAGCTATAATACTTATATAAAACATTTGTTTGACTGTATCTGCAAAAGGCTGTATCTCTTGAATAATCGTTCCAGTTTCTGTGTGCAATTGTTTGTTTAATACAGACTTGTTCCAACACAAGATATCAAGTTTCTTTCATTTTTAGCATTGTTAAAACATACAGCTTAAACTACGTCTCAGCTGTAAACCAACAGAGCTTTCCTTCCCACAGTACTGATTTTGGATATTGATGTGAGAAAAGGAGCTTTTTGTTTGGATAAACACTCTACAATCCTTCTTGTTGTGTGGATTAGGTGAAAAGATGGCACCACCATCCATCACTCTACTTCCTGACAAGAAATCTCCGACAAATGGTCACAACTCTCCTGCTCGGACGGGAAAAACTAGTGAGTAATCCTTTCTGTCTTCTGTCACATAAATCCCACTTTCCTTCTGTGTGGTTTCATCTAGTAGAAAGTCAATCACTGTACCACGACTGAACTACTGCACAGTTTTCTAGAAAGTGTGTAATTCTGTGCATAACTGTTATCATTGCACAGCTGAGCTGGTTACAACTCAGCAGCAGAAACCAAAAGTGACAGTCAGCATGTGTGGCATGACGACCACATCAACGACAGTTTCCTCCTTGCTCTTGCATAGTGTTGCAGTTTGCCTTTGGCATGGAGCATTTTGCAACACAATGCATTTAATAGAGAGCAGCCTCACACTAAGCTGAACATATGTTTCCCTCTGCTGGTTGGAAATCAAATTAGATCAAATCAAATAAAATCAAAGGAAACCAGCCCCTCCCATCCCTCCTTCCCTAATCTACAGAAACGTGAACTCTAACCTCTATTTTCTTTCTCTTAGCTGAATGTAGGTATAAAATTATTAATAGACATAAACATCTGGCCTGATGCTGCTGTGAGTAAACAATATCTTGGAGCTAGGAGCCAGCCCACCCATGACCAGAGAAGGTGCCACCACAGGAACCACCCAGATAATGGAAGGGGGTCCACACCACAGCCATAGGGCTGAAGCACAGGACCCCCAGCCACCCAGACAAGGACGATCACCATGGCAACAACCCTGCAGAGTGAGCAGGCAGAGCCTCTGGTGTGGAGGATCCCCATGACGAGTTAAAAAAAATCAAAAAGTTGAAACAAAGAGCAAATTATTCTAAAAACAATAACAAAAGATAAGAGCAACAAAAATTTAAGTAAAATATAGATAAACAAGGTAATAAAATAATGTACAAAAAAAAATCAAATGAAAGACTAAACACAAATAAAAAGCAAAAATAAATTAATTCAGTTAATAGCTAGGCCACAAAGGTGGGTCTTCAGCCTCTTTTTTAAAAATAGCAACAGTCTCTGCAGCCCTGAGGTTCTCTGGCAGACTGTTACACAGACAAGGACCTTAATGATGGAACAAGGCCCTGCCGTAGGTTTTAGTCCTGACTTTAGGAACAACAAAAAGCCGGTACCAGAGGACCTCAAGGTCCGTGAGGGCTCATTATTGAAAATCAGTTCAGATAAATAAGAAGGTCTAAGACAATTAAGACATTTGTGAACTACTAAAAGAAGTTTAAAATTTGTCTTGAAGCACACTGGGAGCCAACACAGTGATTTAAAAACTGGTGTAAGGTGTTATCATCCTCTGGTCCTTGTCAGAACACGTGCCGCTGGGTTCTGGAGTAGGTGTTGGTTAGAAATACTCTTTTTGGGAAGACCAGAAGGCAGGGCATTACAGTAATCTATTCTACTAGAAATTAAAAAGCATGCATCACCACTGCAGCGTAGTAGGGCGCTGATGTCATTCTGTACCTCTCTTGACAAAGCTAAATGTTCCTTCTTTGTCCTGGTTATTGTCATTCCAGGTCCATCTAACATGGATAAGAAGTCATATATGAATGGACATGCATCCCCTTCACACCTATCAGCTAACATCACTAATAGCCATGGAGGTAAACAAAGTGAGTGCTTCTACTTTAAGACTTTTTAAATTTTTTTTGAAAACTTGATTGCAGATACACTGCATTGTTTTTCCACTCACTGATATTGTCACTCATCGTTCAGGTCTGGAGAGTTACATGAAGACAGATGACAGGATGCGTTTAGCCAAAGAGAGACGTGAAGAGAGGGATAGAAGCCTGGGTATGCAATGTCCTGGATTTGTTTGGGGAACTGCAAAGTTCTGAAATGCCTCTAGGTTCCTGCTCCTCTGAAGTTTATCTGAAAAGTTTTCTTTTTTTTCTGAAATGTCTATGGAAGGGCTTGCCTTGCCGTTTAAAGATTCATTCTGAGTTCACTGGGCTTTTGATACGATGAGCTGTGTCACAGTAGAGAATGTGACAGTAACAAAGAGCCACAAAAGTAGGTCTCACACTTACAGATAATCCTGCAGCTCCAGCAGTCGCCCTGTGGTGACAAGGATTTCTCTCTTCATGATTTAATCTTGAGTGTGCATTGACAGAGGAAACCAAAATATCTTTAACACACAAGTTCAAACTGATTTTTTGTATGTTTAATTCTTAGTAAGAATAACATATCATCAAGCTTCAATGAAAACAACATGTAACACCACAGGCTTATTAGTCATATTACTTTCTGTGAAATCTCTCTCTTCTAGCGGCCAGAGAGCAGCTGATCAAGGAGAAGGAACGCAGGGCTCGGCTGCAGTATGAGCGTACAGTGGAGGAGCGGTGGAGGCGGCTGGAGGAGCAGAGGCAGAAAGAAGAGCTCCGCAGGGCTGCCGTGGAGGAGAAGAGGAGGCAGCAACTCGAGGAGGAGAGAGTCAGCTATTTAAAATGCTTTTAGTGATGGTTTCAGATTTTGACTTTGTATTCTGTTATCCTTTGAAAACCAAGTGAACTTAATCTGTTTAGATTATTTTATAAATCTTTAAATTAGTCCCTGCAGCCACAAGAACCAACAGTCAGACTGGAAGTGACTGCATTCAGATTCAATGCATTCTTCCGTGTTGCATTCAGGAGCGGTTTGAGGCCTTGATGAAACGCTCCCTGGAGCGAAGCCTTCAGCTGGAGCAGAGAACAAAGCGCTGGGGAAGGGGCTGCCCTCCAGGAGCAGGTGAGAATGGAGCTTTTATAAATCATTGTAGATATAAGATGATGGAAGGCACAGGAGATATGGGTGACTGGCTTGAAACAACGTAATAGAAGAAAAATGTTATTTTTCTTCAAAATCATTACATTGTTCTGTATTCTTTGAAATAATATCATACAGAGAGGGAGTATGTTTGGGTGTGTGCTTGTGTTTAAGGGAGCTATTTACTATTTATTGGTCTGACCATTGCTGGGAGCCTGGCTGCTGAAATAAGCATGAGCAGAAATGTATGCCTTTCCCACTTTTCCCAAAGAGGCAGGATGGAACGCTACATCTGCACGGGTGTTTAAAGTAAGAAATTATCAAAATTTTCTAGAGCTGTCAAAGTTAATGCGTTAATGATGTAGCAAGTAACCAAAGCGCTTTATTCTATAACTGCCCGTACAAAACTGCTTACAGGAGTATTAAAAATATGATAAATATCCTGTTATAGTACATTTAGTAATGGAGAAAAATCTGTGATTAATATGTGATTAATCGCAAGTTTACTCAGGAACCCCTTCCACACACACTAAAAACCAAAAGAAGGAAAAAAAATCATCCCTGCAGGTAGGCTAACTCCCACCCTGTCTCCACAGCTGAATGAGGAATTGCTCAGAGAAATTGATCATAATGCTCTGTCTGCTCTGCTCTGCTCCGCCCGCTGCCTATAGGTGACTGTGAGAATGCCAAACTCCCTTTCTCTGCTGCCTCCGCCTTTTCCCATGGCATTGCCTCCCCCCTTCCTGCTGTCAGCGAATCTGGTAAAGTTAAGCCCCCCACCCCCCAGCTGCCTTGCCCTCCCAAATTCGTCTCCCCTCCTGCTCATCTAAGTTACCATGTCTGTGTTATCATGTCTGTGTCTGGGCCAAAACATCAACCAGAAGACAAAGTGTCCTCTTCCCTGTTAAGTTGCTCTTTTGTTGAAATTTTAATGCTTTTTTTTATTATTATTGCGACATGACACAGGACACAGGTCACAGTGATTCAAATGAACGGGCAGGTGTTAATGAGAAATGTTTTCCCTGGTTTATAAAGAAAAGTTAACCTCAAAAAGACTGGCCTTCTTTAGAGTCAACTTAGTACAACCAGTCAAGCATTTCTATTTGATGTTTCTCCCATTTGCTTCTCCTCTATAGAGACAAGTTTCCCACCCTGCAGGAAAAAGAGCCCAATGAGAAAATACACCAGCATCAGCTAGTTCATATGAATATTGCTGGAAGAAACGTGTTTTCCCCGCTTTAATCCATCACCCAGTTCTTTGCTTTCATAAACATATGCTATCAATGTCTGAAACTCTACATAGGCTTTCCTAAGAGGTCAACCCCTGGATTAGTGTCTCTAGCTTAGTAACATCTTAGTAATTACAAACAAACCAAAGAACACAGGATCAGGATGACTTAGAACTCTCATTGATCTGAAACATTGATGGTGTTATTTTCAGTTTGGAGATGAGCTATGCTTTTTTGTTTCATTCTTTTTAGTCATGAAAACCTGGGATTAAGCTTTGAAAATGACAGCAGCTAAGTGGTACTGACTCCGTCTGTCTGCGGCAAACGAGTTTGGAGATAAATCGCACATGACCTAGAATAGAAGTATGTGCGCTAAAATAGGCATAGATAAAGTCAGCCTACTGAAATGGCTGCATTCCTTGGAGATTGCTATTTATGATGAGAGACAAATGGATGAGCAGTTACAAAGGATGTCAGAAAGGCTATTTCTAGTGTTGTTCAATGCTGTCTTTATTTAGGACCTTTGCTTTTGTGATTGTGAGTTTGCACAATTTCTTTGTTTTCCTTTGCTGTCAGTGTTTTAGGTGTAGTGGGGAAGAAATAGTTTCTTAGCTGCTGTTTACAGATGCTATGTGTAATGTTATCAGTTATCTATTGTGCTATGAAGCAACTGACTCATTATTTCTCATTCATTTCTGAGCAGAAAAAGAAGATATTTGTGACATATGTAGCTGTTAGATGTATACGTCATATATTTGAACTGTAAATTTACAGAGTTTTAATTAAAACCAAAAAAGCTTATTATCTTTAACTATATAAGAGACACAGTGCATCTCTTTGTGAAACACAGATGCTCATTTTAGACCCTAAAATTTAGAATTATATCCTACAATGCAGAGCTTTATATTTTTATGTTGCTGTTTCATCCCTAACAACTTTGACTGCAAAATATAGCCTGTAAGCTTCAGCTGAATGCAGCACACACTGTCGAGGCAAAGCTATTTCTTCCTCTGATACCTGTTTAAATCCCTTTCTTACTTTTAATTAGCTGTTACTTGATTTGATCATGTTTGTCATCATGCAGCACCCTGCAGCCCTCACAGGTCACCTTTCTGCAGCTCACTCAGTCCTGCAGATCCTAACAGAGCCGGACTTCAGGGAGGCTCCCAGTCCACTCCCAATACCCCTAAGGTCAGACCTTGCATACATGTATACTTTTATAAATGTTCAAACAGTGTTGGACAAAAATCAATCTGACACTGATTACAGAAAGAGCGGCTGCGCGGACACAGAAGAACTGCATCCCCTGGTTGTGGATCCCCTGTGAGAAGATCTGAATCCCCTGCAAGCATCACCAAGCATCTGGCTTCTCCTACAACCTCCAAGTAAGATTTGGTTGCTGTTATTGAAATAAAATACAACTAAGGCAATCTTTCACTCCCTAAGCCAGAGATCTATGTCTGTGTGTAGGCTAGTGTCTAAGATCCGTGCCCAGTCTCCAAGCAATTCACATCAGTACCATCATTCTCCAACAAGACAACGCCCAAACTTGTTAAGTGAGGACAGGAAAGCAGAAGACAAGAAGATGGACAAAAAGTGTGAACAATCCAAAGCTGAGCCTGTGGTGAAAAACAATCCTGTCATCAACAGCTCAAATTCATCTTCACAAGCTGAGAAAAATGTCCTCAGTGCTGAAATCCCAAAATCTAAGTTTTGCAAAGGGGAACAGTTTGAAACGGACCTCAACAGGAACGCATCTGAGAAAAGTCAGTCCCCTGACAGGAGGAACCAAATGTCCTCCAAGGTGGATTCTTCAGAGAAGAAGATGCAGAGCAACATCCAGAGTGGAGACAAGAGTAAAGGTGGTACATATTTTTTCTTATCTCACTCTGTTCCGATTTAGTACATGTGATTTTTACACCATCTTTCTATGTCTGCCAGAATCAGCACCAACCATGTCCACAGGGAAGGTGGCCGCCGGCACAACAAATGCAGAGGAGGCCACCAGGCTGCTAGCAGAGCGCAGGCGGCTGGCTCGAGCCCAGATCGAACTGGAGGAGAAAAAACGGGAAAAAGAGGAAGAAGAAAAAAGGTGAGGCTAATGGATACACAAAGCTTATGGCCACGTTACTTAAAAAAAATAAATAAGTAAAGAAGATTGTGTGTAATTCTGATTAGACTGAAGCAAGAGGAGAAAAGAAAGCAACTTGCTGAAGAGCAGCGGCAGCAGCAGGTTAAAGCTCAACAAGTGGAGGTGAGAAGCAGCAACATGAAGGACATTGACAGGCTGAAGCAAGAAGAAGACAAAAGAAAGAAAGAACAACAGGAGCTGCAAATCCAGATGGACACAGAGGTACTAGATATAGATTTTGTGACGCTTCTAGTCCTGCTTCTATGATTAAAAAAAATAAAAACAAACGAACATTAGAACTATTATAATTCCTGGGTACAAATTTCACTTGTGAGCAGAAAGAAAAAGCCAAAGTCCAGGCTCAAGAAGATGCAGAGCGTCAGCGGCAAGACAGAGAACTGCAGAAACAACATGAAGAAGAGGAAAGGCAACAAAGAAAAAAGGTTCATTTTAGCAGAACTGCCATCAGAAAGGAGAAAAAACAACCACAGTGTTCTTCTTTGCACTTGAAATGTCTGAATTTAAAATCTGGAAAAATAATGAAGTAATAATGTGTTGTTATACTTTTGCAGAGAATTGAGGAGATCATGAAGAGAACAAGGAAGGGTGAAGCTGACATGAAGGTACTGTAAGAGACGCTCTCTGTTCTCATACAGTACACCTGCTGCCTTTTACACCTGTTGATTCTATGGCCAAGATGTTTGTTTTCATATAAAGTTTATACAACTTTGAATTTTTGTTGCTGTTAACTTATTAAATTCTATTATTGGTGATACTTTGGTTATGTGTCCTGATTGTCTTTGTTCTGCATTGAATCGGAAGGAGGATCAGGTGGAGACAAAGTCCGTCTCACTGACAGGTTAGTGTGTGTGCTATCACCCTGCAAACACATTATGTTTGCTTGCTTTGCTCCCTGCTGTACGCATTGCTGCTGTAAAAATGCACACAGGGCATGTGTGGTTTATCTTCTTTTTTAATATATATATATATCATTCAATTTTAAGCATGCGCAAAACTAGTCCAGATTTATATAAGTTGGTTTGTCTCAAATATTCAGAAGAATGAGAAACCAATATTCAAGCTGAAAGCTATATTGTTTGTGCTTTGGGCCATGCATTGATTGTTAAAGTTTACACCTTGCATGCATATTGAGCAAACTGCATTGATCAGGATACTTTTCTTGTGCGCAAAAACAAGCAATTATTACTGTGCAGGATGATAAACCAAACACATAAAATATTTAAATAGCAGTTCACTCATTTCTTAGAGGTAATAAGAAACAAATATCAAAAATTTAACTAAACAGCCATGGAGGTAAACACACAAATGAAATTACATTTTTGGTTTTTATTCATTAACCAGCGTAGCTACCTTCAGTAACTGCCATGAGCTTTCCATCTATGGAGTCAGTCTTTTTTTTTTTTAATCGGTTTGTAATCTTTTGTCCAAGCTTAAATCCTGCATAAAGAAGAACATAGTCTTTCCTCACTGTAGGTCTCATGTTTGAAATAAGAATTAAGTCAAGGAGAGAAAGCTGTCAGGTCAGTACTTTGTCATCTTTGAGGCGTTTGCTGGCTAGCCAACCAGTGTGCTACTGCTTAAAGAAATCTACTAGCTACTAGAGCTGACTTTGAGTGCAGCCCTAACCTAAAATAATCAACGTAAACCAGCTCCACCTTGCTAAGGCTGGACTAGATGTGACACCCTGAGTTCATTAGCAACCCAGAGACAGGTCTAACTGTTAGCTTAATCAAAGGTCATTCTTACTTCATCTGTCCATGAAATCTTAAAAAGTCTGTCTTCAGCCTCCTCTTGGCTCATGTTGGTGCTACAGCTTGTGGGTCTTAAATGTGGTAATGTTTCTTCTTCATATTCACTGAGTCCTACGCATCCTCTACTTTTGGATTCTGTGGGTAGTTTCCAGTTCTGGTGTGGAAGGTTAGGGGAATTTGTAGTTTAAAATATTTATTTCAATGCTACTTTCACCTTAATGTGTGAGCTATTTCAAAAGTGTTGTATTCACCTGAAAGACATTTCACAATTTTGCCTAAAGCAAATATGAGTCTATACTCAGTTTCTGCTACATTCTTCATCCATACAGAAATACACACTTAATAATAATTAATAATAATTATGACATGTATATAGACATTATCTACAGGAAAGAATACTCAGTTAATAATTATGCATGCAGCATCATTTTGTGGAATATGGAGGAGCAGCAGTAAAGGACTTCCTTCTTGGTGCTGATGGAGCACTTTTACCACAAACAGTGCCATTGGAGCTGATTGTAAATTAGGTTGCTCTTGAAAACGTCCTTGGAACATGAATTCAGCAGTTTCTCTTGGGTTACAGCTCTGCACAATGCCAGCTAACACCATATTTGAGCTGTCCAGTATGGGGTTTTACAATGACTCGTGTTAATATTTAGCTTCTGTTGCATAGCATCACTGCTGTTTGGAATCTTAACTTTGGACAATGTCAAATGTCAAATTCTGGTCAACGTAAAACCCTGTGATTTAAACAGGACAGTTCAAATAAAGTGAAGCGCTGTTGTGATTGTTTTCTATTTTCCACAGGGGATGTGAAGACTAATGCTCAGGTGATCAAGCAGGCAAGCCAAAAGGCTGAGATTCAGGTTAAAGAACAGGTTACAGTGAAGGTTAAAACAAAGGAATGTGTATCCTTGAAGAAAGAAGAGGCAGCAGCACAGATGGACGGTCAGAAGAGTAAGCTAGCTCAGATCAACACGCAGCCTGTGACACAAACACACAATGTTCCCGACAAAAAACAAACCAGTGAAGAAGAGCGTGGCAGCCAACGTAGCAAAGAAGGCAATGCCTGTGCTTCCAAGCATCAGGGAAAAGAGGTGGAACTGAATGTAAACAAGCAGCACAAAGCAAATGTCAACGTTACAGCTCAAACAAATATAGAGCACACTGCGCCCACAGCAGAGGACAAAGCAAACCAAAGAGAGGACAGTATGATGAATGGAGCAGTGAAGGGTGAAGGAAGTGCCTTGAAGAGCAGTCATCAAACTACTGAAGGAAGCAAACAGCAAAGCCTGATTGTGTCAGTTTCAACTGAGAGAAAAGCTAAAGGAGTGTCCCAGGAGGAGGTTGTTAGGCCATCTGTGACACAGCTGCCCATGGTGCGATTATCACCACCGATCATCAAGCTGGAGCCACTTGATATTAGGTGTACGGGGTCTTGTGATGAGGTGCAGTCGATGGAGGTTAGGTGAGTTATCAAATGATTCAAGTGTAGCATGATTAGAATTGATATAAAAAGCTAATCTTCCAGTGTATGAGTTAATTACAATGCATGCTGGGTTGCTAAATGCCTGAATTTTAAGTGTAATTTCTGTTTTTATAACAATGTTTCAGTCCTGCTTCAAAGGAAGAACTAATCTCGATCCCAGAGTTCTCACCCATCAATGAAATCCAGCATGGCAGCTTGAGCCATAACCGGGCTCTGGAGGATCTGATGGACCTAACAGGAAATGTCACGTATCCCAATTTGTCCTCTGAAAACAGCATCGGTGACTGCAACAAGAACCTGATTGAAGGTGTTGTTAGCCCCATGTCAGACTCAAAACTCAGTGGGGTGACACCTCCATCCTCAAATAAACTTAGCGCCTAGTGGTCCGTTAGTCTTTTTCCCCTCCTTTCTTGCTTGCACTTTCTCTTCTAGCTATCTGTGAAACACTAAAGCACTCAGGATGACACATTCTGAGTGTGTGCCCTTGTCTCACTACAGTTACGGGATTAGAGCCATAGAGATGTTTAAAAAACAAATATGCTAAGGATGACTTGCATTATGAACAAAACAAAGTCTATATATATATATATATATATATATATATATATATATATATATATATATATATATATATATATATATATATATATATATAAATGTATGTATGTACAGTAGGTACAGTGCATAAGATAACGGGGAAAAAAAACAACTGACAAATATCAGGGTTTTAAATAGCATAAAAAATAAAATAGAAAACACACTTTTACTAACTTGCATTAGCTTGGTAAGAATTTCACAGATTAGCCACTGGGTCAGCTCCATTACTTGAACATTAAAGTCTGTTTAGAGCATCAGTGACTGCATTTGCACCCCTGCCTTCCCTCAAGCTCTCTAAAACCTTTAGATTCAATTCAGTATGTTGCTGGGAAAGGCAAGGCTCTATTGTAAATTTCTTGCCAGGCAAAGTTATTCATGCATGACTTGATGATCAGTTTGATTGGAAGGTATTGGATCTATGTGGCTGATGTTAAACCTTAGCAGACTGTGAGAACTACTTCAGTACCTTATTTTTCCTCACTCAGTGTAGTTTTAGGAGTGAAGTTTCCTTTTATGTCTTTTTTTTCTTTGTTTTCTATCAATCGGACTTCCTGAATGCATGTGACTGAGATAAAATGAGCCTCTGATTGTCAGCTTGAATGATATTGCACATTAAAACAGTGAAATGATGGTACATTACTAAATGTTCATTCCAGATCTGAGTGAATCTGTTTTGGACACTGCTGTAAATGCACATTTCTTTGTACGCACCCTTTCTTCAAATGCTCACTGCAAAATGTATTTCCAATGATGAAAAATCTTAGAACTGGGCAACTGTATGTCAGTTTAAAGTTTCCTGTAGCAGTGCCTTGGTATGTCAGACATAGTTTGGCTATTCTAAAAGACCAGTGCACTGTAGCAGGAATTGCTTAACCATTGACTTGTGAAGATGAAGATGCTAGCTGCTATGATTTTATTTATTTATTTATTTATTTTTGTCAAGCAATTTAGTGAGTGAGTCATAAAATGAGAAACTGTTGCAATTACCAGTTTTATGTCAAGATGCATTTTCAGGACATATGCCTTATGAAGGAGTGGACCATTTGCTTGAATTTCTGTAATTATTCTTGTTTCCTTTTTTCAGTTATCAATCAAGATGGTTGTGTATTACCTGTAATACTTGAAATTTTGGTTTGAAACACATTGTTGTCTTTTTGCTGAAATCAGTCCAATAACTTGTATAATTTATATTTGTTCATCAGAAAATGCACAGCTTAACTAGTCAGGGACTTTTAGTGGTCTTAAGCAAAGTAGCCAAATAGAAATATATGGGATTTGTAAATTAGATGTTTTGCATATTATCAAACAGCTCTTCTGCATTTATTAAATCTGCTCTCAGCAAGGATGAGTTTATGTAAGAAACACATTAATGTAAAGAAATTATATATACAACTATCACTTAACATATCCAGGTCTGAACACACAATACATCAAAATAGTGTCACAGTCAGTTAAACTGTAGACATTGTGCATGATTAGCATGGTCATAACAATGTTATCTTAGACAATAAAGACTAAACTGTTTTTGCTTGTGTGTTACTGTGTTTTATTGTGTGCCTTTTACCAAGTTGTTTAAAGACAAATTAACAGAAAATTTGGCCTGACAGATTCAAATGTTATTCCACAATGAAAGAAATTCTTATAAAATTTGGTGTGTTGTTTGTAAATGTAAAGACAATCTTTATGCTGATTCTGTACGCCCTGAAGTTTATAATGAAGGAAGGAAGTAATGATTTTTTATTTATGGAAATTTAGTGCTTTTTAGTTCTGATTACTACATTTACTGTAACTTATAAAAATACAGTGGAAAACTATCTTTCAAAACATGAAAAAAAAAAGAACAGGGCTGATAGATGCAACAGAACTCACAATACTTGTCTATCTTCTTTCATTTAATTTTTTGTATACAATCATGTATACTAAAAATTACTTTCAGAGATTTATAAACGATTATCTGCCAAATGGCTTTGAGTCTTTTCAGCTAATATTAAACATTTGTTATTTTATTTCTCAAAACAAGACATAAAAGATGACAGAGAAGTTAATAAGACATGTTATTTCAGCTGGATGATGTTTAATAAGATGTACGGAAAAACATTTTTTCTGTATCAGTTCATTTAAATCAATCTGAAAAGTGCACAAATCAGTGTACACTATAATAACAAAACAACTGTAGGTATTTGTTCCTTATAAAAAGGTAGCTACTATCTTTTGTATACTGATGATTGATTGATTGATTTATTTATTTATTTCTTTTTTCTCTCTCCGGAAGTACTATTTTTATTTTTTTATTTAATTTAATAACTAAATGTTGATTTGTGTGTGTGTCTCATTTATCTGCGTTTTTTAGTTAACTGCTCTACTCTACTGCTTTCCCACACTAGACCTGTAGCTTGCACTCCAAGGCGATAGAGGGCGTATTTACTTTGTTGTTTAATCCGAGGACGTTGTGAAGAGGAAGAGTGTGTAATTTATGCTTGTCTGCGTGGTACGTTTCCTTCACCTTAATTGTCGCTTGGTTTTAGGTAAGTGTTTGCTACACCAATAAATTACATGTGCTTATCGTGAGCTAAATCAATTTTCTTGTATTTTATTTTGTTTGAAGTGTAGCTAACATGTTTAAATGACTGACGCGAATGATTTGTATGCCATTTTGTTCGGGCTGCGTCGAGTGTTAAACCAGCTAGCTTCCTTAAGCTAAGTCAACACTGCGTCAGCTGGGCCTTCGTTACCATATTATATCGATAATTGTAAACTAAGCCGAAACACACTTACAATTAAAACACCGGGAAAGATTTCTCAATTAGTAGATAAACTGAGTAACTTGGTGTTTATTTTTTTACATTCACTCGCCGCCGCCTGTAGGTAAAGCTAAAAATGGAAGCCCAGTCTGCCCTGCCCCTTGCCAGGATACAAAGATTAGAGGAGAAACCGAGACAGCAGCCACCGGACTAAACATAAACATACTCTCAATGTGTGGTATTGATTTGGTGATCATTTTTTATTTGTTTTATGTCTTTATCAGTAAAGTTTAATTAAACTCCGTCGTCGCATTTTTTTTAACACGAAGTCACACCGTCTCGTTTCGCAATTGAGTAGTCAGCAGACTGATCTGAATTAAATTACAGTAGTACTCTAACATTTCACTACATGCGTCACAGTAAGCTGAGCCTGGGTGTGTTTGTGCGATATTTTTGTAAGCCTTTGTTTGAAGGTCAAACAATCACAAATCAAAAACTTGCAGTAGAAATCCTATATGACCAAATAGCTTAAGTATTTGCAAAGAAATATAAATAATTAAGCAGAGTAGTTTAACACAGTAGGGATTAGGCTGCATTCCAGCAACACTGTAGTTTTATCTCAAAAGAAACCTGATTTTTTTACTTCACCAGAGGAAAACCTCAATTATGGCTGGCCAATGATGAGCTTTATCTAACAAAATTTAAAAACGTAGAACTTAAAAACTTCCAGGGGCAAAAATTGTATGAGTATGTAGGGGTGTGTGTATGTGAGAGAGATGCCATTGCTTATTATGGGATATATTGGGCTCCTCAGACCAGCTGGTCAGAACCCACTGCAGCTTTGTGTGTCTGTCCGCAGTTCAAGACTTGTTCTCTGATGAAAGCAATGCACACATGTGGGCTGGCCCACTGTAATCTGATTACCTTCAAGAGATAAAAGTGTAACTTAAAGAAAGGCTGACCTTTTATCTTTTTTTTTTTTCCTCCTATTTTTTTTTTATTATTATCAGTAGGTCAAACACTCACTTCAAAAGATGGTTCGAACACATTTTGGGCCACCGCGTTTGAAGACCAGGTAAGCATTTTCAGCTGTATTCTTTACAATTGTGTGATTGTTAAAATACTTTTGATTTATTAATGTTAATTACATAAATTATAATGTGTTGATAGCTGATTTTACCAAATAATTAGAAGTGGTAGTAGGTGTTGTAAACTATAAATTCAGCTTTTTTTGTGTCCTTTCAGACCTTATGGAGATGGTCATGGCCCTAATGAAGGGAATTACAACCACAGCTCCAAAGGTCGAAGAGATGTCCCGAGCTACCCAGTTAAGCCTCCTTTTAGCTGGAGAGAATCCAGAGGTAGAGGACGAGGACGCGGACGACCACCAGTTTCCAGAAGAATTCCTCCAATGGGAGAGCATAGAGAGCATAGAGAGCCACGTTTCAATCACTGGAAGAATCAGGATTCCTTCCAAGCGTACCCGCCCAAAATGGAACCACACCATAGTCAGCGGAGGCAATCTCCATCTAGGCCAAACCGCTCCCCTCAAGTCCACCATCGTTCATCCTCTCACAGCCCCGCCCAGGAACACCAGAGTCACAGGGGCCCATCTTTTCATGGCCACCCATCAGGTCATAGGGCACCTTCTCCAAGACAATTTCGTAACCACCCAGCTGACAGAAGGCCAGGCTCTGCACCAACCTTCCAAGGATCTTTCAGAGGCCACAAAAGGCAGTCAGGTTTTCCTCATCATGATCAACATAATCGAGACCCTCGCCCAAGAGGAAGGCCCTATGAACACTCAGGGCACGGCATGAAGCGCTGGAATGAGCCAGGATCATTTTCTCATCCGCACAATGGAGAGCACCGGTCCTCTGGGTCACAGAGGAGCCCCAGAGAGATGCATGGGAGGGGTTCGTGTACAGAGAGGTACAGGAGTGAAACAGCAGTCCCAGCTGGGTAAAATTATTACAGAGGAAGCCTGAAGGTGGCCACTCTTCCCAGTCAAAGTTGATCACAGAGTTAATGATCACCTCTACTCTGCCCCAGCTCATTTATTATGGGGAATTAAAGTGGGTCTGATGTAAATTTGCCATTTAAGAGGAGGGTTACATCTGTAATTGCTCTGTGAAAGTTTTCCTCTCCTACCTGTTTCATTCTGTGATGGCTTGTGAAAGGGATGCTTGTAAGATAAAAGTTAAAAGTGCCGCCTTCCACTTAAAATGGCAATGGATCTGTCAATGTAATAATTTTTCTATTGTTTGATGGATATGCAGGTGGTCATCTGAACAAGACTCCAGGCGTCAGCGTGGTCCTATGGAGAGGCAGGGCAGCAGATCCCACAGTAGGGAGAGGGCGCAAGATGTCCCTCACATGCCCCCTTACAGGTCTCCCTCGTGGAAAGGAGGTCCTTCATCAGAGTCCACCTCCTACCACAGAAGCCCTCAGGAGAGGCAAATGGCAGGCCCTCGCAAGAGGAGGATTTCAAACATCAGCATGTACTCCTCAGACCCTGCACCGGAGCATAGCAATGCAAAGTTCCCCAGGAGAGAGAGACCTCAGCTTCTAAGTATTCCCAGGCCATTTGGTGGTAAACCTTTGTCTCTAAGGGATAAGAGCTACCTGGTTAAGAGCCGACAAATCCGAGCACAGTCCCTTATGCAGCTCAAACTACCCCCAATGATGAAACCCAGGCCTCGTCTGGATGATATGGCTGAACAGGGAAACAGCTCAATTCTTGCCATCAGGAAGAAACGTTTCCAGCTTAATGCAGTACCTCTGAGAAAGATGGAATCAAGGAGGCCAAAACAACATCACTCACCACACAAAGAGGAAGGCAATACCGACAAGTCTTCAAGAGATTCTGGCTCTGGAAAAGAACAGGTGGAGTTTCGCCGGTCGTTGAACACACACAGGTATGGTTTTTTCCTTGTAGCACTATTCGCAGGGGCTTGATGATGATTAGGAGGTCAAGAAAGAATGTGTGAAAGTGGTGCCAGCTGTGGAAAATGGAGATATCATGATGAGCTAAATGTGCAACCATGATACAATTGATGCAAAGCTGCAAACTGTCACATTCCTCCTTATCTGTGCTACATATGTGTTGAAATACCTACCTCTCCATTGGAACGAAGAAAAAGTTTTTACCCCAGTCACAAAAGACCTGGTTAAAGCTGGCCTGTTTAAATCCTGACAAAAATGTTAAATAACCTTGACGAGGACTTTTGGATGATTTATTAAAGCTGTACTTTTGAAGGACTCTGAGCACCTACTGTGAAGCTTGAGAGAAGTGCTCTTCAGCATGTCGTGACATTTCATTCTCAGTCAACACAGTTACATCTGGTGTGAAAAACACATATTAGCAAAACAAGACAGCTGACTGCCTTGAAGAGGACCACATAACATGACACCCTGATGACCATGCTGCAACTTTCAAATTACTGGAAACAGGACAGCCATATTTGAGTCTCTGGAACAGAAATGTATCTACATTGTATGCTTATTATCTTCACTGACCTTTAGTAGGAGATGCAAATCTTACAAGCAAGTCGTGGGATGGATCAAGGAATTTTCAGTGGATGAAGAGGATGATGATGGATAATTACTGGCTACAACAAATGCCATAATAATTACAGTGACTTCTGCAAACTTAATTGGACATGACTTGGCACTACAACTCAGTTGATGAAGTACCCCTGGGAGTTTATGAAATTATGTAACTGGTAATCTGACAAAGTGCTTATAGTAAACACTTAATAACCAAGAAAAAAATTGGCAAGCTTTCTGACATTATTTTTTACCCATTTTAAATAAGTTACATCTGTAACTACTCCAATTATCTCTATTCTTTTGTCCATTTAACAAATTTAGAAGTTAATTAATTGACCTCAAATTAAGCAGTTTATCAGACTCCTAATTCAAGTTTCTGCAACAACCAAAGTTTAAAAACATTGAAGAGGAGCCCTGCTGCCACAACTTGCACTTCACACTGGAGTTTCCTGCTTCTCTGCAGCCACACTGTCAGATGTGCATCAGTTATTAAACCTGTCAGAGCTGGAAGTTTGTACTGGAAATGCTACACTAAGGTTGATGTCAGCCCTTGGAGGTAAATCGGCAGCAATGGAGCATCAAGTTGGACACATCTGTTCTAACCAGATCAGAAGTTACTGCTGTGAAATGTCATTTTAAATGGCTGGAAAGGGATGAAGGATGTAGTGGCTGAGACCATAAAAGACCACTCAAATTCTGAAAAGGATGGTGCGTAAATGGTGAAAAAGATGATCTTCAGAAAATGGACCTTAAAAGGGAATCTGAGCAAAAACACATAAATTACAAGTGTGAAGAGTTCTGAATGATCCGCCACGTGGATAGTTTTCCCACACTGCCATATTGTAGTTTTATCAGTGAGATTTTGACCCGCAGGTCAGTATGTCCTTTTGCTTCCTGTTTCATATCTGATGTGACCTTAAACCAGCTGACATATGCATCGTTGTGCCGGACGGAAATCGAAACATTCATGAATATTTTGAAAGACCTTTTGTAGCCAAAAAACTATGACAGCAAGTCTCTAACACAAACCTTCACATTTTGCACAGTCATTGCCTTGTGTGTCTGAAGGAGATGTTCTAAACAAATGATCACCACTTTGTCCTGTTATAAATTTGTAACTTGAGAAGAGGAAAATGTTATCGCCAAGCTAACTGACTGCATATTAAGTCTGCTGATCCTGACCCCTCTTAAAGTCATACCCAGTGCCCTAATTTAAAGAAGAATATATCTAATGGGATGGAAGTGTCCTTTGAAAGCACTACAAAGCCTTTACAAAGTTTAAAGGAAACTTACCCTGGAATCATCTGCCATGCAGAACCTGCTTCTAAGGGGAAATGCAGTCAAATGGTGCTTTGCATTTCATAAATTGTATTCTTTGCCAGGAGGTCAGTCCACCACGCAGAGAGCCAAGCTTATAAATGAGGGAGAGACCATATATTCTTCTTCAAAGGATATTTTATACACATGGATGAGAAGCATCACATCTTTTGGCCCACTTTAAAGGACCGAATGTGAGAACAACTCTGACAAAGGAATCATCCACAGTTTCATCACAGTGCAGATACTCGTGGGCCACAGTGCAAGAACTTGATGTACAGATTCAAGGATGGAGTTCACAGAAATCACACATTGTCAGAACTACAGATATGTTCATGAATTGAATCTCAATAACAAAATGTGCATCTTGTGAAACCCCTGGGATGATTTAACATGACTAAAGTAAACTGAAGGAAAATGAATGACAACAATCAAACGAAGTTCAGTCTGACAGAGAAAACACCACACCCCCCCTGTGCTTTTCAAAGTGATGCTAGAAGATTTGTGTAGACCGATTTCTTAAAGTCCTCCCAAGATTTGGCTGCTGTAACAATCGCTGAGTAAACGGAGAGAGCTCAGATTGATTCAGGGTACAAAAATAGGAGTAAAGAAGCATGGAGATTCCATGGTTTTTGTAAGTACCCAAGTGATGCGTCGCTTTCTAACTTTTGTACCTGCAAAACAGTGCTATTTCTGACTTAACATTGCAGTACCTTAAAGAGCTGACAGGTTAATGTAAATTTATTTATTTGCAAAGTGTGTATATATACCATTAAAGAATGTGAAAGCTTTGTTCACACAGGGATTGTTGCATCCTGTTCTGAACACAACCTTTTAATGACTCCACAGATCTTCTCCCATAGAGAAACGTGATCTTGTTATTTTGTCCCACTGGCCACCTGGACCAAGCTCTTCCTCCAAAGACTGCTCACCTCCAAAAGGTTCCAGCCCAAAATCAAAGACTGGTAAGTCGGTTCCTTTGTCATCTTGTTGTGTATTTTAGTCCATAAGTCCTATTCATTCGTTTTATTCACATGAAATTCACATGCATTCTGTTTTGTCCTCCTGTAGACCGCAGTTCAGATGAAGACACCACACCAAAGAGGCGCCAGTCAAAAAACAGTGACTCCAGGTCACCTGAAGACAAAAAAATGAGTCATTCAGAGAGGACGTTATCAAGGTATTATAGAAACTAAAATAGGAGGTTAACCTTCTTTCAAAGGCCGACACTGCTGTAATCCTCTGTTAGCTAAATGAAAACATCAGCTTCTCCAGGGTGTAAGCATATACTAATTAAAGTCTTGAGAGTCTTAAATTTTTACTTCACGTTCTGATCTTCATTTATTTATGATATTGCAGGCCATCTAATGTGATTCAGGACAGTGACAGACCTGGAAGGCCCTTCAGGAGACCTGGACCTGGACCCTTTCAAGTAAGTGAATGAGCTATTGCATCATGATAA
Source organism: Melanotaenia boesemani (assembly GCF_017639745.1). Taxonomy (NCBI): domain Eukaryota; kingdom Metazoa; phylum Chordata; class Actinopteri; order Atheriniformes; family Melanotaeniidae; genus Melanotaenia; species Melanotaenia boesemani. The sequence goes on from NC_055696.1 coordinate 9,027,032, forward strand.
AAGAAGGAAAGAACTTGTAGGAGGCAACAAAAGCAATGAAACTTTTTTCATGTGGATGTACAGCTACACAGTACTGTATAAATTCAGGATCTATAAAGAATAACTGTCGTGTAAAACCAACTCTCACTATTGTGGTTCACAGAGGCCAAAGTTTCCTGGTGGTCCAAGGAGGACAGGCCCAGAACTGTCCAGCAATGTTAGAAGACCACTTATGGTACACATGAATCTTACAAGATCTCTTGCTTCTTCTGGGAGTTGTTAAAAGCAACATTTAAACTGTTTTCTTAGTTTCTAATTTTTACATTTCTTTTAATCTTAAGGAGACTTTAGTGCCCCGTCCATTTCCAAATCAGAAACCAGTGTTCAGAAAAAGCTACACCATCATGTCCAAATACCGTAACATGAGAGTGATGCGCCAGCGTGCACCATACAACCGAGGATCCAACCAACAGCGCTGGTGATAACATCCGGTAAGATTCAAAGGAAGCAACCATCTGCCTAATTATTTGTTTCTAACTTTGTAATGATAAAAAGTGAAAGCAAATTTTTAAGTTTAGTATTTACACACAGATTTTCTAATCAAGAGAAAACAAAATGTATTAATTTCCTTCTGCTCTACGCAGGTCTCAAATTGTGAGAACGTGGAACTGGAAATCTGAAAATTGTGATCCAGATCTTCTGTGTTGGATGGATCGCTGCAGTCTCAACCTGCCTGTATATTGTGAATGTGTTGTTGCTTACATTTGTTCTTTGGTACAAGTGTTTAATTTGCGTTGTTAAAGTACTGCTGTACTTTTGTTTTAGAATATTTGTAACATATTGGACTATTTTTTGTTTTTGGGCCTTCAGACCTTTTGTGATTCAGAAGATGCTGCTTTACAAACTCTTTGATCTCTGTATTTTACCTAAAATAGTTCTAGCATATTTTGTTTACAGTAAGGACTTAAACATTTACTTTGATATGTAACCTTTAAAACTTGTAATCACGTTGAGTTTGAAACTTGAAATAAAATCAGATTTAACACACTCGAGCAAGATTTTGTTTTGTATAATCCTACATGTGAATATACGGTTGTATGATGAATGTTTTATTTATTCAGGTGGCCTTTTATCATTCAAGCATAACAAAGTTTCAGACTTTAGTTTTGGAGAAAAATACTAATTCAGCAATGCTTTGTTTCAAAGAACAAAAACTTAATTTACACATTTACGATCTTGTCAAGCTTAAATCTTGTCAAACTTGTGAAATTAAATGATTTAATATTTTTGTTGCACAGCAGTTGCTTACTATAAATGGAGGGAAAACAAAAACCTTAGTGTTTCAGATTTTCTTTTTTGAAGTGGTCAAAATTGCAGCCCTACTTGTGGTTTAACCATGAACTAATCTGTTCTTTGTTCTGCATTTTATTAGACTCCGCTGCTTATACTGTAAAGTCAGAAGAGGTCATGCATGAATGAACTACTCTAGCAACAGGGTTTTTACCAAAAGAACTGATTATTGTTGGGCCAGAGAAGAAGGGATGTACCAAACTGTCCAGCCTACCCTGGCCTTGTGGTCTCCTTTCAAGGTTAATTTTGACTGCTGCTATTGAACACACTTGACCTTGCCTCTGAAAACAATGAAAAACAATCCCAGCTGTGAAGTTGAATCCAGTTAAAGTCCAAGGACTTGTACAGTGCAGGATAGATAAACTGAACAACATAAAGTTCCAAGTCTGTATTGTCCCTTTTTTCCTTGATAAAGCAGGAAAATTCGAAAAATTGGCTTTTCAGATGTTTAAAAAGCACAAGTTTTGTTCCCTAACATTTTAGAGTAAATGCAAATCATTGTTAATACTTCTACTTCTTCAGTCTGTTGCACACTTCACCATGCCCTAGTGATATTTGTAAGCAGCTTTTCACTGTCCTGCTCTAAACTTAGCCCCAGCAGTACCACTCATCACAACATGCACATGGCAGTAGATTACAAAAGATGGTGTCAAGTTACCACAGATGTTACTGTTTCTCATGGATGACACTAGAAAAACAAGGTGAGCGTATGCACTATATCCTTTGCTGTAACTGACAGTAATCTTGTAATTGGTTTAATATGTTTGCTAATGACTGTAATTTGTTGCTGTGTTCTTTCTCTGCATTTGGACCTGGGTGTGTGGCACATTTGTTCACTGCTATGGCATGAGAGAAACAGCTGCCTCTAACACTGACATTTAGCTTCTGCTAGTCTGAAGAGTTATTTGTTCAAATTTATGTTCTATTATATAAGGCGCAGGTAATTTCTATTTCTTTAAAAGCATGTCAAGCCTGTCAAGTTTCTGTTCCTTTATGCACTACTGACTTGCTCCCATCTGTCATTTGTAGATGTAGACTTAAAGGTTCTGCCGGTTTTTTGTCTTTCACTATTCCTCTCTGTCACGATGGGCAGCTATAGCTCAGTCCTCGTTCCTGGTAAGCCTTGCAACTATTGTTTTGCACACTCATTAAAATACTAACATTCATTAATGTTGCTTGTTGAAGCCTGAATGTTAATCCAGGCTTTAAAAGCACAAAAGAAAGGAGTAAGATATATGTTTAAAAGTGTGAAAATAATGTACATCTTCTGTAGTCTTGGGCTTGAATTAATTTTTGGTTTTGCAAGCCAAATTCTACCATTTGTTTTCTGTTTTGTTTTGTCTTTTCTTTCAAAGACACAGAAGAGTTTGATTCAATTGTGTCTGTGGCGGAGAATCTGAGTGAGCAGGTAGCTCATGCTGCAGATGAGAGGTTACGGTCAGAGCTTCAGACTCTGGGAAGTATAAAATTAAGTCAAGCCATTACATTGCATTGAAGTACCACTGTTATAGCCTGGCAACCTGTTAGAGGTCTGCCTGTGTCCCATCTGTCCTTGGGATAAATTTAACTTTCTGAGCTGCCTCATACAAACACAGACACATACTGCAGCTGAAGATTTCTACTTTGGCTCCTTGCTTGAGACAAAGTTAAAAGGTACATGCCCTGTGATAGATTTTAATGTTACAAGGAGGTCCACTATTATAATTTGTTAATGACCATTTGGAAACTCTTCAGGGACTCAGGCACACAAAAAACTGGAAAAATGTTTTCTTCAGACTTTTTATTTATCAGACATCTCAAACTAGACTTGATTTACAGGTAACACTTATGATGGAGGGAGGAGCTGAAAACCAGACTGGAGCGATCAATTCTTCAACCGACCAAGAAAGTACGCAAAGAGCAAGTCCGAAAAGTTCTGCCTTACAAGTGAGTCATAGACATAAACTGCAGATTGAGCACACCCTCCATAAAACACAACACTGTCACCAACTGAATTCCTTAATGACATTTTTCCATTTAATTTCTTTAGGCTGAAGAACCCAAGAGTGTGTCTAAGGAGTCTTTCTCCTCTCTGCTGCCAAAGGCTATATCTGCTGCTCTACATCCAGTGGTGCCCCAAGCCCTGAACTCAGACCCCCGGCCGAGCAGAAAACCAGAGAAAAATGCTAAACCCAGCCTGGAACAACTCCAGACAGAGCTGAGAGACCTAAAGGACCAGTTAGAACAGATGAAGAGTCAGCACAAGTACACCTTTCTTTCTACAATCATTTTTCTAGATCAGTGATCCCCAACCCTGGTCCTCAAGTCCTCCATTCTGCAGTTTACCTGCTGCAACACACCTGATTCAAATTAAATGGATCTCTAACAAGCTCTGCACAAGTCTGCTATTGAGCCATTACTTTGAGTGTGTTGCAGCAGGGAAACATGGAACATCTGCAGGACAGTAGGCCTTGAGGACCGGAGATGGGGATCCCAGTTTTAGATCAGCATGAAGCTGTGGGCATCTGACAGGGAGGCCTCTGTGCAGCTCTCTTCTGCTTCTTTACTTCTGTTAACAGAAACGTTGCTCATATATGATACCTCTTTCTTTTGGTGCCTGGATTACAGGATGTGACATCTCAATCAAAATTTCAAACTTTTTTTTTTCTTCAGTAATTTGATGCTTTTTTCTTTCAGCAAAGAAATAAAACTTCTGATGAATGAGCTTGATGAGGAAAAAAGGATTCGCTTAACTTTGCAGGTAAAGAAACAAAGACAATTTTTTTTTTTTTTTTTAAAAAGTGTTCTTCTCTTTTTAAAACTACAAAAATAACTCCGCTCAAAAGATTATATTTTTAGTGTGTCCTTCTGTTTTGCTTTGTTAAAGATGGAAATACAACGGATGAAGAAGCACATGTCAAAATGAGCAAAGGGGACGACTTCGAAGGCTAGAGATTCTGAAGTTATAAAGGCTTTTTTTTTTTTTTTTATAAATGAACCAACCAGATGGATGCTGGTTTGTAAATTAAAAAAAGAAAAGGAAAGTTACCACTCTTTAACAGAAAATTACTAGGTTTTTTAAGTGCAAGGTGGTCAACTTTTTTGTTTACTGAATGAACTGACAAAGACTGCTCTGGTCTCACCGAGTTGTTGCTGAATGTGTAAAGACATAGCAGGAGCAAAATCACAGTTAGAGGCTGCAGAAAACTGTCCTTTCTCTCTGTAAATAAGCAGAACATCTGTTGTACAAGTTTATTTATTTCTGTCAACTTTAATCTCTTTACCCATACGTTAGTGGGGAAATGTCCCCTGAAATGACTTGAAGTGGTTAAGATGTGAATACTTTATGATATTTTCTTTTTGGTGGCAACTTTGGACAATGACAAATGAAAGTTTGCACTTTGGAGTGGCACAGCCCACCTCTAAAACATGAACAGACAAACAAATTCTAACAAATATTTAGTGTAAACTCGTCTTTACCTGGGTAAACCTCAGATGGCCAATTGCAAGTGAATGCAGCATGTGATGTACTTTCATGTTGTTCTACATGAACACTGCCATGTTCTTGAACGTAATGCAGCATTTTTACCAGATAATCTCACCTTTAGCCTATGTATGAGATAATACTTATCTGTCCAGACTGTTTGCATTTCATGAAGAGGATGTAAAAGTAATAAAACCATCAAATGTGGCAGCTGTTGGCAAATAATGCTGAAGAAACACTGATAAAGTTTTTCTCATCAGCAGTCATTAAAGACATACAATGCAATGCATCTGTCTCTGCCTGGCTCTCCAATGAAAATTGTTCTAGACCTGCGTCTGGAATGAATACAAAGCTTACATCAAATTATAGGATGAATACAGTATCATGGAAAATAATTCAGCTTGTTGTATTTTGATTGTAAAAAACCTTTGACTAACCAAGCCAAGGCCATTTATTGGTTGCTAATATGAAGGAGCAAAACTGCTGGCTGTTTTATTGAGCTTTTAATAACAATTAAAGATGCATCGATATGTCCATAAAAAGATATAGTTCCAGGTGGTATCATTTGTTAGAAAAAAGAGATGTAAGACTAAGTATTATACAACATCAGAGAAAACAAATGCTGATGCCTTTATGGGAAAAAAGTTTAAAGTGTTGTTTTTCACTTTTTTTTTTTTTTTAGTTTTTTGATAATGATTGATTTAGAAAAAAAATCAGAACTTTGGTGTGAAACATGTTTCTCCCATCATAAGGCAATCAACATATTTTCTCTTTTTCTTTACAAGTAAATGCAAATAAATTCAATTTTACAGTGTATTATTTAAAACATATTTATATACAGTATATAAACAATTTTTTCATAATATACATATTAGGGTCATCACATTAGTTCTAAATATGTGGCTGAGAGGACGTTGCTATATAATATGCCGTTTTATAGTTCTTGTCATTCCACTATCCTAGGGGAACTGTTAAATCTGATTAATCTTTTTTTTATTTTTGTTTCATTTATTTATTTATTTTTAAATCGAGGTTTGATACAGACTCAGAAGTTGGATTCTTCACATGGAAGAGGCTTGAAGGTGACCTCTTTGTCGCCCTCAAGAAGAACATCATATCGGCATAGGGGCCTAGAAGAGACAAGAGCTGTTTAGATCTAAAGATGGGATAGGTTAGATGGAGAATGGAGCTGGCATCACAGATCATATAGTCATTTCCTATAGGGTGGGCAATAAAAAAAAACTGTAAGTTGCATACCTGTCTTTGCGTTCCAGGTGTGTGACACGAAATCTGAGAATTCGAAGCTTTTGATTGGGCTGGAACACATTCCCAGTGGAGTATTTGACAGAGATCTTCTTCACTGACTGAATGTCTTTGTCAAACTGAGCGAACAGTTTGGTTTCTGTGTACTTCTTGAATGCCCATCGTTTGCTGGTATGCAAAACAAAACAAACAAACAACAACAACAAAAGAAAAAAACACATTACTGAGAGAAATCAGTAACTGAGGGGCGAGAAGAAGTAATAATGCACTTTAAACGTGGTACATAAAAAGAGAACTTACTCATTGATGGTTGCCACTGCAACTTTATTGTCATCATAGAGTTTAACAGTCATGTATCCCTGTCGCATGCTCTTGTTCCAGATCATCACATCCACCCTGTAGTTGGTCACTAAGAGAGAGGACAAAATATTATAAAAAATATCTGATATTTAACAATAAAAAAATCTAATCTTTTGATGGTTACACTTTATTCAAATTCTTTTATGCAATTTTGCTTGAAATTTGGGTCAAATATGTGTTCAATAAAAAAAAAAAAGATGCTTCAATCAGGTAGGTATTTGTCTTTGTTTTGATAATGTTTTATTTAATTATTGATTTTTTATTATTTTATTTTTATTGCCTTTGGCACTAGGTGCATAAGGTGGCATAGACAACAGAAGCCATAAATTTGAAACCCATACTTAAAAAAAAAGACTGAAAGCACAAATTGCTTTTAAAGTACATCCTATCTGAGCTGCTGCCAGACAACAGTTGTTTCATGAAAATAATGAAATGGACTGAAATGAATGAATGGATAATGCTGACTTTCTCCTGCATTACAGTAGCTTCATTAACAGCAAATAATAGCTAGAACACAAATTTAGATTATAATGCAGTGAATGCAGTATTTGTATAATCTGTATAATTATTCTTCCTTTTCAGGACTGACACACTGAATATATTTAGTACAGTATAATAGTGGGAAATTGCTGAAGAAAAAAAAAAGAGAAAATAAAGCCATCACTGGATGGAGACTAATTATTATGGTACTGTGCAATTGCTAATAAAGAAATGAACTTATCACTTTAATGTTGATAAGTTCTGCTTTACTTTTCTATCTAATTATTCTAATTCTAATGATTAAAGGTGTGTTTCGTTACTTACTGCAGAACGGAGACTCTGAATTTGTTTTGAAGTAAACCTTTGTTTGCTCCTGCAGGACACCTTTCCACCGTATGGAATCGTAACCTAGATTTAAGGAAAACAGCTGTGTCAGATCTAAAGTAACACACTGTAATATCAGGACAAAAAAAGCACACACTGATGGATCATTTCCTCAAACTGTAATGAAATTTTATTTTTGACATCTAGTCTCATGGATTCTGTTTGGATAGGGTATATAACAGCACTTCCATGGTACAGTGGTGTGTTCACCTTATTGCGTATTGTAATACATATCTACAGGAGAATTTCTTTTTTTCATTTATTAGTTTCTAAAATTCAAAACAAGTAGAAAAAAAAAGAAGCAATATGTGTTCTTCATCACTAACCAAACACAGGGCATCCAGCATCCCCAAAGCGATCACAGTTCAAGCATCTTCCATCCAGAAAGTCTTTGTAGGATGAACAGGGATAGGCCGGACTGGTACACATCCCATCCACAGTATCCATGAAAAGCAACACTGATCTCTGGTGATCACATTTAAAGTAGGACCCCCCTGTTCAGCAGTAATAAAGAGCATTGTTAGCATAAAAAAAAAGTTTCGGCTCTTTATTGCCTACTGAAACGAAGTGCCTTGCCCGAACTGAACTTACCGGAAAAAATGGTTCTTGGGCAACCAGGCTGGTCTGTTCCTCCATTGGCATAGAAATCAATGTGACCCAGAGACTCCCTGAAACCCAGAGCTGAAAGCACAGTTGGCACGAGTACACTACATCAAATAGAACTTTACACACACAAAAGATGTGTAAACATTTATGCATCACTATGTTACTCAAAGAAACACATAAATTATCTGACCATCTATGTCTGTGTGCAGCACATCAACAAAGTGGGCATCTGTGGGGTCCAGTCGCTCCTCTGGAGGTCTACCAGTGAACTGAGGCCCAGCAGGATCCAGAGCTGCAAACACATCAGTAGAAAACTTAGCAGGGCCAGTTTCTTTGTGTAGTTCTCCTTCTTCTTCTTCTTCTTCTTATTATTATTATTATTATTATTATTGTTATTATTATTATTTACTTTTGCAAGTCACTCTGAATGCACAAAGCACTGATGTAGTGCAGATTAGCTCTTTAGCCTGTATAGACGCTCCTATTATATTACTATCCCTCTTCAGGGACCTTATCAGAACTGCAGCTCTATAGGTGCACTTTTTTTATATAGGGATTCAAACCCAGACCTGCAGGTTTTACACAAGCTATTAAATTTATCTAATTCAGGCTAGGCAAAGACTTTGTATCACCATGCTATTGATTATGCTATTTATGTTCATGTTCAAAATTCATGCAGTTTACAGACGTTTTGTTTTCCTATGAGATCAGAAGAAAAAGATTTTACTACGCTTTTGCTTAATGCTGTGTTCTGAATAAAAGAAGTCTATGTGACATGAAACTATTCTCCAGCATGTCTGACCTACCTGTAATTCTTCCAATTGTCCCATTTATATTGGCACCCACGAACCCTGATATATGAGCTCCGAGACTGACCCCGATCAGGTGAATGGAGCTCACAGGGGCACCTTGATCCTGAAAAGATCAGTTATTGGAGATGTGTCTACAACATTGCTTTCAATGTACATGAAAAGTTGTCATATTGCCAGAATCAGCTCATACCTGCATTAATTTAATGAAAGCTGTGAGGTTCTCTGCTACTTTGTGTGTGTTTGCCACTGCCTTTAAATAATTTAAATTAGTTGCTCCATGGTTCCAGTCCACTATTATAACATTGAAGTCTTCCCTGGCCAGCAGCAGTTCCGTGAACTTGTCCATCCACTCGGGAGGAGAACCAGACGGTCGATACCCATGGATGATGAATGTAGTGGGTCGAGACAAGTTAAATTGAGGATGCTCCGTCAGGTTGGTATGAGATAAAAGAATCCCGCAGGTGACATTACTCCTGGTGTGCAGCAACAACCTAACACGGAGGCTGGTGCCAATGATTGCATGGGCAAGCTTTAGATCTGTAAACTTATGGCATATCTGAGCTGGAAGAGTTGGTATGAAAAAAACATGAAGAAGACAAGAACCAGATTAGGTAAATGTGACATATTCATGTTCAAGTTAATAAGCACTATTCATGAGTGTGTGGGTGTATTCGGTGTCTTTCTAAAGTGAAACAGTTTTCAAACATAGCCCTGCCCACTAGAACTGTACTTTGAAAAAATTCAGTAGAACAGCAGAGCGTTTGTCTACTCCTTTATGTAAGACTTCTAAAACACAATCAAAATGTTAACAATTAAAATTAAACAAATCTCTGACATTTGTAGTCACAGGGCCTTTATAAGCACAACAGACTAAACCATCATGCATGGATGGGTTAAAGGTGTAGAATACAGCATTTCCAACCAAAATGATTTTAATCTGTAGCTTTGAACAATTTGATAATTTAGCACTGACATTACACTGGCAAAGTATATCCTAAAAACAGCTCACAGGTGAACATGTTGAATCATTTACCGAGATTAGACAGCTGTAACTTTAGCAAAATAACACGGATGAGAATTCCATGTAACCACAGTGAAGGTCATTTGCTGTAATGTGATGATTTTGTAATGAAATTTCAGTTCCACTCTTGTGGTTGGAGTGTAATAAGATCACACTTGTGATCCTTAGCATCACAAGTCACCACCTTTGTGGCTGTGCCACAAATATGATGTGATATAAGAGGATGTGTTTACATTTCAGTGTTATGTCCTGTGTCATACCTTTGCATATCTGAACTGTTATCAGCAGGATGGGTGTCAGATATTGCCACAGGAACATACTCTATACCAGCAATTTGCAAGTAACTGTAAAACAAAGTTGTCAGACCATGTGAAAAAATTCAAGTCTGTTATTTAAAGTAGAAGCATATTATAAACAAACAACAGACTGTAGTTTTATTCTCTCAGAAGGGTGAAATCCTCAGGGAGCTAAAGCAATGACAAGAATCTAGTTACTTATCTACTTACCCTCTGATGTAACGAAACTATGTTTACAAATGACTGGAAAAAGCTAATTACCATTTACAGTGCAGATGAAGTCATTTACAAGCTGAAGATCATGTTTTACTAATTTTGGCTACACCCACTAGGATCTATTACCACAAATGATACTGTGATCATAAACTGAAAACTGTAATCTTTGCAACATGAACTTCACAGTCTGAAACTGGCTTCCACTGGTACAGTACACCTCTTGTGTTTACAGTGTGATCAATGTCCTTTAAACAATCCTTTATGAGGAAAGACAAGGTATGATTATTATCAGTTTTACCTTTGATGTCGATTAATAATCCTTGGACTGGCGTGTCAAAGGTCCAGAATGTTACTTTGTTTGTGTCTTCACATATTTAGAGAGCCTTTACTTCAGGAAGTGAGAGGAGTTAGAGCGAAGCAATACTCCCGCCCTGCATGCTCTCACAAGGATAGCCACACCCCTAACCCCAGGTCATTGTGCACATAGGTGAAAAATTCCTATGAAGTCAGTCGTGAGAACTCAAACCGGTTATGTGACGGTTTCATACTTTTAATGTGATTTACACCTTCAGAAGAAACTTAGTCTCTGCTTAGCAAAAAGCTATAATTGTTCATGTGGAGGATTTAATAATGAAAGGGAAATAGTTGGGGGGGTTTCCTAAAAATCTGTAAGTTCTGCAAAAAGAGCAAGTTTGGCAGCAAGTCTTGATCAACTGTCATTGAGGGGAATTTAATCCCATTATTTCCTCACAATGAAATGATCACAAGCACAACCTGTTTGGAGCTTTCCTAGAGGAGTTAAATGGGACTTAACGATCAAAGTTGTGACTTGTGAAATTTCCACTAAGTCTCACATCTGGATTCACACTGTTTAGAAACTGAACATGTGCTATATGTAAGGATATAAAACTCACAGATCTTCCATTAATCAGTCAAACAATTAAGCACAACACCTGTTTTTCAAAATATTTTCATAGCCTCAGACAGTGGGCTGAGAAACACTCCTCATTAAAGGTTCCACTTTTGCACCATCTCACCAATCTGGAACAATCCTACATCAGGCATCAGTTAAATGCACTTATTGCACACAGCACATCGCTGACAGTTACATGCATGCTTTCTGGCACTGTAGACCGGTTAGACAATTTTGGGCACAAGTCATAGATCACATATCACATATTTCAGGCTGCCGCATCCCCCAGCTGCCGCAAAGAAAACAATTCTCCTAAATTGGAAAACAAGAAATCAGTTAAACATCACCAACTGGAAAATCCTGTTAACAGGTCAAATATCTCTTTCTCATTAAGGCAGAAATGTTAACTTTAATGAATCCTAGCAAACCTGTTTCAATAAGATTTGGTCCACATTTACAAACAAATTCGTACTTACAAAGTCCTGATAATACCAATCCACAGCATCCTTTTTGTTTTGTTTCTTTTGCCTGTTTTGCTTCTTGTTTGCTTTCTTTCCTTGTTTTCTCTCTCTCTCTCTCTCTCTCTCTCTCTCTCTCTCTCTCTCTCTCTCTCTCTCTCTCTCTCTCCTTTAACCTTCTCTAACTGATGTCATCAATATAGCAATTTTTTGGTTTAATGTCCATGTTTTTCTGCCTTACTGTTTGAATAAATTTTATACACATACACACATTTTTGTGATATGAACCCCCCTGAGTCTGAAATAAAGGCGAAAGTAAAACATATACATTTTCCAGCAGAATTAATATAGAATGTCAGCATGTTGAATAGAGACATTTTACGTTAAAATCAGATTTTTTTTTTACCTCTAATTGTGAATAAGTAGGTGCTTTCAAAAGACTGAAAATGTTCTGACTAGTAAAAGAAACAGATTGTTATCGATTTTATGAAGTACTTTTAGTGTGTTATTGAGGGTAACTTGCGACAGCTCCGTAAAATAAAGGCACACACGTTTCTCTACGTTTGGTTCCAAAGGCTGGAAGTGTAACAGCTCAGCTTTGCAGTTTGCACAAGGATCTTCTCTTCTTTGTATTTCACAGTCAGGGACAAAAGGATAAAATTTTCAAAAGACGTTCTTTTCTTTCTTTTTTGCATTTGCATACAAAATTTATAAATAGGCGAACTATGAGGAACTAGTGTCATGCACACCCTGTTCTGTGAAAGAAAGCTGAAGCTCTGTATTGATTGCAAACACAATCTATATTTCTGTATAGCTTTACCAGAGTAGCATGAACTTTGCTCACTACGTTCTTCTGTCACCAGGGTCAGGCAGGCAGGCTGATGGGAGGTAAATTTAAAAGGACACGTGAGTTTTGAAATCACCCCTGATCTCTTGTTAAGTTGGCTGAGAGGAGCAGCAGGTGGGTTCAGAGCTGTTTTAAGGTAACACGGTGTCGGAACATTCAGCATGGCCAGAAGGAGACGGGGCAGAGGCAACAATGCCCAGCAGCAACAGACTCCACAGAACCGAAGAGGAGGCACTCGCAGGGTAGGTCAGGTTTTGTCCTAATAAAATGTGGCCACTGCACACAGCATTTTAAATATTTATCATGAGAAGGTCACTTCTTACACTGTTAACTGTTATGAACTTTATATCACAGAGGTAATTTATATATATATATATATATATATCAGTTATTTTGAATGAAAGACAATATAAAATCTTTTAAAAAGTTGATCATAATACTGTAGGTAAGTGCATGATTTATATACCACTATGTAGTAGTGGTATATGTAGTAGGAAGAAATGTCTGAGCTTATGTTTATATTGACTTCTTTCTTCAAGACACAACTCAATACACCAAATACACTTTAAGCAGAGTGAAAGTTCAAAGTCTCTTACAACACAACCGATTAATGTGCATCTATGTATCTGCTCACAACACAAAGTCCATGCCATATGTACATGCTCTTTGCTTCAGTGTATTGGGATTGTGCTCGAAATGTCATAAAAGTTGTCTTGATAATCAATACTTTATGATGTCAAAATTAGATGGGAGTCTCAACCTTTAATATGCAAGACCTTATACAGTACACTGTTAAAACCCCAGTTATTACAGCAGTGCTTAAAGTCTCTGTTCTGCAGCAACACTGTGAGCATATTTTCCTGCTTTTTTTGTTTTTATTTGTTTGTTCCAGGTTTAAACACATGCAGGTTGGGTAAACTTGAAACCACACAATTGTCCTTGTGTAAAGTCAGAAACAGTTAATGTGTATGTCTGTTTACAATGATGGTCAGTTCCACTCTTAACTTTTTTTCTCACATGCATGCTGAGACTCTGAACAGGATAATAGCACTCAACACATTTTCATATTCCCTGTTCTCTCAACCTTTTCTGTGTCTTCAGGCTTTACGGGAGCCTGCAGATTTTGCCAAGTCAACAGGGTATGAGACAGAAATCCCACATGAAAAACTCACAATTGTGCAAGCACGGAAAGGCACACCAGGTTACTCTTCTCAGTATATTCATTTTATGTTCTTACCAGTGTTGGCGCAACTGAAAGTCTGTGCTCAGATCCTTTCATAGATAAGTGGAAGATAAATCACTGTTTTGTTTGCTGGTATCAGTTATCATCCATAAAAAAATAATTTTGGAATAAAAATTGTTTTACAGCTTGTTATTGATCAAAAGTTTACCATTATTATGATTTATCTCTCCTGAAATCATCATTTGACCGGAATGTCATCCTCATGTTGCCGCATTGTTAACCTTGTAGCTCATCGTCCGGTGCGAGTCTACGCTGACGGAATATTTGATCTCTTCCATTCGGGCCATGCTCGAGCCCTGATGCAGGCCAAAAATGTGTTCCCCAACACTCACCTGATAGTTGGAGGTAAAGTATGGATCTCACTACCTGTCCTGACACTGAAAAACTGTTTTGTGTACCTGAAATGTGCCAAGTACAGCAGGAGCTGTTGACTTAATATAAATCCTGCTCTGGAAATCGTCCTTTAAGCAATCAGGATCTCATTTCTAAGCTGGAGCACTCTGTTGAGATAAAAGAATTGTTTTAACATAATATTGAAGTGACAGAAGTTTTCTGTTGTTAGGAGACTTCTCCTCTTCAGCTCTTCTCACTTGTGGGGTCCCCCAGGGGTCCCTCCTTGGTCCGGTCCTCTTCTTGTTGTATGCTACTTTTAGGCTCTATCCTCATAAAACCTGAGGGTTCTTCTCTCTGTTATGCAGAGTATTCAAATTTACATACCCCTAAAACACCTCAGCTCCTCTAGAAGTTTTACTGGACTGCCTAAAGGAGGTTAAATCATGGAAAGCACAACATTTCCAGAAGTTAAATGAGGATAAAATTGAAGACATGTTGTTTGGGCCCCCTGACCTTAGCGCGCCCACTTTGGACCTCTTGAACCGTACAAAAGAACATCTGTAAAATACTTAAAAGTGATTTTTGATAATTATTTTGATAAGGCTTTTTGGTCATTTTTATTTGATAAACAGATACATTCAATCACCAGAGCCAGTTTTTTTCAGAATCCTTTCTGAGGTCAAACCATTCCTTTCTTTCTGACTTTGAGGAAGTGAGAAAGTCTCATCTTATCGAGACTAGACTAATGTTACCGTCAGTCTCCCTGCAACTGGGTGCTTCACTCTTAACAGTAGCACGTAAACATGATCAGATCACAGTTTTATCCTCTCTGCACTGGCTTCGAGGCTATTTTAGAGTGGATTTAAGATTTTATTATGTGTTGTTAAATGTTTAAATCGGTTAGAGTCTTCTTATCTTCCCAACCTTTTAGCTGTACTCACCCCTTCCACAGCCCTGAGATCTGCTGATCAGATGTTTCAAAACCCCATTTTTATTCTCGGGCTTTTCACTCAGATTGTTGTTAACATTTAAGCTTTTGTGTTGTTTTCTGGTATTTGTCTATATCTGTTTTGTGCTGTTTTCTTCTTTTCTTGTGTTGTACAGCACGTTGGCCAACACCTGTTGCTTTAAATGTGCTTGTAAAAAAGTTTGACTAATTTTATTTAACTCCAGGCTGTGTCTCTTGGATTCAGTATTAGGTAATAAATGCTAGTCTCTGTGTCTTTAGTGTGCAGTGATGAACTTACCCACAAGTTTAAGGGTTATACGGTAATGACAGAAGATGAACGCTATGAAGCCCTCAGGCACTGTCGTTATGTTGACGAAGTAGTGAGGGACGCTCCATGGACCCTCACCACAGAGTTCCTCAAGAAACATAAGGTCAAAGATCACACTGCTACTGGACTACTAACTTTTTCCAGTGTTAGACCATGAAGAAAACAGAATAATGTGTGTAATATTATATTCACAGATAGATTTTGTGGCTCATGATGATATCCCTTACACCTCTGCTGGATCAGTGGATGTTTATAAGCACATCAAAGAAGCAGGTAAGGATGCAAATAAACCATAGCAAATTAATTCAAATCATGCAGTTTCTTTTATTAATTAAATGAATTATCTAATACCAGGAATGTTTGTGGCCACCCAGAGGACCGAGGGCATCTCTACATCTGATTTGATCACTCGCATTGTCCGAGACTATGACATCTACGTTCGGCGCAACTTGCAACGAGGCTACACAGCTCGTGAACTAAATGTTGGGTTCATTAAGGTAAGAAAATGTTTTATATTTGATAAGAGGCAACATTTAAATACAGCAATAAACACAAATTCCTCTGTGTCCTCTGGTAGGAGAATAAGTATCGGATCCAGAACCAGGTGGATAAGATGAAAGAGACGGTTCGGACGGTGGAGGAAAAGTCCAAACACTTTGTCTACAGGGTGGAGGAGAAGAGTCAGGATCTCATCCACAAGTGGGAAGAGAAGTCAAGAGAATTTATTGGCAATTTCCTGGAGCTTTTTGGACCAGATGGAGCATGGGCAAGTTTTTATTTATTTTTTTTTTATATCAACATAGACAGCAAACCAAACTGAGAGGAAAACACCTTTTAACTATTACCCTGAAAGAAGAATTCATTCAAGGTTTTTAGATGGAAAAGGTCTGTTACTTTGTTACTGCTTCTTTAAAAGTGGTTTTATTTGCCACTCATGACCCCCAAAAGAATAAGGAATATAAGGTCAAGAAGCCACCTTAGGGCCTATCCAGTGACAGTTCTGTTTTTTCACTGTTATAATCAGCTCTGAAATCAGAAAGGAGGCAAAGTTCCAGGGGTTTATTGGAACTGAAAATGAAGGAGAAAAGTCATATCTCCACTCCAGCTCAATTGCAAAGAGAAGCTTATAAGACATTCTAATCATGAAGGACAAGGACCACCACTGACCTTGACAATCAATTGCTGCAAATTATCAATAAAGGATTTCATAATATGTAATTCAAAACTAAACTCAATTACATTTAGAGCCACTATGAATAATACAAAAAAAGTCCATAAAATCTGGCACAGAGAGCAGTAGTAGGCCACACTGAACCAGTGCAACAACATTAAAACACAGTTAAACTCTTCTGTCTCTGTTTTCATACAGCATGCAATTCAAGAGCGAAGTGGTCGCATGCTGCAGGCCCTGTCACCCTACTCCTCACCCCATGGCTCCCCCAGCAGCAGTCCCACCAGAAGACGTTCCTGTTCTCCTGACTCCCCCCCATCTGCATTTCCACCTTCATCACCATCTTTTCCTTCCTCACGCAAAAAAAAGTCACGCTCCTCTTTTAAAGCGCCCTCTACCAGCAATGGACACGTTCAGTGAACTACTCACAGATTTCTCATCATATCTGTGTCTTTTAAAGATGATCTGGTACATATTATGCCATAAGTAGCTATTAGTAATAATTAGCCTGTACAAATTGTGTTACTTAATTTATTATAGTTATTTCTAAGTGCAATTGAAACATCATAATGTACATAATATGTCTTGGCAAAAAGGAAAAGTAAAATAACATTAAAATTTTGCTATACTGCCTCTTGTCTTCTGTCATTTGCTCTTTCTCTATATGTTTAGTACATAAGAACATAACAGAGACTCTTTTGTCGTCATGGGGTTAAGACGCTTTACTGTCTTGTAAAACATAGAAAATAATTTTTTTATATTTTCCTCTCTAATAGACACCAAAAACTGAGCTAAACTCAAACGTTAGATATTCATGTAATAATCACATAACTCTAAATAGCTGCTGACGGTTAAAGCTGCTGTTTTAGTGTATTATTTACATGGATACTGAGGAACTTTGAGCATCTTTATATTTTAATTTCAGCTCCAATGCAAAAATCTTGATTAACTGAGTGGATGTTTAGTCCCTAAATACACTCACACAGTATAAATAGATTAGCACTGCTTTGGAGCTTCAGGCAACATCAGGTTAATAGCCTTTCATAATGTTAGTATTTATATTTGCACTGGGACAAGTATCTTTTAGAAATGTGCAGCCACATGCCAATAATTTTAAAGGATGTCTAATCAGAAAACCACTTTAAAACGTACTTCAAACTGGTGTAGTGACACGGGTGATCCATGCTTGTGGTCCTAGGCATTGGGCCTTTGCCACTGTCTGCCTCTGGGGGTCCAACCCTTGGCTCTTGGGTAGTGGCTAGTTTTCCAGGTCCTGGGGGTTCCCTGGTCTTCCTCTGATCCTTGCAGGGGCCTGGTCACATTTGCATGGTCACTATTCATGCCATGAAGATGTTGCAAGAGGTTTTCTGTCTCCTTGCAGGTGTGGCGGCTGGTTGTCCGGTTTTTCCTGTTTAGATTGGTGTATACTGGTATATACTTGCCTCCTTTGAATCACAGTGTTGTTGTACTATACAAATAAACTTGCCTTGCCTTGCCTTTTTCTTCTCTTGATTGTCATATTTTTTTAATCTGTTTACGCTTTACTTTCTTTTGCCCACCCCTCTTGTCAGGTACAGTATTAGTTCATTTTCTTATAATGCATTATATTTTTTGCAGTGTAATGAGTCTCCCTGCTGGCCATCAGTAAGAATACAACTTAAAGGCTCCTTACTGTCTGCTTAATTTTTCTTCATCTCCCAAAGAAAGGGCTAAGAGACAACGCAAGAAGAAACAAGATCCAAAATGTTAAAGGTTTTTAGATGCTTTTACTTGAGTGGGAGCCAGAGTTTTACACTTGGCCTCAGTTTAGAAAATGACAGACAACACAGTAAATCAGTTTTTGTAGATTTGACCATTAAAAATAAAATAAAACAAATAAATAAAAACAAAATATAAGGGAATATTTGAATTTCATAATGTTGAAACTTCATTGCATGAAACCAAAGATGTTGAAGTACAAGAATACTGTGTGATAAAATAATAATATAAAAATGCAATAATGCATAGCAGGGCACTAATTTAATTGCTGTGACCCTTGATTTTTATGGGACAATGCAGCTCGGTGAGATTAATCTATAAATTTAAACAAATACAGAAATATTTCAACGCTTCACAGCAGCGATAACATTTGCGCATGCTCTTTGACGTCCGCGTTGGATTGAAATATCTTGACGGTGTTGTATCTTTGGCTGGACCATTTAAAAGCATGAGCATGACGTCACTGTCAGCTAATGCCCTACACGGATTAAAGATGGCGCCCTCTCACGCGCTGAGGTGCTGTAAACGGGCTTTGAATTGGGTACCTGTGCTGTTTATTAACCTGGTTGTTGGCTGGTCTTATTACGCTTACGTCGTGGAACTCTGTGTCTGTAAGTACACACAGTTTTGTTAGCTTTTTGCCGTTGTGGGGCGAATATTAGCTTGTGTTGACAGTGTCGGGGTTGCCAACTTTGATAAACGGGTTGAAGTCAGATTTAAAATCAGGCTGTACACTCCGTGCGTTGGGAAAATAACAGACCAGGGGAATATTTACCATAGATATTGTGTTTAATCATTTACATATTCATTTCCTCATGATAACAGAATTAGCAGTATCTTCTTTACCGAAAACTTTTGACTTTATCAGAATAGTTCTCATTCAATACTTGCCATTAAAAATGACAGTCACTCCTATTTATTTTTTATTAAAAAAAAGACCAACTTTTTGTGTTGTCCCAAAATTGATAATTTACAGATTAATTATTATTTGACTAATAACTGATTAGCTGTAAGAGTTCTTATAAGAATCAGCTGTAAAATTAATATAATTTAAGCATTACATATACACAAATACAATAATATATTATTGTATTTGTCACCTATAGAGTACAATAGAGACCAGACAACAATTAAACTTTTATATATATATATTTGTGTGTGTGTATGTATATATATATATATATATATATATATATATATATATATATATGTGTGTGTGTGTGTGTTTGTGTGTATGTATATATGTATATACATACAACAAAGTTAAGTAGTTGAAGTGATAACTTGAAGTGTCATCAATATGTCTGCACTGTAACCTCTGTTACCTCACATTTTGTCAGTTTTCCACGTAGCTCACTGCTTAACCTGTAAATATATTGATAGATTTAAATAGGTAATGATAAGATGTACATGCCGTGACATGAATTTCCCCCCTCTCCACGTCCGATAAATCTTTTTTTTTTTTTTTTTTTTTACAATATATTTAAGGTTGGTTCTTATCTTATTAACATTGGTGTGTGTCCTCGCTGTAGTTATGTCTGTAACTCAGTGGCTCTTGTCAGAACAGGGACATCCCTGCTGCCTAAACAAAGCTTTCTGTTATGGGTGGGTCACTGCTGGCCGTGCCAGGCTGCTGCCACATGGTGCGAGAGAGGGGGAGGTGTATTCATGCATTCTAATGTCATTCATTCACGGTTACTAATCTGTGTACATTTTTTCTGCCTTATAGATACAATCCCAAATAATGCAGAACGAAGTAAGTGATGCCTACACACACTGTTCATCTCTCCTACCAGATTATCAGTTTTGTTTAATTACATTAATGATGATGTAGATTTGTGAAAGACGGATTATGTTAGAGAAGCCTATGTAAACTCAAATCTTTTTCTTTCTCCCAACAGTCAGCTATTTGGTCATTTTTAATATTTTCTTTGGCATGTTTATATGGTCATACTGGAAAACCATCTGGTCCAAACCAGCGAACCCCTCAGTAGCAGTAAGTTAACTTTATTTGTTTCTAGGAACAAAAAAAGTTTTTCATGAGCCAGTAATATGTAATGTTTAGTAAGATGGACAGAATGATTTTGCATACACTATTTCAGTATGTAAGACTTTCTGACTGCAGTTGTCTCTCCTCCTGGCAGTTTGCTCTGCCCAGAGCAGAGAAGGAGCTGTACGAGAAGGAGCAACGAGCTGAGGTGCAACAAGAGATTCTGAAGAAAGTGGCAAAGAATTTACCTGTGTACACACGCACACCTGGAGGAGGTGAGGCTTTCACTTGAGCAGCAAGAGTCACTGTCCTCAGCTTATTTTTATTTTATACTCCCTGCTCCCATAGAGTCATCACACAGACCATCAGGGAGAACCCTGTGTAAATAGAGGAAGGATGCAGAGACTGTTGTCATCATTCAGCATGTTTGTCATGTATGCAGTTGCATAAATGTGTTGCTACATTTTATCTTCTCCTTTTAGATGAGAGTGCAGATGATATTGACAATTATTCTGTGAATACATATGCTGGTCTGTTTCCTGTTTACAGAACTGTTTCGGGGTTAATTGGACTCAGGTGCACCTTGTTTTCTCTATGGACTTACACCTAGAGAGTCCAGTAATCACCAATCATTATCTGCACATCTCAGTGTTACAGCACATATGAAAAGACACTTTATGACAGCAATAACCACTGTTGAATTTAGAATTAATGAAAGAGCTAGATGATGCCACATAAAAATATGCAGGATGTTTATAAATGGGGTTGATTGAAATGCAATGAAATGGAAAAAAAGAAATACTCCATTAACCCCTGAAGATAAATTTTTGGAAGCTAATTCATTGTATTTAAGATTGTATCTTAAAATGTTTATTTTGTTTAAATATCAGCAGCCTCACACACCCAGTGACACACCATGCTGCCTTTTCAGTGCTGTAATAATCCTGCTTTCATTTTCTCCAAATAGCTGTCAGATACTGTGATTACTGCCAAGTAATCAAACCTGACCGCTGCCATCACTGCTCAACCTGTGAAATGTGAGTGCTTTCTATGTAGATATGCTTTATAATTATAGATAAATAATAATTAGTTTTTATTTTTTCCCCAATAAGTATAGACACACTTGAACAGGATCACTCTGTTTTTGTCTTTAAAAAAATTTAACTGCTGCATCCTTATAGAAAAATTATGAGAAAAAAATCAATTTTTTTCTGTCAGATGATGAGACGAAACAGTGTTTCATCCATATTTGGTTTAATGCTGACCAACATAGATATGGATGAAAAAGTACTGACAGCATTTGTGTTTATTTCCATTTGTCCAGGTGTGTGCTGAAAATGGACCATCACTGTCCCTGGTAAGATTTTCCCATTTTACTATGCATTTAAGCTGCTCTGTATTTCATTTAGGTATTCACCTCTTAAATGAAATGCAGTGAGATGTGTATATATATATATATATATATTATAGTTTTTCTTTTTGTTTGTTTCCTTCTTGTCTTTCAGGGTGAATAACTGTGTCGGATTCTCAAACTACAAATACTTTGTTTTGTTCTTGGCCTATGCCACCCTCTATTGTGTAGTCATTTGTGCAACAGTGATCAAGTATTTCATCAAATTCTGGACCGTAAGTATAGAAACTTCCTCTTATGTATTCATTTTGCAATCCAGCTGTTTTTCATGAAAGTGATTATATTTATGTTAACACAATTGTCAGAGCAGCTTATTTTGTTTAAAAAAAATCTCTTATAAAATCAGAGATACTGCCACAAATGTCAAACAGCTTTCTTCCCGTCAACAACAAATTTAATAATAAATAAATTAAAAGGTGTAAAAAGTTAATTCAGATCACAGCCACAACAGACTGCGCGATAAGATGTCAACCAGTCTGTTCAACAAAGTGTCACTGTGGTGCACCAGTGTGTCAAGTGATCCTCAACAGCATGCACTACTTTGCATGACACAATAGCTCCTATCACTTAGTCCAACAGTGAGGTAATGAGTTTTAACAAACCACACAGGGATGATAATGGATGGTGTTTTCACATGACATGAGTTGTCCAGGGCCAAACAGCGCTGTGGAAAGAAAATGTTAGATTTCTCTAACTAATTGGACGCAGTTGTGAAGGAAGATGTCTGAGAATGAGCAGAAAAAAATAACAAAGCTAATGCTGTTTTTATTCCCCCCTCTCATAAGAAACAACTGCCCGACACAGATGCCAAATTCCACATCTTGTTTCTGTTTTTTGTGGCGGCCCTGTTCTTTATCAGCATAGTGTCGCTTCTCAGCTACCATCTATGGCTTGTAGGAAAGAACAGGACCACTATAGGTAAACACGGATCAGTGTATACTTTGATTTAGTGTCTTGTATTCAAATCTGCAACAACTTTTAATTTTTTTTATTTTTATATATTTTTTTAAATTCTTTGCAGAGGCTTTTAGGGCTCCTGTGTTCCCGAATGGTCCTGACAAAAACGGCTTTTCACTCGGCTGCAAACGAAATGTAGCTGAGGTTTTTGGAGATCGAGGAAAGTACTGGATAGTTCCTGTGTTTTCAAGGTGAGCTTAAAATGTTACCGCTAACAGTCATTTAAGCAATCACTATAAATGTTTTCTGACAAGTCTAAGGCAGATTAGCTCTGTTAGCAGCCGCATAAACTCCACATGTACCATTATCATTAGACATTTTAATAGACTGGTGGACATAAGAAAAAAAAAACACCCCTGAAAGTAAATCCAATAAGTGCAAGCATGTTTTTAAATTTTGCTTCTGTTTTTCAGTCAGGGAGATGGACATTCCTTTGTCACCAGACTGGTTCACATAGATCCTGAACAAGCAAACAGTGTCCTGCAGCCAAATGGCAAAATGCAAGTAATCTCTGTGTTTCTTTTAATTTAAATATTCAGTATTGTGTTGTTGTTTCACGTCCACTGCTCTTTGTGACTACTAGCCCCGTTAATGAAGAGACCAATCCTTGTGTGCACAATGACGAGCAACATGCAGAAGATAACAGCAAAGAGAAAAAAGGTATTTTTTTCTGAAGCCATATCTCATATTTATGTAATATTTTTTTCCTCAAAAAGCAAACATTTTTTCGTCACTGTTTTTCTTTCAGATGAAGGCCAGACAGTCACTGTGATAGTGGACAGTGAGCCCTAATGGGTATGTGTATTGTATACTACTTTTTGCAGCCCCCCTCTCTTTATTGACTGGTTTGTCCTGTGTTTATTTATGTTTTGTCGGCTGTCGCTGCAGGTCGTGTGCACATCTAAAACCAAAACAATGACGCCTTAAACCAGGAGCATCAGCACCTCCGGCAGGAGCCATCCTCCACCATCATGCTGAGTTTTAGTGCAGCCTCAAACTAAATGTTGTGAGTGCAGGTATTTAAGTAAAAAAAAAAAATATATATCCAAAGCATAACAGCAATACTGTTGTCATGACAACAGAGACTCTACAGCCACCTCGTAGACTGCACCAGTCTGGAGCAGAGGTGATTTAGGATTTTTGTCTTTGTTATTAGCCAAAGACGTTTCAGTAATGTTTGTTACTGTTGCATCTTAAAGTCTCTGGGAGCCAGCGTATGTCTTTATTGTTTAACCCCCTACACACAATAATCACCTTACACATTTGAACTAAAGATGTCTACTCTGTCAGTGTTAATGAAGCGTTTAATAATGAAACATTGAATCTGGTTACATTTGAAAGTCACTAAAGCAAGATTTATATGATTACATGGTTGATCAGTGTGTGCAGAATGTCTTACTTTTCAACTCCAGGCACAGTGCAGTTAGTAAGATCAGTGGCAAGTCGGCAAATGGTCCCAGATTTAGTTTAGTTAGCTTGTCTGAAAATGTTTGAAGCTCTTTCTGTTTACATTTTTCAGGTATTTTTCTTTTCTTGTTTTTGCATTTTATTCAATGAACATACAGATGATATAAGCTTGAACTGTGAGGGCCGAAGTCAGTTAAGTTATTAATGATATAATAATTTGAAATGAAGAAACTCAAGAAATAAAGCATATGTTATGCAGGGAATTACCATTTTTCATTGCGCTATAAATTGTTTTGTTGTGGATGTTTTTTTTATAACTCAATTTTTATTTATTTAAAATATTCAGAAGAAAAGAAGACAAAAGGAAAGTTAAACTCATGTAAAAAAGAAAGTCAGAAAGCTCAGGGGCATTTCTTCCACTGTGTCCTTGAACCCAAACCAAAACAGATAAGGAGGAATTTATATGAAAGTGGTGCGAGTGTCATTATGCGCCTCTTTGCACCTGTCATTATTTTACATCTTTTTAATGGATATGATGTTCAGCACAGCATGGGGTTAGCCTGCGTGAGCAGAGATAACAGTTATGGGTAGACTGGTTGTTTTTTTAAAAGTACTCATGGTGGTTTAATGACTGACTGAACTTGGTTTAATACACAACCAGGCAGCTTGAGCCGTTAATGTAGTTAAATCTGTAAATAACTGCTTTTTTTATTGAGAAAACCACACATTCAGAATGATCCTGAATGGTCTGTAACAATAAATGTAATGTGAGAAACTATAAGGTGTGATTCTTTATCTTTAAATACTGATGTGATGTGATTTAAGAGGAAACTTAAATAATTTATGAGGAGATTACAGATGTTTATTATAACCAGCCATTTCATTGGAAACAAAATCCAGTCAAATTAGGCGTTTGAAAAGTGGGAAAAATCTGTGATTTAATCAGTTATTTTCATGTATTTGTCTCAAAGGACCTTTGTAATAGTGAGATAGTTGGTTCAGACAGAAATTTTGGGTTCTAAAAAAAAAATTTAATTGACTAGATTTCCATATAGATCATTTAGTGGCAACCTATAGCTCTGCTATAAGGTCAAGCTTTTTTAGTTTCCTTAACTAGGTTATTGTGCAACGTGTGTGCATATTTAAATATTTCCTATAAAAACCAAAGCCACAAAGCTCCATACATAAGGAAGGAAAATTTATTTTGAAGCTCCCAAGAACTTAATAGATAGAATATTCGTTGGCTAGGGGTGTACAGTCTACTCTAGAGGCACTTATGGATGTGATGACATGGTGGAATGACCTATATAAGTTGGAAACATGACTCTTGAAGCATCAATTTAAATTTTGGGGAATTCTACAATTATCCATTCAGCATCATCGCAGCAGGAGTGCCTGTTTGTTCTTCTGCTCATCACACTTTTACACATAATGTAATTACATTTACAAGTAATAAAGTGTTCATGGAAGACATGAGCTGAGCTTACGTCTCTGACAGGAAATATATGAGCTGGAAACAGGATAAGGATTTTAATAGCCAGGAGAGTTGAATGACCTCTGTGTCTTTCAGTGCAATTGTCTTTACAATAATGCAACAAATAAAGATGTAAAAGTCAGAATACTCGGCTTTGCTGGATACTCTTTGAACCCTTTATAGTTCATAAAGAATTACCCAGGATTTTACAACGATCAACTCTCATCCTGGGGGATTACTATGTTTGCAGGTACCATGTGAGGTGTGTAAAAAGTTAATTAAAAAAAGTAACTTTTCTGCACAAAAATGTTTAAAGGATAATACATTTGGTTTGAATCTAGATATAATGCTCTGTCAACGTGCATGAGCCATAAGCTAAAAATTATTCTGATAACACATTTTGGTAGAGAATTATCAAGACTAACCATTTATTTGAGATGATGTGCACTTGTAAACACATCAGTTCTGGTTGAAATCTTGCTCTTGCTACTCAAGACCTTCAGGATTTGTATAAAGTTTATATTAATGAAACTAAAGGGTGAACTATTGTGCTTAAAGGAAACTCATTTATCTTTTCATACCCTTATATATTCACAAGAAACAACACACCCTGTCAAAGTTCACCTCTGGACACGCTCTTTATGTCTCACCCTTCAAACTCTGACCTCAGTATTTCTCAAATTACTGCGACTTAAGTCTGTGAATGAATGAGCGACAATTGGTGATGTGTTCTCGTAAACTTGAAAGGCTTTTTGTCATCCCACCTTCACTCCATCTCCGATGCCTGAAGTGTAAGGTGTGCTTGCAGTTGAATCTGCTGCTCGAATCCATCAGTTAACACTGTGATGTGAAGAAGAAGGAGGTTGTTTAAACAGATTTTTACTTTCTCAGGAAGTTGTTTTTAAAAGTATTACTGCATTTCACAAGAAGATCTACTCACTATGGAGGAATCCCTCAACAGCACCGTTGATCCGGCTTGTTTACAAGAGCCTCCACTGGCTATGGATGTGATAAGGCGTAAGTGACCCTGCGTTGATATGTGCTACTTCCTGATAAAATTTCCTTATCAGCAGCTTCAGCTAATAACAATAACAGTTCACTGAGTTCTGTCGTGCTTCAATCTGTGAGTCTGAAAATCCTTAATGATGGCACTCCTCTCTCCCTGTCTCCACTCTTTGTGATCAGAACTCGATGAGTTTGAAATTTGCCTCTACTCCATGCTCACGTTCATGTCCTGTGTGTCCCTGGTGCTGTACTTGGAGCTGTGTGTCTACATTTATAAAAAATTGCCGTGTCCCAAGAAGACAACCATCATTTGGATAAGTGGTGCAGCACCAGTAAGCATTTAGTCCTAATTACTGCTGACTGTAAACCTAAGAGATATAAACCAACATTAAATTCAGTCTAAAAACATGAGATCTGGCTGAATGAGGCAAAACATCTTAATATGAAAATGCTGCTAATTTTGGAGTTAGAGGTTCGGTCACATTACTGAATTTCTCTCTTCCAGGTAATCGCCACCATGTCTTGCTTTGGAATGTGGATTCCTCGAGCCGTCATGATCACAGACATGACATCTAACTGGTGTGTCTCTCCCTGACACTTAGATAAATGCCAAACTCACCCTAATATACAAGCCATGAAAGCTTCAAAGCCTTTGAGAATTTACTATACAATGAAGACTATCCCATAGTTTAACTGCTACACAGATCAAAGCTCAGGCTACATGGGACACCTTTTGTGACACATCTGAATAAAGTCCTGAAACAAATCCTTTGGAAATTAAATGAAAAAAGTACTTCATCATGTTATATTTGTTTAAATGTATCCTAATAGGCACCATTTCAGAGAATGAAATGTTTTCCTCTGAAGATGTCTAGAAGGGAAAAAAACGAAGTTAATATCTATGGTATCAACTGATTTATTCAGCTATTAATCAAATATTTGTAGATATTTTTCCCGTTTTCTGAGTTACTTTTCGTCCTGTCTGTAGTTACTTTGCAGTTGTGGTGTACAAGGTCTTGGTTCTGATGATCGAGGAGTTAGGAGGCAGCAACGTTTTTCTGGACCGTTTTTCCGGAACAAACTTTAGGATCAACACAGGACCCTGCTGCTGCTGCTGCCCCTGTTTACCTCGCGTGCCCATGTCACGGTAGCTTTTCATGGAGTATTACTTCTCTGTCCCTAATAATTCAAATCTGTGTTCTTAGCTGCTAATAAACACATTTTTCTTGGACTTTCTGACATTTATGTATTCATATTTTCATATTCTTCTTTTGTGTCTTTCAGCATTGACTCTACTTAATCTTGTGACGTCAAAAACTCATGTTAGTGTTTCTTTTTTATTGTATTTATTAAGACGAATGTTGTTCCTGCTGAAGCTGGGCTCTCTGCAGTATGCAATCCTAAAAACAGCACTGTCTGTCCTTGCTGTTATACTGTGGACAAACGGCAACTTTGATCTTTCTGATGTAAGTGGCTAAATGCTCCATTTAATAAATGAATGTACTAGAAAGAAAATTGAGTATAAAAAATATATTTATCTTTCTTTTAATTTCCTTTTTTAGCTGGAGATAACTGGAGCAGCCATTTGGCTTAACCCATTCATTGGTGTTCTCACCATCACCTCCCTTTGGCCTGTCGCCATCATTTTCATGAACATCAACAGCTTTCTACGCAGCCTTCGTATTATACCCAAGTATGCCATGTACCAAGTGAGTCAACACTTCATATTCCATAAGCTACAGGGATTCAATTACTTATTTCTCTGAGGGCTACTTTTGCTACCATTTGTGGGGCAAACAAAATCAATAAAAATTATACTATTATTATACTATCTGTCACATTTTACATCAATACATTGCTGATCAATAAAGGATAAACAACCAGTTTCCTCCACTTTTCAGAATCTAAATAATTTTTTTTTTTTTCTAAAAAGTTAATGTCATGAGTTCTGTTTTCTTTATGTCACATTTAAGTTTGGCTCTCTGGTCACACATTCCTAAAGTATCTTGCATAACCCACAGTGGAGTACTAGAATAAGAAAAAGGGCTTTTCTAAAAATAAATATATAAATGCTACTCCTCCAGTTCTTCGGGTATGCCACACAGTAAATACTGTATTTACTTGCATGTCTATACTGTGTAACTGAATAGTTCTTTATTTTTTCTTTAGCTAATACTTGTATTGAGTCAGCTGCAGACATCAATCATAAACATCCTGGCTTTAGATGGAACCATCGCCTGCGCTCCTCCATTTTCCTCTCAAGCTCGAGGATCCAGTAAGAAACATCTCTTTGAGCGTTTGCTGCTGATATAAGAGCTGCAACGATACAACACTGATTCCCCTTTTCTTCTCTTTCTTTCTTATGTCTCTTCTTGCAGTGTTAAGTCAGCAGATGATGATTATGGAGATGTTCATCATCAGTCTGGTCACTTGGCTTTTGTACCATCGCACATATGATCCACTTCCTTCTGAGGCACATGACAATGAGCAGAACAACACGGCTGCCCTGCAGGCTGCTCTCGTGGAGCATGATGTCTAAAAAAGACAGCGCATCAAAGCTGTTCTGTCACAGATGTTTAATGTTATGTAAGTTAGGAGATCATCAAATAATCAAACTTTAGTTTTTACCTCATTCAGCCATTCAAGTGTGGAGGCGAATGTTTACATGTCATTAATATTTTTTCTGTTGAGGAGTAGAGACAGAAATAACAGCAACAGAAATCCCTAAATTAGTGCATTAAAGGTCACACTACTTGACACTATATGAACATAATGTTTTCTTTATGCACAGTAAATATGAAGCCATTATCAGTTAGCTTAGCTTGACACAAACACAAGAAAGATATTGTTTCCTCTGAAGGCAAATAAATCTGCTTACCAGCTTCCACAACCATGCCATTCAGCAGGTTTCCATTAGTTTAAAATCTGCAGAGAGAACTTGTTATAATAATCTGTTGTGATCAAACAGGAAGTCACATGCAGGGCTTTATCTTAATCAGTGATCAAACATCATTAATATGTCGTTAATGCACTTCATATAAGTATTATTTAACAGATATGCCATTCTTATTGTTATCTCGAGAAGAGTGAAGCCTCTACAAAATACAGAATGTGCAGAAGAAGCAGGTTTATGTTTAACAAGAAAAGACTCATCAAAAGCATCTATTTATATTTGATCATGAGCTTTTGCCTGTGTGTGTGTTAGAAAAGGAGGTGTCAGTGTTGAAGTGTGATCAATGTTTTTTGTAGGAGTGTTTTTTTTATTGCTTTTATTCATATTGGTTGTATGCATAAACCTTCTGTATGCTGCAGATCTAATATCATATATTCCCTCTACTAAAGACAGTTGTACATAGTATCACCTTTTTTTAAACTACATATTTTATATAATTTCCATCCCTGCTGCAATATTTTATGCTCCCTAAAATCAGACCAATACCAAAAACAAACTAACAAAAAACTAACATTTTGAGCTTGTGTGACTCCATCATTAAACCTCCTACTGTGAGCTAACGTGTTCTGGAAAAAACAGCCAGATTTCTTCAAGGATTGCTGACCCACTTACACAGACCTATTTGGGTTAGGCAGTACATGTGGATGAGACAGCAGCTTTATTTTTATACAGTGTGCTTTTTGCAAAGCTGTGCCTGTTGTTCCCAACATAGCCACAGGAGGCCACAACTGTTCCACCTCCAAAACCTCATTTGTTAACCTTGCAATAAAAAAAATAATGCATAAACCAACAAAAAAAATTGTCATCCTTTCTTAATTTACATGGATATAGATAATAAAAATATGATTTTCTGTAAAACACCTTTGTTATTCTCTAGAAGAAATTTGCTTTTCATTGACAGTTGTTCAGGTTAATTACACTGAGCCAATGGGGTGAAAAAAAAACTTTTTCCCTTTGGAAATATCAATATTAACACTCCACATCAGCTTTTTTGTTTTTTGTTCTTTGTTTTCTTATGCACACTCAGATTGTGCTTTTTAAAGAAATATGCAGAATACTAGATAAACAACAGGAGTAAAAATGAAAATGCTGCATATAAGAGCAAACGGTAAAAATGCTAATTACCTTTCATCTTTAATGGAATAATTAGTTGCTGTTAATGAAAATGATGACGCACTGCAATAATTCAGTAACATCATGATCTTAGAAAGTTTTACTTAGAATAACAGCAAATCCACTAACATATTTTAGGTTGAATATTAAGGGAACCTAGATTGATCTGGAAGAAAGGGTTACATAAAGCCAAATAATTCAGAATTCAAAATTTGGACCTATTAATGGCGCATTTGTCTTTGCTGTTTATGTAAACACAGTCATCAGACAGAGAGGAAGAGAAAGCTGTGGTCAGGGTGGGTTGATGACAGCCCCTGGCTCTGCATTGCTGACGAAAGCTGCTTAGTTCCTCAGTTGCTATAGCAACCAGGGAGAGCAGCCAGATAAAAAAAAGAAAAAGAAAAAAAGGAGGCAAAGGGGAGGGGCTTTCAAGGGAGAAATAGAGGAGAAAGGGGTGGATGGGAAAGACAGGCAGAGGGAGGGATACAGACAACTGATAAAGAAACCCACTGAGAGAAGCAGAGCAAGAGCATAGCTACAAGCGGAGATAAAGCTCTGGATATAAATGTTCCATCCACGGGTTTTGGAATAATAACTGCAGCAAGTGAACAGGGATACAGAGAAAGGGAGAACCACAGAGGAGATGGATGTACAAACAGAAAACACGGACCCCCCACCGAATGAATCGCAGCCAAGTGGGAAAATGAGAAAAGGATTCAAGCTGTTTGGTAAACGCAAACCAGGTAACATTTTTTCTATCCGAAGCAAAGGGGATGGAAACAACAAGTCACCTGTTATCAAGAGCAAAACCTTGGATGGATTACTGGAGACTCCTGCGCCAGATTCTGAGCAGGAGGTGGACAAGGAAAAGGGACAGGAGGTGAGTCAAGGAAATATGGAGGAGGCAGAGGATGAGGCACTTGGTGAAGATGGTGTTCTGGCTGCTGCTCCTGCACGTACATCCATCTCTTCACTCAGCTCGGCTAAGTCCCTCAGTTTCCTTTCACTGCTGAGGGGGGGGCAGAAGGGGTGTGGGGGACCGCCGAGTCCACACTGTGTCTCAGCCAGTCGGTCGGCAACGTCGCGGGCTGAAAGGCCTGTTTGGTAATGTCAAGCTTCGATCAAAAGATAAAGAGGACAAGGAGGAAGCCCCTCCGAGCCCGCTTCTCATGTCATCTCGTGCCAACAGTGTGGAAATCATCAAAGAGGACCTTACCCTCACACCTAAATTCCAGCCTCGCTCTCTGGATAGCCCCGAGACAGAGAGCTCTGAGCCCGTCCATGGCTCTATAACTCACGACAGTGCAGCCACATCCCCATCAGAGATGTCATCTCCCCGTGTGACAGCAGACAACGTGAGTAGAACTAATGATCATGTGTTGCCTTTGCCCACCTCTGAACCCCCACTGGTACCTGGAGATAACAGCTTGAGCTGCTTGCTGGCAGACATCTCCTCTCTCCTAACCTTTGACTCAATCTCAGGGGGTGGAGACATCATGGCTGATGTGGAAGCAGAGTGGGGAAAGGCCAGCAGTGCTATCAGCCCTGTGGTTACTGATGTGACTCCTTTATCTACATCTCTCTTCACCAAATCAACCATCTCCTCTTCACCAGTGTCAACAGCTTTCAACACCATTGCTGCAGCAAAACCCTCCTTTGTATCCATCCCCTCATCTACCATTACCAAGCCAAGCACCAACCTCACATCGTTCACCAAATCTTCCACTTTGACTTCCCACTCTGTTAAGCTGAGTTCAGACTCTACTCCGCCCTCTGACCTTTCAGCCAGCATTAAAGTTAGTCTAACTTCTGTTCCCACCACGACAAAACCCTCCACTACTCCTGTGGCATTAGCAAGCTTTTCAGCTCCAGTGATGTCTTCTGCTTCAAAGACAACTCAATCAGCAATAAGCTCAATCTCTACTGCTGCCACAGCTCCTCCAAACACAACGCCCACTGTGGTCAAGGCTCCTTCAGTTTGTCAACCTCCTGTCTTTTCAGCTACTAAACTGGCTTCAGAGATGACACTGTCTTCTCAAAATATTGTTTCTGTAAGTAAACCAAGTCCTGTAGCTTCTTCAGCTCCTGCATCAGCTAAACCTCCAGTAGCCCATAGCCCTCCCATCCCTGTTACCAAACCTCTGCCTGTTAATCTGGATTCAGTTTGCAGTTTGAACCAGCAAAAATCTACTTCCTACAAACTTTCTCCAAGCTTAGCACCTGGAGAATCTAAAGCGCCAATGCCAGGACCAGTAACCTGTGCATTTACGACTAAGCCCTCCTCTCCTGCTTCAGATATTTCCTCCAAGATGACATCAGCACCCATGTTTACTACAATCTCAGACTCGGTATCTCCATCCCTTTCCAAGCCTACCATCACTCCCACATCAGTGACCTTAAATAACACCACTCCTTCACTTGTAAGTGTGTCAGATCCTTGTCCTTCTTCAACTTTGTTTGCCACAAATAAGATCCAGCCTAGCCCACCATCTGTTTCGCCTCCAACTTCAACCTTAGATAAGATCCCTCCTACAACTAAACCCACCAGAGCACCAATCTCTTCAGATAAGATGCCAATTTCAGTCACCACCACTCATGCTGTTTCTGCAGCATCCCCAACACCAACTACTCTGGGTCAGATCACAGTTTCATCTAAAGAATTTCCTGCTCCAACTAAAATGGAAGTTTCTCAATTCAAATCCACCCCTGCCCCTGCTCAAGCTCCTGTTACTCTAACTAAAGATCCACTTGCTCCTGTTAAAATGCAGGTCACTTCACCTGAGCCTCCAGCAGCTGCTCAGATTGTAGTTTCTGTATCAAGAGACCCAACTATTCCTGTCAAAATGCAGGCTATTCCATCTAAAGACCCTCCAGCACCTGCTCAGATCCCGATTTCGCTATCTAAAGTTCCACCAGAACCTTCCAAGCCCTCAGATTCTGCATCTAAAGATCCTCCAACTCCTGCTCAGATCCCAGCATCAGTACCTAAGGATCCTCCTGTCCCTGTTTCTATTCCAGTTTCTGCATTCAAAGCCCCCCCTGCTCCTGCTCAAATCCCAGTTTCTTTGCCTAAAACCCATTCTGCACCT
Organism: Melanotaenia boesemani; assembly: GCF_017639745.1. Classification (NCBI taxonomy): domain Eukaryota; kingdom Metazoa; phylum Chordata; class Actinopteri; order Atheriniformes; family Melanotaeniidae; genus Melanotaenia; species Melanotaenia boesemani. The sequence goes on from NC_055696.1 coordinate 9,060,661, forward strand.
ATGAGTGACTCTTTCCCCACCACTTCCCCCCCTTCTCCTCCTGCACCTTTGCTAACGGAAGCTCCAATCTCTGTGAAGATGAAGGGGAGTGGACAGGCATTGGTGGATCATCAGTTGGCTTCTCTAGGTTCCACAGGTGGACAAGGAAGCCAAGCTGTGTCCACCAAAATAAAAGACCTAGCTAATGAGTCACAAGTAAGCCTCCAGGGGACCTCCAAAGAAAAGAAGCCACAACAGGTCAAAGCATCAGGGCTTAGTAAAATCCCTGTAGTAGGAGGAGGGAGAGTGGGCAAGCTACCTGTCCGGGACAGCCAAAATGCTAATGATGAACCAAGCAAGGACCCACCTACGCCTGTGTTGGAAGAGAGGCCCCATTTCAACTCACATGATGCAGGCAGCAAAGATAAAATCAGCACTATCGAAGCAAATGTGCCCACCTCAAAACACACCCAGGAGGAGAATCAGCAGCCTCAACAACCAAAAGTTCTCACCAGTTCAGCGCGTGACTCCAAGATCCCTGTAAAGCACGGCCCACAGCCTCACACTGCTTCCCAAATATCTCAGACTAAAGAACCCCCTCGCACCAAGATTCCCATCTCCAAGGTCCCCGTACGCAAGGCTGGTAGCAAACCTGCCCTGACAGGTGGCAGCACACAGATAAGGAAATAAAACAACGGACTGAAACAGATAACAATAAAGCTCGAGGCTCTGATTGCAACTTTTTTCCAAGCACCATCCTTTTTAAATTGACATTTCTATACTGCAATTTTCTCATCTCTTGACTTTACAACACCATCTGCAAGGAGTCAAGGAGGCTGACAGCACTCAAGCACAAAACATCTCTACCGGGAATGGAGCAACAGCTTGGCTCTTTGGTGCTGAGCCAACTGGACATGCACTCAGGAAAGGTTTGAGGGTCACACCTGAACACCCAGCAGCATCAGTAACTAAGGACAACCAAGCTAAAAGGACATCTGTGAACACCATCATACACACACACACACCCACACACCCACACAAACAACATAGGCGAGTGCCTTTTTGAGGGTGCTTTTCCCACAGACTCTGAATTTATTCCATCTTTTCTACAGTACTTTTAACTTTTGTTACTCCCACTTTTTGTAGGAACGCTCCACTCTTTTAATATTTCTTTCCAGCAAGTCTATTGAAAATAATCTGTCCCTTTACCTTTTATTTATGTCAGAAGATGAACCGCCAGAGCTCAACAAAGTAATGCAACAACCAAACTTACATTCCACACTTATCTCTGGATCTATGTAGCAGAAAATGTGCCATTAATTTTTGCACAAGTTATTGGACTGTACAGCTCCTGCTCATATGTAACATTATCAGATTTCACTGCACTGTTGGAGGAACTGTTGTTCAGACGGTGGAGCGGAAATGACTCTTTCCAATGAAATGGACAGTGGCCATTATGAATGGCATTATGGACATTTGAGCAAGACAGAGAAGGTGGTGAGATATGATCTCCAGCTGGCACATACTTATCCTAATCTCAATTATACTCAGATGAGAACAACATCTCTGTGTAGAGATTCATCTATGTTGTACTGTTTCTTATGTAATCAATAAAACATACTTAGCAAGATAAGATCTGTTTAAGGCATGTATTATATTCTGTTTTGTACAGTGTTTCAATTTGCAAACAGAAAAAAAGAAATATGAGCACATATAAATCATTGACTGGCTGTGTATTACTCACCATCTTACTACACTTTAGGTTCAGATTGCCCTCACAGGAGCATCATTCCAACATCATCCACACTCCAAGCTCACTGACCTGAATAATAAGCAAATCAGTGTTAGCAGAGTCCAGCCAATCAGCTGCTAGGGAAAGCACTTAACATGCATACCTTATTATCAGTAAAAAGGTTTGGGAATGTGTGCCATTGCTATTCTTAGTGTAAATAGAACTGCTGATTAACTCCCCTAAGACTGAGTGGATCATCTACTTTGGATAAGTATTTAATATCACGTCAGATAAGACCAAGCATGTAATTATCTAAACAGTGAAGGTCAGACTAATTATTTATCTGATTTATGATGCCACACAAAGACTAAAGATGCTGAAAAGGAATGCTTATATCTACAAATGAATACACTAAAAGATCAGGTTTAGGATGAAATGCTGATCTGAGTCATGGGGCAATGTTAAGAGATGTTTGGTGTTAGAAACAAGAAGTAAAAGGGTAAGAGTTGAATGTTCCTTTGATTTAAAAATAAATAAATAAATAAAATAGACTACAGAAGTAACACAAAAAGACCTCTGTGTGCTTTACGAAGCCAGGGGCTGCAAGCTGAGAAAAGACAACCATTACCAGCCTAACACGAGGATTTCACTACATCAGGTGCTGATACAGACTACAGAGAGCTAAACCATCTCCCTGAAAAAAGAACAGCCTCATCCTCAGGCTCGGTCACAACACATGTTTGCTTCTTGGTAACACCTGCAATGTGAGGTTGCAATGCATAAGAAATGGCTTGAACAGATTGTAGATGTATAATAATCCTTGTTAGAACAAGATTTAGACTTATGATAAGAAGTTTCATTGTGCTACAGTGGGATAAATAACATTATGGTCTCCATTACAGAAAACTACATGTGTTAATATGATTTCTCCAGTTATTAAGGAGGAGATGGAAACAGATTCGATGAATGCTGACTTTTGTCAGCATGCATTCACATGATTCCCAAGTGATGTGGCCTTCATGCCTATAAGTGATATTCTAACCTTGAGCGCAACACAACAAAACATGCTGGAATAAACTTTTAACCTATCCTGCATTAGCTGCCTCAGACGACCTTTGTTTGTTTATAGGTTGTGTGATTCCCTGCACGCAAGCTTGCTTTCTTTAAGGTCACCCCCTGTGCCCTAAATATGTTAAACAAATTAAAGCACCAAGAATGCACTGAGGGCACACAGGCTGTCTATAGCCTGTATGTGTTTGTGTCAGTTTCTGCCTCTGGAGAGACGATGTGCTTCTTTAGAACCTAATTTAGCATGCTACATTCTGTGTTTCCATGCCAACCCCACTAGGTCAACCAATGAAAGGCTGCAAGAGTTGGGAGGAGGGGTTTAAAACATGAGGACCTTAATGAGCATACATACAGGATCAAAGTCCAATTAATAGATGCTACATGATTTCAAGTGAAGATACTAAAATATCTAATGCCTCATAACAAATTTTTCCAGCAAGTTTAAGGAACGTTTCTGAAAAAATGCATTTTCATAAGTTTTTATCAGAAATACCACAATAATAGTGGTATCAACTAGTAACATATAACACTATTAAGTTAAATTCTCTTAAAGAGAACTTGAAAACAATATCAGGTCACATGTGGTACACAACCATATGTGACCAGATGAATAATTCATGACACATGCTTAGTTACATGGACGTTTGGCTTGGCTAAATAACAAAACATGTTTTTATAATGTATATAAATGTACTCTTAACATGTATAAATAAATATATAAATCTGTGTTATGTTTAAAAGAGAACTTGAGGAAAATATCGGTACATACGTGGTACACAATATAAGACTTACAAAGTTCTTTTTAGATTAAACAAGTGTCCACCTATCTGTAGTGGTATAACTTAATCAGGTTTTTACAATATGCTTGTGTTAAACAGACAAAATAAGTAATTAAGATTATATGACTCATAATCAGAATGATTTATTCATGACACAAGTTAAATATAAAAACCTGAATCATAGTGTCAACTTAAAAATGACAATGTTTATATACAAAATATAAAACCTTAAATGTATTAAAAAATATATGAATGCAGTATTGTTTTTCTTTTTCAAGGCTTATGTCTCACAACAGCCCAACAGCATCAAGATGAGATGTTTACCTGACGAGTACCTTTCTTCACTGAGAAGCATCCAGCAAAGGCAACAACTCATCTGTAACACTGTCAGCTTTACAGCCTGATCTGTACTCTGCAGAAGTATAACACTCAACCAAAACAAGACAAACAATGATCCTTGCAGTTATATATATATATATATATATATATATATATATATATAAAAACAACAGTTGGTCACTTTGTGTAAAACAGACTGCTGCAGATAGGCAAAGAACATACACAAAATAAATGCAATGCAAAAAAAATATATATATAAAATGCTTTGCTTTCAAAAAGCAAATATAAAGCTTGTTATACATGTGCCTATAACTCCACATATTTTGAACTTTAGCATGAACAACATGGGTGATTGAGGCTGTGTTTCTTCCAAATGACTTATTTATATAAATGAGTATGAGTCAACCAGCCTGAGCATTACGTCATTCTAGTGCAATGACTACAATAAGGACCTCTGCTGGTGAAACAGAATGAAATACTTTAGTTGATGGAACACTTTGGTGACGCAGTGCATGCAACATCACTACTGCACAACATGGCCTCATCATGTCAGGCCTGCAGCCTCCACTACAGACAGAGGGAGCTAGCTGCACAGCATTATATATACAACACAGTACCTCTGTGATGAGGGATGTTTTCTTTCTCTGTAGAACATTTCTCAAGTTACAAACGGTTACAAGAAAAGAGCTTTATTAAGTGTCTATAATCATATTTCTTTCACTGATTTAATTTCTGTGAAGAAAAAAGAATTTAATTGTCATAAAAGTGGTGCAAAACCTGGTCTGAAGGAACACTGAAAGAGGACATTCAACCCTGCTATATAAGCAGAAAAGATCAGCTTATACTAGTAGACTGGAAGCAGCAGTGTGCTAAATGTGCTGATAAAGAAACACTTTAAAGATGGAGTCAAACCAGAAGTAGAAGAAGGCAGAGAGACAGATGTAAACTCTTGTTTGAACTTGGCTAATATATACAAAAGGCCACAGTTTATAGAAAGCTAGTGGGTATACATTTGTTTATGACAAGCAGCAAGAGAAGGGAAGACTGGAAATGGAGCAGCTTGAGTCTGAGAGGAAAAGGAAAATTTTAAATTGTGCTGCAGCTAAACATTTAACATAAATTATTGAAGAAAAACACTAAATAGTTTAATACTGAAACCAGTATTTCAAATCTTTTCATCTTTTAATGCACAGTTACACTATAAATTGTGCATGTGAGCAGAGGCTCATTTGTAACTGACTACAAGTGTAAACAAAAGCTAATGTTTAGTTGACCTGATGGAAAATCATCTCAGCTGGACACATGTTTGCTGTTACTCAGATAAGAGCAGGAAAGAGCAGAAAGCTGCAAGTCTCCTCAATGTTAACCAAATAAATTCAGACCCAGGTCTGTTACACCATGAAATGCATGTGTCCTTCAGCACCAGTTACAATAACATCCATCCAGATGCGCATGGCCTCAGGAGATGGAGCCACCATGTAGTACACCCGATCATGGGTCTTGACACTGAAGGTCAGTGAGGGGTTGGGGCTCTTGTGTTGGAGTGAGTGTAATTTTTGAAAAATGTGAAATAATAAAGTAATGAGAGGGGAGAGGGGTGAGGAGAAATGTGTGGAAGGGGAAATGGGGGGAGAAAAGAAGAGGACATGTCAATGTTTAACAAAAACAGGGCCAGTGTTAACAATACCACAGAACAGTCTCGTGCACATGAATGAACTTACTTTGTGTGCATTCTTTAAATGGTCATAGTACACCTCCTCTATAGCTTGGAAGTAAATGACTCCTTTCATCTTGGTCTCATGTTTGTCTGCAGCAGAGAACATAAACAGAGCTGTGATCAAAGTGTATTCTCAGCATCTCAAGCATCGCCTTCATAGCTTCATATTGACATGAGTGTTGCAGCTACTCTACCTCACACTGAGCAGGGACACTGGTACCCACCTGCATAATATGTGAGTGTCCTGCGATTCTGGTCAAAAACAAACCAACGTTTCTTCCAAGTTTTGATCTTTCCTCCCATTTTGACCATAAATCCCCTACAGGTTTTATCAGTGATGGCCAGATGGAAGCAGGCATCTGGGTTGTGTCCAGCTGCTTCGATGTGGCCATGAAGATCAAAGTCATCTTTTCTAACAGGGAGGTAGCGGGTCAACAGCCGAGACTATGAAAAAAAGCAATAAAATCCAATGAAAAATTGGCTGGTTTTTTAAGCTATGTACATGAAGCATATGAGGAAACAAGCCAAGACAAAATGGTAAAAATTTGAGTACCTGTGATCTCTGTTTCTCCCTGAGCTTCACTTCTCTTTCTACAAGTTTCTGTCTCCTGCATGTCTCCTCTTGCAGTCGTTTCTCCAGTTCCTCTCTTCTTCTACGCTCCTCCTCCAAAGCTTGCTTGCGAATCTCCATCTCCCGCTCCTGCACATGCCCCACGTTAATAAATGTCATCCAAACACAAAGTTTAGATTAGGTTTGGTTCATTACCCGATGCTCAAGGAGTCTCTGCTTCTCAACCTGGGCCTCTCGGAGTAAACGCTCCATCTCTTCAATCTTTGCCATGTTAGATGTGCTAGCACTGATGAAAAATGGAAAACACAAGCTGTCAAGCACAAGAAAAACTCTGATTATTTGATAATAGAGGAAAAGACACACACACAAACTAAAAAGGGTCTCATCCATAATTTGCAATGTAAACAAAACACTCCCAATTCCACAGCATGCTTTTGGCCTCATGTCTTGTCTCCTGTGAAAGACAAACAGTAAGACTACCAGCACTTGAGAAAGCTCACACAGAGAATCCCCCAGTGGGAAGCACATGGGAACTGGACCTAACTCTGCAGATATTTACCAGTGTTCACATGCCTTTTGTTTTAGAAAGAATCACAAAAATGCACTTTGTACTTTTTGATATCTAATAATTGACTGTTAATGTTTGTAAGGGTTAGGTGAATAACTAATAATTTACTAAAACTTTATTATTCTAACAGCTCAGTCTCCTCACAGTGGGCCCAGACTTCTCATTTAACAAAACTCACTGTAATAAAAAAAAAACCAAACCAATGCAAACAACTGTTCATGTAAAATTAATTTATACTGAGTTTAATTTTTAGATTTTCCTTTAAATAAGAAGGACAAAAGGCAACTGCAATAAAGTCATGTGTTCAGTCAGCATGAAGAAGCGCCATCTGTGAATGAAATCGCACAATTCTGTATATCTGTGTGAGTAGATAATTTCTAGATATCATGTCTCTCATCTGTCATGGATCATACGGCCTTCTCCAAAATCTTACACACTTACTTTTTTGCTCATTTCCTAAATGAGGTTATAACCAATAAACTTCTGAAACACAACAACCCATCTTCTTTTTTATTCAATAGAAAAACCCATTAAAATGACCTCTGCATGTCACCGCAGCCCATCTCTAACCTGGAGATGTTGTCTGGGGAGCAGGCAGAGAAACTGGTCTCCAGGCTGTCAGAACTGTCCACACTGACTGTGTCCGAGGCCTGGCTGGTGTCCGGGTAAGAGAAAGAGTCCAGGAATACGTTGGGCTCTGAGACCATTCTGCTGCAAAAATCACTTTGTCTCTGTCGGTCTTCATTCATGTGTGCATGGCTGTTGCCTGCTAACAGAAGAGAATACTGCAATAACAAAATGGAAATACCTGCAGATAAAACATCAAATAACAGCAGCTGAGCTGTAAATCTAACTAACTTTAGGTCCCTGATACCAGGTTTGGGTTAAATGTAACTTCCTTGCTGTGGTCACTGAATTTACTGCTCTGACACAGTGATAAAGTTTGAGGTTTAAAGCTAGGCAAACTACTGTTACTAAAACTACTACATTTTAATTTAAGCAAAATGCATCATTTTTTCAGTCTGACTCACTCTTAGCCAGTCGACGGGTGCTCACTTCTCGAGGTGAGAAGCTGAAGCCTTGTGGGATGACGCTGCCACAGCTGGAGCTTTGGGATAAAGGTAGGTGAGACTAAAGAAAAAAAGAAAAAGAACACATACTTTACAACTTTCACACAACTTCAAAGTACCCTCTCTTGCACATGTACTTCCTGAGAAGCTCGGGTGTTCCCGAGTCAGACAGAAACTAAGAATTCCTGATTGGGTGGATCATTCTTGAGGGACTAAAGTTCTTAAAATGAAAAAAAGGCAATAAAATCCCCTTTTCTGGAAGCCAGAATCCAAATGAGCAATGTCACTTTAAAAGTATTATTATGAGATTTTGCCTCTTTTGTAGTTTAACTGTATAATTTTAAATATTATTAATAATCATAAAAAATTAATACTGTGGGTCTTTGAAGATGACTTTGTTCCTATTCAGTAGATGAGTAACACATTTTGTCTGATTTAAACAAAGTTTAATCTAGATGAATTCAAACTTTAAGATTCAGATAAATTTAGAAAAAAAGCAGACCTTGGGAGGAAGTGTGCGTCCCAGAGATCTGCCATATGAGCTGAGGAGCTGCTGGCTCCTCTTATGAGGTAGGCTTTCACTTGGGTGGGCAGAGTTTTCTTTGTTGCTTCTTTTTCTTTCCTTCAGAGAGTGCAAGTGCTGCAGCAATCACACAAATCAAAGAGGCACAAAACAATATTAAAGGATAAAAACAACTGCAGAGAGACAGAAACTCCTGCGTGTAGAAATATAGTATCATTGCAGTGCTTCTGTAACTGACACTTACCTCTTTAATGCCTACAGGGTTGTTAGTGAAGGTCTGCCCATCAGATAGTTCTGCATACTTTCCTTCCAAAGACACTAGTTTATCTCTTTCCTACATAAAAAACACACTCCTGAACTTATCAAAAATAACTATTTATCACATCAGCACCCAAATGGTAAATAAGTTTACTTACCTTCTGAAGCATGATGAGCAGGTTGTTTTTCTCTCTCTGGAAATTCTCTCTTTCCTGCTGAGCCTGTAGAGTAATCTGTGAGGACTGTTTATTCAAAGTCATAATTCTTTCCTGTGAGAGATAACAAATGATGCATCAGACCATAATATATGTAGACTTTCTGACAGGTCCAGCAGAGACATGTTGCATTTTTGAAGCAGCAACAAAGCAAAAACAGGGAAACATAAAAATTCATTTTGTTAGGTTTCTGTTTCCCTACAACACAATCTTATGTTTAGAGATTGATCCAATATTTTGGACAGAAAAATACACTTAAAAAATTGTTAGGTCTTCAGTGTTGCATGCTTACCATTGCTGGTTTCTTGCAATTAGTTCAAGCTTTGTGTAGCAATTGTGCTCAATATTTTGCAGCTTTATTTTCATGCACAACCTGCAGTAAGATTAATAACAAAAACACAAACAATGGAGTAATAACTAAAGGAATAAAAAAGGGGAAATGAGTAAAAGTCTTACAAAAACTATTTAAAAGAGCCTACAGAATGTAGGTACTTGTTTCTTTTGTTTTGTGCCTTCTGACAGCTTGTTGGTTATAGGTTGTCTACTTTGACTTGACCCACAGAATCCCCTAATTGCCCCTCATTATTCAATTATAGAGTATTTTGCTGTGCCATATATTTATATATATTTAAAATACCTTTAAAATGGTATAGGTGTGTACTGTCAGTTTGCAAATTCTGCAGTCCTTTTGGTAAAAATATTTTTTCCTCGACTGCAAAAAGACACAAAATCTCACTTGAACCCTGTTGAGATTAATTTCTTCACAAAATGACATGCTAAAGTGATGCAATAGCAGCTTAACAGTGGTGTTAACATGCACAACATGCTACATGCACACTTGCAAAACATCACTGGGTATACCTTGCGCGTGACAGTAAGCTGCTGACACTCAGCGATCTCTTGCAGCAATTCTTGGCTCTGATTCTCATTTTCCTCATCCTGCTTAATTTCTCTTTCCAGCTTCTGAAACTCCAAATCCTCCAAACTTTTGGTCTGCTCCTCAGTTTCCTGAGACACACCAGGGGGGTCATGAAAAAGCTAATTAAAAGAAGTATGTGAAATAAACTTCAAATATGCTCTACATGAATGTGTTTGTATTTCAGCTAAGTATTTAATCATTGGTTTGTTTAGTTTTAAAGGAAATGTAACTGAAACTTATGCAGGAAGTTGTGTTTAAACTGAAATTATCACTGACAGTTTGTTTAGTCCTAACTGTGTCCACTACATGAGTCTGGATGCCAGCATTCTCTTTGCTCAATCATTATTACATCAACGAATACCTAATAAAAGCACAGGTTAGAGAAACTCAGCGAAAAACCTAACGCTAGAAAATTATGCAAAGCTTGCCATTTCTTACTATTTTATATATATTTTTTTGTACCTGAGACTTTTCTCCATTAGTTGTCTTCTCAGTTCTGTGCATTTTCCCCTTGAGTTCATCCAGCAGCTCCTTTTCTTTCTGTAACTGGGCCATCTCAGACTCCTGCTCTCCATCCAATAGAGCACATTCCACCTCTACCTGTAGAAAATGGCAACAAATGGTAAAAATCTTCACATTAGATTAATTATTATTCTGCCAGTCATTGTACTGATTTTGTAATCCAAAGATTATGAGCTGAATTTGTTATTAGTGCACACTGCTGTAAATATGTTGGCCAGTAGGTACCTGTTGTGCTGAATGGTATATTCATCAGGGTGTTATCGCCCACTGATATTGTAAAAACAATGTGAAAGAATGTATTATAGCCTTAACCATGTCCTAATTCTATCTATGTACTTGTTACATGTTTTACTTCACCTGATCGGCTGTGGTGCAAAATAGAAGCACAGTTATGTGGTGTCTGTTCATCTTTGCTGGCATTTTTTTCTCTCTACATCTCTACACTAAGACTTTGCCAGCAGTTTAGGAAACACTTCAAATTGACCTCAACATCTACTTTAGCAACTCTGCCTTCATTGTCTGACTCTTCCGCGCCTGTCTGGCATGAGAAAGTTTTGAAATCTTTTAGAAATCTTGACACAGATGGTGTATTCTACAGCTCATGGAGATTTGGAGTCATTATATGAAGTCATTGTTCCCTGATTTTCTATCCATGCCTTCAAGTCAGTTGTGGGTGGAATTCCTGAGCTCTGATTTCCACTGAAAATCATTTTTTCAAAGCTATATGGTAAACTCCACTCCTCAGACTAATCGACTAGTTGTGGGAGCTGGCGCATACTGGCTGCCGCTCTGTCTGCCGCTCTGTCGATCTGACACTTGCAGCTTTGCTTTGCTTTTGCTTAGTTTCCTGATTTCCTAAACGCTAGTCAGGACACTTGTTTTTCGCTCTGGTATTTGCAGCACCACTCTACTCTTGAATTCTTAGACTCCTGTGTGACTCACCAGCCTGCTAAAGTTACCAACTGTTCGGATTAGTAGGAGCTAACCGCTGCTACACCAACGGCTTTTGGAGGCAACCTACAGCTGACATGCGGTTCATTCTCGCTTCTGGTGGGATTTACCTCTGGTCTGTCCTCGCCTGGGTTCTCCATTCATCCATCGTTCTACCAGTGACCGGGATCCTCCAGTACTCAGAGGCAGAGCTCTTCCGACTCCGTTTTCAGCAGGCTGGACCGTCGCCATCTGTGCTTCACCTCCACTCGGACCGCGCTGTTTTTCCCCGGCGGAGATGCATCCACCGAGGTTCTCGCCGGAATTACCACTCGGACAACTCCAACCAGATAAAGTCCATTTGGTCCACATCCAGACGCCATCATCGGAATACCGGCCGGACCGCTGATCACAGTGTGTTAGCCAGCCTAGCTAGGTCGGCTGACCGTACTGCCATCTCCAGCACCGCCGTCAGTTTCGGCCTGCTGAATATCCGCTCACTAACTGACAAGGGCCATCTCGTCCAGGATCTCCTCGTTGACCGTGAGTTGGATTTTTTATGTTTGACTGAAACTTGGCAACAGCCAAATGACTTCGTCTCCCTGAATGAAGCTAACCCACCTGGGTTTGTTTACAACTGCAAACCACGTGACTCTGGCCGGGGAGGAGGTCTTGCACTGTTCTCCCGCGAGAAGTGGAGAATCTCGCCGGTCTCTGTCCCGGCCTCCCCGTCGTTTGAGTCTATGGTCTCAGTGCTGCCTGGCCCTGTTCCCACAATTGTGGCAACAGTTTACCGTCCACCTAAGCCCAATAAGGAGTTCATAAATGAATTTTCTATGTTTTTGGCTGAGCTCTCCTTACGCTCACCCAATATAATAATTCTCGGTGATTTCAATATACATATGGATAATGTCAATAATACTCTCACCAGGGATTTTACATTTTGTCTTAACAGTCTTGGCTTCCAACAGTTTATTACCGTTCCAACACATTCAAAAGGACATACTCTTGATTTAATTTGTTGCTCAGGTCTAATTCCCACAGGTTGCAAAGTTGATGTACTTTCCTTTTCTGATCACATGTTAATTTCTTTTGATGTTAATCTGGTTCTCTCAAAAAACAAGCCATCTCGTGACATGTCTTTTCGCAATATTAAGGACATTAACCTGGACACTCTCTCAACCGGTATTAACTCTCTACACCATCCTGACAGTCTCTTCAGCCCTGACGAACTGGTTTCATATTATAACAATAACCTCCAGAATCTACTCAACAACCTAGCCCCCCTGAAAACCAGATCTGTTACCTTCACTCGCTCTTCACCCTGGTTTACCCCCGCCCTCAGACAACTCAAAGCCAAAGGACGCCAGCTGGAACGCCTCTTCAGGAAATCTGGTTTAACTGTTCATCATCAAATGTATCAGAACCATATGACCCACTACAAAGACTGCTGCAAACACACCAAATCCACCTACTATGCAAATTTAATCAGTTCCAATGAAGGCAACACCAAGGCCCTATTCTCTGTTCTGAAAACCATCACCCAACCACCCGACTCCCTTCCTCCACACATAGCCTGCTCTGCATTCTGTAACAGCTTGATTTCATTCTTCACCTTCAAAATTCAGAACATTCATCAACAGCTCGTTCCAAAGATCTCCTACAATCCATCACCAATATTTCCCTCTCTGCCTCCTTCCCTCTCCCTTTCTGCTTTTACTCTTCCCACCGTCTCTGCCATTTCCGAACTAATAAGAAAATCCAAATCATCCACATGTCGATTAGACCCCCTCCCAACCATCCTTGTGAAAGCATCTGCGTCCTCACTGGCACCTCTAATTACCCACATCATTCACTCCTCCCTCACCACTGGACTGGTTCCCTCACTGTTAAAAACAGCTGCCATCACCCCTACACTTAAGAAACCTGGTTTGGATACCAACAATTTCAATAACCTCCGTCCCATTTCCAATCTCCCATTTATTTCAAAAATCCTGGAAAAAGCAGTTGCCTCTCAGCTCCAAGCCCACTTATCCCACAACAATCTGTATGAGCATTTTCAATCTGGTTTCCGTCCACTCCATAGCACCGAATCCGCATTACTTAAAGTCACTAATGACCTCCTCCTGGCAGCTGATTCTGGTCTCTTATCTATTCTCATCCTCCTTGATCTGAGTGCGGCCTTTGACACCATTTCCCACTCCATCCTTCTGGATAGACTCTCCTCCATCGGCATCACTCACACCCCCCTCAGCTGGTTCAAATCATACCTCTCCGGCCGCACTCAGTTCATCCAGTTGAAAACATTTACCTCCCAGTCATTCCCAGTCACCACTGGTGTGCCCCAGGGCTCTGTCCTTGGGCCCCTGCTGTTCCTCATCTACCTCCTCCCCCTCGGTTATATTTTTAGAAAACACCGCATACATTTCCATTGCTATGCGGATGACACCCAGCTCTACCTCTCCACCAAGCCGAACTCTGCCCTCCCACCATCTTCCCTCACAGATTGTCTTCAAGAGATTAAATCCTGGTTCACCTCAAATTTTCTTAAACTAAACAGCAGCAAAACAGAAATTTTACTAGTAGGCACCAAATCCACTCTCTCCAAATCTGACAGTTTCTCCATTCCCATCGATGATTCTTCCATTTCCCCCTCCCCTCAGGTAAAGAGTCTGGGTGTCATCCTTGACAGCACTCTGTCTTTCACATCACATATCAATAACATAACCCGGTCAGCATATTTTCACCTTCGCAATATCAACCGCCTCCGCCCCTCCCTCACCCCTCACACCTCCGCCATACTCGTTCACAGTCTTGTCACCTCCCGTCTCGACTACTGTAACTCCCTTCTGTTCGGTCTTCCCCAAAAAACTCTTCATAGACTTCAACTGGTTCAGAATGCAGCAGCCCGGGTCATCACAAGAACCGCCTCCACCCATCACATTACCCCTGTTCTGCAGCAGCTCCACTGGCTCCCCGTCACCTACCGCATCCACTACAAAATCCTGCTGTTCACTTACAAGGCCATCCATCACCTCGCTCCTCCCTACCTTTCCGATCTCCTCCATGTTTCCATACCAGTCCGTTCCCTCAGATCCTCCTCCTCCATCCACCTCATCGTCCCCCCCGCCCGCCTTGTTACCATGGGGAGCAGAGCTTTCAGCTGCTCTGCTCCTCATCTCTGGAACTCCCTCCCCCCAGACCTCCGTAACTCTGATTCTATACAACTGTTCAAATCCAAACTCAAAACACATCTGTTCAAACTGGCATACTCACTGTAATATTTCACACTGCTTTTATTATGTTTTATGAATCCTTTTTAATTTATGAATGTATTTATTGATTTGTTTTATTCTTGTGTTTTATCCTGGAAGGTGACCTTGAGTGTCTAGAAAGGCGCCAACAAATAAAATGTATTATTATTATTATTATTATTATCAGATTCTACCAGAACATCTAAAGTTAAATCTGCTTGGGAGGGTGAGCTGGAAGTAACTCTGGATGATGATTGGTGGGAGGAGGCTCTTACCGCATTTCATACCAGCTACATCTGCGCTTGTCTCACCCTCATACAGTTTAAAGGTTTTTTTATACTATTCACTTTTCCGAAGCTCAACTATCACAACTTTTCTTCCAGCATTACTGACAGTTGTGATAAATGTTATGCATCTCACTGTAATCTTCTGCATATGCTTGATTCTTGTCCACCTACTTACAGTTTTTTGGCTGTAAAGTTATTGAGACGCATAGTCAAAAACACTTCATTTAAATATACAACCCTCTCCACACACAGACATATTTGGTTCTCTGTCAGTCAGCTTCAGGTTTTATCAAGGCAGCGTTTACTCTTGCTGGAAATCAAGTAGTACTCCATCTAATATCCAGTGACTTCATGATGTAATGGCTTTTCTCAAGCTTGAAAAGACAAATCACTCACTTAAAGGTAACTGGAAAAGGATTTGACAAGTGGTAATTTTTCACATTCTTCAGTTCTTTGTAATTTCTTCCACATGGTCTAGCTCCTGCTTCTTTCTGTTTGTTTATTCAGTTTATTTTTTCCTGTCTTTTTACTGTTTAATAAAAAAAAAAGCTAAGACATGAACATGGCCTGTTTTGTATTTGTGGTTTGTTCATGTAAACACTTCCTATATGAATGGGTGAATTTAGCCTGTGAGTGGACAAAGTCACTTATTGACCCATCTGTGGAACAGAAGAATGTGATGCATTTAAATTTGTTGAGTGGTATGACAGACACTCACTGGGCGAGTTAGTACTTTTCTGATCAACAACACTGTGCTTCAGGCAGCTCAATCAGTTACTTTTTCCATCTCTGATAAGTGAGCTCGGCATCCTTACATGACCCAAAAGTCTTCAGTTTATTTCAAGCTCCTCAGGTGTCAGTTGTGTTTACATATTTCAGTGTGCTGGCTACCTCTCGGAGAGACTCCTCCATCTGGTTCTCCAGGTCTTTGATCTTTTGCTCCAGCTCCTCTATGTTGTTCAGAACTTGAATTCTTTCTTCCTCTATGTGGGTTACTTCCTGTTTGAGATGCACACACTCCAAGGCCTGTAATGACATCAGGAATGCAAATAAATACCAGGATCTACATGAACCTTCAAATTTAGTGAATTATCAAAAGTGTTATCATTATCATTATGAATGCAGACATTAATTAGTAAAAAATGCAACTGCCTTCTCAAGAAGAAGTTCTGAGTATATATATCTATATCTATATATATATAGATATTCGTTTTCTACAGAATTAGACAACAGCAGCTGCTGTTTTAACTCGTCCAAAACAGGATCACTGACAACAAGTAGAGGATTCTTTTCTACTGTGTATAATGGAAATCTGTATCAGTGTACAGCAATGCCAGTCATGCCAAAGCACTCCCACATATTGCACCATCTGTTAAAGTCCTACAAGCATTCATTCATATTTGTGAATTTATTTGAGATACATCAAGTACTCTTCTTTAGAGAATTCAGGTGGATTGTTAGACAGAGGCTCGTGTGCTCAGCACAGCTTGAATTTATAGTTTCTCAGAAAGCTTGTGAGCACTTTTCTTTCTGCACACATTACTCTGAAGAATGCAAGAGATGGAAGAAAAAGTATTTGGAGTCTAAACATCTGTGACAATTGACACAAAGCAGAAATTGTGAGTGCAACTTGGAAATTAAATTTTATAAATGCTACTTTTGCTTAGAAATTGTCCCTCTTACATAAAAAGTGATTATTAGAATTTAACTACATCTCCTTCACCTGAGCAGAAGGTTCAAAACATCTGGAAAAGCTAATTTCTTTGCCATGCAAGTATACGCACATTCTTCTATTTACACATCCGTGCACATCTGTGCATGCATCCACACACATGCACACACTAATTCTCTGTGGGATAAAGTCATTTCCTGTTACCCCCTCCTTCATAAGTTTAAATGGCTCAGTGCCGAAACAAAGCTGGGACTTCTTCATTAAAACCAGACACAACGTTAGGTTAGTACTGCTCTAGAGTGGAGGAGGTGACCTGTCTGAGAATAAAAATGACACTAACTGACACTATATTATGTATTAAATATGATTATTTACTTGTGTAGTATTGCCTACCACTGTACCAAAAAATAAGAAAAAAAAAAAAGATCAGGTCAAATAGAAACATCAAAGATAACCATTATATCCCTGTTTATGTGTCTGAACAACCCACATAAACAGGAAATGCACAAACTGTTAACTGCAACTCTTACAGTACTTCTGATGAAAAGCAGAACAGTTGTCTAGCAACACTTTACTAGTAGTTCATGTAAAGACAAATACTCTGGAAGACACCATGAAACATGTTTTTTTTTTTGTTTGTTTATTAGAGTTTCAAGTTACACAACTTCCCCATTTTCTTCAACAACAATTTAGTCTAAACCAAATTCTAGATAAAAGTAATAAGTTTAAAGTTTTTAAAACAACAATAACCTGTCAAACCCTACCTCATGTGCTAGCTGTTTTCATTATGAAAAGGTTAGACATTATGTTGACAGTTTCCCTCATACAACTCACATACAGACATCTTGTATCCATAGAAACATAACCTACACTAGATTTTAAATGTACTTCTTTAGAAATTTGGATTGTAAATATGTATTTGAAATGGGGAGAAATATACTGACATTGCCACATATAAACATACAGGAGTAAACAAACTATCAGCAGTCAGATTAACTGCATTCCACAGGAGGGGAGTAACTCATTAGTCTTCACCACGGCTTTCACTTCTGTGAATTTAAGGGCACTCTGTAGTAGGAAATAATACTCAGTTTCAGAGTCATAGTTTTTTGAATGGTAAATCATTGTTGCCCGTGGTGTGTTGAATAGCTCTCAAATAGAATTAATCATAGGCATTCACTGCTTTATAGTGAGTGGTCAATCTAAAACTGCAATTATCAGCTAGTTGCATGCCTCCATGCAGACTGGCTAAAGTTGGCATTTATGTCTATCTAGACTCATATAGTTATGACTTTATTGGATTGCATTTAATTTATGTTTATAGAGTGGATTCTGCACCACATCATCACAGAAGTTTGTGCACAAATAGGGAGCAGAAAGTACTAATCTTGGTATTAATTACAAAGGGAGCTCCTAAACTTAGATGACAGGGCAATTAACTGTAACAACCACCAAAAAATATGAATAGAAATTGTTCAATACTAAAAGATTGTTGTTTGTGGATCCAGGCCAGTGAAAGAGTCTAATCTTGTCCTGAGAGTTTCAAAAGGTAGCAAAATCTCTGCAAAGCCCAGTTTGCTTGTTGTGACTACAATATAAAATACTAACCAGTATCACTAACATGTTTGCATCTGGTTTTCAATCATATTTTTCAAAGTTTAGTCGGATGTCTATCTCACTTTGACATTTTAAATTTGTCCAAAACATGAGAATGTGATTATTAAACTGTTCACCTTTATACTAATTCTTGTTTGGTCAGAAGTCTGCCCTTTACACTTACTATTTCATGTTTCTCCAAGTTCATTTAAAATAAATTTTCAACTACCATACATAAATTGTGATATCAGAATCGGTGTAAGCAATCATGTAACTTACTGGGACACTTGAACTGAGAACAGCCATCACATCTGTGCTTTTCCTGCTATAACAAGTCAAAAGTCTCCTTGGAAAAAGGCCTCATAACTTACATTGTGTTGGATTCTGCCTACGGCTGTTGTTAATGTTCTGCTGTCATCAGTCAAATTTCTAATGAACATGTATAATTGACACCAAAGTTAGCAAGGCACGAAAATTCAAGCAGTTGGTAAACATATGAGAACATTTCACAAATACTCTAAAATTTCTGTAAAAATATTGAGACAGATAAAAGATACCTAAAATAACATTTATTAAATATCGGAGCATGCGTTGGTTGAAGCTTACTTTGGCTCTGTGATGTGTAGAGGGAGAGGGGGCACTGCTGTTCAAGCTAGTAGCAGGTGAGTGGGACCTGGCTTCTCTGTAGCTGCTCTGCTGACGCTCTGGAGCAGTGCTGCTGGGAGAGTCAGAAAACACAGACTCATCATCTGACACCTGCAGCTTCTCCAACTCTTTATTGATCTTTTGCAGGTCAGAAACAGCTGAGACCGCTGGTTCCCTTGCCACCTGTCCCATCCCAGTGCACAGGTTTAGGATGGTCTCTAGACGCTGACATTCCTGCACAGGAAATGATTAAATAACAGTGCATGAGTGCTTCTCAAACAAGACCTTAAAAACTGTTAAAAGCATTAGACAAAGTTTGATAAAACAACTCACCAGTCTCTGAACTTTCTGCTCCCTGAGCCGCTCATCTCTCTGGTGCTGATGGTAGTCTCTGAGCTCCTCTTTGCCATTCAAAGAACTGATGCTGCCCACCCTCTGTCCTGGACTCAAACCACTCTTACCAAATGACATTCTTCTCTCTCCAAAGCCCAGATCAAAGCATGTCCCATCAATATCTACACCCAGTGAGCTCAAAGAAACCAGACTGGACCTCCTAGGTGTACTGGGCATGCTGGCTGGTACTGTCACATCTGGTGGCTGTTCCAGGGAGGAAAGACTGCGCCGCTGTCCTGCTGAAACTACCCCTCTGTGGGAACCTACAGAATGACGTAAAGGCAGTGACAAAGCAGGAGGATCTGCTGCATTGTGAAGCCGTGGCAAAGAACGACTGTGCATTCCCAGGCTGTTTAGGGAGCCAGTGGAGTATTTCCTCTGTCTTGAGTCTCCTCCAGGTTTGCCTTGAGAGTAGAGTCTGCGGCCCATTCGAGGGCTGGACGGCACACTGGCTGCTCCACTTTTCACCCTGGGAGAACGAGGCTCTCCATAGGTGGAGAGCAGCGAGATTCCATCTGCTGTGTTGGAGAGCAGAAGACTATCCTGGGACTGGTGGCGAGAGTGGTAATGACGGAGCAAGCCGTTAGAGCTGAGCTGGCGTTCGCCCTGACGTGGGGATGGGGGCACGCTGTTGCTGGTGATGTAAGAAAAGTTTCTAGAGGCAGATGGGGTTCGCTCTGTATTACTGAGGATTGACAGTGGTCTTGTGGACTGGGTTCCAACAGCTGGAGGCACACTGAGGTACTTGCGGCTGCACTCTGCTGCCCTTAGGCTGGCTTCAAGAGCACTCTTCCTGCGCTGTAGTGTCTCCATCAGTTCCTGAAGCTCTGCCTTTGAACGGGAGCCCCTCAGTAACGTCCCCCCCACTGAACTACTGTTGCTGTGCTCAGTCTTCACACAGTCTGTGGGAAAAGAAATAGTTGACAGAGTATAAAACATTCTGCCCCTTTTGCACTTTGTAAAGCAGTCAGGTTTAATGTAAGGGAGGGGGGGCAAAAAGAATGTGCACTCATACAACTCTGAGCCCAATACAAACACTGGCTCAATCACTGGTTAAGTCTCTTCTAAAAATGGAAGAATGCTGGTGAACCAAGACGAACCAGAATACATCATAGTCTTGACTGCAACAGCAATCCTGGAGACAGCCAAATACTAGCGCAAGTAAAGTAAGGAAAGTGTCTGGATCAGAGCAGAGCAGAATAAAGAATGCAAATAATTAAAGTTCATCTGATACTACATCGTTTTATGAATGAATTATGGGCCTTTACAGTGATAGCGATGATTGACAAAGGTTGCTGTGATGTTTAAATGTGGTTATCTCTTAGAAGACTGTAAAAACGAATTGTCCCTCCATAAACAAATAGCTGCATCATGATTACGATACTCAGTGTAAACTAATATACATATTAGCTGATGAGATGCCCCAACTCCCAGGTCACAGTAAACTATCCAGATAACTCAATAAGCCTTCTTCATGAAATTCCTAACAAAGCCTATCCTGCAAGTTCTTAGCCACGTTTCAAGCCATTCACTTTTTTAACGCAAGAGATCTGACTAAAAGGATATGACATGTTGACTACATGCTGTTTATCTGTACATTATTCATAGGTTCATTAAGGATTTGTTCAAATACAAAAATAAATCTGTCTTACTTGAACCGTAGCCCAGTGTGGCGACAGCACTTCTTTGAGGAAGCATCCTGTTCATCACAGTGAACCCCCCTTCTCTAATAGATATGAGGAAAGGATGCAGAATTCAGCTGGGACCTCTGCATGGAAAACAGAAAATCAATATGAAAATCTCAATACATGGAGAAACAGACAGGAAGATGTCTTTAAAACATTGTGTCTGTGCTTAGGCTCTATTGTAGACCAGGGGTAATTGACAAATGTCAATAATTTAGGAAAATATTTAAAATAAAGAAGCAGAAAAATTATGGTATGTTTTAAGAAATATATAGAAATCTTGAAAATGTTTCACACAAACACTGTACACTCTCACATTAACAGATTAACAGTACCAACCACCTTTACTATGTTTAGCACATTTGTAGAAATAATTTGTAGAACTCAAATTCCAGAAAAGTTGGGACGTTTTTTAAATATGAACAAAATAAATAAAATCTTCAAATCTTTATGTATGTCAAAACAGGATATACATAACATAACAGATGTCTAATCTAAGAGATTTTACAATTTTATGCACAAAAATGAGCGCATGTCAAATCTTACATGGGGCATGATTATCATGGTGTAGCATCTCTTCTTCTTTTCAGAACAGTTTAAAGATGTCTGGGTACCAACTGCTATATTATGTATGTTCTGTTGTGAAACAATATTGTCTCAAGGTATTTGAAGGTCTTTTAGCTTTCATTTTGTTCGGATTTAAAGAACGTCCCAACTTTTCTTGGGTTTGGGTTGTAATTTGTGCCTTAAAATGCATAAAAACTGAAAATAGTATCACCAGCAAAATCTAATCACTTGTTCCTTAATCTACTTAATCCATTTTTGAGATTTTTCTAAAAAATTTATCAAAATCCATCCATAACTTTATTGAGTTACGTTGCTAACAGACAGACAACTTCCCACATTTCAATCGATAAGGTAATGTTGAAAGGAAGGAACTTGGAAGTGAAAGTCTACAACATGCGTTAGAAAACCGAACTGGAAATACAACTAATGACATTTCGTTGAATAACAGTCTGTCGCCGATGTTTATTACTGGCATAGTGATTCCTACGCTCTACAACATGATCAAAACTAGAACTATGCAGTTATTTAGGAATCCAGATAGGATGGCTCTAACATTATTATCATTAATCTAGACTAAATGTATAACAACCAACAGACATGTAACAGGTATCCTTAAACATCAAACTGTTTCTTGAAAAACTTTACAAAAAACCCTCAAATATCATAGTAAATGCTGTCACAAGGACTTTCACCTTTCAGAAAACCCAATTTAATTTTCTTTTGGAATACCAGTCAACACCTAACAATCATTTAGCTTTCCTTCCTGAAATGCTGCACAAGTATTCTTCCAACACTGAACAACAGCATTGTTTAACCAAGAAAAAGATTACTGCTGATTGAGACTGTGGTTCCTCAACTTATCCTTAAAATTCCTACAACACTACTTCAGTTTCAGTACATTTTCCAGATGTGCACATTCTAAGGAACAGAAGAAGAAAAAAAAAACTTTCCAATAGGCTAAGTATTACAACAGATCCAGAGGAAAGTTTTTATGTCTAACCCAGTGTCCCCAATAAAGTCTGAAAAGCAGCACTCTGCACATTAATGATGTTTTAGTCCCAGACTCATGACCATGCCATTGAAAATGTTCCCTCAGAACCCCATATTCACCGAGGCAGCACCTAGAGTCAAGGGCTGGGCAAACCTGGACTGAGGAGTCCTGCAAGTCATGCTTAACTCATTAGTCCATCAACAACTGTATGTCAAATTTGCTTATTTCTTTTCATTCTAAACTATCTCAACTTTTCATTTGGTTCTCCAGTAACATTATATTAGTATTCTCTTTTTGGAACAGAGTTCGGATCATTATGAAAACAATACTCCCAGCCAATCCCAAGCTCTTCCAGTGAAACACTTTGCTGGCCAATGGCGCAAAAAGAAGAAACAATAAAGCTAAAATAAATAAATTACATTCAAAATGACATCCATCGCTTAATAAGCCTCCACACCACAGGTCATAATTCAGAACAATCGTTTGGATAACAATCATACGGATATCATCAGCAACAGTTAGATTTTCTTAAAGCAGACGTTGCTGTTTCCTGAATCCTCACACAGCATACACACAGCAGAGAGAAAGACAGAGATGGCTGATCTAAGATTTTCTGGTCCTGCTGTCTGGAGAGAGGGCCAACAGGAAGGAGGGTATCCTCTTACACAGTCAGACATCCAGTCAGCATGAGTTCATTCTCCAGACCTGAAAAAAAGAACGGGAGAAAAACCACAGTCTCAAGTGAAGAGCAGGACGTAGGCGGCATCTCCCAGGTCAGCAGGATGGTGCACATCATAAATATGCAAGGAGATGTTAACACTTGGAGGAATGACTACTGATAAGTCGGTTTTTATCTAACATGTGGTAACACTCAGAGATATTCTCACACTGCACAAATCCCAGACTGTAGCTGCCTGACATATCAGCCATTGTTCAAACAACCAGTATATTTATTTATTTTTTATTTCCATCTAATAACCATCCAAACTTCTTATATCTCAAAAAGTCATAAACCCACCAGATGTGACGACGGTGAAAAGTTAAACAGCCAAAATGCTGAAGTAACACTGATAAAACTTCTGATTTGGCTCAGAAAAAGTTTTTTTTTTCTCATTGTCAGTGAAGTGTAAGTGTTTGTGCAGCAGTGAATAAATCCTCACTGCACAACTGTTGATTTAAAAAAAAACATCATTGGCTTTGACAAACATTTTTGCTTTTGACAAACTTGTTTTACTTTTAACAATAGATGAACAGTTTAGTCATAATAATAATTGCTATATTAATTCCTAAAATCTAAACCTTTATCTTCTAAAAGGTCTCATTTGTATGTCCTCTTTTCCTGGCCCCTGGTCCCCACATAAAGAAATAAAAAAAAAATCTGGACCCTTCCCTGAACTGATCTTAGTCTGATTATCACTTATTCTTTGTTTCAGTTATGTTTTTAGAAATGTAATAGTAATCCAAAGGTTTATGTCTCTGATGACAGCAACTACCATGCAAATTCAGTCACTAAATAATTACAAAGTTTTTTTTGTTTTTTTTGTCATATAATCTTGAGTAGTTGTAATGTATTGCAGCAGTATTTATAGACATTAGCGTAATGATTTAGCCTTAAATAAGACCAGAAAACATTTAACAATCTTTTGCACAGTCTAATAAAAACAAATTCCCATCTTGTTTGTAATGTTATGCAGCATGCACGTAGTTTAGACGTTAAAACAACAGTGCGGAGTAATGTGCAGGCTGTCACAGTCGCGTGACTTCCCCGCAGCATCACTGTTTGAATCGAAAAACCACTTTAGGAAGTGAACTCACTTGTAAATGAAAGAAAAGCGACTGACCTTTGTTTTCAGTTCCAGTTACAAAGTTTAAAAAAATCGCAGTCGAGCGTCTGGTTGTGCTTAAACTGAAGTCCTCCTTCTGTCTGAAGCAGCAGAGTAAAATCTTCCCATGACAAAGGCGCAGACAGGAGACCCTCTCCCCTCCCACCTTCAACTCTGCTGAGATTTTTTCTCCCCAGGAGGGAGTGGGGGGCACAGCTGGTGTGTTTACTTTTCTGCATGAGGCCCGTTTGCTGCCCCTCTCTGGTTGGGCAGAGAACTTCCCATGTGTAGGGATGAAATTAAAAATAAAAAGCTGCATTATCATAACAAGTTGAGACTTTAAAGAAGAGTCTATATTCAATCTCTAACCAAGAGATTTCTTTCACTTAGTGCCCCCTCCTGACCCCTGATCAATATCATGTGACCATTAGATCATATTCCAACATGGAGACCCTGAGTGAACTACTCTATGTGTGTACATGTCATGTGACAATGCCCATTCTGCATGTTCAAACTCCCTCTCAACCACATCTGCTGGCGACCATCTCTGGCTGTTTGGTCAATTTGTTCACAGGAAAAATGAGACTTTGCCAGGTTTTCACCACACAGTGAAGCCCTCCCACATTGTGTGTTTTCTACAGAGTAAAAAGACAAGAGAAGGCATTACTGCTCAAAGTTGTAAAAAAATGTTGACTTTTAGATTGTTGTTTCAGCAGTATGTGTGGAGGCGGGAGGAGGCCCCATTGCTTGTGTTTGAAACAGGGCCAACCTCACTCCCCCTTGAAAACTAATAGTAAAAGTACCATAAAATTCTTAAAGTTACTGCAACCTGGTGCATATTAGTCAATCTGATCATTATGTCAATAATGATCGCAACAAGGAAATATAATGCATGAACAAGCAAGTAGAAAAGCTACTTTTGCAAAAAAAAAAAAAAAAAAAAAAAAAATCCCCAGAATCCCCACTGAAAACCATCCTGAACCATCATGCAAAAAAACTCCAATTACATCATAGGGAGGGGGATGTGAAGCCTGGACTACATGATTACTTCCAGATACAGAGCTGGGGTCTTTGTCATTAAAATGCGCACACACTCACAGGTCTGCCCACCCCTTCTCCCTCACATGTTCTTTACAGCTTCAGGAAAGTAAAATGACACATATGAATCTCCAGAGGGTCTCATTTGAGAAGTGGGACACTAAATTTATAGCCAAAACAAAAGTCTGATTGTCAAAGAGTAGTGGAATGTCACCCCACTTCCTGTCTAAAATAAATAATTTTTTTTTTTAAAAAGTAAGACTTGAAAGTAGCCACACAAATCTCCTGCAAACTGTTGCATGTGCAGGCATTTTTTAAACTATAGACTGGAAACATGTGTAGGGGATTCTGAGTAGAGGCTGTGGAAAAAGTGGGGACGAAGGTAGATGGATGGAAGAGAAATTGGTGTCAGATTGTGGAAGAGGGTATATGATCATCTCTGGAAATTGTTGGGAAGTCTGAGTCATAGAGTGAAAAGTCTCCATAACATGGGACCAGCATTGACTGTAAAGTTTTGGCATCAAATGTAAATCTATGCTTATTTTCTTCAAAATAGACTTCAACATTTTGTCCACTCCTCTTTCATTTTTGTCTGATTTAATTGAGTTTTTCCAAGTTCAAATGCACTTAGATGTATGTTTTTATTAACAAATATTTCACTTTTTTGGGGGCTACATAAACTTCCATTTTAACCTTTACATATAAGATGCTTAAATTGAAAGTTGTGAAATTCCTCGAAGTCGTTCTTGCAGTTGGTAATGGACAAAGGAAACAGCCCCAAAGCTTTCCAGTTTGTGAAAGCCATAAATAACCACATCATGGCTGTTTGCTGAGTTTATCTAAATGAGCATACTTGGTTTAAGTGGAAAATTAGGTTAATGTCAACTTAAAACCACAAACATGATGCATGAGTTGGTTATAAAACATGTCGTTTATAATTAGATGGCTGCTATATCATGTTGGATAGATTTTTTGATAATGTTACTGTTTGTAATGTAATTGTAATTCATCCACATTCCATAGGTACACAATCCACTTAAATCAGCAGCATAATTATAACTTATCAGACACAAAATGAGCAAACAAGTGCACAGCACAATAAATGTATGTTTATCTTTATTTTAAAGGAACAAAAAGTGGCAGAAACTCCAAGTTTAATCAGTTTTTACAGTATGAAATGTACTATATCCTGATGATGATATTATTAAACCATCACTCAATAAATTTTCCAGATAATATTTTTGTCTTGATAGAGCTCTTTGTTGGTAGATAACTTCTGATTAACTACTAGTGGTTTGCAAGTGTCAAACCTGAAGTCTGGTACGTGTTTATGATGAACAAAGCTCAGCTTCAACGTTTTTAAATCCATTCATCTCCAGGTTACTGGACTGTGGCCTGTCATTTCCCTCCGCAGGGGGCTCTGCTGGTTTCTCCTCTTGTTCTATTTCAGAACCTGGTGGTAAAGTCCCACCACAGACTTCTGCTGCTTTTGGCTCACTGCCTGACTGTTCATCTTGTGCTTCAAACTGCGGTGACTGCCTGTTGCATTTAGTCTCATGTTGTCCCATCTTGTATGAGGGAGAGGGGCTTACATCTTTGTCAAGCTGATGTTCAACAAGTCCTGTTCCATTGTATCTGTGTGAAGCTGTTCTAGTCTCCACCCCTGCAAGAGAGATTTGTGATACTTATCATGCCACACTGGTAGCTAATTTATTCAAATGCACAACTTGGGTTTTGTGAATTTGCACATTTAACTCCAAAAATTCTTGTTTCCATGTGTTTGTTTGCAGGGCTTCTCAGGAGTATTTTAGATTTGGTGCAAACAGTACCACCCTGTGGTCAAATATATACCATTTTTCCAGTTGCTTGACTCAAGTAAGGCACTTCAGTGTGGAGATTATGGTGTTTTACTTGAGTATTTCCATTTCATGCTATTTTGTGATCCTCTGTATTCACTCTACTGCAAATTCCCTGTACTCCACACTAGAGCCTGACTTCCTCTTGTACAAAATCACACTAAAACTTTTAAATCTAAAAAAAAGCCTTAAATTGAATTGTCTTGTAAATCTAAAAAATATCGTGAGTATCTCACTTACCTCTTCGTCTTATGTAGTGAGGCAGAGCTACAATAATGGTGAATAAGACAAAAGCTGCAGAAGCTGCTGTGCTCCACCGTGACCTCTGCTTACTCCGTTCATCCACACCTACAAAGCACATTTCTTTCATTGAACTGCAGTTTTTTTAAACTGTAATGATCTCCAGAGAGAGCGAAAGAGAGAGGGAGAGAAAGAGAGAGAGAGAAAAAAAAAAAAAACCCTAACACTTACTTATTAATGCAACAGTAATGTTAACTTTGGTTTGAACAATATGTCTGCTCTGTGAGCCTGAGAAGGTGCAGGTATACATCCCAGAATGCTCTTCACTGTCTGGCTTGTTAAGCAGAAGAGAGCCATTCCCCAGCAGAAGCAAGTCTTGGTCCAGTTCAGCTTGGCCCTCCCACTCATTTATTGTGTGTCGGGTTCTGTTGTCATATCTCAAAATCAGTGTTGACTCAGTAGACCAGGAGAAGGTCCATGTGAGGGAGAAATTCTGGAGACCGTGTGGAGCAATGCATGGAATGGACAGTGCATGCCCCTCTTCCTGAGTTATACTGTCTTAAATAAAAACAGACACACACACACAATTGGCTTTTATTCACCCCAAATCATCCTTTTTGTGAAAACTGTGCTGTATTTGAACAAAATTCACCTTGATTCTTCCTAGAGGCCGTCCAAATTTGAGTTTTATCAGCTGAGATGAAAGAGCAAAAGTAGGTATAGTTGGAGAGATCACCCACAATCCTCAGCATGCTCTCCACAGTGAACAGACCCTTGTGGTCTGTTGTTTTGATTGTGGAATTTTCTAGACTTTCCTGAGCTGAAGGGGGGTCTGTAGCCCATGTCACCTGTGGGACGGGGTAAATGTTGTGAGATGAACAGGTGATTGTCTGGTTAGTCATCTCCATGATCACTGACTGGATGAGAGCTAGATGGAAGTTAGAAGACAACAGTGTAAGAATTTAAAGAGATATGAAGCAATTTGTTGCAGCTGCAACCAAAAGTAAACATTATACACGATAAACTACACTATTTTAAAATAAACAGCGTGCAATTATAAGTGGCAGGGGAATCAAGTTTTATGTTGATTGTTCACTTTTTGGCACAAAGTAAGACATTCACTTGCTCTGCAGTAATGCTGGCTTTTAGCAAAACTGCTGTTTTAAATTAATCTCCTGCAGATGGTGCTTTTCTGCTGCACATCAGTGCACATCAGTGCCCTGGCTCTCTAGTCACGCAGCCAGTTAATGGGGCTGATAGCTAACATCACTACATTCTGCTGGTTTACAACTAAAGGCGGAATAAACTCTTTTTAAATTACTTTTTTTCCGCCTCAGCTTCCCTTTCGAAAGGCTGCTTAAAAACAAAAATCTTACTAATCTCTTCTGTAATGCATCAACATTCATTTGGTAGAGATTCTACTTCTCCATCAAGCCAACACACCTCAATACTTCAAGAGAGAACAAAGCATAAGGTCTTCCTCATTTTATAATCATTTATAACATTATGCAATGGCACAATGTAAAACGCATCCTCTACAATATGCACTAAATTCAATCAACACCTTTCAAAAACAGTTAAACCAAAAACTAAGTATGATGAAATGAAAATATTGTTGAGTCCACAGAAGGAAACTCAAAGCAACTGAAGCTTTAAGCTGCAAAAACAAAACAAATCAAATGCAGAAATAGCAGCAACATTAGCCAAGGTTAAACCAAGAGCTTAGAATAACCTTAAAAAAGGATTTTTCTTTTTCCTTTTTCTTTTCATTGTCAAAAAACCTCTCAAGAGTTTACGACTATCTAAACCACAAACATAAGATTGAGGAGGAAACTCAGGGTTCACCACAAGGTGCAAACCAGTCATAAAACTCAAGAACAGAACATCTTTAGCAGTAAGACTCAATGGTGTTTATTGATGATATGTCACAAGACAAGCAGAGATTAATTCAGCGATTTGATGGGATATGCTGTCAGCTCAGATTAAGCCAAATCCAGCAAAGCTTACTAGCTGGTGCATGACAGTTGACCCTGTCTGAACCCTTTGTGCAACCCTGGAGTTTTGAAGGTCAAGAGGTGCAATAGTCTGCAGCGGTGGGAGTCATCTGATCGCAGTCCAACTGATCTAAATGTTCCCTGCTAACACTAAACTAAAGGCAGAAGGACTGCCAGCCAAACAATGACTAAATACCTCTTCAGAAAAGCCCTGGCAAAGCATCATGAAGGAGGATAATCATTTGGTGATGTTAACAGGTTCCAAATTTTAGGTGTGTGAAGGAAATATTAAAATAGTGCATGTTAATCATGTATGGTTATGCTTATTTTGAACATTTCATTTGCACTGTGAAGGTGTTTCTAAATATTTTAGTAGTTGCTGTTCAGAACAAAACAATAGCAACAAAGACCTTGATTTGAATCTTGTTTGTAGGGTGATTATTAACCATTAATAGCTCACGTGACTATTAAGACACCAGTAAAAGCCAACGTGCAGGGTAACAGTGGAAAAAAAAAGTTTAAATGTTCCACCTTGCTTTAATGAGCTTAGGGGTATTTCATGAATGGAAACTCTTACAACTGCATTTTACCCATTTAAGCTTTAGCTGGCAAGAAAAGCCAAAACCATCATGTAAAAAGAAAAATATTGATCAACTGAAAGTGACGTTACATCGTACAGACCTTTTACCTCCAGGTTGACAAACATTTCCTGGTTGCCTTTCCGTGTACTCGTGTAGCACTTGTACCTGCCTTTGTCCTGAACTTTAACCTTCCTGAGGAGCAGGGAGGCATTGCCATGAGGGATCTGTGAGGTAAATAAGCATGTCCTTCCACTGAAGTGCTTGTTCTGGAGTCCAAACTGTTCTTTGTTGTAGTAGTAGCTGTGAACTGGGATTTGCTGCTTGTACCAGTGAATGACCACTGTGCCGATGGGTCTGAAGCTACAGGGCAGGATGCAGTCATCTTGGATGATACAGGTGACATTTGCATCTGGTAATAAAACTGAAAGGGTACAGTTACTCTTCAATTTTGTTTATTTTATACACAAGTCTGAATAAATTAGCATTATGCTGATTAGCAGTGAGGTATCTGACCACTTGACCCAATAAATAATCGATTTTCAAAAAACATTTGGGACACCTGACGAATACAGGATTATTTATGCTATTATCAAGGGTGAATCCGAAATGATGTTTTTAATTAGTTACAGACTAATTACTGTTACAAGATATTTTCATGGTGTTTTTTAACATTTTTTTTGTCGTATTTTAACAATATAATATCAAGACAAGTGAACACACATCACATTACTTCCTGTATTGCATCAAAAAATATGTAACTGTTTTTAGCTTCCGAATAATTCTGCAGTTAATTTTCTGACAAGGATTAAAAAACATGAACATATTTAACCTATTTTAGTCTCACTGTACTGGTCATCAGTAGTATTAGTTTGTTAAAAATATGCTTAAAAAATTATATTACTTGTTTTTAAATAGTTTTGTACTGAAACAAGATAAGAAATACTTTCCCAAATACATATTATCATTACCTTCTAACTCTAGTAACAACAAATACTGGTTTATTTGGCTATCACAGTATAACAGTTTAAAGCATTAGTCAGTTCTACTTCCTTTATTACGAATAAATTACTTAATAATTACTTAATAAGAGTAACAATAATTACAATACCTTTTGAGTCTGTCCATGATGATTTTTCCAAGAAAATAAGCAGCATAAACACAATTCCGTGTGGCTCAGTCATGTCAGAGGACCTGTGCTGAGGTGTCGAACCTGCAACAGTGTTTGAAGTTCATAAGTGTGAGAACACTTAATGTGCAGTGAGCCGTTTCTGTGTGATTCCACTTTACATCCTTGCTAACACTAATGAAACACTGACTAATTAACCAGGCAGGTGAAAAATTAACCTGCCACACTGTGAATGCTTAAAGAAAAAAAAAAAAAAAACACCTTTGCTGAAACAGTTCACAAAAGCACGTGTGGCATATTTTTCTCTTTTCATTCTCACATTTTTATGCCATGTTTACTATAAATGTCTGTTCAATTTTCAGATCTTATTAGTAAACTTGCACAGTTCCTTTATTCTCATAATGTTGACTATTTCGAGTTCAGATGATGCTGTTAAACATCAGAGTAGTTTTTAGCCACTCTGCACATCTGGTTTTTACCCCATGACTGCTGGTTAAACTCCTGCTGTCTGTGACTCTAAAAAGGATAAAGAAAGTATAGAAAATGGATGGATGGATGTATATCTGGAGCAAATTTTCATGGCTTACGTTAAACTCTCTCTCAAACATGATATAATAATATGATTTGAAAGTCATCATAGAGTAAAGGGAGATTGGACTTTAAAATAAGTTGAAATATGTCAACAGGGATGGTCTTATCTTAGTATTATTTTAATGCCCTCTAGAGGGCACAGATGAGAAATTACTTCCACACATTAATGCTGCAGGGTCACATGTACGAGTCAACCAAGGTCCATGTACATAATTCTTTAAGATGGCACTGCTCTGCCCTCAATCAACTTTAATCCCAGATTAAACGAAGCATGTCACTTGTGTCATATTGTTTTCACAGCTAAAAAGAGTAACAGGCTCAGCAACACAGCCTGAAAATTTACAATAAGAATGAACAACTTTAAGGAGCATGTACATGTAGTGTGTTTGGTACATACAGAAGGTGTAAGCACTGAGTCTTTGTACAGTGACAGTGGTCACAATCATCAAACTAGCCTGGTGAACTGTAAGTGGGGTGAATTTAAAAATAGCTTTTTCTCTCTCATAAATCCAGATGTTGTGTAGTTCAATCCCCTCATGTTTGATCAGTGTCAGTCAGCAGCAAGTAAACTAAAAAAGCCATAGAATAAGGGAGGTGCTGATTCTGTGTTTTGCATGTTCATATTTGCATGTTTTGCTGCAACAGGATGCTATTTGTTTTCCTTCTGCATTTCAAAAGCTGCAATCTGTCTTGTAACTTTTAACCCAAACTAACTAAACAAAATAACAAATATATCTTTAGTTTTTTAAAAAAGTTTGAACCTTTTTAAAACCCTTTATCTGAAATACTGATCAATTCTCTAATCCTGGATGCAGGGAGTACAGTGTTCAATATTTATAGCCTAGAAGTCACTATTGATATATACTTGCATATGTCTCCTCTTGATGCGATCATTTGCATTCTCTCACTACCATGGGGTACAACTTAGATGGGAAAATCTTACAACATATAAAAGTAGGCTACGGCGTTTTGATTTTTATCTGCTCAGATAGATGAATAAATTGCTGGTTGTATTATCCGCTGTCCCCGCTCTGCTGCCTCCAGTTTGTAGGTTACTGAAAGATTTCACCACCCACAGAAAAGAAGATTAGAGAGGAATTAATGGTATTCCTTTGTCATTATAGGGACAAATTGATATTTGGGTTTAGTTCAGAGGGTGGAGACAGTGGCGAGTCAGAGCAACGCGTTGTGTCACATAAGAAGAGGGATGGCACAGTGACAAGCAAACTTAGCCAGGAGGATGGCTGGTCATTGGAGCTAAGCACTGGATATCTAGTCTGATGCTCAACATGTTACAGGAGATGAGAACACAGGATAACGCAGATACAGCTTGGTGTTTGTGTAGCATTACAGAATGAGTACTGCCGGGACATGGACGTGTCAGTAGAAGACGGGGACAGCTGTGGCATTCCCTGGGCGAGACACTGAGGAGGTGGGAGGGACGTTTGGGTTCCTCTTGTATTTCCAGCCCCTGCTCAACCATGAGATTGGCCCTTCTGGCCTTAAGACTGATGTGCTTGGCCTGGTTGTGGCCTGTCACTCAGCTCAACAGCAGCACTTTCCCGAATAAGAGGAGACACAAGGAGTTGTACATCGGAGAAAACACTAAAGTAAAGCATGGAGGGTGAGCAAAAGAGGCACTGATTTCCTGAACTGCTTTAGTGATTCAAATTGACCTTTTGTCACCTTTATTTTTGACTTTACGGAAGGGTTGTTTTGATGCTACTTTACAATGCTGTCACAAATGTGCTTGCATAATTAATCACATTGATTCTATTAATATCGCAATGGATCAAGGTCAGAGTAGGCCAAGCATCATGTGACATGCACCGATGTAGATATTGCTTAAAAGTTTTTGAGCTAATTTATGGTAAAATAGTAGTTTTTACTCAAATAAACAGCTGGTTTGTTTTCTCGAAAATACTAATCAGCTCAGGGGATGTTTAAAAAAGCCCTCACGATATTTTTGACCCAGTTACAAGTGCTAGTACCCTGAAAGTAACAGGACTCATTTAATTTGGGCCAAGGCTTTTAATTTAATCAGTGCTAAAGTCCAATTTGTTGTCCCCGATTCTGCTGACCAGATGTCAGTTCTGTTTCAAGTGTGTGTCTGGGAAAGTGTTAGAGTGTAAAACATAGACAGATAGAGATTTTTAAGTAAGCTGTTATCCGTAAGCTGTCTTTTTGTTTTCCAGACGAGTGGACCTTAAGATGAAAAAGCTGGACAGCACCAAGTCTCTCCTTATTAAATCTGAGCAGCTACTTCGGATTGAAGATCATGACTTTGCAATGCGCCCAGGCTTTGGAGGTTAGACCATTCAACTCAGTTTTATTTAATAAAAAGTCAACACAAGGTATTTTACATTTAAAAAAATGCAGCAACTTAATTTGAGCAAATACACAATGACATGCAACTCATTCATCCACCTATTCTGTTATATTTTAATAAGTTTTCCTGACAACTCAGTCGGGTTAATGTAGGTTATTGTGCTGGTCTTTAATATTATACACCCTCCCCACATGAAAAACCCCATGATGACCTAGATTGTCTGCTGCATGAGACAGCAATGGATGCAACAGCAGTGCAGATAAAATAATCTCAGCTGTGTTACTAATGCTGTGCGCACTTTCAAGCACAGGTCACGATAGCAAGTAGATTTTTCTCTGTCTTTTCTTTTAAACTGTTAATTAAAATTGTTGTGGTCCACAATGCAGACATGAAAAAGTAGGAGTCAAATGCAGGACAACGGGGCAAAAAAAAGGGAGGCAAATGGAATAATTTAATGAAATTATAAGTGATACAACAGCAGGATAAACAAGTGCATGAACCAAACCATAACAACTAAACACAAAACTGACAGTCTGAGCAGAAGCTAACAAAAGGAAAAACCAGAACAAAAGTATTTATACTGATGGACTAACGATGTATGAGAGGAAGGTGTGACAATTAGCACCTGGAAAGCAGGAGTGTCAGTAAGTCAAGAAACGAAAACTAACAAGAACTCAGAAGGGACAGACACACAGAGACAGAACCAATTTCATTTAGGAAAATGTTTTCCATAATAATGGAATTGTTTCTAGAAAGGTGTGTCCACACAAAACCACTAAAAATGCAGTAGTATGCTGAGTCTGTAAGCGTAACACTGCCACAGAAATATAACAAAAACAGTGAATAAGACAGTGTGCACATAAACTTGTGGGATATAAACAACATATGAAGAATATGGTGGGAAATAGAGCTAAAAAAAAAGTGACATTTGTGTGGACTTCTTTTAAGTTGTTTCTACAGAACAAATGCAACACTTTAATCTGCTGCTGTTGGCAGGGTCTGTGCATGCAGGTTAAGGCAGAGGGGCGGTGTCATCGGTTCAGGAAAGATGTGTAACATAGAAAGTTGTAAACATAGAAAAACCTACCATGTGTCCTTGTAAACATGGGCTAAGGAAATATGACAAGACTAGAAACACCAGAAAAACAGAATGAAATTCCATATATAATAATGTACAAAAAAACACAGAAAACTTTTGAGGAACCATTTTTTCTTCCGTAAGAAATGGGCTATGAAAATGGTTGGAAAGTTCTCTCAATCCTCTCATTGGATGCTGTTTGATTGATTCCACATTAATGCATATTTTAGAAAAATGTAAGTAAATGCAACAGACTTCCCAAAGTGCATTTCTATTTTAAACAGAACAAACCTAAATCCAACAATGACCAATAAAAGCTATTAGAGAAATCATATGTGGACACACTGTCATGTTTTGATTGAACCGAGACCCAAATTATCAACCCAGAAAGAACACTTTGACAAAACTTTAAAGGGGGTCAAAAATGTTTTTATTGCACAGACAGTTTGAGCAAAATGACAAAAGTCATCAGGGTAATCCAAAGAAAGGCTAAAGCAGGCAGCGGTCCTGGGCAGTTAGATATTCCCATCAACCTGAAAGGTTGGCAGCCATCTGGCACTGAATGGTTGTGACCAGTCCTTAAATACTGAAGGGGATGATGATGATAGAGTGCATGTGTGCTGACATGCCCCAGGACTGCTGCTCAGCTTCTCCCTGAAAGAAGGGAAGAAGAGAGCAAAAAAAATATTACAGCAGGAACCAACAAAAACATGAACTAAACTGAAAAAAAAAAAAAAAAAAAAAAAATCTTGGGCAGATGGTAAATCAAAATCTTGATATGGGCTGGGATATACTTGCTGTTAGCAACACATCCGTTACTAGCTTATGACACGCTATGAAACTGAGGCCACTTTCATTGACCTGAGTTAACATGTCGTGTGTGCGAGTTACAATACTGACTTGAATGCTAGAGGTGAAAAAAAAGCAGGAACACGAGGTCAGAGGTAAACACAAGAGCGCTTATCAGACTGTGTTCGCAACTACCAGCATCTTTATGATTTTTTCTCCCTGTTGCACAGAGACAAACATTGGTGACTTAACAGTTTGCAACATATTGGTAAACTGCTGTTTACGAAAATACCCTGGAAATACATGACTGGCAGATTGGCCTTTTCACTATTTCAGAGTCCAATTGCTGTGCACTGCCCCTCGCAGTGACCTCCAGTATCAAGCATTTTGGCTGTCGTACAACTGTCATGCTGCAGCAAGTATATATACAGACGGTACAGAACATTGATGTGCACATTTGTGTACACAGCAAGTAGATCCCAGCCCTAAAGACACAACAAATACCAAACTGTAAAAACAGAGACTGTCACTAGTGGGGTGGTTCACCAGTGTTTAGAGAGGTAGATTCGGGGCTTGAATACCCAGGTTCAAACTTCCTTTTTTAAAATATGCCATATGTATCTCTTTTTTTTTATCTCCATGCATTTTCTCAAGTGCACATTGTAGCACTGTTATTCATTGACAAGCTTGCATATCTGTAAAGCATGTTATGTTTATATGTTTATATGTGACCTACATTCTAACCATCCTGTAGCCTGAAGTGCACATCCCCAGAAAATTTCAACACAGAAAAACACAGTTGAAGTTAAATATAATTACGTACAGATATTTATTACCATTAACTTAGCCACTGTTGTAGTCACATCAACTTTTCTTGACAGCAACCTGTTGCCTACTTATTCTAGTCCAGTTTATCCTTTGTTTACTCATGCTTGATTAGCTCAGAGTAATATTATGCAGAGGCTTACAGAAAACCAAACACAAACAAATAGCACAGATGATACGATGTTTGGTACAACTACCCTGTCTGAAAATAATAGCTTCACTGTCACTGGTTTAGGCTACTGGGAGACCGTAATCTTGGCATACTGAAAAAAAAAAAACAATGAGCAAACAGATAAACAAACTAATCAAAATAATCCAGTCTCTGCAAAATGTTCGGATCCCGGATAAGCCCCCAGTTACATTACAGCATGGCTCACGGGCCTTTAAATAACACAAAACTAGAAAAGAATTTAGAAAATTTTGGTTTATAATGTCACAAAAAGGTAACCAAGTTAAAAATTAAGTGTAAGTAAAACAATACAAGATGTGCTACAGCACATCTTGCATTGTGTACACAGTGGTGTAAATTTTCGACAAGCCTCTGCAAGGATTCTTGTATTTACATTTTCAAGTCTATGCACCGCCCCAAAACTCTTACACTATTACTGCAAGTCGAGTAGAGAAACAATGGTTGTGATATTCTATTTCAAAAGGCTTAAATTTACATTTTAACCAATGTATTTACATTTTTACATAAGCAAGGCTAAAGCAGGCAGCTTCCTACATAAAGACCTTACTGTACTTCCTGGGTTTCCTCACTCCAATGTAACTCCTAACATTTTACTATCAGATTGCAGCTGTAGCCTGATTGTTTTCAGTACTTTACTTCATTAGGTAATAGCACTGCAAGAAAGGGATGTTTATAATTCACATTATTCACATGCACATTCTGTCACTGAATGATGACAAAAGAACCCTTGCCACTCATATGTCACTATAGATACTTATGTAATTACACAAAATTGTGGTTTTTCTTACAATCTTGCCATAATTTTGTGGTATTTTAGTTACTTAAGTGGCTATTTGGCTTTATCCATGCATGCAAATATAACCTTCCCAGCTAAGATGAACCTCATTGTTGCAGTGCCCTCTTGTTCATTTCACATTATTACAGTAAGCAGCTCAGCCAAGGAAACCAGGCAGAGACCCGGTTTTCTTTTTCTTGTTCTTAAATTTTAATAACCTTCAAACAATTAATGAATACGTGTTTTGTTATGGTTTTTTCGCACATGTTTTTAACTCCATGGAAAATAAAAATCAGCAGATAAATAAATACTAGATGGATAACCAAATATGACCAGTGACACCAATTTGTGGGCTTTGTGGTGTTTTATTTTAATTGTTTATTTGAATGGGACAGTGCATTTAACCAAACATACAATTTTGCCACAAATATACCCGATTTAGCAAAGTGTTAATTTCTCTCTGTTGTCAGTGAAACACATAACAATATCAACAGTAATGCAGTATGAAAGAATACAATTAACTTAGCAGCAGTGAAACAGTGTAAGTGACAAAAATAGTGTACAGTAAATAAAACCTGCATCAAAGTCCCTGTACTAAAGTGCTAATGTTCAAAGTGATATTCAAGACAGAATATGTTATAGGAAATTATAAATTAAATAGGAAATGTCATTTTCTTATGATAAAATAGCTAACTTTTGCAAATGAGAATCTTCTTAACTGAAATTTTGGGGGTCACCTCTGAAGGCTGATTTGGTACTGTTGTCTTTGTGTTGTGTTTTGTCTTCTGGGTTTCTTGGAATCGAGCTTCTGCCAGGTCTTTGCTTATTGCCATCTGTTTCATCTGCTTAGTACCCCTGCCAGTATATGGGCTCCTTTGTTTACACTTCTTGCCAAAGTTTCCAAAGTTTCTCATGTCTGTATGTGTATTTCTGTGATAGAATATGTTCTTCACTGCATTTCCTGCACTGCACTGCTTTTGGGTTGACTTTGGTTGTTAAAGTGTTGCTTTTGTTCTTCATCTGCCTGCTTCCTGTCCATGCCTCCATTTGGGTTTTCGTCTTAACTGCTCATAGCAGTTTCTTTATTAATTTAAGAAAGACTAAATCAAACTGCAAAAGCAATTTATGAAAAAACAAAAAACAAAACAAAACAAAACAAAACAAAGAAAACGATACAGTCTTCCTACATTTGTAAAACGTGAAAGGGTAAGTAGCATCCAGGTGATGCTAATCCAACACACTTGATGAAATAATTATTATCAGCAAGTGTGGGCTCAACTATGAAAAACAATTTATTATTATTATTATTATTTAATTTTTTTTGTTGTATGTTAACACAATGCCAAGGAAGATATCAGCAATGACCATAAAGAAACAATTGCTGCTCATCAATCTAGTTCTATTTCCAAATAACTTAGAATTACTTATTCTGTCATGAGAAAAATTATTCACCGATGGAAAACATTAAATTCATCTGCCAATCCACTTGTAAAAACCCAATAACTACAATTTCATTCTCTATATTCCTCAGTTAGCATGGTAAATGTTAAGGGTTTATGCCTGTACAATTTGAAAAGAAAAAAACAAACAAAACAACAACAATAACAATAACAATAACAATAACAAAAAGAACAACTTGGAATATTTGCCAAATAAAACCTCTTTGGTCTTATGTCTCTTGTATAGAAAGATGAGACCAAAGTGACGATGTTTGCACATAATGCACAGCACCATGTTTGGCAAAAATCAAATACAAGCACAACGGTGAAGATGTAATGAGTTGGGCTTTTCTTGCAGTAGTAGGACCTGTACACACTACATTCATTGACTGGACCATGAAATCCTTTGTATACAACAGTATTCAAGAGTAAAATGTGCGGCCATCTGTCTGACTGCTGAAGCTTGGCTGAATTTGGGTCATCCAACAAGACAGTGATTCCATGCAGAATAGTAAAACCAAATGGCTGAAAAAGCAAAGAATCTCGTCTTTATAATGGCCTAGTCAAATTCCAAACCTTGACCTTATTGAAATGCTGTGGCAGGACCTCAACCGAGTTGTGCATACATGAATGCCCACAAGCCTCAATGACTTGAAGCAACATATGAAACAACAATGTAAAGAAAAGTAGGCCAAAAATCTTCTACAAAAATATGAGACTAATAGAATCATACAAAAAATTAAGTTATTGCTGCTAAAGTTGGTTTAAAAAGCTTCATAATTATAGATCGTTCTTGTTTATAACACACTGCTTGTTACATTTTAGGTTAATTTTTGTTAGATAAATAATAACATGGTACAATACGTATGTTGTGTCATTGATCATCTGAGTTCGCTGATGTATTTATTTTAAGTGCTGGTGACGACTAGATTATTTTTCCCACCATGTCCATGTCAAACCCTAGATTGTATAAACTCTAGAAAGATGGGAAGTAAATGTAAAGCATCTGAATATTTTGCAGCATCTAATATGTGATCATTAAGCAGCAGA
Source organism: Melanotaenia boesemani (assembly GCF_017639745.1). Lineage (NCBI taxonomy): Eukaryota > Metazoa > Chordata > Actinopteri > Atheriniformes > Melanotaeniidae > Melanotaenia > Melanotaenia boesemani. Next base: position 9,100,665 of record NC_055696.1, read on the forward strand.
CTTTGATCCATCCACTTGCTTGTGTATGAACCATTATCTTTCAATATGACTCATAAAGGATTTAAAGTTGTTGAAGGTCTACAGTATTTGTTATAGTTTATAATGAATACAACCATGTTTCAAAACCTGCATAATGTCAGAGTCCTCACTTTACCCAACCCATCCCCCCAGGCTTTTTTTCCCCTCTGGTTTTTGTAAGATGTGGCTTATGCCTGAGCTTATAGCTGAGCAGTGGGATTTATATATGCACAGCCCTGGCAGATGGATGGACTGATAATTTGTGAAGGGTGCACTTCAACTACTACAGAAAGCTTATCTGTTATTTCTGACTTTTGACAGGTTCAGCTCTTCCTGTGGGCATAGATGTCCAAGTGGAGAGTATTGACAGCATATCTGAAGTCAACATGGTATGCACCTTTGAGACTCCTGTTATTTTGAATTTTATAATTTTGTTTGTTGGCCTTGAAGTATGTATATTGGCTTTTTAAATTAGTTTTTTTGTTCCTCTTCAGGACTTCACAATGACTCTCTACCTGCGGCATTACTGGCAAGATGATCGCCTGGCCTTCCCCTCTAGCAACAACAAGAGCAGAACTTTTGATGCACGCCTTGTCAAGAAAATTTGGGTTCCAGATGTGTTCTTTGTCCATTCTAAACGTTCCTTTATCCATGATACAACCATGGAGAACATTATGCTGAGGATTTATCCTAATGGTAGAATTCTCTACAGTGTCAGGTACACCACGCTACTTAATCTGAGAACATGTCTGCAATTTGTCTGATGACCTAAATGAGGGTTCACAGTCAGAAGCCCTTTAATACACAGAGAACACATTATATTGTTGTGAAGACACCATCCCAGTTACCCCGCTGTTACTCTCTCTTGCTTCTTTGCGCTGACCAAAAAACTTATTAATGTGTGCTCTCAAAAATCTTCTCAGAATTAGAGGAGACTACATCTGTTGTGATGGCTTAGAGGCGTATCAAATCTGATCCTTCTTTGACCCTTTTTTGCTCTACACAGAGCAACAAAGTGCAGCTGAGGTAGAACATGTTCCACCTGAAATAGTTGATATGAAATGGCATATGTTTCAGGACTATTACCGAAGCCAGTAAAATTAGATCATAATCGATATCTGGACCATCCGTTTTTGGTTTTTTGTTTGTTTGTGTTTTTTTTTTGTTTGTTTTGTTTTATTTAACGCTGATACATTTACAAAACTTTTAAATTGGAATTTGTCATTTCTGAATTCTTGGTCGGAAAACCAATGGGAGTTCCCCACAAAGTTGGATTTCTGACTAGAAAAATTGGAAGAACCAAGCCTGACATAATCCAACATATCTGCACATAGTGATAGCAGCAGTAGTGAACTGTTATCACTTCTGCTAGTTTGTGTTAAATTAGTCAAACACTGCCCAGCCTCTACCAATGAACATGTTGCTTTGGTATTTTTTGGCGAAAAATATATCGTGTTGCACTGTTATTAGCTTCAACTGCTGGTACCAATATAACCCCCCTCACAGACTTCTGATACCAAAATCATGCCTCACCAGTAGGCTTGTAAACAGATAAACTCCACTCTATGCTCAGGAAATATGTTAAATTATAAAATCGTCCAATAACTTATGTTGTGTATTTGTTTGATCATGAGAAAGATAAAGAGAAAAAATTTAAGCTACCCGCAAATTGTCAGTTGTAAAAACCTGCAGTTGCTGGTATGAGTGTATCCTTATATATGTGTTATGGGGTAAAATGTGATGTATTAGAAACTCAAAGGTCGGAAAAATCAACATGTTCTTGTTAATCTCTTATAAATATTAATCACCAAAGGTGGTCATTTTGTGATTTGGAGGAGAATTTATATTATTAATGTCATACATTATTGTTTCAACCTTACATGCATATAACTTTAATCAGTCCATTTCAGCCCAACTTTAAAGTAATTAAAACATTTTCGAAGGGATGGCAGTCAAGATGCAAATGGTTGATATAGCAGGGAGCAGCATGCAAAGTTTGAAAGCAACATTAAGGGGCAGTCTGTAAGCTTGTGAACTGGATTTATCATATCAATTTCAGCCACAGATGTTGACAATATGGCATCCTCCCTGATGGTTTGCTGCAGTCACAAACTGTGGCAATCACAGATATGCTCTGAAACTCACCCTTTACCATTGCTGATGCTAATTTTTTTGCTGTTATATATATATATATATATATATACAGTATATATATAATGTGTGTGTGTGTGTGTGTGTGTATAACTGTGAGCTGTTTTTTAGGGTCACTGTGACTGCGCTTTGTTCAATGGACTTCAGTAGTTTCCCTCTGGACACACAGAACTGCTCTCTGGAGCTGGAGAGCTGTGAGTATTAAAAATTAATTGGGATTTAGCTGCTTGTAAATACCTTTTCAATAATTTAAAGATGCTGGAGACATCATCTTGTACTATAATTATATTTATGCATATAACAGCTGGAAGGGAGACACATCTGGACAGTGCAGAGTGCATTTCTACACTTTGTGAGGATGCAATAACCAGCATTATACTGTATTTTGCAAGGAGTAAATAAGTCACTCAATAAATCCCACTCAGTTCGTAGTCATGCAGGGTTTACTGGAGATTATTTTTAGGGTCAAGGTGACCTGTTTCTGAAGATTTTCAGGGTTCTTTTTTCTTTCTTTGTCTTAAATTATTGCCATCATGGTCCCTAATCTCAGATGAAAGTTGAGAGTCCCATTTCGGAGAACTCTCTTCTCTCCACTGAGAAAACATCCATGATTCTTCTAAGAGAGGAAATATGTAAAGGTACCCACCTCCACCCCCTTTTCTCCTCTCTTGAAGATGCTTACAGTGAGAACGACCTAACGCTCTACTGGAAGAACGGGAACAATTCATTAAGGACTGACGAGATCATGCTCTCTCAGTTTTTTATTGAAGACTTCCAGGCTTCCTTTGGGCTTGCCTTCTACAGCAGCACTGGTATGTGAGGCTGGGGTCTTGGGGCTCTCTCAGCTGTACCCATTTTGGAAACAACTAGAGATCTCCTGACCCCCACTTTTTCATGAATAGAGAAAGTTTGAAATGTTTATGCTTTTGTTTTGGCTTCCATTTTATCCAATTGCACATTTACTTGCGATGCCTTTGGCTTTAGATTAATGTCTATAGAAGAGAAAAAATCAAAACTAGGCATTTTTGGAGGTTTTCTATCTCAAACAGTCACTTCTGGTTGTCTGTCTTTACAGTAAAGTATTAGTTATATTAAAGGTCTTAATATGCTGTCAGGTATTTTTAGATTAATAGTCTAAGGAAATTAGAATTACGCATTAATATTTACACCACTCGTACAAAGTAACAACCAGCACTTGATAAACATATGATGAGCTCCTCACCTCTCCTCACAATGATGACTCAGCATTACCCCTCATTGGAGAAAGGTTTTGATCCACTGTGATGAAAAGAAAAATCTCTCTTATTTATTATAAATAAATTCTAAAATGGCATCTCTATGAAAACTTGTTCAATAAAACATCCATGCTGAATGAAGACTCTTAGGTTTTAAAGATGCATAAAAAGAAGTCAAGATAAAATGCAAGAAAAAAACTGCCTTTTGTCAATAGTATCAGAAGTTTATGCATTTCTTCTGCAGAGTTACAAGTTTTAAGCTTTTTGGAGTTGTAAGAACACAAAAACACTGCAATAAGCTTGAGACACATCAATCCTTGCAAATAATCTCTTTTTCTTATCTGTTTCTGAGTACCATTAGTATTTTATTAGGTTAAGAACGTATACAATCTTCTGCAGGTATCTGTTGGAAAGTTTTTCAGATTTATGGTTTTTGTTTTTTTGGATGACACTGGGGATGTTACCCCGCTTCCTGCCCATCCCGCACCACCTTCATTTCTCTCCATTTTTGCTCTGCTTCAGGTTGGTACAATCGGCTCTACATAAACTTCCTTCTGAGGAGGCATATCTTCTTCTTCATGCTTCAGACTTACTTTCCTACCATGCTGATGGTGATGCTGTCCTGGGTGTCTTTCTGGATAGACAGGAGGGCTGTACCTGCCCGTGTTTCTCTGGGTACTGAGACAGTTAATCAGTATTTCCAACCACAAATGGTGGTCCAGCTAACTTTGTTGGACTACGTTTATGGCAGAAAATGACACTTACTAGCTGGTATAATTATTATAATCATAATGTCATAACACATATTTCCATTTGGAACTGCATTATTTTTTACCCAACATGCTGTGTTGAAGCTGGGAATTGGGCAGTTATTTAAGGTTTTTATTTTTTACCATCACAGCCCAAAGATTTTCACTGGGATTAAAGATGAACATTTTATTCTGCTTACAGTAAAACCACCAAATGTAGCTCCACTTTTATTTGGGAAACGTATTGATGAGAATTTTTGCCATGCAGCTTAAATCCTTTCATGACTGGATTTACTATGTCTGTACAGTTCTGCATTGTAAGGATTCTGACCTGCTGACCTACATAATATAATACGTGTTATAATCCATCCAAACTTTGTGAATCAACATTTTTGGTACTCAATTTGTGCTGTTGTTTTTGTGTATACAGGCATTACCACGGTTCTGACAATGTCCACCATCATCACTGGTGTCTCAGCCTCTATGCCACAGGTGTCTTATGTCAAAGCTGTAGACATCTACCTGTGGGCAAGCTTCCTATTTGTCTTTCTGTCAGTTATCGAATATGCTGCTGTCAACTATTTCACCACAGTGGAGGAGATGAAGAAACTCAAGAATGCAAAGGTATTCCCTACTTTCTTATAGGACCTTTTTTAATCTTTAGTGAGTCATCTGCAACATCACCTGCTCTGCTTTCACTGTGTTAGATTCCCAGCTCCTTCAATGCCACCCAGGCTATGGCCTTTGATGGGTGTTTCCATGACAACGACATCGACCTGACTTCTTTTCAAGAGGTTGCCAGCACCACAAACACAGAGAGAAACACTCAGTCTCGAAACTCCACCATCTCTGCACCCACAGAGGGAACCAGGCTACGCCGCAGGAACACTTTAAAATACAACCTCAGCTTCATCATGAGCAACAGCTACATGATCGACTCGTACTCCAGAGTCATATTTCCCTTGGCTTATCTGCTCTTCAATATCATTTACTGGAGTATGTATGCATAGGACACAGACTATGCCACAGAACTTTTTTTTTTTTTAAACTTCACCATTTTACAGACTGTAAAAATCTTAACAGGATATGACCTTAAGTTTGCACAAAGTCTGCTGCTCAGCATAGACGTCTTTCATGATGTCTTACAATCAAGAAACTAAAATCAGCTGTTGCAGTGAATGCCTGTTATTTTTAAGAGTGATTATGTGTGTCTTTGGTATGCATGTTTTATAAGAGACACATTCTTAACCAAACAAAAACACTCATATATTTTTATTTCAAGTTATTTCTTCATTTGACAAAAACAACAACAACAACAAAAAAAAACATTCCAAATTTTAAAACATTTTAGAACATCATGAATAATAATTGTATGCTCTTAATGATGTGTGTCTGATAAATTTGGATCTTATTTTACTCTTTGTATTTGGGGCATTTCATGTTTATTAAAATTGTTTATTAAAATTCAGGGATCTTGCCTAAAAACGTGGCATGTACTCTTGAGGTTTTCCAATCAATCAATTAATCAGTCACTTTATTTATATTGCACATTTCGCAATAAGATGCTTTTTAAAGTGCTGCACACAAAATCAATATACCACAATAAGTTAATAAAATCACATCATAAAAAATAAATAAACAGCTAAAATAAAACAAAAAAATAAAATAAAAGACACAGAGGACCACACAACTCACGCAGTGTTAAAAGCCAGTGAATGAAAGCACGTCTTATGATGAGACTTGAAACACTGCATAGTGGGGGCTGGGCTGATATGGAGGGGCAAGGTGGTGGTGCCGACCACAGAAAAAGCCCCGTCCCCCCTGGTTTAAGGTCTTGTCCTAGGTACACATGTAAAAACTGGCCCTCGGACCTCAGCGCCCACACTGAAGTATAAATTTTGATGAGGTCCAGGATTTATGGTGGGGCGAGTCCATGTAAAACCTTAAAAACAAATAAAAATATCTTAAAATCAAACCTAAAATTAACAGGGAGCCAGTGCAAAGATATAAGGATCGGGGTAATGTGATCATGGTTTTTTGGCCCTTGTTAAAAGTCAAGCAGCGTAGCAGCATTCTCTACTAACTGCAGCCGGGAGAGAGATTGTTAACTGATACCAGCATAAAACGCATTGCAGTAGTCAAAAACATGCATAACTTGTTCAAAAAGATTAAAAGATAGAAACAGTTTCACTTTTGATAAAAGAAGATAATAAAAACACTATTTTAAAACACCATTGATCTGTTTGCCAAGTTTAAGATCGTTGTCTATGGTGACGCCACGGCTGGTGACTTTGGGACACATAAAGTCATTAAAAGGTCCCAGGTCAATCAGGGCTTTACCAAACAAGATAATTTCTGTCCTTTTGTTGTTTAGTTTTAGGAAATTCTTTGTTAACAGGCCCCAACGTCACATAGACAGTCAAGTAAGGGTGTCAGGGGGGCAAAGGCTGTTCCCTGATATAAATTTGGCAGTCATTGACAGTCATCGGAAGCAGGGCAGACGAAGAGGTGGAGTCTCCCAGACTCATGGAGAAAAACCTACCCAGTATGTAGGACTCAAACCACTCCAAGGCAGACCCCCTGACACCCACATAGTCTTTCAGGCGGTTTAAAAGAATTGTGTGGTCAACTGTGTCAAAAGGAGCTGTAAGGTCTAAGAGCACTAAAATGGCAAAATTCCCAGAATCAGTGATTAAAATTAGATCAGAATTGGTGATTTCTAAACATATTGATGGTACTCCTCTTTAAAGAGTTGATAGAGTTAAACTCTAGTATCTTTTAAATCTGTATTAATTTAATGCAAGTTGTTTTTTCAGTTTCTATTTGTAGTGTGTCTTGGAGTGTTATTAACTCCTCTTTTCTTGAGCAAAGCAGCCTGATACTGCTGAGAGGACTGTGTGTAAGTTATTCAACAGACACCTTCTCATAAAGATTCTCATGCAAAGATTAAAACTCCACAGGGGCTCCTTAACATCAGTGTGATGCAAATGTGCCAGATTTAACCTGAAATGCAACATTAAAGAGATCTGATGAAAGTTGAAGCTGAAGTTTGGCCATGGCTTTGAAAATACGCTTGAATCTGTCTTTGATCCTCGTCGCCTCCCGATAGAAATGGCTCTATTCAGTTCTTCACCTTTGTTTGGCACCTGCTTGTTAATTTGGCTGCAAATTTGTATCAAAGTGACCCTTTTTGAAAGGCAAACCTTTGATCAAGCAACTCCAGAGCAACAAAAGGAAAGTTCAACAGTAAGTTTGTGTAAAGTCCATGAAACAATATAAATAAATTCAGCTTTATTTGTATAGTGCCAGTTTAGAGCAATGTCATCTCAGGGCACTTTACAGACAAAACAATTCAAGCCGATTCATAATAAATAAAAGCATAGTTAAAGAAAACTGATAGATTGTTTTGAATCTTTACTTTGATCCAATCCCTTATCATCAGCATGTAATTTGATTTTTATTTTGATGCTATAGAAATGCAATTGCAGCTATTGAATACTAAATCCATTGTTGGTTAGACTTACATAAGCCTGGTCTCATTATCTAATAGCCACACCTCATCTTCTCTGAGCAAATTTTAAATTGATTTATGTAAAGTAGTAATTAAAGAGAGAGTGATGGGTTGCTGGAAAGAGGAGATTAGCCTAAATGCCGTGAAGTTAGTAAAACATAGTTGCATAATATCGAGTTGGGAAATTTTAGAATATGAAGACAGCAAATTGTTTACCTCTTCTAGTGCGGTTAAATTCCTGGTACTCCAAGGTGAGAGCTGGGAAGAAGGAATGTGAGAATTGTTATGTTTTTTGTGGGATTTTATTTATTAATGTAATTATCTGTTTGAATATATAAAACTTTCCAAATGTAAGAGTGATTAACTGTAGATGTCAGTCCAGATCCAGAAATTTAACAGTGGAAAACAACATTGTTCTCCATGACAATACATGTTACATGTTACGACTTTAACTAAAAGATCAGAGTAATTAATGGCATTTTAAAGATAAAACAGTTTAACATTTTATCTAGTTTTCTTGTCTTAGCATGTGCATATATTATTTGTTATGAACAGTAAAATTAGAGAAGGTAGGTTTGCTTAGCCTAACCTCCCTGATGTTTAATGTCAAATGTGTTCATTCCAGTCATACTGATCAATATGATGGAGGTGTCAGGGAAGAAATTAAAGCTTTCTATATAGAGTGCACATTAGACCAAGCAGACAGATGGTAGTGCAAAAATGAACACAAAACAGGAGCTTACAGACATTACTGCAGCTTGATTGACCACCTGTGGGCCTTAATCTAAAATGCATGATTTTAATCTAAAAAATCTTGCCTCTTTTTATATTTTAATCTGGAAACAGGCAAGATTTCAGAGAAAAACAGGTGTGAAACAAACAAGACTGGAATGCTTAGCTTAATGTCAAACAATAAAGAGTTAATGTGGCAAAGAGTTAGTGTGGAAAGCTGGTAAAGGGTTGATTGGACAGTGTTGCTGGTGGTAGAACTGGACTTAAAAAACTGGGGACACCTGGTGGATAGAAAGATGTGATGCATGGAAAACAATGTCAGCTGAGTGTGACTCAAACAATATTACCTCTCCAAATAAATAAATAAAGTCCATATGCATTCAGTACATTAGATGCAGTAAAATGAATATGTCACAATACCCACAGACCTCTGACATAATATAAACGAACCTATAATATGTATTCTATTTGTTATTGGTATATTTTTATTAGATATACAGACTGAAGCTGACATTAAATTAAATGAAATAGAAAAAAAAAACTTTATATATCCATGAGAGGTTTATCTGTTAGATAAAAACAACAATAATTAATTTCAAGATAGTGACTTGTTCCAAAAGGTGATGATTGCTGGCAGGAATGATCTTCAGTTCCTCTCTGTTATACACTGGAATTGAAGAAGTCTCCCACTGAACACACTGTTATTTCTTCACTGTGTTGTGTAGAGGATGTGAGCAGTCTTTCACTGTTTTCAGCAGCTTGTGCTGCATTCTTTTCTGGGCAAACAGCTCCAGCGGCTCCAGAGTTATCACCTTCTGTCATGATAAAGGGTATTCCAGAGGAAAAGTTTGATGTTTCCCCAATGAAAATGGGGGAAACATCACCCAATGAAAATGACCAGAAAAGGAAAACAGCTTCATCCCCCCAGCTGTGATGGTTAGTTTCCAAGAAAGTGGATGTTAAATCAAATTGGGCATATGTTATCTACATACTAAATTATTCATTCATTCATTCATTCATTCATTCATTCATTCATTTTTTCATTCTCTGTACCACTTAGTCCATGACGGGTTGAGGGATACTAAATTATATTATATTATATTATATTATAAACAGATATAACCCGTCTGCCCCCAGGTGTACCAGGGTCCAAGTGAAAGCAAATTATAAAAATATTCTTCAGACTGTTAAGAATTTTTAATCTGCACCTTAGAACAAAGTTACTCCAGTAGCCACTAATTTCCGTATTGCTGTAGGCTCACCGCAAAAGGGTATACTTATTTCACAGCCATTAAGAAGATGTCTGAGGGATGGAAAACAGGTTCGGGGGGCAACCACAACAACCCCACACCCCTCTGGAGAAGCTTGGGGTGAGCATGAACTGCACCACCCAATGATGGGGGGCATCCGGGTGGTCAAATCATCAGAATCAAGGCCAGATGACTGTAAAGTAATGCTGTAAAGTCCACCGACAGCACCAGATAGCAAAGGCGGACCTGGAAATGGAGAACTTTAAACTGAAGATAACAGGCCAAAATGAATTGTGACATAACATAAGGAAGTGTTTCTCTTTTCAGGCAATAAAGCATGCAAATGGTGACCTTCCCTCAAATCATTATGGCATGAACAAAACCTACTCCCTACCAGGCTGTGTTCACAGCATGTTTCCGTATCATTTACCTGGATTAGCAATTTTGAAACAAAAAACCTAAGATTACCGTTTAGTCTAGGGTAACATAGCCAGCAAACCAGCAAACCTGCTTTTTAGAATACCCCCCAGGTGTTATATCCCACATGTACACTGAGCCAAGGTATGTACTTTGTTAGGGTCGGCGTTGTACACACAGAATGTAAATAGAGAATCTGAATTATTTGGTACAAAGGAAGTTCCTGGAGACCATTGGATGGTTTAAGATCTATGTGACTTGTTCATTATAGGCTTTGGTGATGTCCATTAGCTCATGTACTTCTGAGTCACTTCTGTTTCCTCATCATGACATCAATTTGTTTTTCATATTGTCTAAAAGAAAGGTTTATATCACTATTAGAGCATCTTTGTGAGAGCATACTGGGTTTTTACTGGGTGTTTTACATACAGATTTGAATATGTCAGTGTTAAGCTCTCAGTCACACATCCAGTGTTTAAACTGTTTGCCTGTTTAAATACAGGTTTAAAAGCTACAATGAATGGAAGAAATGTGGGTGTAATTTCTGAAATGGTGACAGAGAAGATCCTACCATTCTGTACCACATGAGAGACATAATGATGGTTGACTTTCTCTGACAATGAGATGTCTCAATGCCAACGTGTCTTTTAACTCTGGGGTGTCTCTGTTGAAACACTATTTCTGTCATGTCTGTCACCTACAGTACCGACATAGTTCAGACACACCCTGAGGCACTCCTTGACTACCAAACAGAAATGAAAACATGATTCAACCCTATTCCAAAAAGCTTCTTGAAACTTGCATGTGGAACTTGCATGTGGATGTTTCTTCCGTGTTTTTTTTTCTTTTACTGAGAGAGAACAAAAAGCTTTCAGTGATCTATTGTCCGAATAACTTCCCTCTCAGGTGGTGGATTGTTGGACAATAACTGCTAAGTGCTTGAACAAAAATGAATGCAAGTGACGTTCACCTGCTTAGGTTGACGTTTCAGAGGCGTGCCCCATGTGTCAGCAATTGAATATGCCTGAGAAAGCCACAGTGAATTCCCACAGCCAACACAACTAGCCATGTTTGTGTCAGTCAAGTACATGTAAGTTGCTGTTTTTGTGGTTTAACCTATTTTTGGATTTTGCCAGTAGAAAGTTATGTTCCAGGGAAATTAAGAAGTCATGAGAGCTCCAGGATTTCATTCAGGTGATTTTTTATGCAGCCACACATTGGCTCCCTCATTCAGGTAAAGTTTAGGGCTCCTTAAACTTTCTGTATGTTTGTATCAACCTCTAACTTACTTTGAATCACATTTTTCTTTTACAGATTGCTTTTCCTGTTTGTAATGTCTGAAGTGTTTACATTTTTAAATACTGACCAAAAGTGTGCTGTTTAAAGTTATTTTTAGTCATAGTTTTACGAGCAGGGGATGTAAATGATGTACGACTAAGGCATTACTTCAGTGATGCTCAAATCATGCTAAGACTTTTTAAAAATAATTAACATTTCATGACTGTGGTTTTTGTTACAACAAACTCCTAAAAAAAGCTGGTGTTTCTACCTCTGATGCACACAGAAGCTAGAAAAGCTAACTATTAGATTTAAATGTGAAATGTGGCCTAATGTTTATCAAGATTAAAAAAAAGAGAATCCTTGGTTGTTTTGTATTAAAGGCCATGACGTTGTATGGAAAAGCTAACACATTAATCAGGCTCTTAAGATATAATGTAAACACACTGAGTTTGAGAAGGATTTATATGTAAATGTTCTACCCTGAAGGGTTCAAAGACTTTAAATGGTTTATTTATTTATTGGAAAAGGTGAATCTGCAAATTTGTGCTTTTAATGGAATCATTCATGTACAAAGATCTACAACATTAAATGGTTCAGCTTCACATTTGTAGAATCAGTCAGAAACATTATATAGACATTTTCATTTCTGGCTTGTGCTAATATTTTGGTCTCTCCCGGTTTACCTTGTGGTAATTACAGATATTAAAACATACATTTAAAAAGCAGTATACTTTAAGAAGGAATGTAAAACTAATTTTATTGTATGCAGCTGATTCTGATCTCAAGTGGCCCAGACTAGTAAAATAACTGCATAATGACCTACAAATAACAAAAACTCACACATTTTCCCTTTGTTTTAGTTCAAAGAAGTACAGATACATTATCAAGATGTTAACATTTGGTATTCTTTTAGAAAACATGTAAAAAAAAAGGAAATTTCTTGAGAAAAGGAAGTATTGTTTCAACACTATTTTGCCTCAGTTTATTATTTAAATGAGCATTAAACATGCAGATTACAATGGATCTACAAAATCACAAAATATTTAATCACTGGTATCAGGAACTGAAAAATACAGTATTTCACATCATGATTAGAGTTATTTGTCAAGATATCAAAGTTATTTAGATGTACATACATCTACATTTCCACATATGTACATTAGATCTATTAAGTAAGAAAATATAAAAGTTGTCAGAAGTTCTCCCTCTACCTTTTAAATGTATTATATTTAAACATAAAAATGCTATCTCACATGGACAAATTAGGAGTTGCAGTAACTTTTATTAAAAAGAAACTGCATTTCTCCTGTTTCATGTGTACATTTACCAAATTAAACTCAGATTGGACACTCTGGTGGGCTGGTTAAGGCCCCTGGGTCGAAAATTTAACACACCTGCTTTAGAGGATTACAGTGTTATTTCTTTGCATGCTCATGTTCATTACACGATACAGCTTCATAACCTCCTCCAAGAGGCTTTCACTTAAGCAAACATCCACCATGTTCATAATGGAAACTTCTACACAGCACATTATGTACTTCTTTACATAGTATTCCACTGTTTGCAGTTTTGGAAAGCAGTGATAAAATTCATGGGTTTGCTCTCTCATATAGTTTTACTTGTTTGATTTAGTGTTTTTCCTTTCTTTTGAACAGATTAGATTGCATAATCACATAAAGATAACACTTTCAGACATATAATCCCAGCACTTCAGTATCTCTTAGCAAGGCGTAATGTGTATAGGTTTTCATATATGACTCATTTTGACTCTTTCTTATGCCACATGTGGCAGTTGTCAAATAAGACTTTAACCAGTTATGTTGCTTTATGGAAAACATGCGAATAATAGTGTTTGTCCAATTACAGAATGAAGACGTCAGATTCCTATGTTAGATGCTCTCTGTGGTGGAAGATACAGCTGATAGTCCTCCTTCTAGCAGGTGAGGTCAGATAGTGATGACTGATTAAACTAGAAGAAAGGTTGTTGGTATATACAATGGAGCAGAGGCATCTGTGAACCTTATCTAGACTCAAAACTCTGCACCTTCATTCAAAAAGCTGCAATGTAGCGTGCTTACACAAACAGACACTTGCTAACATAGTTAAATTCCTTTCTCTATCATTTTGAACCTGTTAGTCCAGTCTGGTTGCTGTATGTTTAGTCAAAATACAAAGGCTGCAGTGGTTGAGAAGAGGAAGGGAATTGTGAGTGAAAATTTATTTTTAGTTCCAATCCGTTTATGGTTACATAGGCGTGTAATCTTTTGTATCTGTAACTGTGTAAGTAACACACTATATTTTGCACTTTATGATTTTCATTACTTATTTTATTGCTTGGTTTAATGCATTTTATAAAGAGGGAAGTGCAAAATTTACATTATGTAATTTTCTGTATCAATGTTGTGCTTGTTTAAAATGATTGTTGTGAATGACATCAATCTGCAAAGGGACAGCTAAACTCTGATATATTTACACATCAGTGTTAATTAATGTCTTCTGACCCTTTTCTAATAAATACATGAAATGAAATTTAAAAAAGACTAAATCAAAGTTTATTTTGACAAGATATAACTCTTCTAACGTTTGAGAACAAGAGTTAGAAGCTCTAGTGGCAACATTATCGCTATCTCCCCATAGTAAAGAATCCCTTAAAAAATTCTTGCGGTGATCCGGATCACCCCAAAAATCAAATTACTTGTTCATTATTCTATTTAAGATTGCCTGAAAATTTCATCAAAAGTTGTCCATAACTAGACAGACAAACCAACACCACTGAATACACAACTTCCACCTCGGCGGAGGTTACTATGATATTTGAGGATCTGCTCTTTACTGAAAATTATTAATCAGTTTCAACTCCTGACACTGATTCGGATGAAGATACAAGATTACAATAAATTCCAGTCTTTACCTGAAATCAGTTCTCAATAAATGGTTATGTTTATTTGTCAGGAGCCATGCACAACATAACATTCATGTCAAAGGAGAAAATATGTACCAGATTTAGCCGCTAGCTAATTTCCATCTGCAGCCCCATCATGATGTCATAAGAGTCTATGGCGCTAATTAAATTTACAAGAGTTTGTCACAGCTGAGCGTTACACAGATACCACAGCAACCAGTGAAACAGAGCAGGTGTAACTGGTCTGAGAAAGTGTCCTGTTCTCCCCGAAAACCACAAACAGGTTAACTGTACAAGTAAAAAGTCAAAACTAATATGACATGTTCAGATTGAAATATGTTTGATTTTTTTTTAATCAGTTCAAGGTTTTGCTAGTGCAACCTCTGCTACTCCTCAACCTCCTGCTCCTACTCCACCTCATCCAACGTCTGCACATACCACAGGTAAATAAATGAAATTCCACAGCAGAAAGATGAATGACATGTTCAAACTGAAATATGTTTTTTTTTTTAAACAGGTCAAGCTGTTGCTAGTCCAACCTCTACTTCTCCTCTCTTCTCTTCTTCTTCTTCCCATCCTGTTCCTCCTTCTACTCCATCCCCTCCAACGTCTGCACAGACCACAGGTAAATAAATGCAATTCCATGCCAGAGAGATGAAAGATATATTTGCAGTCATTACCATGACGCTGAAGTGATTTTAGATATTAATGTCATCATTTCACCCATTCAATAAGATTTCTGTTCAGAGAACTCAGGTATACTACAGAAAGAGGCTTGTAAAGGAAAAAGCAAACTTTATTTACAAAACAAAAGAAAAGAAAATAAGCTTGTGAAGCAAGAGCAGTGTTGAACCATCTGAGTTTAATGGTGGTATGAAACTGATTGAGAACACCAAAACTAGACTGAATGCATATTTTGCACTTTATGATTTTCATTACTTATTTTATTGCTTGGTTTAATGCATTTTAAAAAGAGGCAGGTGCAATAATGGGGATCAAATTTACATTATGTAATTTTCTGTATCTATGTTGTGCTTGTTTAAAATGATGGTTGTAAATTACATCAATCTGCAAAGTGACAGCTAAAACCTGATATATTTACACATCTGTGTTAATTAATGTCTTCTGACCCTTTTCTAATAAATACATAAAATGAAATAAAAAAAGACTAAATCAAGGTTTATTTTGACAAGTCTGAATATCAAGCACATATAACCTTGTTTAGTAGATCAGATCTAATCAAATCAAATCAAACTTTATTTATAAAGCGCTTTTCATACCAAAGGCAAAACAAAGTGAAAATAAAATAACATAAAACAAAATTTTGTAAATAAATTAAGATCAAATAAATTTCAGTTGAAAGTTAAGCTAAAAAGGTGGATCTTGAGCTTTTTTTTTAAAAGCATCAACAGTCTCTGCAGCGCTGAGGCTCTCTGGCAGGCTGTTCCACAGATGAGGGTGGATTACAGTATGAACTCTGCCAAGCCATTGCAGTTTTCTTTATGTCAATGGCGGTGGGCACTATTTCTCAGTTAGAAGCTCTAGTGGCAACATTATTGCTATCTCCCCATAGTAAAGAATCCCTTAAAAAATCCTTGCAGTGATCCAGATCACTTCCTAAATCTATTCACTTGTTCATTATTCTATTTAAGATTGCCTGAAAATTTCATCAAAATCCATCCATAAGTAGACAGACAAACCAACACCCCTGAATACACAACTTCCACCTCAAGGAGGTTACTATGATATTTGAGGATCTGCTCTTTACTGAAAATTATTAATCAGTTTTAACTCCTGACACTGATTCGGTTGAAGATACAAGATTACAATAAATTCCAGTCTTTACCTGAAATCAATTCTCAATAAATGGTTATGTTTATTTGTCAGGAGCCATGCACAACACAACATTCATCTCAAAGGAGAAAATATGTACCAGATTTAGCCGCTAGCTAATTTCCATCTGCAGCCCCATCATGATGTCATAAGAGTCTATGGCGCTAATTAAATTTTCAAGAGTTTGTCAGAGCTGAGCGTTACACAGATACCACAGCAACCAGTGAAACAGAGCAGGTGTAGCTGGTCTGAGAAAGTGTCCTGTTCTCCCCGAAAACCACAAACAGGTTAACTGTACAAGTAAAAAGTCAAAACTAATATGACATGTTCAGATTGAAATATGTTTGATTTTTTTTTAATCAGGTCAAGGTTTTGCTAGTGCAACCTTTGCTTCTCCTCCACCTTCTCCTTCTCCTCCACCTCCTCCTTCTACTCTACGTCCTCCAACGTCTGCAGAGACCACAGGTAAATAAATGAAATTTCACAGCAGAGAGTTGAATGACATGTTCAGACTGAAATATGTTTTTTTTTTTTTAACCAGGTCAAGCTTCTGCTAGTCCAACCTCTGCTTCTCCTCTCTTCCCTTCTTCTTCTTCATCTCCTGCTCCTCCTTCTACTCCACCCCCTCCAACGTCTGCACAGACCACAGGTAAATAAATGTAATTCCATGCCAGAGAGATGAAAGATATATTTGCAGTCATTACCATGACGCTGAAGTGATTTTAGATATTAATGTCATCATTTCACCCATTCAATAAGATTTCTGTTCAGAGAACTCAGGTATACTACAGAAAGATGCTTGTAAAGGAAAAAGTAGACTTTATTTACAAAAAGAAGAAAAGAAAATAAGTTTATGAAGCAAGAGCAGTGTTGAACCATCTGAATCTAATGGTGGCATGAAACCGATTGAGAACACCAAAACTAGACTGAATGCATGACTTAAAATAACAAAGATGAAACATACATGTGAACCTCAAAAAATTGGAATATCTTGCAAAACCTAAATTATTTGAGTAATTCAACTTAAAAGGGTAAACTAATACATTATATAGACTTATTATGCAAAGTGAGATATTTCAAGCATTAATTTATGATTTTGATGATTCTGGCTTACAGTTTATGAAAACCTAAAAATCTAAAACTCAGAAAATTAGAATAGTGTAAAAAGGATCAGTGATGTAGCCTTGAAGTGCCACACACTAATCAGCTAATCATTCAGCTCCAAAACACCTGCAAAGGACTCCTGAGCATTTAAATGGTCTCTTAGTCTATTTCAGTAGAATGTACAATCATGGGGAAGGTTGTTGACCTGACATAAGGAGAGAACATCTCAGATGGTAATTGCAAAAGAAGTTGGCTGCTCTCAAAGTGCTGCATCAAAGCACATCAATAAAAAGTTGAGTGCAAGGGAAAAGTGTGGAAGAAAAAGGTGCACAATAAGCAGGGACGAACACAGGAGAGGATTATCAGGAAAAGGCTACTGAAAAATGTGGGGGAGCTTCATAAGAAGTGGACTGAGGCTGGAGTTAGTGCTTTAAGAGCCACCACACGCAGGCGAATCCTGGACAAGGGTTTAAATGTAGTATTCCTCTTGTAAATCTGCTCCTGAAGAAAACACGTCTGAAGCGTCTTACCTGGGTTAAAGAAAAAATGAACTGGTCTGTTGAGGAGAGGTCCAAAGTGCTCTTTTCTGATGAGAGCAAAATTTGCATAATTTGGAAATCAGGGTCCCAGAGTCTGGAGGAAGAATGGAGAAACAACAATCCAAGACACTTAAAGTGCAGCGTGAAGTTTCCACAGTCTGTGTTGATTTGGGGACACATGTCATCTGCTGGTGTTGGTCCACTGGGCTTTTTTTTTAAGTCCAGAGCCAGCACAGCCATCTACCAGAAGATTTTAGAGCACTTCATGCTTCCTTCAGCAGAAATGCTGACTTTATTTTCCAGCAGGAATTGGCACCTGCCCACACAGCCAAAAGAACCAAAACCTGGTTCAATGACCAAGGATTACTGTGCTTGACTGGCTAGCAAACTCTCCTGACCTGAACCCCGTAGAAAATCTATGGGACATTGCCAAGAGAAAGATGAAGACCGAGCAACGCAGAAGAATTGAAGGCTGCTATTGAAGCATCCTGGTCTTCCGTTACACCCCAGCAGTGCCACAGGCTGATAACATCCATGCCACGCTGCATTGAGACAGGAATATTCTAATATTCCAAGTTTCTGAGATTATGATTTTTGGTTTTTTATAAACTGTAAGTCATAAAAATTAAAATCAATAAATGCCAAAAATATCTCACGGTTAGAGATCAAGTTTTAAGCTGAAGGAAAGCAAAAAAAACAACAACAACAACAAAAAAAAAGTACTGACTTTCTCACATTACAGAAAACTGACTATGCTTTATTGTTACATCTCTTCCTACACATGATATTCTTATTCTTTATTCATCCCTAACCTGACACCTCTTGTGTCCTCTGAGTGGCTGGTGTCATGAATAGTTTCCCTAACAATTTGTAGACTGAGGATTATTTTATTTCTCCACTCAGTTCAAGCTTCCATCAGTTCAAGCTCTGCTGCCCCCACCATTTATCTCACTCCTACAACAGCTGCACAGTCTCCAGGTGAATTAATCATCTAACTCACTACATGAATTAGCCTGTGGGATATATTGATTGTGCATTTTATTTCAAATCTGTATTTCTTATAGTAGTATACTACGTTGTTGACGTGACTGTGAATGTAACTGGAGAGAAGAAGAATGAATCAGAAATTATTGTCTGGGTATGTAAAGAAAAATATTGAAGAAGTAATTATTAAGATGTGATGTATGATGTATGTAAATAATACAAATGCATCTTTCTGTGTCAGCTTCAGCAGGCTTTCCAAAACAGGCTGGAGAACTGTCTGTTTTCAAACCCTAAAGAAACAACTACTGCACCCATTTCTCCTCAAACTACAAATACATTCACTACAAATGTGACATCACAACCAACCACAGCATCAGGAATTTATAATTTAACAACAACCGCAGTGTCTACCATGCTACAAAACTACAGCGCAACCACTGCTGCAACTTCAGAGTCAGCAGCTGTCAACGATACAGCAACAGCTGCAAAGAGCACAAGTACAGCTACAAGAAATTACGTTGTCCCAGTGTCTGCAACTCTGACCAGCCACCAGCCAACATCTTCACCCGGCAGGAGTGACAATGTGACACAAAGCAGGTATTACTGTTAAAAATTTTATAAAATAAATGTTATATAACTGGGTCATTTCCTTAGAGCAGCATGTTGTTGCAATAAATATCATGTGAGAAGTTCACACTCTTGCATAAATGCTCATTTATGGTATTGGGAACATTTAATGATCAAGTTAAGATTGTGTCTTTTCCTGAACAGCAGCCTCAAATAACAGTTACAATATCATGACAGATTAAATTTCTATCCACTTTTCAAAATCTTCTTGCAATAGAAATGTATTAATTTTGCAGTACTGGAGTTTTTCTGTATCAGCTCAGGCATAATATCACAGTTAGAGATAAGTTATAATGTCAGTAAGAGGATTAATCTCTCTTTTTACTTTTCAGTTCAATCATAAACAACACAACTTCCCTATTTCAAGTAAGTTAATTATAAATATACGTGGCTTTACTATAATATGTATTGGCTTAGAAAACTATTCAGATTGCAGAGGTATTATGTTACCCAGTTTACTTCTGTTTTTACAGGGAATAGAGGTTTCATGCACCATAACAAATCAAATAAGGTGAATGAAATAGCGAAATTCTTGCATGATAGGAAATTTGTTCCTTGCAATCATTTTGTTCCTAAAAGCGGTTTTATGCTGCAGAAATACAACATGTAATGTGACACTGAGCCTGAATCAGAGCGTACCTCCATGCTGTATCCTCAGCACAATCTGCGCAGCCAGTAAAAATTCCTCTGACATTCATGTGATTGGAAACAGGGCAGATAGAAAGAGTGAGTCATGCAAAATGTGAAAACACAAGTACCAACCTGATATGCTTCTGTTATATAATAAACCCTCTGTGTCACTGAACAGATCTAAACGAGTGCAGTACCACTCCAAATGAGGAAAACAGCTGCATTTATTCTGGTCCGCTGGGTTCATCATGGTAAGTCACTTGGTCTTTGTTTAGTATATTTTAAAGGAGGAACTAGAACAAATACAGACTGCAAACCTGAACTAAGGCTGAACAAAACCATTATATTCCAATCTAGATCTGAATCATTGATGCGTGGGAGATTTATTTATGTTTCTCATTCACATCATGATTTTGTGTCAGCATTTGTAAAAATAACAACTTTTGTCATTTTTTCATCTCTGAATGAGAAAACAAAGAGAGAGTAAAATAAAAAAAACAACTCTTCTAGTCATGTCTGAATAAAAACACAGAGCTGAAACATATCAGATCCATATTTTAAATAATGTCTGTTTCAACAGTGAAGAGTCCGGACCGGCGTATGTGGTTCCACAACGCAACTTAACTAACTGTGGTGCAGGTAAACCCTAAACCTTTTCGTTTTATTGGTCTCCTTTTCTATTTTACTCTATGTTGATTGTCTCATTTTGAATATAAAATGGATGTGTGACTAAGACTGTCAAAGCTGGCATCAGTTTCCCAAGAACAGAGATGTATACCAATTGATTAGACTCTGTTATTATATAATTAATTAACATACATGAAAGAATCTCCTCAGACACGTACAGAACAAAGAACACAGAGAATTTTACTGACTCCAATATCTAATTCAAATTTAAAAATTAGATTATAGAAAGTCAAGAGTGTGAATTGCAATCTTTTGGACAAAAAATATCTTATTTGAATGAGCTGAGTAGAAATGCAATAAATAAAAATGATTAAATATGTAAAGAAAGCCAGAGCTCAAATAATAACTCCAAGATACCTGAGCATCACTTAATCATCATGATTGTACCACTCATACAGGCATTTCAGAACAATAAATGATTGTGTTTTGACTTTGTTACAGGTAACAACACCTGCAGCTGCTCTGCTTACTGCAATAAATCTGGTTAGTATTTTATCACCCAGTTAATTCATATGTTATAAAAAAAGACTGCAGTCTGTAAGACCCTAATGAGTTAATTTTGTTTCTCTTTTTAGATGCATTCTACAATTTTTCCATCATAATTACAAATCCTAAAATAAACTCTTCATATGTCTCCTCCTTGGTAACCTTCCTTTCACATTTAGATTTATGCTTTATTTAAGTTTCTGTTGCATTAGATTATAACATTTTCTTCATTTTCGCAGATTTCTACGATTAAACTACCACCGTGCAACATCAGTACGAAGTAAGTTTAGATTTTTGTCGACTATGTTGAGATTAAATTTTTTTTAGAAGTATCTGTTTAACTAGTTAAGGATTAACCACAGTTTGGGGATATTCCTTTGCAGTGCTGCATGTCTGTTGGCCAACATTTCATCAGAATACAAGGTAATCAGATACCAAAACATAACCACGCTGCTTCAAATGTAAAGTTCTCTTTTGCCATTGTAACTAGCTGTTAGGGGAAGTGTCGTGAAATGTTCAGTTAATACAATAACAGGATTAACTATAGTGAAATATTTCCCCTTCTCTTCTTCCTCTTCGTTTTCTTCCCCTTTATTTAAAGAAAGTTTAGCTGTTTTAGTAGATTTTTTACAAACAGTCAACAGGCTATTTTGTTCTATTAATATACTTCAATTGAAAAAATGCCTCATTTGTGTATCTGTGCAAATATATAAAATAAATGTTTGTTATATATAAAAAAAAAAAATGTCTAAATAGTAATAAACATCAAACAGATAAGGCCAATAAATAAGTAATAAGGGATGTTGTGGGGGTGGTGCAGAGACAGATTACACAAGAGAAGAGCCTTGAAACATGATGAAATAGTTGAAATACACACGTGGTTGTGGTTGTTTCCCTGCATGAAATATATTTTAATTTACAACATTTGGATTGTTTTTGTTGTTTTTAAAACTAAATTGGATTTCTCTCCTCAGGATGTCAACATGACTTGTGAGGTGACAGCAACAAAGTGAGTATGATCATGTTTTTTTTACACATTTGTGGCAAACAGCATTTTAAATACATCTCTAGGATTTAAACACCAAATATCATTTGTGTTCTTTTTATATTGAAGCCAAAGCTGCGGAGGGATTTTACGCTTCGCTCATGAGGTCCCGATTTGTTGTGTGGAAGCAGCTCTGATGAATGTGTTTCAATGTGAAAAACAAATCTTTTATAATAGACAAGTCGGAAAAGCGGGTGTGTGGATTATCCACAGGAAATTATTAGTTCATACAAGCCTAAATAACTGCAGCTGTGGTGTAAAATGTCTTGTTTGTGCTTGGATTCATATTTCACACAGCAATTTGTGGAAACACAGACGATCCACTGCATTCCCAGGTCAAATGGGTACAGAGTGACCTAAAGCCTGAAGACTTTTGTACAAATATACAGTCTAACATCAGTAAATGGTATGTATGCGTGCCATTACACAACATCCTTAGCATTAAATTAATTAAGGTTTTATAAAGTTTTTAAGCCTGTAATTATCTGGAGTTGTTCATGCAAAATGTGGCACATGATGTAAATCTAAACAAATACTTTCTCCCCGGATCTCAGTTTATCCTTCTTTTGTTGCAGTCAGGATGGAAAAGATGTGGTCGTGCAGCTGCAGGAGCAGTGCTTAAACGACGATGTGCCTGTCACAGTGAGCCCAAATGTGACGACTATGGAACCAAACAGCACCACCTTGTCTGTTAACGTGACTCCATCCATCCTAAAGACAACAACAGCAATAACAGTAACAACACAAAACAACACAACACAGATCCCAAATGTGAACACATCTGCTGCTGGTGTGACGACAGCAATGAACTCCACCACCACCACATCTCTCTCTGTGACCACTCCAGGAAATTCAACAGCTGCTGGAACTGGTGAGTTATCAGCTGCAAGTCATGCTGTGACATTTACAATATCAAAGCAAAACTGAAATCCCTTTAAAATGTTGTTGACTGCAGCTGAAAGTCAAGCCAATGCACTTCTTGAGCTGACCAAAGATGTGACCAAACTGACCTCCCAACAAATAAATGAGCTGGTTTCTCAACTGCAGAGACTTTTGTCAGGCCCAACTGTCAGCATGGTGCTGGGAAACACCTCCATCTACATTGTCAGCAATCTGCTCGGTGCTGCACCTGAGAAGCTGTCAAGTTTCTCCAGCAGGTCACTTTTAAATGTATCAACTTTCTCCAAGTTGTGCTGTTTGAGAATACTGAGATTATAAGCTGCTAAGTGTGGAATAGAGCACAGCTGATTTTAATGGTCTCATTAAATGTTTGCTCATGGGTTCACATACAAGTGACAAAATTTCTCTTGCATTTTCTAATCCTAAACATTGAGATAATTAACCTTTTTGTGGCCAAAAACCTAGAAACAATAAAACATTTTTTTAAAATGCAGCACAGGCTGTACAAAGCTTACATAAACCAGCAGAAAAAAACAATCTGTAATAGTCTTTAAAGCAATAATAAGCCTTTCTCAACAAATCAAAAGTTTACTTGCATCTTGTGAATATGTTCCAGGGCTTCAAAGTTAGAAGAAGTATCAAAATACAATTTTTTTTTGTCTTTCCTCCATTAGGATTATAGGAATCGTTGATACGGTGGGGTCAAAGCTGGTCATTGGACAAAATGCACAGACTCTGTTGTCCCCGTCCGTGGCTCTGTCTGCTAAACCAGCAGATGGCGCTAATTTTCAGGAGACAGTTTTCGCCATCTCAGATCCCAATAACGTACAGGTGAGAACTGGTTATTCTGTTTTATATAAGCATACCAAAGCTTCAGATGATACAACACACACAATAGTAGCTCTAGTGTTGCCCACATTTTTCACAAAGTAATTGTACTTTTGGTTGTTAAAGATTAAGCCATCCTTGTGGCCCATTTCTACATGATAAAAAATTGCAATAATACAAACTAGGTCAAAAATTCAGGCTGTGAACCTGACTTCTAGTGCAATTTGAGTACATCCCTGGATTATACTTGTCGTTCTGCATGTCACACTGTTCTAAAGGGAAATAACGAGTTTAGCTTTCTTTATCTTTAGATGTCAGTCGCCTCAAATGAAAATGTGATTTTTAAGCCTGTGTGTTTCTGTCCATTCCTTCCCCATGTGTGTTGCAGGTCCGTGAGCAAACGAGGCTCAGAAGGAGTGTTTTACACTCCTCCATCAATCAGGGCTCCATCACACTGCCCCCCTTTCTTACCCAGAATCTAACCCACGAGGAACAGCAGTTGGTTTCCAGAGTTCACTTTAATTTCTATCAGAAGAGCACAGTGTTTCAGGTCTGTACTTTAAAGCTTCATCATCATTATTTAAAGAGATGCAGAATTATTGGTTTTTAACTACAGTATAGGGAAGAAAATTATTTGCTTTGATGTGACATTGTGGGAAAAATGTCTTTATTGACAATGTGTGTTTCTTGTATTTTTTCTGAATGACCATACAGGACCAATCACTGGGGAGTCGTAAACTAAATAGTGGGATTTTGGGAGCAAGTGTGGCCAATTTTTCAATCAAAGGACTGCAAAATAATGTTATTATTCGCCTGAGAAATAATGCACCAGTTCCTGTAAGTTGAATTTCAGCAGCTTGTCTTCTTTTTTATTTATTTATTTTTTTGGACTCTCTGATGGCTCAGGCATAACATAATTTATTTTTCATTTAGTTTTATTCAACTTAGATTTAAACTCTTAAACTTTACACAGCTAGAAATTGCAGACTGATGTGTGATCTCACTCTACAGGCAAATTTTTCTCCAACGTGTGTTTTCTGGGACTTCACATTTAACAGTAAGTTTTCTAGGAATGTCTACCAGGAATTCGGTTGATGTAAACATATATGATAACAAGGCTGAGTTGTGTTTTCTGCCTACAGATTATTCAGGTGGCTGGAATTCAAATGGCTGCATTGTCCAAAACACAACAGACAATGAGACCGTTTGTGGCTGCAACCACTTAACCAGTTTTGCTATCCTGCTGGTAAGTATGTTATCATTTGCCACATGTCTTTTCATGCATTTTTATATTTGGTGTTAATTTATAGGATGAATTATTATAACAGCTTGTTTTATTTTTTCTAGGATATTTCAAGAGGCACTTTGACAAACCCTCTTCAAGCTACAATCCTCAGTTTTATCACATATATTGGATGTGGACTTTCTGCCATCTTCTTGTCCATCACTCTCCTTACATACTTGGCATTTGAGTGAGTTGATGAGTATTTTGTCTTTTTTTTTTCAACCACAAGTAGAAACATCTTGGTTTCTGATAACTATGATTTATAGATGATGGTTCACTCTAGTTAGACATGAATAGCAGCAGGATTAATTTGTGTTTATTGTGCTATTTGGCCTATAAATGTGCTGTTTATCACTTCTACAACAAACATGTAATTACATATTTATTTAGCAAAACTTTGCAAACACTACATTCCTGACTACTTATTTCCTTCAGATCTTTCTTTAATGTTTTTTAAACTGTTTAATCTGTGCAGGAAGTTGCGTAAAGACATTCCATCCAAAATCCTGATCCAGCTGTGCCTGGCTCTGCTGTTTCTGAACCTGGTCTTCCTGGTGGATGCGTGGCTAGCACTCTATCCAGAAGCTGTGGGTCTTTGTATTTCCACTGCCTGGTTCCTTCACTACTTCCTACTGGCTTCCTTTACTTGGATGGGACTTGAAGGCTTCCACATGTACATGGCTCTTGTTAAAGTCTTCAACAGCTACATATCCAGCTACATGCTGAAGTTCTCTCTGGTGGGTTGGGGAGTTCCAATGATTGTGGTCATAATTGTCATTGCAATTAACAAAGATAACTATGGCCTTGTGTCCTATGGAAAGTTTACAGATGGCTCCAGTGATGACTTGTAAGTGCTCTGAATGATGATTTATTTGCAATTACATTCACATTATATGGAAAAACTAACGCTTTGATTCGTCTTCATCCCAATCCCTTTCCACAGCTGCTGGTTAAAAAATGACATTGCCTTCTACGTAGCTGTGGTGGCCTATTTCTGTGTCGTTTTCCTCTTCAACTTCATCATGTTCATCGTTGTGTTGGTCCAGATGCGCCGGATCAAACGGCAGAACCCTCACAGTGTTCAGCATCGCACCATGCTGCAGGATGTGCGCAGTATGACAGGCATAACCATCCTCTTGGGCCTCACTTGGGGGTTTGCATTTTTTGCCTGGGGGCCTGTTAACCTGGCGTTCATGTACCTCTTCGCTATTTTTAACTCCCTTCAAGGTGGGTTGATTTATGGAGGTTCATAAATCATCATTTTAAATCATATTAATTTACATGGTATCAAGAAAAGGTTGTGAGTGTTGTAGCAAAACTTTTATCATTAATTTAAAATGTAGTTTACATTTAAGCTGGGTAAACTTAACCTGGGAACAGTGGGTAAATAACCCTTAAAAAACAGGCACAGTTTCAATTTAGTGTTTGTTATTTATTATATTATTATCATCTTTTTTTTTTTTTACCATAAACAAGGATCAACAGATATATGCTAACATCAGCATGGCAGATATTAAACTCTTTTGCCTTTTGGCAAATATTATCACCAGTCAGTGGCATTAGTCAACATCTGTCTGGAGTGGTTATGTTGCATTGACTTTGCCCTGAAACTGACTTATTTAACTTATTGTATGTTATATGGATGGACTGGACTTGGATTTTTTCCAGTCAGCTTGACCACTCAAAGCGCTTTACACTACTACACCCATTCACACACACACACACACAGTCACACTGATAGGCACATCGGGAGGCAACGTAGGGTTAAGTGTCTTGCCTAAGACACTTGACATGTAGTCAAGGGAAGCCTGGAATCAATACACCAACCTTCGGGTTTAAGGACGACTACTCTTCCTCCTGAGCTACAGCTGCCCCTACATAATTTTATTGGACACGAGTCATCTAAGCCAGTGGTTCCCAACCTGGGGTCCCCGAAAGAGCACAGGGGGTCTCTGAGGCTTTGAACATTAGAGTCATTATGATTCATGTCCACAAACTGTCCCTATTTTAATAAATAAAAGTAAGGCTTTTTATTGTTCATTTAACTTTGGCTTTATCAAAGGACAGGACTCAACCAGAATACATTACTCATGGTGAGAATCTCACTTTTAAAAATCCTATACCAGCATGGTTTCAGCACAGGGTGGAGCAGGGGGGTCCAAAACATGGGGGTCCCCCGAGGAATAAAAGTGGGGAACCACTGATCTAAGCAATGGATAATTATTGATTTAGTGATGATTAAACAGGTTAAAAATGGCTCCACCATATATCTTGAATCTATGTGTAAAAGGACATATGTTTTGTAGGTTTCTTTATCTTTGTGTTCCACTGCGCGGTGAAGGAGAGCGTGAGGCGGCAGTGGAGAACCTACCTGTGCTGTGGCAAAATGAGACTACTAGAGAACTCAGGTTAGACATGTACACTTTGCATTTGATATTTCAAGACTAAGTTTGTAAAACTTCAGACCGTACTCCTCCATCTGTTTTTTATTTATTTTTTTTTATGGTAATTAACCACATTTATTTTACAGAGTGGAGCCGCACTGCAACACAAAAGATTACGAAGAAATCGTCGCTGTCTAAAATGACATCTCTTCATTCTTCAAACTCCTCACGTGGTAACAACTCGACTTCTTTCCTCGTAAGCGACTCTTTGGAGCAGCTAAACGGTATAGGTAAGAGACATTTTGACTGACGTGATGCTTCAGGATTTAGGCCTGGTATCACTGTTTCCTCAGTATAGCCACTATGATTTCATTTTCTTTCATTTATCCATATGAAATAATGACTGTGTCATGTTACAGGCAGTCCATTTGAAGACAGAGCAATCACAGCTGATGAAGAACCAAGCATGGATGTGGTCCTCAACGAGATCCACAGGCAGTACAGAAACCAACAAACATCTTGATCCAGAAAGAACAGAAAAGTCTGTTTACTGACTTTTAACAATTGTATATAATGTAAATTAACAGAATAACTTTAAAATGATGTATAATTGGTAACATTATCCTTGAAACTTGATTATTGTTTTCTTTCTTTTATAATTTATTTTCTACATTGTATTTGCCTGAGCTTGTTGACATTAGGGCAAGCCAACAAGTATGTACATTCAGCCGAACACAAGCTAGATTTAAGAGTAACAAGTTCACAAAACAGTTATTGCAGCTTATCTCTCATCAGGAAATAACTATGCTACAGTCTATGCTTCACACGAAAATACATTTGTTATTAAATATTTAAGTTAATAAAACTGAACTCGCTTTTAAAACATGTTTTCGTGTTTTTATATTGCCTTCATGTCATAATTTTTGTCTTCCTCAGATTAATACAGAATTAAAACTCCAGTTAGTCCTGCAGTATTTTGTGGCTTATGGTGAGAATTCCACTAAAGAGTTAGTGGTTCAACCTTTAGCCAAATTTCTAATTAAATAATGACTTTTGGTTTAGTTGTGTTTTAGTTCTTTTCAAGCGTGTTATAAAAAGAAAGAGACACAGGAAAAATCTCATTTTAAAGTCAAATCCAGCACAAAATTCAAGCAGAATTAATGTGTGAACTGTGAGCTGAACTTACAAATAATACTCACCACTTTATTAGGTACACTTTGCTGGTAACCCTGCTTTTGTCTCCAGAAGTGCCTTAATTCTTCATAGCATCGATTCATCAAAGTGTTGGAAACATTTCTCAGCCTTTGTGTGCTTCATGTATGAGTGTGTGAGAGATAATGATTAGGTGTGTTTTTAATTATTTAAGTTTTATTGGGTATGTGAAGACTTAGTTTGAATTTGATGTTTAATATTTTTTTTATATTTAATTATTGCTATTATTATGTAAAGCACTTTGTGCTGCTCTTTTGTGAAAAGTGCTATATAAATAAAACTTGGATTTAATTAATGTTCAGGAAACCAGCTTGAGATGATCTGAGCTTTGTGACATGGTGCAATATCCTGCTGGAACAGCCAATCAGACGATGGTACACTGGTCGGGATGGACATGCTCAGCAAAAAACACTCAAGGTTCAATGTGTTATTCAGAGATCATATTCTGCATATTTTGGTTGTATAAAGTTATTTGAATTGTTATT
Source organism: Melanotaenia boesemani (assembly GCF_017639745.1). NCBI lineage: Eukaryota > Metazoa > Chordata > Actinopteri > Atheriniformes > Melanotaeniidae > Melanotaenia > Melanotaenia boesemani. Next base: position 9,129,940 of record NC_055696.1, read on the forward strand.
GCTTATCATCTCCTACCAGTCTGTACATTCTCTTCTTTCCTCAACAAGGCATCATGTCACAGAAAACTGAACTGGATGTTTACTCTTTTTCAGACTATTCTCTGTAAATCTTAGAGCTGTTTGTGTGTAAAAACCCCATTAGATCACCAGTTTCTGAAGTACTCAGATTAGGCCAAGTGGCACAAAGACACGTAAATCCCCTTTCATCCATACTCCAATGCTCAGTTTGAACTTCAAGTCATCTTGAATATGTCTACATGCGTTAATGAATTGAGCTGGAATCGAATGGACCGATTATTTGTATTAAGCAATTGAACAGGTATACCTAATAAAATGGCTGGCGAGTGTCATCACCAGCTTCAACACTAGACCTGTAAATGTGATTATTGTTACTGCGTATTACAGCTCTACAAGCAGCTGTTCCACAATTAGCAGTATCAACTTGTTTGGTTAAGCTGGACTAAAATATTCATGGTTCGTGGTTTTTTATTCTATTTCTTCCACTCTTGTACCAGTAATTGTACTCATACAAGCTACACTAAGCAATACATTATTTAGAACCTTGATTTCAAGCTGGAACAAACCAAAAGAACCAGTCCTTTTTTTTCTATACAGACAGATGCACTGGCCAATTTAAGCCACAAGATGTCACTATATCCAACAAACTGGATCTTTAAATAATCAATAGAGGCACATCAGCTGATAAACTAAAAATTAAAGATGCTATAGTCTACTTGTTGCAACCGAAACAATTTATTTTCTTAATAATAAAATAAAAAATAGAAAAAAAAACACACACATTTAGGTACTAGTTAACTACCACATAAAAGAAGCTGTAGATCTTCACATTTTGGCATTTTTGTTTAAAAGATGACAACTATTTGAACTGTTAGTCAATCAAACAGTTCAGCCATTTTCCCCGCAAAAATTTTAATAGTAGCTGGTCAAAGAACCATCTGCAGGAGGACAGAACAGCATTTGGTGAATCTATAAAGAATAAATAAATGTCCCACAGGGTCCATCAAATGTGCTGTGTACTGTATATATGCAAGCTACATTCACTGTCCTTTACATGCACCTAATATAATAAATATACCAGGAGAAATCAAAGGTGCTAATAAAACATAACATAAAAACAGCACAAGCGGAAAGGTGACATTTATGTGGAGGAAATATTTCCCTTTTAAAAACACACCTGGACTTTAGTACTTAAGTCTCATTGGGCATGATAACATTGCCTCAATAACAATCTGAAATAATCAGATCACACTTGAGCGGCAGTCACAAAATTAGGCTTAAAAGTGACTCATGTATGGTCAAAACTCAACATAAAAAGGGAAATCAACACATTTTATGGTATAAGTTACACCTCAATCAGTGTATGAAGTCAGTGTATCAACATCTAAGTTCCTTCAGAGCACATGCAAATCAATGTGTCATATCTACTGACACAACAAAATACAACTGGAAAATTGTAGCAAACAATGATAAAACACAAGTAAAACAAGAGAACTAGAAAGGTTAAGTGGGGGTAACCATGAAGGAAGATAAAAACTCTCACTATGCCTCTTCGGATGAGATCAGACTGAACGCGATGTGACTTTTCATAGCTTCTTTTTTGTTCCTCCTTTACACAAACATGGCTGAAATAAGTGGGAGTGTTTCGTAGTCTATGCTTTTTCACTAAAAACAAATTTGCACTGCTGATGTGGGCTGCAGCCAAGTTGAAGAAACTCCAACATCTTAAGTGAGGTGTACCTGTTCACACCTGATAATAACGTGTTCTGGGAGATCTGATGAGAAAACAGCTGAGATGCAGTGAGATGTGATTAACAGGCTGCATTTAGATCTGAGTTAGAAATAGCCACGTTCTTTTAATGGACTGTATATCTATGTTCCATGTACCGCACCCAAGAAGCATATTTACAGCACACTAGGCACAGAAACTGCAGTGTGCCACCCGCTAGCTGAAACCATGATGCTTGGGGTATTTGCAAACATAAATGATGAGCCTGTTTATTGCTAATAGAGCCTGGAAGAGAAATCCTATCACAAGTGGTCACCTGCAGCACAATCCACTTCCAGAAGTTAGGAGATGTTCTGTCCAAAATGCTTGTTAATGCCACAGTCTGAACTGAGCTCATGCAGCGGCTGTCTTTTCAACTGCTTTTGTTTGTTACTGCGTGTACGGCATATATCCAAACTTCTTATGTTCATGTCACTTTCAGTCTGAGCACATCTTTCAGGCTACAGGAGAAATGAAAATAGCATTCCCACATTCACATTCCAGCTGGGAATTTAAGCAGAAAACTGAAGCTGTTTACTTCTTCCATGCCGTGTAGAAAACCCATCTGATGCAGCATAGTTAAGGAACACGTTACATTTCAAATGCAGTTATAATTGTATAACATGCTCTCTTTGTTTTTGACCTGCATTTCATCTTATGTAGCTAAGATCAGTGAAAGGATACTGCTCCAGGTAAGAGGGTACACAAACCACCTCTTTGCGGAAGTCCACGGGACACGAGAGCTTTCCAAGCTGCTCCTCGTACAGACTCAGTGCCTCCGTCAGATTCACACTGTTACCCTAACGACCAGTGGCCAAAAAAAACAAAACAGAAACATCAAAACACGTTAGTAATCCAGTTAATTTTCTATCACAACTGGAAGGTTAATAGTAGACATGGGGTGTTCCAATTCTTGGGAATAAAAAGTTCGTAGATTTCTAATGTTGTACATGTGAAACTCATCTCTGTGGTACAGAATAATTGCTGGAGGCCTGCTTGACCTCATCCTTTCTGGTACAGCAGGAAAAGAAGCCTGTGATGCTTACTGCTAATACAAAACTTTATTCTGCTCATTTATTTTTAAAAGCAGGTGCTGTGCTGCTTAAGGGATTTTTGTTGGTAATTCTACCACTTGTTAATCTCTGTTACAATGAGTAACCATGACAACGGGAAGGTCATTTATGTGGAAACAGCTGATTGAGAATCAAAATCTAGATGAATTTAAGAGCAGGAGCAAAACAGAGAGCAAGGATGAAGAAGTTAAAACCATTTCTTCACTTGATCGTCATGGGGAATGTTAGCAAACAAAATCAGATTATGAGGAGTGCAGTTTTTATGTGTTTCACCAGAGCATGGCGAAAGGAAACCTATTCTGGACCATAGCACCTCACAGTAATTTTATAGCCAGCACTGGATGTGTTTCTGTAAAGATAAAGGGAGGTATGCCTGTTTTTGCTGCACCAAGTTCTGCTTAATCCTCAGTGAAAATCGGTGTGAACGCGGTTTTGTGTTCCCAGTGTTGCTGAGCCAAGCTGGAGCTGATTAAAACCTACATCTTCCCGCAGCAATCAAGAACTAGATGTTCTTGACCATAGTTAAAGGGGCTACAGTGTGGAAACCCCAGTAGTGCTTATCAAGTGTCTTACCTGTGGTAGCCAATAGTCACTGTGTTTTCAGTATGGAGAATCAGAAGCATTCCTCAATGGCAAGTGAAAGCTAAAAGTTATTTGGAATGAGGCCACCAGTAGAGCACTTTTTTTTTTGCCATCTGAAACAACTCTAACGTCAGTGAATGCTGTTTTACACAGCATTACCTCTGTGCCAGACAGTTACATGGATTGGGTCTGCACTTAAAGCTGAGAAAGCATATTGTCAAGTTAAATCCAAAAAAGCTCTTTATGAGGTTTGTGTTGTTTTTGATGGCAAAGTTAATCCATCAAAAAAGCTTCTGGTTCTCCAAACTGCCTGCTGCAGTTAACACATTTTCTACTCATAACTACTTTCCACAAGCTCACTTAAAAATAAACCTCTTTTACAACAAATGGTGTAATTCCAGAAATGTTTCAGCAGAGAAATCTGCCCCCGATACTGAACTGTTAGCTCAGAGTTTCGGTCTACAATGTCCACAGAAAGAGGTGACCTGTATCATCTGTTGATGCTGCATGTGACTCAGCTCAGTCGCTGCCAGGCTACAAACATCACACTCCCAACCTATTCATTCATAACTTTTTTCTCTGCTACACGTAAAACTTACTTTTTAATCACCATTTTATACAAATGAGTTTTAATTGTAATTTATAAAGGAACAGTGTAGTTTTCCTCCGGGGATCAACACATTTTGTAGAGCCCTACCTGTGTGAAATATTTGCCCTTGGGATGCAGAATGCGGATCGACAGGTCCAAGATGAGACGCAGGAACTCCCATGTAGAGTCTGCAAAAAGCAAACTGGCCAAAGCTGAAAAAAGCTGAACAACAACTTATGTAATGCACACACATAACTCATCATCAGACACAAGAGGTTGATAGAAAGTGACAAACCTTCTTCTGGTGCGGTGGATATTGGGATTGCAGTGAGGTCATTAATTACATAATCAAAAGTCCTCCCTTCTTGAACATATTTCTTCAACAAGGGGACACAGTCTTCTATTAGTATCTGTAATCCAAGAGACAAGATCATACAACACACACACTTTACCTTGCTCTATTTAAAAAAAAAGGAAAAATGCAGGGTTATTATCATGATAATATCTTCTATATTGGCCAACCTTGAACAACCAACAGGGAAAGGGGAGCTGACTAAAGTAACTACAGTAAAAGAAGATAGCTACTTTTGATAGTAAACGGGAGATTTCTATAGTTGATTAATCTACAAAGCCAACTGTGTATCCCTCTACACACTCCAGTCAATTAGTTGGTGTTACCTCAGCGACTACACAGAAAATGTAAAAATATAATGCTACTATTAAAAAAATACCTTTCCAGTCTGGGTGGTCTGTTTAAGCTACACACTCTCTCCCTAGCTCCTTTCCTCATGCTCGCTGCCACTATTGCTGCTTCCTGCTTTTGGTTTAAGCCCTACCATCACCCCAGTTCCACCTGTAGGCTTTTTTTGATCAATCCAATATCCTTTTTTTTCCTGCTTTCGGTATCAGAGGCCCAAATCTTACACTACCCTTTATGGATTTTTTATCTATGTTATAGATTGATAATAAATAAACTTATCACAACAGAAAAATACAATTAAATTCCACATGTATTTAACTTCAGCGAAGAGGTACATAATAATTTCTACAGCACTCACTTGGTAACAGTCTCCCCTCAGGTTGTCAAGGGTATTGCCGCAAGTTTTTCTCATGTGCACCTTACACCCGTCTATGACCTTCTGGTCAATGTAGAGGCTTTGTTAAAGAAAAAACGGGCAGATGAGCGCAGATTTACATTGCATGAGAGAAAACGAAGTCACCTCAGATGGAAAAAAACAAAAAACTAAAAAGTAGTTAGACAGCAGAAAATACTCAATAAAAGGATATCTCCACCATGGTGATCATCTTTGGCTTTTGTTTAACCAACTCAGCAAGGATGCCGCCGTCACCTCCTCCCAATATCAGCACCTCTTTTCCAGCATAATTTTCTTTCCCATTACCTGTGATGGCTCGGGTGTAGGCAATATCACTCTCTGCCAAGTCTGCAAAAAAAATGCATTATTGCATCACATTACGCTTCTCTGCTGTCAGCTGATACCAAACTGACTTCTATGTGCACTGTAGTGTTGTGTACACTTACTGACATCTCCATCAAGCACTAGGATATTTCCATACTGCTGTGAGTGCAAGATCTTTATGTTTTGGTAAGCAGAATCTTCTTCATACACCACCTGGTCAATGTCATATTCCACCAATCTGCCATCAGCTGTGGGCCAGTATCGGTCCACCTTTGCTCCTCGTACGAGGGCTGGAAGCCTTAAGGGGGAAAAAAAAAAAAAAAAAACACAGTGCATATGATAAATGTTAATGCAGCATTCTAGCTTGAACTGAAGTGTTAACATATCCAAAACATGACCACGCCATGAAATTCCAAATTCTTACTTCTTAATCCTTGCAATATTGCCATTTAAGAGTACTTTTAACTTCTTTTCCAGTGCATTTAAAAGCTGTAGAGAAAGAAGAGATATGTGCTCAGCTGTGAAATTGTCCACTTTTATAGATAATCATTCAGCTTTTTCTCCTGCAAACTCAACAGTTACACATGCATACAGTAAATGCTTGCATATCAGCATTTCTGAATAGTTTGATTTTCAGGTAACAGGTATAGTACTGCATACTTATAATCACTTACATTGTCTAGTTGTGCAATGTTATCCTCTTCATAACACTGCAGATCGATAGTGACCAACCCATGAGAGTGCACACGCAGGATGACAAGCCTGAAGATAAAATGATGTAAAGCAGCACAATGTGGTAAACATGGATGGTTATCGCAGAATTTGACAATGAAAGTTGTGGAGTTTTTTCCAGTTTTTCAAACCAAATAAACAAGGAAATCTAGATAAGAGTTAAATGCATTTTGACCGCTGCTGAATTCAGGAGTAATGATACGGCCAAAACACCAAATATGGGGAAAATTAAAACAAAATTTCAACGAAAACAGATTTCATAAAACTGAAACCTGATTTTCTAAATAGCAAAAAATTGACACTGAGTGGCCTAAATTGAGAAGGAAAAACTATTTTAACTTACCGTCCATTCTTGCCTATAAATGTAGCAAGGTATCCATGCCCATTTGTGTCATGAATAGTCTCTGTGAGTTCCTGCTCATGAAATATGGACAGCAGGCCAGGAACTATCGAGGCAGAGTCAACTGAAAATAGACACAAAAGAAAAGAATGTTATAATCTGCCCACTTAATCCTGCATTAGAGGTATAAAACAGCTTCAGATACTTATATCATAGTGGCAAGGCAACAAATCCAAATTGTCACCATGCCACTTTAAATTTCTAAAGTAATGATTAACTGGAATTGTTCTGCACTTAAACAAGTTCTGATTAATTATACTCCAGTATGTAGGCTGAAGTAGTCAGTCTGCAAAACAGTGGCCCTGACTAAAGATATAGTGCCTCTCATTTGGTTATCGTCACCTTACTACACATGCATTAACATGTAAGAAGCATTTTAATATTGCAGATGGTGAAAGCTATGCTATTTTTGACAATAAGTTACAGATGAATAGTTCAGTGGTGCATTTTTTTCCTTACAGTCATATTATTCCGAGATAAGTAGAAGCTTCTCCACTACAGGAAAATGCCACATGGCTCACGAAATTAGTATTTCAATTTTAGGCTGATTTATACTTGTCCTTGACTTAATTTCAGAAGAAGAGAAAGATGTCATACTTTATTTTCCTCTCCACTAAATGCGTAAATCACCTATAATTTTAATCATCCTTTATACTAAGATTTAATACACAAAACACATTGGTAAACTCTGAAATAGGATGCAGTGTTGGTCCACCATCCCTAATATGATAAAACATGTCGCTCAAAACTTGAAGGTATTTTCTTTACTGATGTCACAAAGTGTCAACCTTGGGAGGGTTTTTCTTAAACAGGTATCTTAAACGGCCCAAACAACTGTTTAACTCGGCCACGACCCGTTTCTACACGAGTTTGGATTTTAACCGATCGTTACAAGCGTGCAAATAAAACTACAAAAATGGCTGACAATGTGCCACTTCCTATGCGACAGCGCCGAATTGAACATGCTTTATTCACATTGTTAAAACAGACATTGAATCGCTTTCCACTGAAGTGAAACAAAATATGCGATAAAAATTTCTGTAACGTTGACGTCTACCATATGGATATGCAAACTGTAACATTGTAATATTGTTTTAGGGTAACTTTTATCTTTAAATTACACTTTATGGAATACGTACAGGACATTTCCCCAAAACATCAATAACGTTACTGTTCTGAAGGGCAATTACACTAGCAGGGTAACATTAGCTAGCTAGCTAGCATGCAGTTATGATGTTGTGCCTGTAAAGTAAATGTACAATATCTATTCACTTACATATAGCACCCTTCCTACCTGCAGTAGAGAGGTTGAAGTCGAGAGTGTAATGTCGCACTGCCATGTCTCACTGAAACTGACATCCATGCCTGGAATAGCAGGCTGTAAATAATTATGTGCAGATACAGAGGGACAGCCCTGCTACCACTGCAGCAGCTGGGCCGGGCTCAAATCGTGGCAGCGGCAACATGCAATGGCACTTCCGGCAGCTTCCACAGCTTGCGAGATAACTTCCGGTGGCTGCCAGGCTGCCAAAATCTGCTGGACTAGTTGTAACATATATATATATATATATATATATATATATATATATATATATATATATATATATATATATATATATATATATATATATATATATGTGTGTGTGTGTGTGTATTTTGTTTTTGTTTCCTCATTCTTCCACACACGGTTATCCACAGTATTCACATGCAATCATAGCAAAGCCCTGAAGCAGTGCTAGTGAAACTATGCAGCTGTTTGCAAAACTGGTTTGTGTAAGAAGAGCAGGAGTGAGGGCCCATGCAAAACAACCAACCAAGCAGGCAGCAATCATTCAGGTGATTTCTTCAGAAGTACTAATTAGAAGGTTAGTACTTCTGAAGAAATCACTTAAATGATTGCTGCCTGCTTGGTTGGTTGCTTTGGGCGGGCCCTCACTCCTGCTCTTCTTACACAAACCAGTTGTGCAAACATATATATATATATATATATTGCATGTGAATACTGTGGATAATCGTGTGTGGAAGGATGAGGAAACAAAAAACAAAATACATTTGCACACATCAGCTTTATTAATGCAAACAAAATGTAAAGGTAATGTAAGGTAAAAGACATTCATTTGTTTCTTAAGTAACATGTCTGGAAGGGTCGCAGTCACATGCACAGAAAAGATAACTTTAAAGGAGCCCAGTGGTTTGTTGGTCTCCAGTCAGAGTCCAGTCATTATGCAATTTGCCATACTATATACTATACTGCATGATGTATTGCCTGTGTGTGTGCAACGCATCGTAGAGATGCGTTGCACACACACAGGCAATGAGTTCAGTCATTTTTAGCTGGGGGACTTGGTGTGTGTGTGTGTGTATGCGACTGTGTGAAAGATTTCATTAAATTTTTTTATTCTAATGTAATTCTACTTTGATGTATGTAAAAGCTTGTTTTTTTTTTGTTTGTTTTTTATATGCATGAACTGAGATATGCATAAATGTTTTGAATCATGTAAAGAACTTTGTGTTGCCTATAGCATGAAAAGTGCTTTATAAATAAAGTTTTATTTGATTTGATTTGATAAAGGCAGTGTCGAAAATTTGTATATAAAAAGAATGGCTCACAAATAAACGGCTCACAGCTGTGAATCGTTTCTCATCGTTCATTTAAAAGGGTCGTTCAAAAGAATCGGTTTGTTCATGAAAGTCACATCTTTAACGCGTTGCCATTTTTTTCAAGTAGGATTGAAGGTGTGACCTTACATATTTTGATAAAAATGGAAGCTGTTATCAAGCTAAGAATGTTGTTACCAATAAAATAGACAACATATAATTGCAATAACTTTAATCTCACCATAGAGAAGTACCGCAGCATTTTCCTAATGATGTGAACCTGTTCACTCATATGGCAATAAAAAACCTTTCTGATTCTGATTCTGATTTCTGATTCTGAGAAAACCTCAGTTTAAATGATGAATAAAAAGAAACAATAATGCAGTGATAGAATAGGTATCACTTGTCTTTTAAAAGCTGCTGCAATGAGCATTTTTACAATATAATGACATACAATAACACAAAAACAAACTGATGATGAAAAAACTTTCTAGCTGTGATACACCAGAATAGTCATTTAAATCTGCAGAGATCCTCAAATTCGATTCTTGCTTTCGCAGTTGTTCCTTTCAATCTCATCATATCTGCTTTTGTGGGCTATATATATATATATATATAAGCTACATTAACCTTCTAATTAGTACTTCTGAAGAAATCTCCTAAATGATTGCTGCCTGCTTGGTTGGTTGTTTTGCACGGGCCCTCACTCCTGCTCTTCTTACACAAACCAGTTTTGCAAACAGCTGCATAGTTTCACTAGCACTGCTTCAGGGCTTTGCTATGATTGCATGTGAATACTGTGGATAACCGTGTGTGGAAGAAGGAGGAAACAAAAAACAAAATCCATTTGCACACATCAGCTTTATTAATGCAAACAAAATGGGGTAAAAGACGTTCATTTGTTTCTTAAGTAACATGTCTGGAAGGGTCGCAGTCACATGCACAGAAAAGATAACTTTAAAGGAGCCCAGTGGTTTGTTGGTCTCCAGTCAGAGTCCGGTCATTATGCAATTTGCCATAACATATACTATACTATCATGCATTATGTATTGCCTGTGTGTGTGCAACACATTGCCATTTTTTTCAAGTAGGATTGAAGGTGTGACCTTACATATTTTGATAAAAATGGAAGCTGTTATCAAGCTAAGAATGTTGTTACTAATAAAATAGACAACATAGAATTGCAATAACTTTAATCTCACCATAGAGAAAACCTCAGTTTAAATGATGAATAAAAATAAACAGTAATGCAGTGATAGAATAGGTATCACTTGTCTTTTAAAAGCTGCTGCAATGAGCATTTTTACAATATAATGATATACAATAACACAAAAGCAAACTGATGATGAAAAAGCTTTCTAGCTGTGATACACCAGAATAGTCATTTAAATCTGCAGAGATCCTCAAATTCGATTCTTGCTTTCACAGTTGTTCCCTTCAATCCCATCATATCTGCTTTTGTGGGCTAGCAACCTTTTCATGAACAACAAACAGTTCAAATGAAAAGCTTGTCTTTGTTCTGTCGGTTTGAAAAATCATGTGGAAACATGCTGCCTGCACTGAAACCCTCCAGGCAGAACATCATTAGAAAGTAAATCCACCGCAATCAAAAGCATCAAAATCAGAGTCAGACACTTCAAAGTCAAAGCTGTTAAAATGAGGAGTGTCGAGTGCAGCGCTTCCAAGATGGTATGCTTCTGACTGCCCTGTGCCAGAAAAATCCAGTTTGAGTGGCAGGTCAGCTTTGACTTCCAGATTAGAGGATGAGCATGCTCCCAGGTAACCCATGGCAGAGGAAGCAGCAGCCCCACCCATCAGCAGATAAACCGCCCTCATCGCTTGGGCATTATTGATAGTACCATGACGCAGGCATCCCACTGACTGTGCACCTCCTCTGTAATTCTTTGTTCGGGGAGAGTTCCTGCCTGTTAAATTGAGCAGTTTGAAAAATATCAACAAAAATATAAACATGTTTTTTAAGTTTCCAGCGCATCTTATTTACAGCAAAAACAATCACCTAAACTCACATTTCTCCCTTGGGGAAGCACGGGCTGTAGGCCCCGGGGAGGATGACTCTGTGTCACTGACAGGTGGAGTTGGTGGATCTTTTTCCAGAATTTGCTCAGGCACCAGATCTCGGAGTATAATGTGTGATGGTGGCACATGATGCCGCTTACACAGGGTGAGGGGTGATGAAAGACTCTAAAGAAAAATACAGCAAAAGAAAAGCAAGAGTTACGGAGTGCCAAAAGTTTAGTTAATCAACATTAAATTGTATTTTTTGCCTTCTAACATTTATGCTAAGTCATGTCATCTTTGTAGGTTTTAGTCAGGCTGATGCAAGTTGGTTGGATGGTCCAGCATTTTTTTTTTCAGTTTAATAATCTATGTCTTAGTAGTGATTAAATCAAATCATTCGTAACTAAATAGGTAACTCATATCTGAGTTACCAATGTTAATCCATAACAAGCATTAATTATTATCAGCTTAATAAAATCTTGGGAACAAAACATAAAAGAAAAGAAGTGACTAAAAAGATGGCATGTTAACACTAAAGCATGCCATTAGCATGTAGCCTTGTGTTTACTAACAGCTTCACTAAGTCATAAAGCTAAAAATACCTTTTTTAAGGCATGCATTTCCCACAATAAGTACTTTTAAAAAATGTAATAACCTACCTGTTTCACTTTCTTCAGCATATTCAGCCATTGACTAAAAGGTGAAAAAGTGATTCTATTATACCTTCATGCAAATCGAACAATCGTCAACACATACAATAAATTCAAAATGAAATAAGTGAAAAGTTTACAGGAATAGAATGCTAAAATGTTTCTCCTACACAGTATGTCTCTGAAAATATATGTGAGATATACAGAGACAAAGATGAACAGGAATGGAAAATATGTTGTTGACTTCACTAAAGTTACTCCACCATATTTAAAGAAGTGTTTGTGAACTAATACAAACTCCACCTGACCTGCAGTCTGCAGGGGTTTCAGCCAGCAACAACAGGTATTTATTCTGGTGTAGGATCAGAGCAAAGCAGCAATTCTTGCATGCACCGGACGGTAATTTGGGCAGATCCAGGATCTCTTTGCCTTCCACAATTGCTTCACAACTGCTTTGCAACTGTACCATCTGGTCAGGGGGTGATAATGCATCATGGCACACAAGGAGGCTTCCTTCAGCCGTCAGACTTAGAAACCTTTTCTTCCACTGTTTAAATATAAATCCACCTAAATAAGAAGGCAGGTTTGGAAAAACAAACAAACAATAAAACAGGAACGGTGGCAGTTGGAGAAATGATCTTCAAAGCATATTGACAGTATTAGGCGTGGCCACAGCAATCACAGTTGCAGTGAGCAATGTAAGTGTGGATTAAAAACTGAACATTGTGTCATCGCATCATCCCAACAGATTAGTTCAGAGGCAGTCAGATGGTTGGGGATCAAGAGGCTACGGATGTTGGGCGCGATCAATCAGACAGTTTTAATCAGAGTGCTCATCATCTAGTAGTTTCTCATCAGTTAGCTCATTATATTTGTACACAATAAACAGCAGATGCAAATAAATTATCATACATGGCAGAGCTGAAATACCTGGTTTAAAAAGGAAAAAAAGATAGGAGGGCAACTTGCCAGATTTTCTTTTTGTGTATTTTTAGCTATGAACTTAGATGCTTCTTAAAAAAAAATCATAACCTGGGCTGATGATGGACTTTTTAAAATTATACCCAACACGTTCACAACTTCCTGGTACTTCATTTCCATTTAAATCCTTACAAATATAAACAAGCTCTGCATTTATTACATTCTGACTTTAACTTCATCACATACCAATAAACCTACTGAGAACAAAACTATTTCACATAAAAGTGAAACATTTTTGCTTCAACAAAAAAAAGGGGGGAAAAAAAGAAATCACTATATCTGTAGTAATGCTTCTACTCACCATGCATCCTGAGCACCCCATGGTGTATCCCAGACATGTTCATGCTCACAGCCTGCGTATCGCAGTCTAACAGGCTCAGAACAAAATGTATGAGTGAAAGATGTTTGGAGAGCACATGAGGTTCAATGTGAGTTTTAATGCTCATCCTTAATCCCCAGTCAGCTGGGACGCTCCAGAGCCATAGCTCAGCAGCTTGATGTGGAAAAGGGTTCAGTTGAGATGCTACACACAAACCGCCGATGTGTGCGGGGGAATACTACATAAAATGATGTAACAGCAACAGGTTTTTGATGCTTCTCTTTAATATCAATTTATTTTTTACCTAAACAGACGTAAGCATGCATAAAAAAGATGTATGCACATTAGGACTTAGATTCAGACCATAGTTTAGATCACTAAATGGTTTGGTTAACCTAAAAGATCATATAGAAAACTTAAAGTTATTTCAAAATAAATTACGAGATCAACTCAGTCACATTTATCCACTGCCAGATTTTATTCATAATTCCAGATTTGATGTTATATTGATAAATAAATATAGTTATTTTAAATCAAACATTAATGGAGTATCTGAAGAGCACCCAACTGCTATGAATGAAAACAGGATAAATGCATAAATAAAAAATAAACAAAACTGTGATTACATACAGGGGCATTTAGATAAAATGTAGTGTTCAATCCAGAGAACTGCATCCTTTTACATGCTGTAAAGTGTTTGTTTGGTAATGCATCTTGTTTTACTCTTCAGGCACTTTTTCTGGTAAAGAGTTTCCACTACAACAGCTAAACCATCGTTCACGTTCCCATTTATATAGCTTTTTTCATAATTTTTATTATCATTTTTATTCATAATACTTTTATAATTAAAATGTCCATAACTGGGAACAAGCAAAGTGTCATTCTGGTGAAATAGAAAATTATTTAGCACTTTTATAAAAAATTTAATTCTTTAAGGTTTTGTCAAGTGGCTGTTTAATAACGATCATTTCTGTCCCCTTCCATAAAGCCCTTATTGGCTAGGAAAGTTGATCCTCATATTGCTTTCTGAAACAGTCTCCTGCAGGGAAGAAATCCCAGCAACGCTCCTGATACATCTTCCACACGTATGACTCCTAAAATAGACATACGTAGGAATTTAAAATCAAGAACCTGAGAGTAGCAGTAAAAAAAAAGAAAAAAGAAATAAACCTTTAACAGAACCGTTCAGACTGACCTGACCCGTGTGCTCCGTCTCATCTTTGTTGATAAGGTACATGAGGAAGAACCTGAAAAAGATTCAAATATGAATATTTTCTCATTAGTAAATATACAAACTGTAACACTGAGAAAAAAAAAAATTCTCACAAATAATTGGCCAGGTTGTGCTCATCAAAAGTGTGGGTCTCAAAGCCATGTGGTGTCGTATCAAAGTAGTCACTTCCAATGCCACATATGAAGCATTTTGTCTGCATAAAAAAACAATCAATAATGAGGATTACAGCCACTTATTCATACATTAGATGAACACAGCTATTTAAAATTGTTATACAGTACCTCCATGTCCTCCTTAACCTGCTCTTGTTGGTCTCTGAGCTCTCCAAAGGCATCAATGATCAGACCTGATAACATAATAATTAAAAGTTGTTCATAAAAATCTAGCAAGTATAAAAACCTCCTTTCAGGCAAGTCTATAAAAGCTCCTCACGTTACTCTTTTTTTTCCTTAATATACTAAACTGAAGAAAGCTTTTGAAAAGCAGTTTCCAGGAGAACGTCTTTACCCTGAATAATGGCCAACAGAATGACAATGACAAAGAAGAAGAACGTGATATCAAAGACCACTCGATAAAGCTCGTATTCATCTCCGGCTGGATCCTCTATCTCATCCCCAATGCCTCCACCAGCGCGCACACCCACATACATGTGGAACAGGTAACACTGTGAGGAGACAAAAAATTAGAGACATGAATTGGAAAATGGTAGCGTGGATGTGAAAGAGTTATAGCTCTTATTTTTTAAGTGACTTACGGTCATCATGTCATCACATTTCATATCTGGTTCATCCTCATCCTCGCTTTTATTGTAAAACTTGCGGAAGAAATTAAAAGCGACTACAGTGTAAAGGTACACCACCACGGCCAGCAAGCCCACCGTCATCATGAGCTGGCAGAGACAAGAAAGAAAGTAATTAGAAGAGCCAAAGTGAAACAGAAGTTGTGTTATGGAGTATTTTTCTGCTCTTGCCTGTTTGCCATTGTGTGTGACTGAGGACAGGATGGTACGAAGAGTCTTGACACCCATAGCAATATCCAGTAAGTGACAGGCGAAGAAGAAGTTGTTATAATGCCCAAGCAAGGACATGATCAGGTACCAACAGAGATAAAGGAAAGTCTACGAACAAACATAATAGAGTATATTATACTACAGTATACCAACGAATAATATGTAAAAATAAACTAATTAAAGTTTTCTTACACCGTCTGTGAACACAACCCCAAATTTCCAGATCTGGTACTTGATGTCTATAGAGGTCATCCTAAATGATAAAAAAAAAAGCATTTTCCATGACTTATTTCAGGTTTAAGGATTCATTTGCTCATCTTTAATGGTAGAACTGTACTCTACCATGCAAACACTGAGTTGTCTGGTTCCTCCTGTTTCTTCTCATGCTGCTGACTCACATCCAGAGAGGCCAAATCAACACCCAGCAGCTCGGCGATTCGCTCTCTTCCATAAATGTCTCCGTACTTATCCAGAACCTGGACAGGGACATTGGACAATGCACCAACATGCTCTACTATGACCGTTTTAATAACAGAATCAAATACAACTCACCTTTCGTTTGACAAATTTATCCCAATAGTTGTTTGGGAAAGAGCTGCGAAGAAATAGGATATAAATTATTTTTATAGCATTTAAAATGATCCGACATGAGACCTGTAATTTCTCTCTCTACATACGGTGTATTCAGGACTAATCGGTCCCACTGGCCCTTAATGTCGTCATCCTCGGGCTGCTCAGTGATGTAGAGGCCATCAAACTCCAACTTTCTTGCAAGTTCTTTCTCCCTTTTAAAGATCACCAGTGGAATCTAACAGAAAAAAATGCAAATGCTGTTCAACTGTTTATTATAGCAAAGCATACTCTAGTCTATTTAGTGCTGAGGCAGTTTCCCTCACTATGAGTCCCTCAAACCTTCAGACAATTGTAGCCGATGATACAGATAAATGAAATGACTGTGTGAAGGATCGCAAGGAAGGCCAGTGTGGGCTGCATGTATCCAGTGCTCTCCTCTAAATAGAAATAAAGTGGGACGTCCTCTTCATCCTCATCTACTCCCTCATTCATTCCAGATCCCTCGGCCTCTTCTCCCGAGCCTTCAAACAAGCCAGAGCCTTCGAACAGCCCACTTCCTTCCGACAGTCCAGATCCTTCAATTTCTTCACCGTTGGGTGGAGTTTCTGACACCTGAACAGAACAGGACCACATCGAGGCAGAACAGTGGAATTTTCTTTACCAGCAGTAAATTTGACACAACCCCAACCATTCAAATACAAACACATTATTATATTTTTACCTTGTAGAAAAGCAAGATGAAGTTGAGAGCAAACGCAAGGAACAGAGCCAGAAAACGCAGGTTGTAGAAGTTTCTGGAGAGGTAGTTCTAGCAAAGAGAGAAAAATGTAAATCCGCTGATATGGATGGTTGATATGATGGCTTATGCCATGAAATCACTTCTGAAACAGAGAGCAGAACATGTGTCACCATAAATTTATTCCTTTGGGTTTCCAGCTCAGTCCAAATTTGAAAACCTCCTTCCCTTTTTATCTTCTTCTCTTTTTTCGCTGAAGTCTTCCTTGGTTTTTCTGGCTCTTCTTTTTCTTTGCTTGGGGACTCTTTCTCAGCTTTCTCTCCATCTTCATCACTAAAACCCAAATATTGTGAAACTCGGTGATTTTTTTTTTTAGCCTATAGACAGATAAAGCTATGGATTTACTACCCACATCTCTTAAAGAAAAGCCCCGCACCGGGAGTACAGCGGTGTTGTATTACAGGAATGCCAAAGATGTGGTATTTTAGAGCAAAAAGGAATACAAAATTCTAAGAGTAAGAGCAATTGATTATAACATAAAGCAACTTGAGACTTACTCAGCTTTTTCAGGCTCTGGAGGAGTTTCCTCAACAGGAGGCGGCTCAGGTGGTTTTTGGCTAGCATCAGCCTCTTCTGGTGACTGAAATGAAACAAATCAACATCTAGTGTAGAAGACTAAATTGTTTGCTTGTTTATCTTCATTTATGGGGGATGTTTGTAATTAAAAACAATGTTTAAAAGGTTCCACATCTCATAAAAACTTTTTAAATAACCCTTAACTATTATTTACATTTTTATATTTTAGCTTGTAAAGGTATAGATTTTATTTTTATTTGCAAACAATTTTGCAAGTGCCTTTTTTTATCTTTCTTAGTGATGCAAGAGTGCTGGAAATGTGCTATATAAATTAAGTTGATTTCACTATTAAAGTTTTTTTTTTTAATTTTTCTTTTTGTTGTTTTGTAAACTCACCATTTTTCTCTTTGTTATGGGACTTCCCTCAGGAGTTGGAGGTTCAACAGGTTCCTCTACACCCATGTCTCCAAGACCACCTGGAGCATCAGCACCTGGTATCCTTCCACCCTCTTTTTCCTGGGTATCTTCCTCCTCCTCTTCACCACTCCCAGTCTCACCAGAATCCGTTATCCCCCCCGTGTCTTGTTCTTCTCCCGTTCCTGTCTCCCCTGGTCCATCTCCATGCACATCGTCCTGCGTGGGATCTGGCATGCTTGCTAAAATTTCTGTTACTGTAATATTTTTAGCTCCCTCAACCAAACCACCTCCAAACAGAGCTTGCCAGATGATCATAAAGAAGCCTTTGCACACATTGTAAATGAAGTGGAGAATACTCATCAGGATGGTCCAGAAAAAAATGGACAAAGCCACAACAATCTCCTTGAAGGTCATCTTCCTCACTCTGCGGTACTGTCTGCGAAGGTTACGGAAGGTAAAAATGTTGAAGAAGCTTAACATGCTGTTTATAAAGTCCGCAAATGCAGAGGTTGATTCAGGCTGCCCTTCCTCGCCATTACTATCCTCATCTCCTCCTCCACCTGCTCCCACAACAGGTCCTCCCTCACCCCCACCCTCATCTCCTTCGTCATCCTCTTCCCCCTTTTCCTCCTCTTCCTGCTCTGAAATTTGTGAGGCTATCTTCATCTCAAAGATGGTGTCTTCACAGAAGTTGACAAACATCTCCATCTTCTCTGATTCACCGCCCTCGTTGACAACATCGAATATAAACTGCCGCTTGGACTCTCTGACTTGTGGCATTTCCCACTGTCTGCGGTTAACTTCACTGATTTCAAAGTAGATGCGCTCAATCTTCCTGCTGGCGCCCATTATTTCAATACGACCCAGGAATGGGCGGAAGTAGTTCAGCACACTCTCTGCTTGTTCCAGGAAGTTCTTTAGTCTGGTGTCATGGGGGACGTGCTCAGACAGGTTGGTGAGCAGCACTGCGATGTTGAAGCCAATGTCTTTGGCAGGCTCTTGGAAGCGACTGGCAAACTCCTCATAGTTGATCATGTCATTCTCATCTGCTTCCGAGCAGGACAGAAGAAACTGGATCTCTGAGGGAGAGTACTGTTTCTGACTGTCCATGGCCTTCTGGAAGTCCTTTTTGGAGATGAGCCCTCGAGGGTCCGTCACATAATCACGGAAAGCATCCGAAGCCACAATGTCTTTCAGTTTGAGGAACATGTCGAAGAACTTGAGAATCATTTCGACGTTGCTGGAGGACTCTACCAACATGTCCACCATCTGGCGTGCGATTGTACCATTTACAATATTTCCTAAAAACCAACAAAAAAGTGAAATTCAAAAGATCATATTTGAAAAATATATATATATATATATAAAGGAAAACTTTTAAAGTAAACAACAAACACAAGCATTTTACCCTCTAATAATGAGAGCAACATGACAACCATGTCTTTCTGTAGGTCAAGCAGCTCCTTCAGCAGACCAATCTGGCTGGAGTCCTGCAACCATAAAACAGTGCACAAAATCTTACAGTAAAAACATCACACTTTACATTACTTTGGAGCATCAGGGGTCCACAAAGAGATGCAACAGTCAACGGTGACATTGAAAACACAGGTAAAAAGTGTCAAGAAGTATCACACAGAATTATTTTAACATATAGTGACCCAAATACTTGTTACGATAGGAGGTATACATTCTGGATAGTTTGTGTTGCATACAGTCGCATTCACACCAAAGAGGGTGCTGCAAAAAGACGTTAATCAAACCCTCATGCTGACAGGATGTAACAAAACTTCACAAAGGTTAAACAAAACATGGATGTCAAAGCATGGATTTAACCAACCTCTTCCAGGTTTCTAGCTTCAAAATAAATATACATTATTTATTTTAATTATTCAAAACAACACAGTAGCCACAAAGCAGCACACCACAAATAAACAATGGCAACAAAATCATAATCTCTGTTAAATATGTTCACACGGGATTGGTGTCACAGTGAAAATGTATATTTCAACAACATATAATTCATGATTATAGGGGAATACTGTGACAGCGGAGGTTAAAAGTCAGTCCCTCTTTCAGGAAGTTTTTTAGCCACCTGCTCGTTTGTTCAGAATGAACTGATTCAGCACAAAGCATGTTTGTTCGTCATTATAATATTGCCAGATTAAGACTTGCGGTGCTGCACGTAGTGATCGCAGTTATGTAACAACGTAAAAGCTTTTTATGTGAGGAGAATATGGGAATGTTATTAATGTGGTGCAGGGTGCAAAATCTAAATTGGAGGAGGTTTACTGTTCAATAATTGATTGGTGAGAGAATTAAAAATGGATATATAAAAAGAACACATTACAAAGAAAGACGA
This sequence comes from Melanotaenia boesemani, assembly GCF_017639745.1. Taxonomy (NCBI): domain Eukaryota; kingdom Metazoa; phylum Chordata; class Actinopteri; order Atheriniformes; family Melanotaeniidae; genus Melanotaenia; species Melanotaenia boesemani. The sequence goes on from NC_055696.1 coordinate 9,149,991, forward strand.
GGACATACAGTATAGGCAGATTAATGCCCTGTATGACATGCCAAGGCTTTAGCCTGCATGTCAAAATAGAGAATGCATTGTTTTTATTACAATCAGTGAAAGCATGTTGCATCACTCAAAACACAAAAATGACAGCGTTTTTTTAATTATTACATCTGAATTAAGATATGGTTATTTAAACTTTTAAAGCAGGTGGGTATAAAACAGCCTGATAAAGAGAAAACAACAAGGACTAAATTGGAAACTAGTTAAGACAATAATCACATTAATAGATAAATAAAAGAATACATACTTTACCCTGCATTGACCATGTGGGAGACAGTTTAAATAATCAATTACTCACTTGTTAAACAACTGAAACAAAATCACATTTCTTTAAAAATACTTTTATGTGTGATGTGAAAATGTACATCACATCTTTTTTCAGAATTCCCAAATATATTTTTGATTTTAACATATCCTGTTAACTGTGGTACCATAGTAATTCATATGCAATGATTACTGTACAAACAGAACAGCTAATACCTGTAAAAGTATTGGATCAAGACGACCAGCAAACAAAAAATAGTAATATTTTGTGTTGTATGTATCATCTGAAAACGTGTGCTCATTTTGTAGGTGAAGTATTGCTTCTCTGATAACTTAAAGTTATGATGAAAGGGTTATGCATGCAAACATTATGCTAATAATAAAGGCATATAATTAGTCCCAGTCATCCTACAGAGGATGACTGCACTGTATAGAGTGATAAAGTCATATGATTTCTTTGAAAGTACTTCATCCTTTCTTTTATAGCATTAGCACCACAAATTATAACATGTATGTTTTAACATCAGATTGACTATATTTATATGCCATGCTACTCTGGATAAAGAAAACGCCTCCTGTAGAACAAAAGGAGATTTGTACAAAAATGCCATTGTACTTGTTCCACATGTCTGTGTACAAATGCCAAATAAATCTCACTGGATCTAATTACATCAGGCTGTACATACCGCTCACAAAATAATCAGTATTTGACTAAGCTCTGCCAGTTTAAGCATGGACTTCATCAATTCAACATGTGTACACACAAGGGAAGGTTTTTAATCCCTGATGCAGAACTCTCAGCCCAAAGCTGAAGAAGCATTTTTCTTGCACATAGTTGCAAACTATACAGGATAAGTACATGAAAGCCACTTAAATATTTTCAAGGAATCAAAAGGGGTCGCAACACACACAAATATTCTTTGCCAATCTGATGAAAAATCACACATCAAGATATCGTCTAACATCAGCTTAGTCGGGTTGTTTTCTTAAAAAGCTCAATGACCTTTAATTTACAAAAAATGAAATAGATTTAAACAATTTGCATTTTTTTGTAATTTGTTTGTACATTAAATCTATAACAAATTCATGTTCACAGTCAATGATTTTACTTATAATAGAAGGAAAAAGTTTTAAATCCACAAACAAGTTAGTCAGTTGCCCCGACAGTAGGCAGCTTGCACCATATTAAGACCCTTTAAGTGTTACAGCTAATTGGAATTTAGCCATCATACATATTATGTTTTATACTTATTTTCGTTATAGTGGAAATACTCCAAGAAATCTAAAATGACTTTACTGCTTATACTAAGGCAAAATGTTTTAGTAATTACCAGTAAGACTTGTACCCTTTTTATGCAGAATGATCCAGCTTAAATATTGCACATGTAATATTCAAGCAGACTGTTTCTCAACACATCATAAAGTTTGCAAGCATGTTCACTATTAAGCTGACAACAAAACATGGTTTCCAACCAGCTGAATGGAACCATTGTTTATGTTGCTACTAGAGGCAAATTCCACTGATTATCTTCAGATGCTCCTAAAGCTTGGTAATAATGGAGGTTATCTTTAAACTCTGTTTGCATATTTACCCATTTTACCTCTTTTCATAACAATTACCACCAAGAGCCAAAATGGCTGGGGAAAAACATCAGTCTCTACAGAGCTCTTATGATTACCACTAACATGTGTCTTGATCACTGAAAATAAAACAATCATGAGACACAAAGTTTTGAAACTGAGGCAACAGGAACATTGTGTTCATATGTTTGAACATGCCTTGATGACTTAATTGAATCATCATGTGTACCTGTGCCAACTTCATCATCATGTGTGCAAAGACGTGAAGGAATCCGACAATAGCATCCCACAGCCTGCTGTGGGCCAGGGACTGCTGGTTGCCAGTGCATGGACCCTGAGGAGAGACATTGTTTGTCACACATGTTGGCTACCAATCAGCTCGCATAAATGCACGATTTGATCTAATTTTACCTGAATATATTCAGTCAGACTGTTGAAAATCTGTTTGGCGACTGTCATTGCTTTGGAGAAGTTCTTTTTACCTGGTTCATCAATGACATCCTTGCCAGAATAATACCAGTAGAAATCGCTTATAGATTCCTTGATTGAAAAACAAAATGAGAGGGAAGTAGACTTTAAATATACAGCACTTAAGTAGATACTAGATTAATATACTTTTTTTTTTTATTGTAGTAATAGTGGCTTAAATATTAGACCATATAGAAATCCCATTTTAATGAAGAGTCTCATCTACAGAAAAAAGTACAGTCAAAAATGGACCTGGAGCCGGAGGAGGTAATCCACAGTGCAGATGATTACATTGATGGTAGTTGTGCTGCCTATTTGTGTCCGCAAGTAGTTCTGAAAATCTGCCACAAAACAGAATTAACCAGAATGTGACATTCACTTTTAATGGAATTTATCATTGGTTTAAATCCAGTACAACATAAACTTGAAACATGGGTGATTCCTACCATTATTGTGGCCTTCACAGAGCAGCTGCAAGAACCGGAAGAGATCGCAGGTGAACTCATCATCAGCCATAACTTTCTCATCTAAAAGAAAAACCCAAACAAAAAAATTTTGCCAGAATGCACCATTTATGCTTGAGTATACTGCATAAAAAGGCTAAATTTTTTATGGTAACTACTAAAATAGTTTGCCTGAGTTTAAGCAGTGTGAGGATAATAAATGAAATTCACTTCTCAACTTACCATCATCTGTAAATGGATTCTAGTATCCAACACTGCAATTACCACTTCTGACAGTGTTGCTTGTTACGATAAATTAAAGAATGAGTCACACTAAGTTGCAGATTTAATATTAATTGAAGAAAACATTTAACTAGTCAGAAAATTGTCGGACATACGGTCACATGTCAAACAACATACATGACAGCCAGTACAGCATGCAAGTGAGAACAAGCTGCAGTAAAAAACTGACACATTAACAGGCGCACAGTCACATTAACAATATATATAAACTAACTAGACAGTAATAAAGTGCTGCTACACAGAGAGAAAGACAGAAACAAGGTTAAGATCTCACAGTATTCAGGGATGAACTGAAAGATGTAAAAACATATACATGGTGAAAAGTGTGATTCTTAAATGTATATAATTCCCAGTGACTATATAGAAAAGTATGGATGTTGTTAGGTGCATTAAAGGGGCAATAAGCGGAAATTCCTCCTTTTTTAATTGAAGGACTTAAAAAATGGCTATATGAAGAACTCAATGTGTAATTTCATCTTGAGTATAGCATGACGTCACACACCGTCTCTCTGTGTTGATCTCCAGTGTTTACCAGTTGGTCCAGCCGTGTGTTCATGTACTCTCATGTGAATCGCCACCTCCTCTCTTCTTTTTGGGCCCTTGGCCCTCCCTCCCTATAAAAGGCCGCAGCAAGCAAGCAATGCCAGCTCATATTTTCAAAGCGAAATAGCAGAGAGTGGAACAAAACGTTCATCTGCAGATGACCAGGATCCAACATTACCTCTAAAAAAAAAAAAAAAAAACTACGGTAGCTGTCGGAAAAAGAATGGAACATAACCCGGATTAACATTGGCCTTGTTATGTATTCCAAAGTGAAGAGCAGGGGCTACAATTTAACCTGGAGCTAGCTTCTCCTGGACAGTAAGTAACAACATAAATGTTATAAGTTACTTCAACATGTTCCACAAAGTGATGATATTGTTTTCCTCAGTGTGTTTGCACTTTACACACTTGTTTGCAGACAAGGCGAGTTGGGTTGGGGGAAGAGGTAGACGAAGGTGTGGCTCATGACACACCTTGTTTTGGTCTACAGGCAGTGCACAACAGCAAGCCTTGCTGCCAAACGATTTCGCTTTTTGCCCCTTTAAGGTGTATTACCACTGACGTTCTTTGTGGGCTGACTTAAAAAATGTTCCACAGGAATCCCACTCAAAACAGAAAACTCCTCTTGTTAAATACTGACTTAATCATTTTTATCCATCAATCATGAGAAGCAATTACCTTTACTTTTTTTCCCTTATGGTCCATGAGTTGATGGACCTGTTGAGACCATATTAATGATTCTCTCCTCAAAAAGAGGTGTGTTTGGCAGTTCTTATCATAATTATGCCTTCCTGAATTCTTAGATTAATTAGGCAAACAAGATGCTCAATGAAATTGTAATATTGATTTTCTTTGGCAAATAATTTAATAATTTATCAAATTTAAGGCAGAATTTGTACAATGCACCCAAAATTAAGCGGGGTAAGTAGAAAATGGAAAATAATCAGAAAAAAGCCATCAATCGTTTGGATGAATACAGTCAGATCATTTGAGAAATGATTTCTCCCAACCCACCACATAGACTAGTTTCACACATGCACTGCAGTCAAGAAATTTTTGAGATGTTGGCATGTGAGAATGCAACATATAAAGCATTTTAATCAGACTTTCTGCTACAACCAACACAGTGTCGTTAAGGTCTCTGTAAGACTGCCAAAAGAGAGAACCTGTGAGTGTATCAGTCAATCTTCCAGGCTTTTAACTGTGAATGTGCAAGAGAGAAAGTGTGTTTGTGAGAGTTGCTGTTTTTCTGCTGACCTGTATGAGGCATTTTACTCTTTTGACAATGTTGTGGGTATGTACAGATAAATATGGTATAAACACAAATTTCTAACATGATATAATGTAAAAAACATTAAGCAGCCTCAATCTCCATTTATGATGTGCTGGTAATTGAAACACAGTGAAAGGCCCACTTTAACCAAAGAATTTAACCTAAATCTGAGGAATGTGTTTGCTCTACTGTTTGGTATATGCATGAAAATATCTTAGAGTTAGGAGAACATGGTGGGGTTAAATCCACCTGCTGATAATATGCAGTTCATGTTGAACAGCATATTTCTTCTTCTGTATTTCCTCTTGGTCTGGGTTAAAGTGACCTACAATAATTCAAACACCAGCAAAAAACATTTATTTTTCATCCTACTGAGAAACTTTAAGTCTACCCGTCAATCCTGCATGCTAGAAAATGATACTCGCTTAATAAATTGCGCATTTAAATGTGTGACCAAGGAGGTCTGACCCAGCAGCATGTTTGCATGTTTATGTAGTAAGTTGGGAGAAAAATGGGTTGAATCATTCTTTATGTTCAAAAACTGCATCATTTAAAATTGTTTGTATATTTATTATTATTATATATAATTGTAATTCTTCTTTTCCTTTTTTAAGTGACAGTCCACCACTGAACACACACACAAACATATTAATGCAGCACATATCAGGTTAGATGTCAGAGAGGTTGGGACATTGTCCATCAAAATGCCGAAGGGAATCCAATGATAGATAGATGACATCAGAGAAAGGCCCCAAACATTTTTTAGGCAAATTCATCTATGAAAAGAGCTGAACCACTGACTTACACTTAAGTAGACAATATTTTTTAATAATCTAATTAATCTTTAACACCGATGAGACTGAGTGCAAGAAGTGATACAGTTGAACAACTATGTTAATTCTGTTTTTAGCCTTGATTTCATGTTTTAAGATAAAAGCAGCATTTATTAATGATGGCTAAAAATGTGCAAGACGTTATTAGAGTTGAAACACAATGAACTCTATTGGTATTCACAATAAAAATGATTTTTCATTCTGACTTTCATGTGTAGAAAGAGTCAGATTCCATTCAATGCATTTTAAAATGAAAAGACATGTGAGAAGGGCACACAAGCTATGAACATGAAAGATGGACAGAAGCTTCCAATCCTCTCTTGGTAGAATAACATTGTTAGAGGAAAGAAGTGATGGAGCAAGAGGGACAGGGGAGAGATGAAGGGATGAGAGAGCAGAGAGGCCGATGGAGAGAAACATGATTTACCCCGATCTAGGTTCAAGTCTGAGGACCATGAAAGGAGGGACAGGGGAGAGGTGGCAGTGATCGTGGGGAAGGGAGAGAGGATCAGTGTGTTGACAACAGTAGAGGACTAAGAGATGAGGAGGGGGAGATTAACAACATTCCATGGCAAATTCATCCAATTTTAAATAGACCTCCAGAATTAGATGACAACAGTAGGTGAAGTCCAATAGGCATCTCAAACTACTAGACATTCACAGGGAAAACTTGAACTAAATTAAGTTAAATCTAAAGTACATACATGGAATTTTTTTGTAAATGTTAATAATACTTTATGTTAGGAAACTGATCATTCAATTAAATAATAATGTGTACGGTAATACTACAGATGGTAAGCTTGTAAAGGAAAATGAATTAATAGACACTTAAAATTTCTGTATTTCTTCATTAACTGATATGGTTCAGGTGTCATTTGGTACTCACTTATTTTAGTCAGCAAACGACAAAGCAGTATGTACTTACATTTGATTTCTCATTCAGACAAAATGTGGACCATCTTCACTCATGTTTGTACACATTATTGTATGATGAATGGGCAAGTTAATAGTATTCAAATATATAATCCAGTTTATCACTGACTATGTTAAATAATACATTTTTGGCTGCTGTATACTAAGTGTGAATTGAAATGCTTAAGAACAGGGTTAAGAGACTTACTAGTGCCTTCCTCTGAAACCATGCCAAGCCCCTCTGCCTTGTTCTGCCTCTCAAAAGCATTTAGATCCAAGACACTGTTCAGAACATAACACATGTTGACTTGTGCACTCTACGTTCTTCAAACATGTACAGTTAAGGCATTTAATGTAAAAAAAAGGGGGTTTATTTGATTAAAAACTGACCAGCAAGTCTGCATCAATGCCTGGAGACTCAAAAAGAAGCCCACATCTTTCTTGTCCTTTAAGTACTCCAGCATTTTCTGACAAGGTGAGAAGTAAAACAAATCCACAGGAAGTGCTACTTTAATTTGACTTCAAATTGGAAATGGCACAAAGAGGGTTATCTTTAAAAACATACTCGCTGAACTTCACTGTTTCCACCATTAAGGATAGAAATACCCAGCTTGAGGGTTGTAGATACCATCGGGCCAGTTTCACCTTCAGAAAACAGAAAGCTCAAGTCACAATGCAGTGAGGTTTGGAGGGAAAATGTGTTGACTAAAGAAATGAAGTGAGACTACCTTTGCATGCACTGATCATTTGCAGGACCATCTCTGCAGCGCCACGATTATGAAGTCTGGACTGCTGGTACAGAAGCCTTTGTTTCTCCATTTCTTTTTCCTGTGGTGGATGCAAACTTTATGAGCTTTTTGTACTATTACATTTTAAAAAGAAATTTTAAATAGATAGAACAGACTCTGCCAGCTCAGATATTTGATAAAATATCCATCAGGGCAACTTTTACATTTAAATTATTCATTGAGTAAGTCCATTCTATGAATTTAAATCCTTTATTTGAATTCCATTCACACACCTTTCACACAAGCCTTTGAGTTTTTACCTCATAGCTTCAAAAGGTCTGTAACTTTGGCATCTTACATTATCTATACATTAACTGTTAACTTCTGTAAATCTACCAATTAAAGTATTTATGTATTTATGTACCATACATAATGCATTTTACCCTACAGTCTAGATGAAAATATTCTAGTATTCTGTTCTGTGCTAATTTTCTTTTCTTTTCTTTTCTTTTTTTTTTTTTTTTTTTGTTTAATCTAAAATAACCTTTTTTTTACATGCATTTGCATTGTTGGTTATTGTCAATTAACATTCTGTCACCTCATTACATTAGTCATGGAGTCGTTATGCTACTTCTTCACGTTTGCTGACTGGAGCAAGCGTTAGACTACAGGAAACAGCCTCATTGGCTTAGCATTTCAGCCACGTAACTTTCCAAAATGTCTTAATTGCAGCAGTCCTGCAAATAAGGTACTTTGGACAAAAGCTATAACCCAGAACCCAGAGAATTTTGTACTTGCTCTGAGAAATGGTTAAAAAAATTCATGCAGAATCGATTTTTTTTTTAGGTCAGATAAAGCCAACTTGGAGTCAACAATGACATTTATAGAAGGACAATGGCTGATAAACAATAACCTGTGAATTCAGACGATGTTTCTCAGCCACAAAACAAAGACTTTCTAGTATCCCACATAATAAAACCATCCCTCCACCCACTCCCACCCTTCCTTCCCACACCCACCCTCCCTCCCCCCACCCACATATGCCTGGGCGTTTTCTACCCACTATGTGTCGTGCAACCGAACGTCAAACTTGTGCTGCAGTCATGGATTACCTGATGAAATCTGATTATGAATTATCCTCTAAAATGTATGTGAACTGGCTTTCCAAACTATCACCATGTGTATTAATAAATACCTTTAGGTGTTGCATGTTCTAAACTGGCTTTCACTGTAGTCTGTCAGTATCCTATGTGAGTGGGGGAGAGAACCATTGATCAGTAGCATTCAGTTAATAAAGACTGGTGTTAAGGGGGTGAGAAGAATTACATGGAGTGATGGAGAAAAAGACAGAGAATGATGAGAAGCACAGCTATATAAACTGGGAGGAATGACATCACAAGTAAATGAGTGTGCTGTAAAGTGTTGCGATACATATTACATGAAGGTTGGAATTTGGATAAGCATTTAAAAATAAATCCAAAGCAATTTCAGGAGTTTCCGCATGTCCAACTCCCCAGTTTGATATGAGCCCTCATAAAATATTTTGAAGGCATTTTTCAGTTCACAAATATTTTTAGTTTAAAGCAATGAAGCACAGTGACAAAGCACAAGGAATTTTTTTGGTCAAAATACAAAATGAACAAGTGCTATTTTAGTACAGTCAGCACTGTGTGTATAAATGAGAACAGTGTCTGAAACTTGGCATATGAAATATCGTGATGAAGCGCAGAGCCAGCTGGTGTTGCCATTCAATGTAAACTATAAAATATGAGCAGCCCATTGTAACCCTTAGGCTGTGCAGAGTAAAACTAGATGAATGAACACTTGTCAGTTTTGTTGTGTAACTACAAAATCTTTAAGCTACATTTTTTTTTTTTTTGCTGATTTGAAAATAGTTTATTAATATTAGTGTCATTATTATTATTGTGTTATTTTTTTACAATAATTGAATCAAGACAGACCCAATCCAGAGTCATCACACAAAAAAAGTGTAAACAGGAGCTTAAAGGTGATTTGATATCATAAATGCCATATTCATATACATGCAATCCTGCTTAAAATATAATAACTTTTTTGGGGTTGTTGGGAGCACGTAATAACTAAGACGATTAAGAAAAACATCTGGATTGGAGCTTTGACTTTCAAAATCAAGAAACTCACATTTAATAAAGCACAAAACACAAACACAGGAGACAAAACAGAGAGAGCTGATGAGATAACACAAAGACACGAGAGAGATGTAGGTGTGACGTAATGCTCCAATGATGAGGTCACTCAATGCGTCGAGAGCTACCGCTCCATTGTGTTCCTTGTCCCCAGCCCCTGGCCGCCCATTACCAGTTCTGACTGTCGCACCTCAAAGGACATCTCATCCTGAGCACTTTCCACCTCTTCCTCTCCCCCTTCTTCATCCTCACCAATATGGCAACTCTAAACAAATAGAGAGCAGGAGGGAAAAATACTGTTTCAGCGAGTGCTTCAGTGATGTCATTTATCAAGCCTAAAATCCTCTGTGATGACTTACCTTTGCCATAATATCTGCATAAGCCATATAAAGATGATCTGTTTCCAGTTTACTGAAATGGGGAGAAGAGAAGACAGTCTGATGATTTAGTGATTAAACTACAACTTTTTTTTGCCACAGGTCCAATAACTCTACTTCACAACTGTGCCGTCAGAGTGGGCATTTCTAACCTCTTTTCTGTTAGAGCTGTTCGACTGAAATGCAGAATAAGCTGGTGAAGGGGATCTGGTTTAGTTTCTTTCTCCTCTTCTTCATCACCTTCCTCCTGCTCCATTGCTTTCTGATTTGTATGGGAAAATGAAAGGTGAATAATAGCACAAAAAAATAAATAAATAAATAAAAAACATCCAGAGGGCAGATGTTACTCACAGATAAGTCATCTATCATCCTGTCTTCAAAGGAAAAACCCTCAGTATGAAGCCAGTTACGCTTGTAACCCTCAAGGAACATGTTTGAAGCTCGATGTCTGTGAAGAACAGAATGCATAACAAACAAAGACAGTGTTAGCATTTATAGCTAAAGTTTTGACTCAGATGCAGCTTTCTCACCTCGGTATGTTGTACAGTGGTGTCATCCTGAAGCAAGCGACAACAGCCCTGCGTCTCTGCTTGGACAACAGTTTGTGCCACACCATCTTCTTGGATTTAAAAGGATGCTCCGTCTATCAGAAAAAACAGGCATTGGTAATTATCTTTTACATTTACTTTTTTCCCCTTCCCACATTTTAGTTCATGAGGAATTAGTCACATTTTTGTTTCACACTTTGACAGGTCAGTGTTTTATCAGCTTGCTGCTGCTTTAACATTAACCCAGTTTGAGTCATGTCGAAACTGTAAGCTAATTTATAAATCATTATCGAATACACGAATGTAAAAAGGTAAGGATGAGGTCAACAGTGCAATAAAATGAAACAAGGGGAGAGACTACTGAGGCAGAGACAAAAAGAAAAGGTCACAATTTAAGAAGTTGAAAACTCTTGCAGCATTATTGTAGTTGCACCAGTACACACCACTTCAAGGTGGTAGAGGACTGCAGAAACCTCCTGTACTCTCTTGACAACTTTCACAGGAGCATCAGCGTCTTCGGCTTTCCCTGCCATCTCCTTGTACAGAGCCATCTGCCAGCGCATGGATGGGTTGTCCACCTGTCCAGGACAGAGGGATACACGCCTTTCTGAAATACGCCATGACTAACTGTCTTTAATCAAAAGTCTGTCCTGTGTACATAAATATGACACTAAGGAATTAGTGGATATTTTACCTTGCCCTGAAGATGTAGGTTGCTCTGCAGGAACTCTCTTACTTCTTCATCAGTATCTCTCTGCAAGGTAAAGTTTTAGCAAACACTGACCTCTTCAATATTGCAAGGTACAACACAAACAACACTAGATTTCTTTACCAGAATCCTTTTTAAAGCTAGAAAAAAAACTACCAAAGAGTAACGGATCTTGGCCAGGTTGATGAGCTCCTGATCAGCGGGAGAGCACATGTTGAGGCCTATGGGGAGCATCTTTTTCAAGGCGGCAACGATAAGTGAAGTCTGGACAGAGTAACGATCTCCCCGTTTTTTCTTCTTGGTGCGTTCAGTATCGGAACTTCCTCCCTGTGAGCAGGGACGACAACAAACCAAAAGCATTCACAGCATCCCAAGAAATTTCCCCTTGCAACAGCCCTTCAAGCTGACAATCACTGTTTCCTATTATGCTGGAAATGACACTAAAACAAGTTATTTTTCATCTAGACAACAGAAATTCTTCAACTAAATCTGTGTGTGAGCAAAGTGTGAGCAAACAATCATCCTACCTTATTTATTATAATAATAGAAATGTATACAGTGGTAAAAAGTGCTGCGAAAAAGTAGAAATCCCCACCTACAGTGACTGAGGATTCTTGTTAAACATTTCATTCTAGTGAAAACAAATGTCTTAATTTGAAAACATATTTCCAGTTACTACTTTGATACAACCACCTGGTAAAAATTATGGAAAAAGCTTTTTTCTTTCTTTCTTTCTTTCTTTTTTTTTTGGGGGAGGGGGGGCGACTTGTATATATGCAAATGAGTCTGCAGTCCAAAGAGAGTACCTGCAGAGCTTAAGCAGCTGTTGCATCTGGCTGATTAACATGAAACATGATCCCAACAAGAGAAGGATCATTCAAGAAGAATCATTTAAAGGTCCCATATTATGCAAAATTCACTTTTTAATGGTTTTGGAACAGTCATACTGGTCCCCCCGCATGTGTAGGAGACCCGTAAGTGTGAAACTCTTTCAGGCGCTCTCTCTCCCCCCTGCTCCACCTCTAGGGAAGTAAGCGCTGAAATGAGCTTGTTTGAAAGCGTGTACGTTATGACGTCATAAGGGACAATAACCACTCCCCACAGAGCGATGGACCCGTCTACCGGCTCTCAAAGCCCGCCCTCTAAAAATCACCTAGCGCCCAGTGTTTTTCCCTCTTCGGCAACCCTCGTTAGCGGACATGGCTAAGCGACAGAAGCACTGTTCTGTTTGTGGCTGCATAAATGAACACGAAAACGTTTTTTTACTTCCATCCACTGAACCCACGAGGACTGAGTGGATTAATTTTATTTTTGGAGGAAATGTACCCGGAAAACTTCCAAAGGTTTTGCATGTCTGTGGCCAGCATTTCAAAGAGGACTGTTTCCACAACATGGGGGCATGGAAAGCAGGCTTCGCCAACCGTTTGAAGCTGAAGCCAGGTTCAATACCAACTGTCCGTGACACAGCTGGAGAGGTAAGAGCTGGCAGTTATTTTATCGTTTCGGCCTTATTAGTCTGATAGCTTGAAAATATATTAACCTGTCAATCACCTCATGACGGGCGATGCGATGGGCGGAGCCAACAGCTGAGCTGCTCCACCAGGGTTCCGCCCACCATAAACGGCACATTTCTGAAGCTGCTAAAAAGAGGGAGGTGAAGAGAAGCCGCTGCACTCAAACTGAGGGTCGATTTGTCCATACCATGGCGGAAATATTTCATTTAGATATTAATGAATGGTCTCAGATTGGGAATAAAGTGTATAATATGGGACCTTTAACTCAAAATGTGGAAGGAGGATGTTTGTTATTTCCAGTCAAACAAACACCAGGGAAAGGTTATACTAGAAAAACATACAGGCTGACAAAATATTTGGAGACCAATATGCTTTTAAAATTTAAAGTACACAACAAAAGGAATGAAAGACAAATGAGAAGGAAATTCACATACAGAAAAGTGAAACCAACACTAACACCTATAAGGAAGAAAACAAGGTTATAGTGTTTATAGTCATAGACTGGATGATAAAATGAAGGTAATATTCAGTAATGAATCATGAATCTAAACAAGGAGATAACAAGATGTTATGATGAAAAGCAAAGAGTAAAGAGTACAGTAACATCACAGGTAATTCCATAATTTTTCCATAACTTTTGCCAGGAGTTGCATAAAATCATTGTTTCTCTGAGCTCAGAGAGGTAAGTAGAAGGGTGTAGTGAAAATGTAAGGGAAAAGAGGGGAAGGGGAAGCTGAAAGGAAAGGGTCTGATAAGAAAGCAAATCAGTTTAATTACATTTACAACATGCAATAAAGAACCCATTCAGCATTCCACGAACAGGATAACTAGCCAAATCAAACTTCATTTTCTTTAACTGTAAAAAAATGTAAGCATTACATGAAGTTAAAGAACAAAACTTTAAATTAGACCATTAGTTCATGCTGTTGAAGTCACACAACCACAGTAAAACAATCTGTCTATGGCTTATGTCTCTATACTCACTTCTGAACTCCTGTTGTATTACTGTGAGAGTTCAGTCCTTCTGTTTTCTGCTCTTTCTGGGGTCCTCCAAAATGTGCAAATGGATGTGAGAATTTATCAGATAATGTATGAATGTACTTCCCAAAATGATTATATGTACTGAATGCATGCTGTATGAAAAGGTCAGATAGCATCTTCTGTATATAGAAACTGCTACCACACATCACTGTAAAAAAGTAACTGAACAAAGATTTATATCTCACTCAGGGATCTTTAGTCTGCATTGATGAGTGATACTAGTACTATACTTTTACCATTGGGATATTAGATGCATTGCAGCTAGGTATTAAGGTAGGCAGACATGGTCCAGTGACTCTTACAAACTTAACATTTATGGTGCTTCAGCTGGTTGTAAACGTTTGTCTTCCCTTTAGAGAATTTGTATCAGTAAATCTGATCACTAAGGCTGAAATAGAAAACAAAATTATATTTTAATTAAGTCAATCCCAGCTGCCTTACGAGTCCTGTTCAATTAATAGCAAACTATCAGTGCCAGATGTGTGTATGTTACGGAAGAGTAGTTTAGAGGGTGCAAAGCAATTTGGGGAATTCAGAAAATAAGTGTGAATTAATCTTCAGGTTAGGTTCAGTCATTTTGATTACTTCTTAAGAGAGAACCCAACAAGTGTTTCAGGAAATCTGCTTCAGTGACATTAAGAATCAAACCACGTGTTAGTGTGGAGACTAGGGAGTCTTAAGGAAGCTAAACCATGCTGTAGCATGGCATTTTAAGGGAGGAGAGAAGAAAGAGCACAGAGAAGACTAACATCATCCCCTAGCAGCAAAAAGAGACATTACAAAGGCCAACAGATCAACTATTCTTCCGTGAAAAGAAAAATAAAGCATACTAGAAGACTCCAACCCAGCTATGATCAAAAAAGAGCAAACTCAGTGACAGATGATGGCACTGTGCTCTCACTGCCACTTTGGGTCTTGTGTAAAGCCCAGTGCCATGAGCCCAACTCTATAGCTGTATACTTTCATCAAGCACCTCCAGACTTTACCCCCCACACTTAAACACTGGCAGTACTGGGAATTGCCCATAGGGCCTGCCCATTTGTCATGTGATCCTTCATGAGCACATTAAAAGTATCTTTATATGTGTTCATACATTACAATTTTTCCTCATGCGTACATCTGCACAGTTTAGCCATGTCTATGTGTCTGGGATGTCTAAGTGTTTGTATGTGTTTCAGTGTGTGCAACGGAGCAAATCTTGTCTGCATATTTGTTTTGTTTAAGAATGCATATGGATCAGATGTGCCAGTGTGCTGGAGAGTTTGATGAAAAGCTCCCTTAGAGTGAGGTGCCATGCGGTCAGCACAGCGATCGTGCAGAAACAAAGTCTAACCTCTGTGTCCCCGCCCTGGAAACCCAGCCGCAACCAATAAGAGGAGGACAACGGACAGCCAAAAAGAGAATATTGTTAACATGACTGCTATTCTTCTGAAAAAAATGGGAATTAAAAGCAAACCTCAAAACGTTACAGCAGGCTAGACCATGTTAAACCAAGCCCTGTAAACAAGAATACTATCACATAAAACTTGTGCAAAACAGAAAAAACTAAACATAGGCACTAAGGTAATCATTTGAGACATATTTGTAATGTTTTCTTCAGCTATTATAATACAGTTGTATAAATGTCTATTTATAAGAGGCTAAAAATAGTCAGTGACGTACAAAAGTAACAGAACAGCACTCAAAGGAAAGGGCACATGTATTTGTTAAGGGAGACATATTATGACTAAAAAAAATCCCTCTTTCTGCGCACAAGAGCCTATTGTTTAGTTCCTGGAGGTAATACTTACTGACCATCACTATGTTTGGGGCCACAAAATTAATTTGACATTCTGATTTAAAACCAAATGTTTAATCACAGGTGTGGGTTTTGCTTTTTTGCATCAGTAATAACAAGCTATATAGCTATTTTTTTTTAAATAAATAAACTTATAATGCTCTACCAGTACTTTGACCTATGTCAGGTACAGACATTGGGGGTTGACCTTACCCAGTCCAAGAAATCATCCTTGCTTGTGTTTTCTTTTATTTTTCCCAGTAGGAAGCACAAGTTTCCATTTTCTTTCAAATGCAACATCAACAAACATGCAAAAATTCAACAACTGAAGTTAGTTAAGCTTCAACGACCCAGAAGAATTATTGTCAGCTGGCTCAGTTCAATGCATGACTTGGGACAGGAGTGTGCCCAAAAGCAGGAATCAGCACCAACTGTCCTTGCTCAATCAAACTGCCAGTCATGTATCAGCTTGTTGTGTCTGTTTGTGTGGGCTCTCAGTTTACTTTCTAATACTGTATAATGTGCTTCGAGAGTTATTGAGTGGAAATTATATCTAAATTTATGCTTGCATGGTCAGGCGAAGTTGTGTTGCTGACCTCAGAAGAAGTACAACACGCAGAAGAAGGAGTGGGGTAGAGTGGAGTCATATTACTCCAACCCATAGCAGCTGTACAGCAGGTGTACAGATATGGCTGAAAGCTTGTCGCAGACCTTTTATTTAGTCATCAGGAAATCGTATCAGCTTGTGAAAAAGGGGCCTAATATGTCTCCTCTAAACAACATGTGTGATGTAAATTTGAGACACTAGAAAAGCACAACTGTACCACATAACTATCTCACCTTGCTCATTTTGCTCTTGCTGTCAGCAGTGAGAAATGACATGTTATTGATCTCATTCATCACCACAAAGTTCTGCTCCTCTCGTTTAAAGTTCTACAAAAAAGAGAAAAACCAAGAAACATAAGTAAAAAAAGATCCATTTACTTCTACCAGTGATTGAATTTAGCAGCCAAACACACTTACATGAGACTTGGACCAGAAAATAAAGACCTCTCCCACCATTCGGAAGAGTTCTTCTGCATCTGGGTCAGGACATGTCAGCCATCTTGCTCTGTAGGAAATTGTTACTTTGAGTATTCCTAAATTCACAACGAATTTAGTTCATTAATAGCACACGTAAAGTTAAGGTAATACAAGACAAGATTCCCTGTTCAAAACATTTAACGTGTTTTTAAGTTTGTTGTACCTGTTGTTGTCCACATAGCGGATCAGCAGAGGGTAGAGGGCGTACAAGTCTCTGCAGAGGACAGCAAATTCATCTCGTATAGTGCCATCCTCTTCATCCCCCTCTGATTTTCCCTCCATTCGCAAATGGTCCTCCTCAGCCACCACCTTTGAGGTACGTTTCTTTAGCTTCTCCATTGTTGGAATGAAGTGGGATTTAAGCATTTCTGGCTTTGCCCTGCTGACAATGGGCTGTGAAAACACTAGTACAAAAATAGTTAGTTTTATTTCACTTTAAAAAACAAAAAACTCATGTAGATGTACAAGGTCAAATAAAGTTTAAACAGTGCTCACCAGCTAATCTCTTCATCCACGAGGCTTCATCAATACCCAAGTTATTGACAACAATTTTCATGATGCTTCCCAGCAGCTGGTTTAGGTGTTCTGATGTGACATCCGTGCAGAGTCGATCTTCCATCTCAGGGACGTTTTCAGCTCCTCTCTCCCACCAGCGTGGAAGGTAGTTGCACAACATTGGCAAAGTGATTTCAATCACATGAGGCATCTCAGTGTAGCGAGCCCCAGACTCTGCCAAGTCCCCAATCTCCTTTAACAGAACATCCAGCTCTGGGATGTCTGGACATAATTCCTGGACCTCATTGGGAAGCCCCAGGACTTTAAGGTTCACATGAGAAATAGCATGAAGAAATTGAGAGACAAGGTCTTGCTAGAAATAAAACAGAATTGAGGAGAGGTTTGGAACTCACTAGCTCTCTCTCTTGGTGTCTTTGTGGTATAGACAGAAAAAGCGTTGAACTCATTTAGATTGGGCTCTAAGTAGGCAACTGGCATAGCTGCTGCAAGGTGAGCCAGGCACTCTCCAAGAGCTGGCCTCTGTCTGTAAAAATAAAGGTCAAATGCCTGTCACCATCTCATTCTAAAGCTATTTTACAGCTTTTAATGTATGCAGGTATGAAGTTACCTCTCAACATGTGGATTTTTGACAGTTCCTAACGAGTAGATGCTACACATGATGCGATAGCATGACATCTGTAGGTCATCCACTGTATGGAAGCATCAGAGACAGAACAAAGTCAATTTAAAATATATATGAATAATATGGACCATTATTAAAAAGAAAAAAAAACTCACAGATGACATCATCTCCAAACTGGTGCTGAGCGATGTGATCAAACAGGGAGGTCAGCACAGGGAGCAGGGCGATAGTTGTGTAGTTGATGTTCTGGGAGACACCTTTCACTTGCTTTAAATAAGAGAAGCAGTACTTAATTATGGGCTTGGACTGGATGTTTAAAATCCACTGTTTTACCATTAGCAGCTGTTGGTGATAGTAAAATGTCATTTAAAACATTATGTACCTGATTGCCTTTGGATACTTTGCCCAGTTTGAGATTTTCCACCATCTTCTCTATATCATCAGCAGCACTCTCAAAGAATGACCGCAGCCCTGCTTTCACAATCTCAGGCCCTGACTTCATCACTGTCCTGAAAGATTAAATAGACAGTAATAGAGTAGGAATGAAAAACTAAAAAACACACCGCAATATTAACAATGTTATGAAAAAAAAAGTATTAAACCTTGCATCCAGTGACCGTGCCAGAATGTGAAGACAGTTAACAATAGCTGGAGCATCCGTTCCTGCACATATAAATACAGCCTGCTAACACTGGGTGTAGCATAGAAACTACATAATCAAACACTGTATTTGCATTGTTTTGTGTTGGCTGTAATTTTTCAGATATCCAGGTGAAAGCAAGACATGTCTGTTTTATCAGGAACATAAAAGGGACAAAGAGAAGAGTTAAAAGATTCAGAAAGAGTGTTGAGAAAGTGACATCTTACCAAAGAGAGAAACTCTGTGCCTCACCAGAGCAGACATTTTACAGAAGATACTATAATAAGAAGAAAAGAGAAAAGCGAAAGAAAAGCAAGGAAAATAACATGCAAGAAAAAGGAAACACTTATGAAACAGAAAACTACATTTGTTAAAAGAATACATGGTGAAACGAACAACAGAGCGGGCTCACCTGGCAATCATCTCCTTCTCCTTATTGGAGGAATGTCCCCCGCTGCCCAGAACTTTAGCAGGTGTTGATAAGAAGTAGAGGCAGTGATTTTTGAAGTACTGGTTTATTAGAGGCATCAAAATCTATGAGAGATATTTTTCAGACTTAATACAGGAATGAGTTTGAGTTGGAGCTTTGAAATTGTTCCCTATTCGTTTTACACTATAGATTCACCTTGGCAAAAAATTTGATTTCCTGCTCGTGAGGAGACTTTTCCACTCGTCCGCTGCTCACCACAGCCTCTGCAAAACATTACAAAAACACAGGCTTTATCTTTCATAAACACAATTCTTTAAAATGTAACACAATCTGTTTTTTTTTGTTTTCACCCCTCAGTACCAAGATGAGCAATAAACTCCTGGGCAATTTCCATCCATTTTAACAGCTTCTGCAGGAAACCATAGGCAAACCTCTTCTCAATAGACGATATTTCTGACTCCATATCTTTCAGGCCCCTGAAAATAAACACAGTTAAAATCTTTACACTTTTAAAAAAAGTTTTAATAAAATAATTTTGCTGATCATATCATGTCTTTGTTAAAAATAAACTGCCACTTCCAGTTTTAATAATAGTTTACTAGTTTGCAACAATAAACAGAACAAAATATATAAAAAATATTAAGTTTTATCTGCTTTTCTAAATGTATTTTGTAAATGAAAATAAAATGAAAAAAGACAAACTAGCATGAAACATATCATTCTTAGATAATTAATATCAAGTCCAAATTTTCTCTTGCATGTGTTACCTTGTGACGGCATATCCGTTAAGCTGCAGGAACTTGAGCAACTCATAGGCTTTCTCTCTGTCTCGCGCCTTCTCTTTTGCTGTCAGAGTATCGTAGGGCACCAGCAGAGGATGTGTTCCTCCTCCTGCACAAACAAATTTTTATCAAAACTGTCAGAAAAAAACTAAATCTTTAATTCTTCATATTTTCTTATATAAAAATATTCACCTTTGGCCTGCAGTTCTAACTTTTTCTTGCGTCCCCAGGTGTTATGGTAATTTTCTGCAAGTTGCTCTGCCATTGACTGTGAACAGACATTAACAGTGAATATTTATGAGATGAAGAATATAGCACAGAAGGTTCAAACATTTATTAGCATACCTGCAGATCTCTTGAAAGACCCATGTGTGAGATATCAATGGGCTGTGGACTGTAGCCATGGCTTGGGTCATAGGTGGCCTGGAGGAGAAAGATCATTATTGTAAAATAAAAAGCACTGCTGCGATAACAATATTTAATATCAATAAAGCTGTCTAATCAATGTCTACCTGAGCAGTCTGAGAGATTTTTCTAGCTGCTGCCTTCTTCTTCTCTGACTCCTCTTCTTCTCTAGCTTTGTCTAAATTCCATTCCCACGCCAGCATGGCTTTAACTGACTCTTTGATTGGCCATCGATAGATCTCTTTGTCCTTAAAGAAAAGTGAGTGAGATGCGAAGTAGACACACAATAAGAATGTACAACACGGTTAAATGCAGAAGGTGTCTGTGAACGTACCTTCTCTGAGAAGGTTTTGTATGGTCTGAGCATAGGATGGGTTTTAGCATTCTCATCCAGCACCTCACCGTATGACCAGTTATTCTGAATCTGAAATGCATTAAAAATATGAATTATGGTACAGAATGTTTAATCGTGTAATAATACATTTTAACCACATAACTGACCACCAAACTAACCCAATGTGCTACTCCTGAATCTGCTGGATTTTGATATTAGATATTCTAAAAGGAAGTTCTACCTTTTCAAAGGCCCATTTATCGTGTGTATATTCAGCATATTTGTTGATAAAGGGATCCAGTCTCTCAGGAATTATTGTGCTTTGGTTGGAGGAAGAATTAGAAAACATTTAGGTTTATTATTTGAACACACACATACTTTGTTTGTTAAGAGATATTTGACAAATGTCATCTCACTTTGTGGTCTCTACTGGTTTAGGATCAAAGTTTCCCTCTGCATCCACTGATGCCTTTTTCTCTGTTTTGGAGGAGTAGCTGGCGTCCACATAATCCGGAGGAATGGCTCCAGCAATGGCGCAGATACATGGCATTGAAATTTTGAAAATTTCAGCATCAAATTTCTGGAATTGAAATAAAAAAACAACACGAGTACAGACATCATCTACTTAACCTAAAAAAATACCATGTTTAGGGCGATTACCTTGTGTGCCAGTGATTCAAAGATCCCCCAGAAAAGTTTGCGGGTCAGATGTAGTTCTTCTTCTGAGGCAACTCCAAAGTTAGCCCAACCATTAGGAAGGCAGTAATATTTCCAGCATCGCTCATAATGATTAGTCAAAAGCTGCAGAATGCAAGGGGATAAATATGGATTAAAGAAATTAAAAAATAAGGGAACAACTGAAGTCAAATTAAAATTTGAAACCTATTGAAGATCATCATACCTTCAGTGGCATTTTGGCATACTCATTGAGAATGGGAACATCAAACACCAGCCTTCTTAGAAGGTGCTGAAGCATGGATGGACGTAGATGCCTGAAGAAAAAAAAGCTCACTTTAGTTATTAATCTGTCAATATCAGATTCA
Organism: Melanotaenia boesemani; assembly: GCF_017639745.1. NCBI lineage: Eukaryota > Metazoa > Chordata > Actinopteri > Atheriniformes > Melanotaeniidae > Melanotaenia > Melanotaenia boesemani. The sequence continues at coordinate 9,171,370 of NC_055696.1, forward strand.
TGCAAAGTCTTTTTTATAAAATCAGTCTCACTTGCACAAAGCCATGAGGCACTCCTCAATAATGTCTCTCTGAGCCTTTGTGAAGGCTCGTCCTCTGGACAGTCTGTAGATTGTGTGCAGCATTGAGTCAATCATTATGGCTCTGTGGTCACTGCCGGCAAAAAGTGGCGCACACTTGGTGATGAGTGGCAACACAGCAGAGCATAGGTAGCGGTTCAAAGCAAGGGCCATCTCCGTGGTGCTGAATGCAGCCTGTTGACAAGAAATTACAGTTCATAAAGTATAAACAGACTAGATGCTCTGAACTTTTCAAGAAAAATAAAATCCAAAAACCTGTGTAAATAGTTTGCTACTCACCGTGTCCAGAGAGGCAGCAGCCCTCATGTCAGGTAAAAAGCCCACCTCAAGCACATGAAGCAGGAAATCTTGATTGTCAATACCATAAACTCTGTCTAGGAACAGCACCATGGGGGCCTTGTGATCTGGCACAAAACTGGCTGACATCTTTGGCTCTATGATGCTATTGTCTAAGCATAACATAAAGAAAATATTCAGGAAAAATCAGTAACACAATGCAAAACTGCACAGAAGTAGTCTGTTGGTAAACAGCTGTCACCAAACTTTGCATGGGTATTAGTCAATATAATAACATTGTTTTTTGCTAAATAAGTAACAAACACTGCTTGAATTCAGTGCTATCTCTCTGGATCTTACCCTTTCCAAAAGAAGGGATCTGAACAGGAAGGCTGATGACTCCCACCAGATCCTCAATGGGAACCAGAGACCTCAGAATCGCCCTGATTCTCAGGGCCTCACCTTTACCAGCTTGGATTAGCTGCAGAGACACAAGTTGTGTTTATCATTGAAACCTGTTGGATAGTTCTAATATTGTAGCTACCATTAAAAAGATCTTACATGCATCTCTGGGGCACAGCGTCCCAGTAGATCAATTAGAGCAGAGTAGAAGGACATGATGGCATTTCCCAGGTGCACCCTGTTCTCCTCATGCTGTTCCTCTCCTCCAAACCTACCAAAAAAAGTCTGTTTGGTCTAAGTCTTTTTCCAAAGCAACACTAAAACATATGTGCTGCTGGATAGTTTGAGAGCTAAAGTTTTATGTTTCATTTCAGCCCGAAACTGAATGCGACATCACAGTTACAAAGTATTCACACCCTAAAGTTGGCACTTGTTAAAAGTACCTTTGGTAGCCTCAACTCTTCTTAGCTATACAGGCTTTGTCCACCTTCCTTTGTAAGTTTTACCATTCTTCATTTTAATACTTGCATCAAAGCAATAAATCTGTCTTATTTTACATTAAGATACCAAAGAAATCCATTTGCAAATTTAAATGGTAGTGTGGACATCAGAATGAAAAAACACTACATTATTTACAAATGAGTTTGAAACATTATAAAATGTTTAAAACTTGACAAGGGTTGAAAACTTTCCAGGGACAAAAAGCTCTTTTAATTAAGCTAAAGGCTCTTACATGGGAAAACGTCTGTCTTTCTTAACACTAGGACCATCCCTTGCAGGGTCCTCTGATATTTTGATGGCTTCCTCTATTGCTGCAAGCAGACCATTACCACCCTCTCCTCTCAGAGCTGGGCCAAAGCACTCAGGCCTTCGAATGAGAAGGCGTACCACCACATTGGCATTCTCTTCTACACTTTCTCCTACAGAAAGAGATAAAAAAAAAAGCTTATTTATGGTTACGATTGAAAGAACTGAAATAATGTGAACATTAGAGTCAAATTTTGCTATATTTTTGGGTGTAATAATAAAAAGAAAGTAATCTGACCGTTGACGAATACAGCAAAACGAAGAAAGTCAAGGTATTTCTCTCCACCACAAGGATTCCAGCCAATGTCAGGGTAGCCTTTAGCCAGCAGCATGGGACAACTTTGAAGTCCACATCCAGCCAAATACTTCACCACCTGGAAGGATGTCAGTGTAGTCAATTAATAACTATTATGTGCACGTTTTGTCTGGTGCATAGTTGTTTTATGTCATTATATCATACCATTTCTAAATCCTGCTCTTGGAGAGCCAGAGCCAGTTCGTTATTGTCAATACAAGAGGCTGCAGCCACATCCAAGGGGGTAGAGCCACGCATTCCTGGAGAAACCCATACAACGTTTAGCTTTACTACAGCTGATTTATCAAAAATAAATCATCTAGACTAAAACTGAAACTCAACAAGGACAGTTACCAAGGCCAATGCCACTGTTCTGGAGAAGGTAGCTGAGGTGGTCAAACATGGAACGCTGATTCTGACGACTGATACGACAAAAGTAGCAGAGAAAGCGGCAACAATTTGTCACCACTCGAGGGAATCTGATCTCCTGTTGAAAGAAATCATGAAAATATTTAAAATAAAATATCAAAATAGATTTGCATTCTAGTCAACAACTGCTTGTTTCCAGGTGGAAGTAACAAAACATGAACTAAATGTATAATAATAACAATAAGGCTTGCAATGCAAATGAATAGATTAAGAAAAAGAAATACCTTAGAGTCCCCACCACCCAGTACATTAACCATGACCTCCATGACAGTTTCATGCATGCCCAGAGCTCGCATCAAGTTGGGGTGTTGATAGAAAACTTTGTTACTCATGATGTTCCTACAGAATACAAAATTTGCAATAAGCATTTGTCACAAACAATTGTAAAAAAAAAAAAAAAAAAAAACATCACTTCAAGGCAATCTTATCTTTACCCGATACTTTGAATTATAAGCCTCTCCTCTTCTGGACCCATCTGCACAATAAGCAGTGAGCGGATCTGGCCTAAGCACTCCAGCAGGTCCATGGTGTCCTGAATTGACACTGCATTGATGGTGTAAGCCTTGGGAAGGGCACGCATGAGCTCACCCAGCCCATCATACTGCCTGTGAAGGAGGCTGAACATCATACGCACTAACTCAGGGTTCTGGATGAATGACTCCTGCGCCCAGTGGATCATTGTATGGGAAATCAGCTCTTGTAATGTGCCTGGTGCAAGAATTCATACAGATAAAGAATTAAAAGGATTTTTTTTCATGGTCACACAATGGAAAATCTTGTAGAGAAGTAGCCTAAATGACTTTTTCCTCATAACTTATCACTGTGCAATCAAAGAATAAATCATTACAGTTCTAGCTATGGCTAACTCACTTGGTTTTTTGTCTTCCTGTGGCTCAGGATCCACTTCTACCCTCTTCTCACGGAATTTTTTCACCTTTTCCAACAGACGAAGCAACCGTCCACGGACAGAATTATCCACTTCCTCCTCTTCTTCTTCCTCCTCAATGTGAACACCTAAAGATTTTAAATAAAACATTGAAATTTGAATTTCTGTACCATTTACAGTGTGACTTGAAAAGTTAATTTCTGTAGACTTGATATTGCAAATGAAAACTGACCACAGTGGAGCAGCAGAGCATTATGAAACACCAGCAAGGATTCTCGAACCTCATCTGGGACAGGACACTCTTCATCTTCAGGGCAGTTCTTGAAGTTCATAAGCATGTTGACCTACAAGACGGCGAGAGGAGGGGCAATCAAGAGTTATTATTTTAATTTTATTTTTAAAAGCTCAGAATTACCAATTGTAATTTTTTTTAAAAACTAAGACAAAATTTTTGTGTCTTTGATCAAATAAGTCTATAAACTTAGTAAGCTCGTTTCTTTTCTTTGCCTATGTGTGGGTGTACCTGCTCCTGAGGTGGGGAGCGAAATTCACGGGTCTTGCGAGCAGTTTCAGCAGCACTCATAGTGAAAGCCAGCATCAGATCATTATAGCGCTGCCTCTGGTTGGACTGTATCTGGCTGACAAACTTATCTGAAAAGGCAGAGATGGCCTCCACTCTGTGACGCAGCTCACAGTCACAGAAATACTGCAGCAGAGTACACATCTAAAAGAGAAAAGAAAAGCGAATCACTCATAACACCTGGCAAATACTTAACACTTAATAGAAAAGATTTGTAGTACCTGTAATTTTACAGACTCTGGTAGTTTCATCTGGAAAAGTCCTTGTTCTAGTAGTTCTTCTTTAGCATCCCCTCCAATGTCTACAGGCTTTGACTCTTTCTCAGTTTCCTCAGCTCCTTTCTCACCATTTACTTGGTCAGTTTCCTCCACAGCCTCTTTGTGTTGCATGGCTGATTCTGTCTCCTCTAATTCTTCCTCTCCCCCCATTTCTTCTTCCTCCTCCTCTTCCTCATCACCCAAACCATAATCTTCAAATTCTTCTTCTTCCTCTTCTTCCCCGACAGCATCCTGCTCTTTCTCTTTGACTGCTGTTGGTTTTGATGATTCCTTCTCCTCATTCACTTTGGAACTCTCCTCAGTGAGCTCTTCTGCTTTTGTAGTACTGAAGACGGTGGGGTCAATCATTTTTAGGATGTGTGTAACATCTTCATCATCAAACACGCCCATTATGAGGAGAGTACTGATGAGCTTCAGGATTGGAACAAAATGAAACTCAACACTGCCTCCCACAGGGTCTCTCATGGCTTGGCCTCCATCTTGCACAGCTTCAATCAGCATGTTCAAGGCTGTGGTCTTTAGGACCTGGATATACAAGCAAGTATATGTTTTGTTTAAGTTGTTTATCTGTGAAATCAAGAGTTCATGTAAAATGCTTAAGTTGCTTAGTCTCACCTGTAAGGGAATGACTGGGCTCAGGGTGTAAATGTTTGGATCTGTTCCCACAAACCCAACAGGGGAGAAATGGAGTTTTGGACGGAGACATGTAGTGAGACCAACACCTGGCAAAGCATGAGATTTTGCAGTGTACAAAGTGATAGTGCGTGTTTCATCTGTCATGGGAACAATGAATTCCTTGTTGGTTCCCAGACGATTCCGTTTAGCAGACTCTAGGTGCATGCTGATGAGAAGGTCGTAGAAGCCACTCCTCATTGGTCCAGGTAGGTAGGTGTTCTCTATGGCATAGAAAAGCTGAGATTCATCTACATAGCTACACAACGCGTGTGCCACGCGGTTGTTACCCAGAGCACACACTGAGCCATACAGCTTCAGAGTGTGGTAGTGAAACTTCAGCAAGTCCATTCGTTCAGATAGTTCCAGGATGTCAATACATCTAAAGGAAATTAGGAGATTAGTTTAATTTTAAAAAAGTTACACAGCAAAAAAAAAAATAGCCGTCTCCTCACAATGAAGAGGCTGACCTGTTCTCCTCTGGAATGTGAAGGGCCATCATAGTGAGTGGTTCCTGGCACTGAACCATCCAGCCCAGTCTCTCACTGACACGCCCGGTTTCAGGAGCCAAGAAGTGGTTGGGCATTCGGCTCCAGATGACTGGGGTTAACATCTGAACATCCAGTCTTGGAGGGCATTGGGGAATGGTGTTTCTACGTTCGCTCCGGAACATGGCAGCTGAAATTGGCATGATGTTCTAAATAAATAAATAAGTGAGACATTAGAGAAAGGAGATTACATAACAGTTAATGAGCAACTATAGGAAGGATTTTAAGGCTTTCTATAGACTGAATAGTCATTTCTAGTGACTAACTTTGAGCTTGCCAAGTTCAAACTGGATCATATTCTGATAGGAAGGCAGAACAAAGGCAGCTGGGAAGAGTTTTGTGTTTGGCTCCACCTGAAAGAAGATGACATGGTCGCAGTAAATAACCAGAACCTGTTAAGGAACAGCGTGAATAGCAGAGTAATGTTTATTTAACCTGGTAAAATGTGTTTATTTCTTTTCCATTAGCAGTAAAAGTCATGAGTCCTGTGTCCAGATCAACAAGACAGCCAATCACAAAGTCCTCCTGGCTGACGCGAGTCTGCTGGGAGCTGCCGAACTCTCCTCCCCAAACCATGTAGCAGTTACTGCGCTTGATACTAAAGAACAAGGAAAAAAATACTCATTTTTAAATAACAAAATTTTTAGTTTGTTTTTTTCTACAACAACATACAGTACCTGTCGTGAATGTTGCCTTTATCATCACCGACTGTGACTGTAACATTTCTCACTTTGCTGATGTCAAAATGAAGGTCATACTGGTGATAGTCTGGTGTGATCCAGCCTACCCACACACCTCCTGGTTCTTGTCCTGCAAATATTCTCACTGAGTAATAGTACTGGTGACAAAAGGAGATGGATGGGAAATACACATTAGTATGACAAAGTATGGGGTAAAAACAATAATAAACTAATAAAACATAAACAACTGTTAAGTGAGAAACATTGTGTGTATATTGATAGGTCTAAAAAAAAAACAAATGTGGTCTAAAAATGTAAAGTAGCAGTCATACCGTGGTGGTATTGAGGATTATGTCCATGTCATCCCTGTCATCTGGTACGACATCTTCCACTAAGCGGGGCAGGGTTGGAACAACAGGTGGTGGGGTTATTAATGCAGCTTTCTTAGCCTTGAAAAGGAAACTATAAATGACAGTAACAGTTACTTACTATAAATGAAACTGTGGCCTAATTAAATCTCTGACACCACTTCTCAAATCACACTGCCTGATTGCCTACCCTTTCTTCTTGCTTTTCTCAGTGGAGGCATCTTTCTCATTCTCTCCATTTTTGATGGCAGGAGTCTCTTTGGGCACGGAAGGCTCTTTCTTCTCCTCCTCCTGCTCTTTGCGAGTAGCTGACTTCTTGAGTATTTCAAAGTCAGAGTCTGGGTCCACCTCTAAAACCTCATCCTCGGGGATGGTGAGAGCACGAGTGAGAAGAGTTGTTCCCACAGGGACTTTGAAGAACTCATGAAACTCAATCGGCATGCTGAGTCTGAAGAACAGCAAATCTGTGTTGGCGTTCTGAGACCCAACTGTCTTGTGGGTTGCTTTGATACAAGGAGGCGTATCCACAGTTCCATCAACACGCGACACCTGGAAGATGAATAAAAGTCAGTTTGTAACCTAGAAGATAATTAGTCATGATTCAAATATACATTTCTAGAAAAGCATTAAGACAAGAACATAATACCTCAATGTGAGGATGATCAGTCGGAACAGGGATGAACTGGGGAAGGCTTTTGCTGAACCACATGGTAATGTCTCTTTTCATATTAATAGCAAACGGCTCAAATCCCTCCTGCAGGCCACAGATGGTGAAATAACGTAGACTGCTGACATTCTGACCCAGGTTGATCCTGCCAACCTGGGACAAGCCCAGACTGCATACAGGTATAAAGCCTAGAAATATTTAACATGTGCATGAATATGGGCATGCTTCATCTCTGAAAAGTTAATTTACCCTCACTTATAAATGTCTTACCTTCTCCTATCTCGATATCCTTAAAGGCCATTTCTGAGCCTGAGTCACTGATCAACATTTCTCCATTGAGTGTAAACATGATGTTCATCTCGGTGAGGTCAATCATACAGCCAACCACATCACCGGACTGCCACTGACGGCCAAATGACTCATTTCCCACATGCCAGCGTTGGGCCTGTAAAGACATTGATTAGGATTACATAGGCCTAGTTATCCTTCACTAGCACACAAACACAGTGTGTTTTGCACCTTGAATCCATTGAAGACATATGCCAACTCATCTGTTCCGAGTTCTTTGTCTGCGTGAACACTGGGCCTGGCCCAGCCTACTCTCATCTCTCCCACGGTCACAGCCTCAAATTCAAAGTACCACTTCCCGTGTGTGACGACATATGATTTCTCTGCTCTGAAAACTCGGATTTTATCTCCCCGGGAGCTTCCGGGTCCGTGCCCACCTAGATTACAACAAACATGGCAATGAATGTTTTCAAAAGAAATATTGTCAGGAAAAAAAAAAAAAAATTCACACATCTCTATCCTACTAAGAAACGCAATATGAACTTACTACTCTCCTGATCGGGCGGCTCTATGTTGTAACCATATCCAATGAGAGTGCGAACTGCTGCACAAACTGTGTCTCGGTTGGTCTTTTTAGTCTTTTCATCCAGCAGGTTGTACGGAACCAGACGGGGATTGCGCTTACTCATTATATCCTATTTAGGAAAATCATAATAAATATAAACATGAGTTATATAAGCATTAAAAAAAGGCTTTTCATAGAGCACATATCAATGAAAATATCTTGACTTATTTATTGTTGGTATCGTGGTGATCACTCCCCTAACAGAAACTGATACCTGCACAATGCTGTAGGTCCAGCCCTGACGAACCCGGTCTCTTGCCCACACATTGTGTCCATTTTCTGCCAGTCTCTCTACTAGAGTGTTTTGATTAGGAGTCAGTTTGACATGATTGAGGTCCAAAGGGGCTGGTTTGTATCCGTTAATCTGCATGTAACTAAGCAAATCATACTTCATCAGAGTAGGTCATATAGAGCTTTATGCAGACCCTTCCATCATTCTTTATAAAAGAGAAACAATCTCATAATAAACTTAAATGAGTATATGTTTTGCAGCTTACGTTTTTGGGAGCTTGATCTTTTTCAGATTCTCCTCTGCTTTCTCATCTCCCATTCCAACATGACAGCCAAGAGCCAGCAGAGTTCTTTGAAATTCAACACACAAGGCATTAGAAGTACAAAGAGATAAAAGCCCAATGCTGTTAATTAAGTAAAGACTCTGGCGTACTTCAATGTCTCTCCAGACATTGCTAAATTGTAGTTCTTCTCCGGCTCAGGCAGACTCTGGAAATCTACCAGGCAGGGATGCAGCTTCTTGTTGTCATCACGAAACTTTTAAAAAGTAAAAATTTTTAAATAAAAATGTTAGTGCGCACAACTTCATTTTCTGTAGGAAAGACAACAACGACTAAAAACACTCACTAATCCATACGTCCACCCTTGTTCAATGCGAGTAACAGCCCATAACTCATGACTGTTTTCTGCAAGCTTCTCTCGAATGCGCTCCAAATGAGGAGGAAGCACAATCTGAAACAGTGAAAAGGATCAGTGCAATGTAAGAGATTAGGGTGCAAATATGTTAAGAGTTAAGTTTTCTGGCATAATTTACTAACTAATGAGGTGCATAAAGAGCAGAGAAAATAACTGTAGAGGTCAAAACTGCAGCAACTTTAATGTCAAGTCACAGGCCTGAAGATTATAATTACTGCTGTGATATAAAATGAAACAAAACAGGATTTTACCTGTATAGTGTCCACAGGGCAAGGAGTGAAGGCTGTATGGGAAAGAGACTGGGTTGGACCCAACAGATTGCGGACATCATTAAAATCGTGCTTATACTCCTTGATGGGCTCAATCCGCAAACGGTCCCTGGGCAGCACTGCCTCATAGCAGGGAGCATAGCCTGGAGGTGGGAGGAACTTGAAATCTCCATGACGCCCTCCAAGAAGAAATCGAAGCCTTAAATTTGAAATAGAAAATAAACACAAGTGAGTTTTTTCCAATTTTGTTTAAACTTGATAAAAAAAAAAATAGAATACATTCAGTATATTTCTTTTTTTTTTCAACTTTTAATATCCCACTTTATGCCGGCAGAGAAGCTGACAACAGGAAAGAATAGGCCATCCAGGTTGAAGTTCTCAAACATTCCCTGAACAGGATGCCCGTTGATTCGGAAGGAGATGCTGGGAACGCTTAGATCCAAACAACAGCTGATCACATCCTCAGCTGCCAGGATGTGCTGACTGGGAGAAGCAACGTGGCGTGGAACACGTCCTGCAGACACATAAAACAAGTTAAATCTTATTCCGTCTTTTGGATTTCACAAATTATTTAAGGTCCAATTCACGTGTTACATATAGATAAAGATGTTAAAAGATAATAAACTTAACTGTGTACATTTGTATGGTTTCTAGTCAAGTGCAAAAACATACTACTAATTCATACCATGTCTACTTTACCTGACCAGAGATGAAAGCCATCAAAACCATAGGAGTAGAGGTCATCACCGACTCCATTAGCCCCCCATCCTTCCCCGCCACCAGGGTAAGGACTATAGCCTTCTGTCAAAGCCCACCCCACACGCAGGTGATACGCCTGAGCTGTGAGGAATGGCTCCACATGGTCTACCATCACCTCAAAATACCACTTCTTATACTGAGTGGATCCTTCACAGGTTCCAAGGAAAATATTGGGCCTCATGCTGAAAATGGCAAAAAAACAAAAACTCAGAGAATCTGTTTAAATAAGGCCTCTCCTAAGAGGAAAAAGCTTGTACTCATATAAACCAGCATACCTGGTTACATAGTTGATAATGCTGGTTTGAAGTAGAAGGTCACGACCTGGAAGAAGATTCTCTGTGATGAGATTCTGATTGGACCTCACAGCCACCCCGTTACACACACAGAGAGAACACAGCACATCTAAGACCTGGAAGGAAAATGTGGACATATGTGGATGAAGGCAACGGTCAGCTAACGCGTCGTAAGCAAAAGATTTAAATGTTTTTCTGACCTTGTGATTGCGTCCATGCTTATCCAGAAGAGAGATGATTGATTTGATGTGATTCTCCTGAATAATATTCAGCACCTCTGGACTCTCAATCAGAACACAGTACAGCACTTCCAGGATTCCTATCGTACAAATGACAACATGCAGCATAAATAATAAGCTGAGGTGGTCCATGACTTTTATATGGGCTGGAAGATGAGCTCAAGAGTTTAATCATTATCATTTTAATATGGTTTGTATAAAGTACAGCATAGACACTCATATACGTGTACCTGAAGATGCTTCCAAACGATCCAGTTTACTGACCAGCCAGTCAAGGTTGTCACAGAACAGAGCACAGTTAGCTCGGTTTCCTCTGATCAAAGAGGCTTCACAGAAAAAGAGAAGTGGAAAATTTCAGTAATGCAGCATAATCATAAATAGGAAGAGTATCTAGTATCTCTGTGTGGAATATAACTGGTGAGCCTATGCATAGGACAAATCACCAAAAGGAAATACCTAACAACTCATACAGTAAATTTACTATCTCCTTCCATGACTCTGCAGCTTCTTCCCCAGCATACTCTGAGAAGTGCGCGGCTGTGTTGTACACATTAAGCCGATCAACACAATCCAGAACAAGTGTAATCATGCCCTATAAAAACAAACAAACAAATTAAATAAATTGAAAGAGACCCAAAAACAGATAATACCATCTGGAAATTCAACAACTGATCAAAATTACATACAGTATTGAGCTATTTTATAAACCGTCAATTTGGAGCAACCAACCTCTTCCTGGAAAAGGTTTTGTCTGTTCTTGAGGGAGCGAAGCTTGAACTGTTTGTCCTCGTGCTCTAGCTCCTCCTCAGGGGGTCGGAAGTAGAAAATAAGGTCTTGGAGAGATAGTACCACTGTGTCCATGGGCAGAGATGGGGGATTGACAGATTTGTTTTTCCCACTCAGTGCATCAAGACCTCTGGAGACATGAAAAGAACACTAAGGAAAAAAGCAAATGGCTTGCAAAAAAAAAATGGAAATAATTATAAAAACCAAGACATGGCTATTATCCAAGATTGAAATAAAATGTTACTGAAGACGAGTTACTTGATGAACTGGTGGAAGAGGCCTGTAGTGCTGTAAATCATTCTGGCAGCTTGAGACTCTTCTGTTTGAGATCGAGCAACAGTGAGAGCATCATCCATGTGACCTTCTTTATGGAGTATGGCCTAAAAATCAAACACAGACTAAATCATCCACCTTACACTCATACAGCAACTGTTTTAAATAAATGCTGCTCAAGCAATTATTAAAGATTCTGCTGTAATCCTGATGATTTACCTTTCTCTTCAGAGGGCCTAAACGTGCAGATTTGGCATCAACAGCAGCATATGTAAGCCAGAGGCCAGTTGAGACATGCTGTACGAAGCACATGGACTCTCCATACTTAATCTCAGGTATGCCCATTCCTTCCACATCCCGCTTTTGGGTCACTTCAATTTTTTCCTGTAGTTTGAACAAAACAATTTTTTTAATGTTTTTAGTATTATTTATGTTTTTAGCAAGCATCTCAAGCCTCGTATAGTTCAATTTGGACCTTAGAAATTCTAAAGCAGAAGGCTGACATCTTGGAATTGGCTTTCTCTGGGTCCACCAACAAAAGTCCTTTCTCCTCCTCCAGGCACAGGTATCTGCCCGTTGTTATGTGGCGTATCCGGAAAGACTGGCCCCACTTAATGTGGCCCCCACTCCAGCTACCAAAACACAGAAACAAATGAGCTTCAGCAAATTTAAAAGTCATTAAAAGAGCAACAAGAATCTACACTCACCCAATACGCAGTGGCTCAAGTCTCCATAAGGACCGAGCATGGCTGCACACGGCCCCGCCTTCATAATGAACAACTCTGAAAAAGAAAAAAAAGGATATTTCTTATGCATCTGAAAAATCTGGAAATATTCAGATTTTTTTCCCAACATAACTCAAAATGTTATGGATGGATTTTGATTACATTATTAGGAAATCTCACTGATGAAAAAAGGAACAAGTGATTTGATTTTGGAGGTGATCCGGATCACCACCTGGATCCAGGAATTTTTTAAGGATTCTTTACAATGGGGAGATAGGGATAATTTTGTCATTAGAGCATCAAACTCAAAAATAATGCTCACAATCATTGGTTTAAAAAAATGGCTTGGCAGAGGTCTGCACTCTCTAAGTACTTCCAGTAATATATGGACATTATTGTGCATCATGAGACAAAAACCACAGGCATTTTCTAAACTGTGTAGGTAACTTCAGGGGAAAGTGTTTGAGAAAGAACTTATAGTTAAAGTTTAAACAACAGAGATTCATCAGAATGCCAATTATTATCTAATTGTGCACACTAAATGAAAAATGCTAATAACCTGCGCTGGTCGTCTCCTTGTTCAGCTCCTGGGATTGCCAAACACTCATCCATGTGACCATGGAAGAGCCTGAGCACATATCCTCCAGTCAGAAAACCTGAAAGGCAACCATTTTTAGGATTGGTTAAAAATGTTTGTATACAAAGGCCCATTTTTCTTTTTTTTTGCAAAAACAAGTCTACAGACCTTCAGCTAATTCACACCCAGACATCACAGGGGTCATGGTCCACAGTGTTTGCATGAAGGAAGCATCTACCATCAAGTCACCACTTGCATAGGACAAGTGCTTAACAGAGTGCAGATGGTAATATTGTTAATGATAATTGACAAGCAAACATTTATTTGATGGTATAATCATGGTTACCAGGTATCTTTCTGAAGAAACGCTGACCAGAATGAGGTCATCTCCCACCCTGACCTTCTCACCCTCAGACCTTTGCTTGGAGGCTGGGTGTATGGTCCACCAACAGGCCTCGCCTACAGAGGACAAACAGAGGACAATTAAGAATACAGATGTCTAAATTGGTGTGTGTTGATGATGTTGAATTACAACATTCATACCCACCTGTGGAGTCTTCCTGCAAACCCACATCAAAAGCCAATTTGTCTGTCAGTGAGCGTGAAGTAGTCAAACAGCTCAAGTACTGCAGCATAAGACAGAGACAACAAGGTAACATCAAGAGAAGACACGCCAGGTTGTACAGCTGGTAGCTGCTGCTTGGTGCTGGTGCTTGAGCTCACCATGCTGGAGTGAGTGTGTTTTAGCAGGATGGCGTGTCCATACAGCAGGGTTCGATGACCTCCACCTTGTGACGACTGGAGTGAGGCCAAAGAGACAGAGTCAGCTAAATGAGTTAGGGTTGATACATCAACAGATAAGCTGAGCTACATTATTATTTTAAAAAAAAGGTCATAAAAAAAGCATCATTCAAGATTTGACAAAGTGATGACTAAGGGAGAAGTAGAGAAAAGAAAAATACCTAGGTCAGTGAAAGGACTTACCCATTTATCCAGATCGACCGCCTTTTGTAGGCAGGTTGAAGATGCAATAAGGAAGACAAGAAACAACAATATTTTATTTGCTGAATGAACATTTAATTTGCTTATTATATCACAGGTATAGCACATCTAAAAGATATGTACCTTTTTTAACAAAGCAAAACTACCTTTGTTTCACTGTGTCCTACCTCATCAACACTAGTGTTAGAGAGCATCTCCTGTAACGCTCGCACGGACAGGGACTGCTCCAAAATGAAGCAGCAGATGGCAAGGTCTGGAGGGACATTCTGAAACACAGAACAATGAGCAAACCTGGTGAACAGAGGTAATGCAAATTCTACCAGAAATGAGATAAGAGCCTCAACGCTGCTGCTTTTCACTACCTGAGCATTTGAGGTGGTCTCAAGGAAACACAGCCGATTGCCAAATCCTTCACATGACAGACACACCTTGATCTGTTCCTTAAGAATAGATGCAGTGCACTGCAGCACCACTTGATCATCCTACAAAAACAAAATAAGTCAAAAGAGGAGACATTTAAATAGAGAGTGACATCAATGAAAGTTCCCTGTCACATCTCTGACTAAATATTACTGTCAGCTAAAAGAACTATTCAAGTAAATCAAATCATTTGAAGCTAATCATTTTATCTTGGTGGTCTACTTGAAAGATTTCCATGTGTTATTGCTGAAACAAATGACTTTTCACCGACTATACACTGGTTTACACCTCTGATTAACATTTTTCTGACTGAAATGTTAAGTTAAAGCGCTTGTTTCATTAAGACTTCATTTCAAAATGACAGAAGAAAACCCGAATAAAATTCTTTCTATGTAAAAGAAAATGTAAAACCACTTCTGACTGTGTATATTCTAATTTTTAAATGTAAAAGCTGTACATCTTCTGGTGCAATCCTCCTAAACACAAATGCCGCTCTCAACTGATCTGGCATTTAATTCCTGCAACACACACCTATGCCAATCCACACTCTAACATATTTGTGACCTAAATTAAATGTGTTTATATACCAAGGAATTAGGAAAGATCACAGAGAGTTTAGATGTCTCACAAGATTACATTTGTGAAAATGATGAAGTTTGTAGCTACCCTTAAATCAAACTGACATCATTGTGGCCAGCAAAAATAATACACAACTAGAAATACTCCCATATATAACACCCAGGAAAACCTTCTGTTTCTGTACACAACTCTTTAACCTTCACTTCTATGTCCTATAACTATACTTCTCAGTGCATGTCACTGCACTAATCTCCCCCGCCTATCTGGCTCCAAGACCCCACTCAGCCCTCTATTTCAGGCTGCTGCACCTGCTGTTCACACTTCGCCTTCTGGAAAGCATATATGTAGGATTTGACAGCCAAGAGAAAAAAAAATCCCAGCACTGGACTGATTGAATAATCTAATTTGATAGAAAACATAATTTTCTGTACATTAACTATATAAACAAAATAAATATATGTCTTCAATTTGCACAGATGTGTACTGTCTTGTTGTGGTTCTTGCTAAGCTTTTGTTTCTAGCCATCCCCTCAACCCATTTAGATGAAACAAATGAGGGCCTTCCCTTATTTAGTTTTGCTGGAAATTTCTTTTGGTTAAATGTTTATGTTTTCTACCCACTGTGCCAAGTTCTGCTCCAACAGAATTTTGCTTTTCTCACTGCCTAAAGTGATCTGAGATGAGTTTGTGTTGTTAATTAGAGCTTCATGAATAAAACAGAACTGATTAAATACTCCACGGCACAATTCAGTCACTGGTTGCTAAAGCTCCCTTTGAGCTGGCGGTGGTAACAGATGAAGAGAAGAGCTGACCAGGTAGAAAACTTTGCATTAGACTCTGATGTTGCTGTGTCACACCTTTAACTCTGCTTCGCCAGCATGCTATCTGAAATCACTGAGTGGTGTTAATATGCTCGTAACATGACACATAAACTGAATGGAGTGTGTTACAAGTGATTTATCTATTCATTTATTGATTTTTGGAATCAACAGAGCTTTAACATCATTTAAAGAAAATGTGTTTTATGAATGGCCTTTTTCCTGTCGTGACGCAAGTGGAAGTGACCTATTGGTTTTCCCACCACTGATCTATATATGGTGGTGTGGTGATCCTGTATATTTACAACACACTGCAACAGGTACAAACACTCTTAAATTCCAATCATAAAAACATTATCTGACACTTTATATGAGACATTAACTGCTCATTACTACTATAAAAGTAGGAATGAAAGGGCCAAGTTACAACAGCAAACAGCACTGTGTAGTTTTGTGTAGACATAGTTCTGACTTTAATAGCATAGCTATAAAGACATTAAAGATACTTTAAACAGATTTATTGACAGCATGCTGCAGAAATTAGGGAATAATGTGACTTCAATCCTCCTCTACACACAACTGCTGCATATATTTAGTACTTTATAAATAAACAAATGTGTTATAGCCATGTAGACTTTTTAAAAGATGGATTTTGTTGCCATGGCGTCACCAGCTGGTTTCTGAACCTCATGTTCTGTATTTTGGCACTCATCCTCTTGGTACTTAACAGATTGAGCACTGTGAAATCAGCTAGCACTGCATACGGATTTATAAAAAGGTAGTTACCGATTCCAAGTAGCCCTATTTTACAGTATATTATTTATCTGTAAATGAGACCTTCATTTACTAAATGACTATTAACTACTAGTTAATTTTACTATAAATACTAAGATAAAAAAAAAAAATAAGCTACCAGTAGAGTTTTTTTCTGGGCTCCAATACAAGGTGGGGTTTTCCACTATCATCACTAAAGCTCTCACACTAGCTCTATGTAGAAACACATGCTACTGTAGAATCAACTCTTTGCTGGGGAAACCAAAGGACTGTTAATCTCAGGTGCTGGAGGTAGGATTATTGAGATCAGCTAGACCAACTAAATATTGGAACTGCAAGGTAGCAGCGAGTCTGCTAAATTCAAGCAAAACATATTATTTTAACATGAAAGCAAAGTCAAAGCAGCAGAGGGTGATTACAGTTCGTTGTTCTCTTCCTTCTTTTGATGTTCAGTGTTTGAATATCACCAGTTGTGTTTTTGTACACTGACCAATGTGCCAGACAGGACCATTTACAATCTCCATTTTCAACTGATTGAGACAGATTGTATAAATCTTGTTTGCAATGCTGTTAATAAATAGAGTTTAGCATTTGGAAAGGCGTGTATTGCTTAGGATGTTCACAAACACCAACTATTGTTTAAAAATTACTTATAAATTACACTGGAAAAAGTAAGACATCTGTGTATCTTCACATAAATCTGGAATACTTTCTGTAATAGTGGGAATCAGATGCTCAACACATACAGGAAGCAATGTTTAAGGTGATGTAATGGTGTGGTCCTGGTAGCTTGATGGCTGTGGAAAAGCAAACCAGTTCTTAGCTGGTGCTTTTACTGGATCAATAATTGCTTCAACTGGTTCCATGACCCAAAAGTGAAACCATTAAAGTAAAAAAAAAAAAAATTTAAAAATGGGTAAACAGAATTTCTTTTGACAAAAAGCTCCCCCTGCTGGATTTTAGAATAATGGTCTTTCATACAAGCTTCTCTTTCAGACCAAGAGGCCTCATCCGTCCTTTACAGCCTATGCAGAGGAGCAGTATGGTCATGATGGCAACAATCACATTCTGGGTGACAGCAGGTATGTCTCAATCAGGATTATCAGACAGCTGAAAAAGTTGGTAAAATAGTTCCTTACCTATCTTACAAGTTGCATTAATGACTCAGATTTATGTCAGAACTTTTGACAATATACTTTGAAAATAACATCTGAGAAGAAGCATCATAGTATTTGATCAAGTTGTAAGACTTCCACATGGACTGAAGTAAGCAGGTGTTGAAATGGGCCAAGCTTTGAACTTGCTAATCCTCACACAGTAAATATAGAACCCAGCTGAGTTCAGAGTGAACAGCAGCAGACTGACAGTAACCTAACGACACATTGTTAACATATTCCATATAGTACTGTGTTTCAAGTCCGGAGACAATAAGATTTGATATTGAGAAGAAAACAAATTTGAATTCCGTCACATCGATGCTCATCCACATTTTAAACACTTGTTTCTTTAAGCAAAATGGATTACTTTTGCCATGCTTCAGAAAATTTTATCAAGCAGTGATCACTCTCAAGTAATGCTGAAATGTAGTCCATAGATATTCAGCATCATGCTTAGGCTAATGTAAGGGATAGAGTTACCAGGATTTAGAAAAAACCACTTGAGTGACACAATGTTGAATATGCATAGTAGTATCAACACTGACCCTCCAAATAAAGAGTGTTACATTTCAGCTGTCTACTTGCAAGGCCACAATGTCCTTCCACAGTCCACAGCACGGAGGCCTAATAAGCAAACTTGATAGCCTGACTGCGACTAACGCAGCAAAAATAAACTAAATGTCCTACATATATGTATTTATATATATTTATATATATACACACATTATTTCCAATAAAGCAAAACAAATTAAAACAAAACTTCAAATGCAAATGTTCATAATAAAGAAAGACTAATGACTTGAGAATAAAACAAAACAGCGTGAGTTCAGTTTAGGAGTTTAGTTCAGGGCATGTTAGCAGTATGAGACATTTATTTATAAGAAAAAATTAAAACATGACATCATATAACATGATATAGTAAATATAAATTAAACAGAAGGCTGCAGTGTGTCAGTACCGGTTTTGCAGATGGATATAGGTGGTTTTCTTCATAAGGTAAAGGAAAGGACTAGCATTTTATTTCATATCTATGTCAGCAATTGTGTTTTTGCAAACCATAAGCCAAAAAAGAAAAATCCACATTCCGATGAAACTGGTGTCAAGTGTGGCACAATTAAATCCAGCAGGTCACACTAATTCAAAAGCCAACCTGCCACCATTCAATCGCCAACTATATTCTTTGAGAATAGTGTTGAGATTTACAAATCTACACAGAAGTGGGTCTCCATTTCTCCATTTTTTTATTTTTTTTTTTATTTTGGTGAGGCTGCTTCATCATGAGGTCTTCAGGTGCAATGTTTGCTTGAAACCAGTGCAGCCAAATACCATCTACAGAAACAACACACTGTACATGAAAAAAGGAGATCTGTTTTTGAGTAAGGTTAAAGTGTCAAACTAAAGTAAAAATGGCTGTGTCCGTTTCAAAATGTTTGTGCAGTTTTATGTGTTAGGTGACACCTGGTACCAGGGGTTTTCTCCTCTGACAAAACAGCAGTAAATCAAATCCCCACTTGGATATTAATAGGAAACAATGCTGGCAAAAGCAGCCACCTGTTCATGCCAATCTATGTTCACTCTGTGTATAAGAAACTCACTCCTCACTTAATGTTAAACTATTTCATGTTCACAAGACTCGTTACTCTCCACTGTTAATGGCATAAGTTTTTGAAGACAGTCAAACAGCATCACTTACTGTACGCAGGAACTGGATCTCTTCCTCGTCAGCACCTTCTGCCATCCTCCTGAGGTATTAAAAGCAAAACCTCGAGAGAAATGGAAAGCAGTTTTGTTCACAGTTCTGTGTCTCCCAGTACCAGTGTGTGTGCTACATAAGGAAATTGTCTGAAGGGCAAAGTGTGTCCCCTGCCTCTCCCAGGCTGTGTTATAAGGCTCAGGGATTGACTGCTCATTATTTACAGCTGTTCATAACAGCATCATAGAAAGGTGGAGCAAGCTGACAAAACCGAAGCAGTGTTTCACACACTAGTTTCTGTACCTTTATGTCCTGCTCTGATGTCATACCTAATCAAACAAAATGAAAATATCTATGTTTTTCCTGTTTTTATTTTCATGATACCATATTATTTCATAATGAAAGAAACAAATAAACAAAAAAAAGTGCTTTCACAAACTACACATTGTTTATGTTGCTAACATGTACATCATTTCCGTATTGATGATATATACTAGCCACTTATTAAAATATATAACCAGTATATGATGAGGTAACAAGTTCATGATTTAATTATCATTTTCCCATGTTTTCTAACTGAAGATCATGACAAAATAATCTAATTACCCAACACAGCAAAGAGGAACTAACTTGTGGACACAATCCATCCATCCTCTACCAAACACAATCTAATTGCCACATTTTCTCAAATAAATTAGTCTTGATCAAGCAATAATGTTTTACCTACCAATACTAAGTTGTGTTGTTACAACTGTTTAAAAACGACACTACATAACTGAAACAGTTGTTTAGTTTAAGTCATTTAGTTAATTTATAACATTTAACAATGAAACAATAAAATCACTAATGAAACAGATATATTCTCTGCATAAAATGTATATATCTGATAGATATGTAAATAAAAATTAAAAAGAGAAAAAATTGTCCATATGACTAGCTATTCCATTTACCTAAAGGAATAAGTTTGCACCCATTGTAGTTTCTTCCTTGATGTTCCGATCTGCTTCCCCGTAAAAGGGAAGAAAATATCAGGAGAATTTTAAGAACTGAAAAGAAATATATACCTAAAACAAATTATGTGTTGGTGACACTTCTTAGCTGTTCGGCTAACATTTAACTGAGCAGGTAACGGGTAACTACGGTTGTCCAGCAACAATCACAGGCCGGTGAGGGACAGATATTAATACAAAGAATTATGTCGGAATAATAAAGCACCTATTTAGCATTGTACATCGAATTTAAAATGTTCATAGAAACAAGATTTAAATGTTTTTGGATTAAGTTGTGTGTATACTCTTGTCTTTCCTGTGGAGGGCAGTAGCAATCAAGAAGTGCAACATTATCACCCAGTTTGATTAGAAGAAGAAAACTGTCCACCGTTCAAACAGTCCCCTTTTTATTTAAAAATGATATAGTGTCAGGTAAGCCCTTCGAGCTTTTTTTATATTTTCATTAGCCGTAAGTAATCAGTAATATCATGTGTAGTTAAAAATTAACAGTGTCTGAAAACATATTTGCATTTGCGTTCCGTTGTTTAAAAGACAAGTCAAACGATACAACGTCTATTTAATGTTAGCTTAGCTCGTCGCAAAGCTAAAAGCTAAGTATCATTACATTAGCCGAAGATCTTACGGCTAGCTAACTTTACGTCCTCGGCTTAAAAAGCAGTGTCGTGATATTGTGCAGAGTGGCTCACGTTTTGACATTGGAGGACACTTCCTTGATAGTAACTTGCTAATCTGCTAAAGCTCCTCAAACCATAAATAAACTTTTTTGTTTGTCTGTTTTTATGTTGGCATACTCAAAGAAAAGCTCATACTGGTAGACTATGAAGGGTTTACGAGTCTTTACAGTAATGTGTTTTTCTCTTAAATACTTGGAAGGCTGGTACAGAGGAGAAGAATGGATGCTCTCGCTCGCATGCTTACAGAGCCTCTAGATCCTAAAGAGGAAAACGATGGTCAAATCACAGAGGAATGTTTGCTTGGGAACTGCAGGTTGAACCTTCCAGAGGACCTGCTTGAGGATGTAAGTTGTCTGGCACTCTAATGAAATGCTGTTGTTTATCTGCAAAGACGCCATGCAGGTCATACCTCTATGTTTGCGGTCTTGTGTTTTCACCAGCCTGAAATTTTCTTCTCTGTGATGAGTGAGAGCACCTGGAATGAAGTACTGACTGATAGCCAGAGACAACACCTACGCCAGTTTTTGCCACAGTTTCCTGACAAGGATGTTGAGGAGCAAGACCGTACCATCAGTGACCTGTTCAACAACAGGAATTTTAACTTTGGAAACCCTCTTCATCTTGCACAGAAGCTATTTAGAGGTACCTTCTCGAACTCCTTCAGACATTCACTTTTCCTCATCAGTGTGGCATCT
This sequence comes from Melanotaenia boesemani, assembly GCF_017639745.1. Taxonomy (NCBI): domain Eukaryota; kingdom Metazoa; phylum Chordata; class Actinopteri; order Atheriniformes; family Melanotaeniidae; genus Melanotaenia; species Melanotaenia boesemani. Next base: position 9,192,918 of record NC_055696.1, read on the forward strand.
GCAGCCTCATTTTCTGTCTGACAGATGACACTTGAAACACACAGTGGAAATTATAAACCTAGGTAGAAAGAATTGTGAGCATTGTGAAACACCACATTGTTTGTAGCAGGTACAAAAAATACTAGAATAAGAAGCCAAACTGTATTGTTGTACCAGGTGTTCAACAAGAAAAGCTATGTTTATCAGCTAATCCCATCATATGTTTTACACAAAACATGTGTGGTCATATGATATGTTTAAAGACTTTGGCTTTATTAGGACTTTTTATTGTGTGCTGTCCAATCTTGCTTGGAGGGCAAAAGCTTCCTGGACTCTGTACAAGAATGTCAATATGATCCTGTCTGAAATATTTACAGAAAAAGTTAATGACAGAATGTTATTGCTTTAAAATATGAAGTGATGCTGTTTGCTTTCGGTGTCTCGTGTTTATAAATGTTTCTAGTTGCCTGCTTGCCTCTAAACCAAGGATGGGAAAAGTCAGTCCTCAAAGGCTGCAGTCCTGCAGGTTTTTGATGTTTTCTGCTGCAGCACACCTTAATGAGATAAATGATTCAACATTCTTTGACAGAACTTGACAACAAGCTGTTGAGGACTGCGGCCCTCGAGGACTGTAGTTGCCCATCCCTGCTCTAAACGAACACATAACTGTATAAAGCTGGATGGATTTTTGAATCCCTCTCACATTTTGACTGTCATTATTTTAATTTAGATGGTTTCTTCAATCCTGAGGTGGTCAAGTACAGACAATTGTGTTCCAAGTCCCAGAGGAAGCGCCATTTGTACTCCCTTCAGCAGTATTACCACAGACTGTTGAAGGAGATCCTTGTTTCCAGAAAGGTGTTTTTTTTTTTTTTCTTCTTCTTTCCATCTATAGTTATACATTTATTGTATCTGATCTGCATCCTATTAATTTGTCTTATTGTTCTGTCTTCTTATTGTAGGAGCTGCTGGATTTTGCAGCTCACAATGGTCTGGACTTTCCTCCAAAAAGAAGGTTGCCGAACAAGACTCAAGCTGAAATGCGGGAGCCGAGGGTGCGAAGAAGATTGAGTCGCATACTGAAGGAGGTCAAAACTGAGTGTGGAGACAGCAATGCTTCATCTGATGATGATGGTCAGTGTCATGATTTTTATCGGTTATGATTTGTTTTTGTTCTCCTCCTGATGTACTTCTCTGATTTGTGGATTTGCAAGCTGATTTAATAATAGTAACAACTTGTAGTAAAACACAGAAAAATAAAGAGAGAAAATGAGATTGAGAACCCAATTTGAAACATTCCAAGAATATTAGAATATCATATTAGTGTAGCTGAGCAATTTTGTAAAGTTGACCCTACTTTTTCTTTTGCCTGTCTTATTTGCATGTGATTGTAGACATGTCATTATGGACTCCAGCACCTCAATCTCCCTCCTCTCCATCGCCCACCGTCTCACTCAGAGTTCTTCCCAGCCTCTCTACCCTAGACATGAAGACTACTGGTCAGTGATTGTTTCATGTATGCTGCTTTAATGTTTAAGCTTATGGGATATGATGCATGAAGAGCTTTCATTTTGTAACAGAAAAAGTAGAACTGGATGAGCTGGATTTGAAAGTCATGCTTCAAAATCATCGTGAGAAGAGGAAGCGTCAGCCAGTAAGTTATGATAGAAGAAAAACAAATGATTGTCTTTACTTGTTCACTGTATCACTAATGGCTTGTTTCCTCAGGACCATCCAGATTTGATGACCTCTGATATCCATCTTGGAGACATAATTTCAAGAACAAATATTGGTCGGAAGGGGGCAGTGCGTAAGTAAATAAGTAAACTAGTTAAAATTTCACATTTCTTTATTTCATTTAGATAAACATGATATCTTTCGTATTCATCTTCCAGCCCTCTTCGATTTGTCTCTGCCTAAGAAGAAGATAAGAGATGAGAGAAGGAAGAAAAAAATGAGGACAATAAAAGTGGAGTCTGAGGATCCTAGTGACACTCTTCCACCTTCAGACGCCTCATCAGCCCCTCCAGTAAACGTCATCAATTGCCAGCCAGATGCACCAACCACTCCTCAAACCAACATCAAGGAGGAGTGAGTCGAGTACCCTCAAGTTGTCAAGAATCTTTACAATGTTGATTGGATAAAATCTATGGCCTGGAGTCTCTGGTTCTCTGATGCCAATGTGAAAAAATATTATTATTGCAGGATTGTAGAGGAGCGCCAGAACAGCCCAGTTGCAGTTGAAGAAATAGCTTTCAGTTTCTTCAGTTTGTTGGAAAGCATCTTAAGAGCAGAAGGCTTTGCCAGCACTTTAATGGTATATACTCATGTCAGAATCTCACATTATCTACTATCTAACTAATCACATTGCCAACTATTATAACACCACCATTTTTATCTCAAAGTTGGAGGAAAAGGTTCAGATGTGGCAGTCTTCTCCAGCTAGTACCCTCAATGTTTGGTTTTCATCTGCTTCATGTTGGTCCGATTTGGTCCTTCAAGCTCTGCAGTTTCTTGCAGGAGATGCTAAAGGTAAGCAGCAGAGCTCACTCTTACTTAGATGATGATTTTTACTGTATTTAAACGTCCGTTTGATATTTCCCCTTATTGTGTGTTATTAAGATGGCATGATGGCGCTCCCGAGTGGCTTTTCTCCATTTGTGGAATTTGTTGATGAATCTCAACAATGGAGATGGATTGGTGAGATGGTTCATTTGTTAAAATATCTGATTGGTGTATTGTGTGATGTCGACAATGAATTGTGCTCATGCAGATTAACATTCAGGACTCCTCTTAGGTCCCACTCAGGACACAGAGAAGGACCTCAGTGCACTCTGTCAGCTGTGGCTGGACTCCAAAGACTTCGTTGTCAAGGTAGTATGAAAGTTTTTTTTTTTTTTTTTTTTTTTTTAATAAAGTTTCTGCACTGATATTATGGATTGTAATATTTGATGTTGAACCTTGTCAGTTTTTTTTTTTTCTTTTTTTTGTGACAATATTTTAAGAAGACTTTGTTTATCACCTACAGACAGAAAATGAAGACATGTTAGAGATGACTTCTCCCATACCAAAACTGTAAGTTTTAGTGATTCATTAAATGCTGTAAATATCATATATTTATTTGTTTGTTTGTTTGTTTGTTTCCCTGATATCAAGTCACTGTTGAGACGATTAATATCTCTTCTTTAACAGATCAACTGATTATGTGGTGCGGCCCAGCACTGGAGATGAAAGACAAGTGTTTCAAGTCCAGGTTTGTTTGTGTTTGTATTAATACCACTTTGCCTTCTTCGCCTGACACAATCTCTTTAAGTTATAATAGTTTTGTGTGTGTCTTAGGAGCAGCAACGATACAACCAGCCACACAAGGCTTTCACCTTCAGGATGCATGGCTTTGAATCTGTGGTGGGGCCTGTTAAAGGGGTGTTTGATAAGGAGATGTCTCTGAACAAAGCCAGGGAGCACACACTGCTTCGCTCAGACAGGCCGCCATATGTTACCATTCTGTCACTAGGTTAGAATTCTTATTTTACTCTGATTTTTGTTTAGCCATGGGCATTACCCAGTGTTTTGGGAGACCATTAACACAATTCTGGCTTTTATCCTCATTATGTATTTAGTACGGGATGCAGCAGCCAGGTTACCTAATGGAGAAGGAACAAGGGCAGAGATTTGTGAACTGTTGAAGGACTCACAGTTTCTTGCTCCAGATGTCACAAGTGCACAAGTATGAACTTTTTTTTTGTCTCTTGGATTTATCTTGTATTTATTTTTATATTACAGCTTTTTTTTTTTTACTTAACTAATTTGTTATCTTTAAAAATGATTTGTTTCTGTACATTACTTCCACCTTTAAAAAGGCAGAAGCGGACTTATGTTGGCATTTCCTGTTTGTAAAGAGCTGTATTTTCCATTTAGGTGAACACAGTTGTCAGTGGGGCCCTGGATAGACTCCACTATGAAAAAGACCCCTGTGTCAAGTATGATATTGGTCGCAAACTGTGGATTTACCTTCACCGCCATCGCAGCCAAGAGGAATTTGGTAAGCAAGAATGTGCTTAACAGTTCTTGCACATTTTTTCACAGTTCATACATTTTTTCAGTCCAGTGGTGTAAAGTGTTTCTCCATAACTGATCAATGAATAACAGGAAAATATTCTACTTTGTAACTATGTATAATTTTTGAAAAGAAGACTAGTAAATTTTCTTAGAACATTTTTCAGCTTTTCAGCGTATATTTTTCAACCATTATGTTTAAAAACAACATTTCTTGATCACTGCATGGCATAAAAACAAAGTTCTGTTCTTTTTTTCCATTCAGAGAGGATCCACCAGGCTCAAGCTGCAGCTGCGAAAGCAAGAAAAGCTTTGCAGCAAAAGCCTAAACCAGCATCAAAACCTGTGAGTCCAATACCTTTAGTTTACAACACAAATAATTAGCTCCATTTGGTGTTCAGAGGATTTTATCAGATTTGTGGTGCTGTAGAAGGAATGAACATTTATTATTTGAAGTTCTAATTTGTTTTGTAGTGTATTTAATTAAATAATTGTGTTGTTGATAATGAATTACAAGTTGTGTTAATGTTTCAGAAGTCTGGAAGTAAAGATGGAAGCAACAAAACCCCTGGATGTCTGGAGTCAGGACAGGATATAGGTTCTAATCCCATGTCACCAGTCCCTACAACGCCCACCCCAAACACACCTGGAATCCCGAAGTCACCCTTACCCTGCACAGCCACCACACCAACAAAGACTGGAGTCCCAGATACAATCAAAACAAGCCCAGGGTCAGTTAACCATGTTATTTCTTATGTTCAGTACCTACCTCTTTTTTTCTTCCATGCTATTTGAATATGACTCTTCCATTGTCTGTTGCTTCCACCCTCTCTTTCTTTCACAGTGTTCTTCTTGTGTCCCCTCCCTCACTGCCCCAACTGGGAGCCATCTTACCCAGTAGTCAAGCTTGTCCGCCCACATCCCAGCCAGTTACATCCCAACACACAGCTCGGATAGTGAGTCACCTGGCAGCGGGCTCCCTCCCTCAAGTGCGGGTTGTTCCTGCTCAGCCTGGTCTAGGTTCTTCAGCAGCAGGTCAGCAGGCCACTCTGGTACATCAGACCCCGCATCAGATCCGGATGCCAGTTTCAATGGCAGCAAAGGGCATTTCACAGGTACTCTGAAAATTTGGCATACAAATTGTATATCTTCTTTGTATATTGAAAGTCTTTAATTGATTCTGTTTGTGTTCATTTTGAATCCATAGTCAGTGGTTTCTGTACCACTAAGAAGTTCATCAGGTAGTAGTCCAGTCCAGGTTCCAACCACCCTGTCTGTGTCAGCTGTAACTGTAACCAAACCTCAAACTGGATCTCCTGGTAGCCCAGCAAACAACCCTACTTCTCCAGCTGTGCTGCAAGGTGTCACCAGCTCCAACATCAAACAGGTAAAGTATTTGGTCTCAGTAATCAATAGTCAGCTTAACCTTTTCTGAATGTTTTAAATACTAACCAGCAGTTAGTAAATGATTTAGGATTTATGCACTGTGGTGTTTAGCAGTGCATAAATCCCAGAGCACTTATCTCAGAATGTTGAATGTCCCATCTCTGCAGGTTTCTATCACAGGACAACTAGGAATGAAGACTGCAAGCGGGGGAGGAATTCCAATCACGGCTACAAACTTGCGCATCCAGGGAAAAGATGTCCTCCGTCTTCCACCGTCCTCCATTACCACAGACGCTAAAGGCCAGACGGTGTTGCGGATCACCCCTGACATGATGGCAACTCTTGCTAAATCCCCAGTTGCAACTGTCAAACTCACCTCTGACTTTTTGGGAACTGCCACAACAAGCAGCAAGAGCATATCTGCCACGCTTCATGTCACCCCACCCCACCCATCACCGTCTTCTGCATCCAGCGCTGCATCCTGTACAGTGGAATCACAGACCACAAAGGCAGGCACGGTTACCCCAACCCTATTGAAAGCTACTGGAGACACAGCCATACGTTTGATGCCCACACTGGCTGTTACTGTTGCTGACCAAAAATCTAGAACCTTCTCAACCGTAACCTCCCCTGACAAGAGTGCCGCCACCATACGGATAATGCCAGGACTTGGTGTTATTCCACAAAAACAGGGTCAAACTATCACAATGACAAACACCACAGGCAGTAAACCACTCACAGGGTCTACATGTGCTAATGTTGTGACCATGGCTGCTAGTGTTGTCGCCGGTGCCAAGGGCATCACAGTGCCTCCTGGAGCCTCTGCCTCCCCTCTGACGATAGGAACAGCTACTGCTACTGTACGACAGGTCCCCGCTACAGTTGTGACAACACAAACGGTGAGAGAGTTACTCGTTAGCAAGTTGTTGATATGATTATGTTTATGGATGAAGTACAAAGGAAGTCAGGTAATGTTCAGGACGTACGTAATGTGTAAGAGTCAGATTGATGTTGCTGTGATCTTTCAAGTGGCTATAGACATTAACAACCCTATTAGTTTTTAACAGAGACTCTCTTACTTTAAAACATCTATTACTAGTTAAATAATTAATTCGCTTAGTTTCCTCAAGAAAGCTTTCAGGTGAGGAATTCATCAGCTTGTTCCTGATTCTTTAAGTCTACTTCCTCTTACTGTTGTCAATCAACTGGCCTGTAAATATTGTATGTTCAGTCATTTGCTGTGCAGATGGATTTGTATTAACACATTTTAATTTGCTGTAGGTTAAATAATTGTTATAATATATATTGATCCCTACTGCACTTTCAAATAATTCTCAGCAAGTCTGTCTCTGTACTTTTAACTGCACTACCTGACTCAGAAATAACACTTTCCTTTGATGACACTGTAGGGGAAGTTACCTGCACGGATTACTGTGCCCCTCTCTGTGCTCAACCAACCACTGAAAAGCAAGAGTGTTATGACAACACCAATTGTAAAAGGAAGTCTTAATACAAAGTAAGTGTGTGCTGACATTGAATTAATTGAGATTTTAATCATAAAGATGATTTAATTTAAATTTTATGTAAAAATCTATGTATTAAGATTTAACCTTAAAAATGCCCATTTAGGATTAATATACTGTCGTCAGCTATGCTAGTTGACTGATTTGTTTTGGTTTTTTTTAACAGTATCAGCAGCCTGGGTAGGAACATCATCCTGACCACCATGCCTGCAGGCACAAAGCTCATCGCAGGGAACAAACCAGTCAGTTTTGTGACGGCACAACAGTTCCAGCAGCTTCAGCAGCAGGGACAGGCCACACAGGTTTTCTATCATATTTGTTATGCTGTTCAAGTTTATCAGGCCATTGAAACCATTCACAAAACCTTATCAGTCTAAAGAAGTTTTCATTTTGCGATCCTACAAGTCACAGTTAAGTTATAACTACTGAAAGGATTTTAATTTAGATGGTTGATGTTGTAAAAAATGCAAATATAACTCTAGCCATTAACATTTTTGGTTTTAATCTAAATAACATCTCTTGTACTTAAGCTTTATGGTTAACAGAAACATAGAGCACCATCAGTTTCAGCTTTTTTTTTTCTTTTTTTTCTTAAGGTTCGGATCCAAACAGTTCAGGCACAACAGCTTCAGCAGCACATGGCAGCAGGGTCTCCAAAATCTGTTTCTACAGTTGTTGTCACAACAGCACCTTCACCCAAATGTGCACCTGATCCTCCACCTGCTCCTCAGTAGTAATCTCATCTTTCCAGCCAGCTATGAATTGAAGGTCCAGTACACCACAAGTGTCAGTATTTACTCATCAGAGCTCTGTTGCTCTCAGGCTTTAATCATCTTTATGTGATTGTATCCAACTTTTTGTAAGTTGAGCAATAACATCCAAAAGAGAAACCTTGAAATAAATGCTTTGAGCTTGTGCCAAGATGTACACATCCTCTTTAAAAAGGTTTTGACCTTTTTCCAAGTTACCAGGTTCACCTCCTTGAATATGACAATGGGTTTGTTTTTGTCCTGTACTTAATGTTTTATTTTATGTAATATTAACAAATGTGGAGTTAATTAACCTTGATCTCATTTGTTTGAATGTTGTGACTTAATATATTTGTTCACTTACAAGGTGTTGTATTTTATTCGAGCAGACCAGATATTTCAAATATTTTATATTTCTGTGTTTATAAAATGTTTTTACAAAGAATAACAAATTCTTATAGATTGTTATATTTGTTTATTTACAAAATCTCTAAAGCAGAGTGGCTTATACAGCATGGTTTTCTTATTAATAGTAAACGATATTACATTTTAGTAAAATTGCAAAGAACAGTAACCATGCCTTCACTCTTCATCAGACTCTTCAAGCAAAGCCTTCTGAGAGCTTTCTTTGGAGGATGTGTTTCTCATTCCAATTTCTATGTCCTGTCCCCTGTTCGAGAATCGTGTCACTGTTCTGTTGGGAGAAGACAGAAGTTTTAGAAAAAATGCTAAATGCATCCTGCTACAAGAATCTGACACATTTTGTGAGGGGAAAAAAAGCAGTAAAATTGCACTCCAAAGACAGAAGTTTAAACCATTAATGGTGTTGCAGAGCTCTTGCTTATTTTAAAATAAAATTTCACTAAATTTCTATCAAACTACAAGATTAGAGGTCAGAAAGTGAAAAAATCCTAATAAGAGAATTGTGTATATAATTCTATATAAAACACACATACATCTGTGGGATGTTTAGATTGTAACCTGATCCTCAGTATCCCCATCTAACAACCACCACGACCCAAAGTATCCTCTGTTAATATCTGATTAGCATATATGCTACTGGTGGGATGTAGCCACTTTATCAGCATGACATGCACTTAAGGCAGCTCAATCAAATGTTTTAGCGGATTTGTATTTGCTAAAATCAGTATGAACAAAATGCTGCATACACCCCTATCTCTCGCACTCTCGTTAAAAATTGCATAGATTTCAGAACATTTTAGGCATGTAGACCTTATGTTTTTTTTTCATGCTTTCACTTTGAATTACAGCAATAATACTGAAATACAGCAAAAGTGTGTAATAAACGTTTGAATTTGAATATAGAGCGCTCACACAAGTTGAACTAATTAAACTTTTTCTTTTATAAATTCTTAAAAACAGTTCAAATGATGACCCCTATGTATGAATTAAATAAGGCTTTCAGCTCCATGTGGATTTGCTTTGGCAATATAGAATGTCTGTTCCTTTCATTGGATGGAGAACAGTTTCTGCTCTGCCGTGGTAGAAACACATTTTATTGCTACATTCCTGTACCAGTTGAACTTGCTTTTGCGCTCAAGTCAACCTGTTATCCAAATGTTTTATGTCTACCCTGCTCTGTATAGATCTAGAACAATGCTAATTTAACTATTCATTTCAGAGCCTGCTGATGTGGAGGATGGGATACTTACAACCAAACCACACAGGAGGTACAAGCAACTAAAAGCAGGGCCACAGCTAAATGCCAACAGAAGCACATTGTGACAAACATGATGTTGTTATGTAGTGTCAGGTCCCACTCTGGTCCACTCAAGGGGTAAAGCACAAATCCAATCTGAAACCACAAATAGTTGAATGTAAAAGCCAGCTGACGCATTTAACCCCCTGGTGTTTCTGCAAACTTGCAGAAACAGCCAAAGTATCCCTCCTGCAACCCATCCTGTTCATGAAAAAGTGTAGAGAAACAACTAAAAGAATACACCAATATAAAAATATTTGTTCTTTCTGATCACCTGGTAGAACCATGAACCTTGCAGGATGAATAGGCATGCCCTGAGCAGCTCCAGAGTAATGTTGTTTCTTTTAAACACCTCCAGCATGGTGCTGGCTGATCCACCAAACACAGCCACCAGCAGCAAGGAGTGGACGTGAGCATCCAGAGGAGGCCGAGCATGCACGTGGAAGTAGAACAGAAATCCTGGAGAATCGTAAAGAATCAAACACATGACACGGCTCAAATAAATACGAGTGGGGAACATGCATTAGTGATGAAGAAGAACAATAACTAAAAGTGCTTCTTTCCAGCTCACCTTCAACAAAAAGAGCCAAGGAGAGAGCAAAGCGGTCAACTCCAACTGGTACCAGTTTGGATGCAGTACTGGTGACTAATGCTATTCCCGAAATTCCAAAGAACAGATACATCGTGCTGTGCTGCCAGTTCATCAGCTTAACCCATGACCTGCTCGTCTGGTCATACAGGTGGGCGTGTGGTCCATCCACCACAAACTGCTCGACCATAATACCTGTAATCAGGACGTCACACCAGTGAGGTGAGGTGGCAACAAGCTTTAAGTGATGAAGATGGATTTAAAGGAGAACTAACCAACAAATGAGGCAAAGATTTTGAATCCTCCTTCAAGGTATTCCATTTTTTTAAAGAAGGGTGGTATAATCTGCCTTCCTTTAGGCTGTCTTGTCCTCCAGTAGTGTTGGAGAATGTGTTTCACTGTTAGCCAAAAGCCATAAAACAGAAAAAATGTGCCAGGAATGGCATGTCCTCCGAAGTTGGCCATTGTTTTTGGCCTGAAAACACAAGAAGTACAAGATAGCTAAGTGATCTCATACACATAACAGTAACTGTTTTGGTTAATTGTCTTTATTCCTCTACATGTATAAAGTTTAAACACTGGGGTTAGAGTGCAGGCTAATCACTTTATTACATGGCATGTCATCCTTGTAATGAATCCAGATAATAAACTGTTAAATGAGAATAGACCAAAGACAGCAGCTGACAGTGAGATACATGACATCCAAACAAGCATATATGGATTTTACCATACAGACCAGGCACTGCATTTGAATTCACACAATCGTAACTCATTTGTCTTGCAAACCTGACATTCAAATCGAACAGGTTTGTTCGGATATGAACATATTGGTCATCCAAGTCAAAAAAAAATAATTTAATTCAAAAAGACGATCTGTAACTCAGTTTTACTACTTTTTCTGTCACCATTTAGTCACTATTGCTGAGCTTTTCGTTTTGTTGAAGCATGACAGTGTGGGCATTTGGTAGAGGTGTGTTAAGAAACCACCTGCTCAGTCAGACAAGTTTTTCTTGATTAGTCCCGTTTGACTTGATGTCACTGCCCTCTTGTTTCTTCTTTCATCATTTCATATATTTTAAAATACTTCCACACATGCTGTCTAGATGTCCGTATGTGTGTAGAAAGACTACAAACATCATTTCTGGATATCTAATGCATATCCATCTGAACACAAGGTAAGCTGGTCCATGTACAGAAGCTGAATGTTCACATAAATGGTTGACAAAATATACATACCTTATTCTCAGCTGTTTAAATCCCCAAGGAAATCCCTGACACTCAGCAGGTGTCACAGTGAGAGCACTCTGACCTGTGTAAACTGAGCACACCTGTTGCCTTCTTCTCTAACCTGTACAAAACACATAGCCCCACCCCTCATTTGCAGTTGTTTAAGTGTGCTAGCCACATCCCCCTGGGAAGCAGGCAAGCAGTGCCTGTTTAGATCACGTTGTTAATTCAGATATTTATTTAACAAAGACAAGTACACACGCTATGCCAAACACTGAGCACCCTTGTCCTGCTGAGCAAATATAATGTTAAAAAGTATGTAATATTAAGAGAATATAGCATTTCCAAATGTTCATGTCCATTTTTCATTCAATAACTTTAGTAAACTTGTTAAATTAACTCAAAATGTCACTGACTTCTGTTCTCTTGAGGCTCTGGAGCTCAAAAAGACTCAGTGAGAGCTTAGATGTAGGATTTAGTTAATATTTAAACTGAGTGCACAAAGAAAAGCAGCAGCTCTGTTTCAATGACCTTTGTACTTCTTTTTAAATAAAACTTTATTACCATCATTATCAAGTTCAAAAGGCAATTATTTCTCATATCACCACAGAACTACTTCAACTGAAAACAGAGCTGTGTAAAATAGGAAATATGCTCATTGTGCTGATTTTCCACATTGAAATAAGCCCAGCTATATAACTCACAGGTGTCTTGCACATGCATAGGGTTACAGTACAACACAGAATAACTTTTTCTCTCGAAACGGGTTCTCCGATGAAGGTACTGGTGTCAACAGAGGGTCATCTTTGGCGTGAGCTTCACAGAAGGCCATCAGTTCAGCTGCTGCTTTGGATACCTATACATAAAATGTGAGCAACAGTGTGACTGTAAGCCAAAGAGGGGAAGATAATATCTTAAATTTTAGCTTATCTGATGAAATTGATTGAAACTCCACAACATGCCTGTCTAACTTGAATCATACTGAAGAAAATGTAACATATTTTTCTGGCATTTGACTGAAAAGGGATGTTGTCCTGTCCCAGTGTTCAGTTTTGTACTTTTTAAGCTGCATTTAACACAGTATGTGAAAGATAAAGAATCCTGAGACCTACCTAAGTGAAAACAAAAAAATCACACGTTGAGATGTTTTAATCAACTTTTGCTTTGAACTTCTGTAATTTGTTGACTTACCATCATCCTCTCAATGTTGACCTCCAGCTTCAGTTGTTCTACTGTTTTTCTCGCTTCTGCAATCTTAGCCATGTTGTTGGACATCCTGCCCCTTACTACTAAAGTCCGTCAGTCTGCAGCAAACTACAGAAAAAAACAAACAACAAAAAAATGCTTTAGGGGGGAAAAAAAAAATCTGCTATAAAGCAAACATATTGGCTTTCATAATAACTGAAAGCATCTATGGAGTCTGTTTCAATTTGCTTGTTAATTCTGCTCCCTGGGTCTCAGCTGTAAGTGGTGTAGGGAGGGTCTCAAAGGAGGAGGGCAGGGGAGCGGAGACAGAGCAGCCCTCTCTGGGGGGGGCATCCGCCTACCAAGAGTGTAAATACACTTAATATTAATATTAACATGTTACACAGTACAAACGTAAAGTTGTTATCGTTGCTTTTTTACTACATATGTTCCTTCATGGCTGCTGTTTTGCAAAGACATTGTGCAAAACTATCATTGATTCCCACCTGAAAGGGTGAATGAAATGTATTCTGTCAATAACAAAAAATACCATTTACTTATTTCATCCTTGTTATGGGAGTCATGAGGAATCTGAATAATTTCCACATTTTAAAATAATACACTTGTAGTTATCCTAAACATCTAAAGACACAGTAGAGATAAATGCTTTAAATAAACACTTACCTTAAATCTGGATAAAAGTAGGTGAGAAAAAAAGAAACTGTTCCGTCTTACAAGATTTATCCTACTCACCAAAAAGAATGATAGCAACCTCTTGGCTCCTGGAATGAAAGCGGGCTTATCTTCAACAGGATCTGCTACACCAACTTCCAGAAACAAATGAGGTGAGATTAATAGCAAAGATGGGGAGGAAAGCTTCCTCCTTCAAATAATTAGCGGTGGCTCTGCCTCCAGGATGAGCTCAGTGCAGCAGTAAAAGGCAACATGTGGTGTGACCTTCATCTCTGAAGCCTCTATTTGTCACTCACCTGAGATAATATCAAGGCTAATGTTCTGAAATGGAAAACTAAAAACAGCTTTAAAATACACAAAGATGCAACTGACATAACTGGTTGTTTAGTTTTGATTAAAATATTTAAAAAATAATAAGAAAGCAACACTAGAGAGTACAGATTTAAAACACAATAGAACAGAAAAATATAAAGCGATTTGACAAGGCTGCTTTATCCATTCATTTAATTTATTTACCACTTTTCATTTTAATTTTATTTCTTTTAATTTAATTTTTACTATATCTAACATATTTGGGAGTAAAATTCAAAGGTTCATTTGTTTCAGGGGCAATAAAATTGTTTTGCAAAAGAGCAATAATAAAAACAAGAGTTTTTTAGGAGACTTATGTTAAAATATTATATTTGTTTGTAAGTCTCATGATGTTTGCAATGTTTTCAGATAGTTCCATGAATGTATTGATGTTAAAGCAATGAAATATCACCTAACTCTTCTTTGTCCAATGAGTTATACATTTTTAAATTTTTACATTTATCACTTGTTTAACCTTCAGGGATTCTTTAAGGCTACATGGAACATTTAATAGATTTACATTATTAACAAGTTTTACCATTTTTGTTTTCATAAACAAAGAAAAATACCATTTTATTTGCACAGCATGTATTTTAAGAGCCTAATTTTCTCCTTGAAGAATTACAAAAGAGCACAGGGACGTATCAATGTAAATTTTAAGGGTAAGTGGATGGGCTTTTTGTGACGGTGGGAGTTTTCTCTGGCAACAGCATAATTTATCTCCCTTTATCCTCTAAAAGGCTGCTAGTCTTTCCTGTAGAGTTGACTTAGTTCAGTGAGCAGCAGGGGGCAATGCAACAGTATTATGGAGTTAAATGCCAGGGACCTCATTAACATTTGTTTCCCACTAGTAATTGGTTTCTCTTTATGAAAGACTTTATGGGAGGAAGGAGCTGCTGCACCACCTCTGTTACAAAGACATCTAAATTGCTCAGTTGTGTTGTATAATTTTTGTAAATGACGTGGAGAATTTCTCATGAGAGCTTAATATTGATATTAAACTCCAAGTAACTACCCAACCAGCATGACTCTTCTCTCATAATGTTAATTCATTATTGATGCAGCATCTTAAGGTTGATGCAACCAGAGATGAGACCTCTGGTTTAAAATGTTCTATTTTAAAAATATTAGTTTTATATTAAAGCCCAACCTGAACATAACAGCCAAAAGTCTTCACTGCAAGAGACCCTGCTCTACCTAAGCATCCCAGGTGACATATTTTGCCACATTATGCAAACACAAACCCGTTTTTCTAGTTTTCAGTATATGTCTTTTATGCAACTGCTACTACGCATTTCATAGCCATAATTTACAGGTCGAAACATCACAGCTGAGGAAGACTACAGTCACCAGTTAAAACATGTCAAGGTAAAACAAATATCTTCCACCTTAACATTAGTCTGAAATAAGATACTGTTAGGTTACAGGGTTTAAAAATATATATAAACTCAGCTTTTTGTTTGGTGCTCCTACAAATTTGTATACAGGTTCATATGAATAAACATTACAATAAAATGAACAATTACATATCACATTTAAATTTTTCGAGTTAATTACTAGAGAATTATTCAGGTGTTCTTAAATGTCACTTTTAAATATAGCAGTTTATACTATCTAATTAAAGATTTACTAATTTCCACAGCTATGTAGTAGGTCAAAAGCAGTTGAATGACCAACTACATTTGTCTTTTACATGTTTTCATTCCACTAGTCTGAAAGAAAACAAGACATGGGGGCAAAACAACTCAAGAACTCAAAACCAAAATAGACAAAAAAAAAAAAAGTTAACATACAATATACATATGATAAAACTCTGCCCCCTTGTGGTGGTAACTTTTAATAAAACATAAAAATAAATCTACCTTTAAGGAGTAAGGTAAAAAACAAACAAACAAACAACAACAAAAAAAAAACAATAATATAATATATATATAATAATTTATATATTTTTAAAAACTGTCCTTTGAACATTAAATTGTATAAACATCTTGTAGATCCCAAAACAAAATCATTAGCTCCTTAAACATTATATTACAATTTTGAGGCAGGTGCATTTTGTCTATTTTAATTTGATGTATTTTAGAGACATTTTAGAGAAATTTATAAGGTTTCTACACCACTACATATATTTGACAGATTTAGCTACTTTTAAGACTAATATTTTAAACTGTGGCTAATAAAACAATCTTTCAAAATTCAACACATTGTTAATAATTTAATCTCTAATTTTCCCCCTTTTTTTTTTCCTCCTCTTATGATTTGTAAGATTCAAGAACTTTATTGTCATGCAAGTATAACAAAATTTTAAGGAGTCTCTCGGGCTAGCACACATAAGAAAATGGAAATATAACAGGCACACATAAATAAGTAAAAAAATGAAGATATAATTTATATAATAACTATATTCACAGACAATGAGAGAATTCCCAGCAGACAGTAATATTTGTGAATTGAAATGAAATGAAAAATGTTTTATTCATCCCAGAGGGAAACTGCAATGTTGTATTTTTCTGGCTTGCATTTGACTTAACGAATCACTGAACACACTTTGCTGTTTGCTCACAGAGTTGTTTGAAGGATGTGAGGAATCGTCCATTATTTTCAGCAGTTTGTGCAGCATTCTTTTCTGGACAATCAGCTCGAGCTGCTCCAGAGTTATCTCCAGCACAGCCTTCTCAATCAGTTTGTTCAGTCTCTGGCTCTGACAGAAACTTCCAAAACACAGGGTGTGTTCAGGATCACATTTCACATGCCTGTAATTTCAGCCCCCCCAAATAAATGTTTACTTATACCCCCACTGTAGTTTTCTTTATTTGTGATGGCATTGTGCTGTTTCCTTCTTCTCATTCTTGATGCCATTATGTTGATTCTGTGATGTGGTGGCTTTGTTATAAACCAATAAAATGCTGAGGATCAGACACTTCACCATACAAATGAAAGTGGATATTCAAGTAATTTTTGACAGCTACAGAGCCCTCCTATGTTGGGCCATATTTTCCTGCTTAATCTAAAAACTTATTTCTGATTGGTAAAAAACAAACAAACAAACAAAAACAAATAAATCAATAAATAAATAACTTCCGTAAAACCTATGCTTGGACAGGTGAAACTGGAACTGTAGACTGCTGCAGCAAAATCACTGAAGTGTTTGTGAACATCCCAACAACTACTGCATCTAAAAAGAAATACTTGTGCTCTACTCTCCCTCGTGGCTGTTTTTGTAACTTCTTTGTTCATTTATGTGACTTTTGGTTTTTTGTTGATGGCATTATGGAGATGTTGTATTGCTGAAGTATGTCTTGAATGGTACAGTAACTAATAAAAACACAATACTATTTTTCTTCTTCATCTTTCCATTATTAATCTTATATATTTTTAAGATTTAAGATCTACGTTAGACTCACAAGAGCAATTTAAACTTCACTTTCAGCGGTATTCATTGTAGAGGATTGCTAATAGCATGTTACTCACATGCATTTGATCAGTTATGAACATATGAGACTAAATCAAAATATGAACTGTTAATTTCGTTTAGTTACCAACACACTATGCAGGATATTTATCTGTTATATATTTTCTACGTTTTACAGTACTTCCCCAGATGTAATCATGGGTAAATAGTACATTATAGCCTGCTATACACGGGTTATAACTTGGATTTGTGGCAAACAACACACTTTGTGGTTTAAAATTTACCTCAGTTCGGCTCAAAACATATACGTTTAATAAAGTTTAGTATATATAAATATCAGTTGAGCTAACATATGTTGTTCATATTATTGCTATAAAAAGGTAATCTATGCATGAAACCAAATCAAGCTAGCAATTATGAAAATTCAGCAGCCTCCAGGGTTGTACCATCATCATAACTGAGGTGGGCGTGTAGGAACAGTTCGCTGCTAGCTAGAATGAAAAATGACGTTGGGTCTAGTTGTCCAAATATTTCTGCTTAGACTAGATGTAGCTTGACAGCATAGAGTTTGTTGAGGTTTAGGGGAAATTAAACCGTTTTGCGACTTTTCACTGAGTGAGTTCAACGTAGCTTCTGAGCTAGCTGGTTAGTCCTGAAGTTACCAATAGCTAAGATACACGAGAGTGGGACTTTGATAGACAACGGTTATTCCGCGTGCTAGCTACTAAAGAGAAACCTTCACATCCCGAACACCCAGAACGTAACACCCCACTGACGTTAACGTCCACACTTGTCTGTGTGTCGTTTACGGACATCCCCGGCGATTTTTTTTCCTCGAGTTTCTATCTAACAAGATGTATGGAATGTCGGGATGACAGGAAGATGGCAAACGGGGTTGGAAGTGAGTAACACCGGTGCACACCAAACGTTAGCGTTGAAATTACCACCACCAACTTCCCTTCATGGCAGCCTTCGGTCCCTACAGGGGAGCCTGCTGCAAGGATTAATGCTTGTCATCATTTGTTGACAGTTCTGCATACAGTAGTGGTGGTTTCTAATTAACACCATGTGTTTAAAAAAAGAAGACATTTTTGGGTGCAGTTTCACAGCAGTTAAATATCTACAGTGTCCTGCTTCCACGATGGGCAGTTCGCTCATAAATGCCATAGAAATGGTGTGATTAAGAGTACTGTCGATGCCAGGCCTGAGAACGACAACAGGCAATCAGCAGGCTTTGTTTGAAATGTACAACATAAAGTGTGTTTCATGTTTTGTCCGCATCCTGCCCACATCTGTAGAGCACAAACTGCTTGTGATTGGACCAACAGAGCCATGGTCAGTGAGAGAGAAGCTATGTTTGGCCACATCTGTCATGAAGAGTGGAGACCAGAACTGGTAATGCATTTTTTTCCACTTAGGCTAAAGCTAGTGCAAATCATATTGTGCACTATGTGTGTAAAATAGTATGTGTCATAGTGTATGATATAGTCATGTATGTAAATTTGCTATATGACAGTGTTCAAATAGCAGTGTTATTTCTACACTCCATCTTTACATATGAGAATGTTTTAGTTAAGATATTGTCAATGTTAAGGGTGTTAAGGGTAGACACTGAGATGCTGGCTGCTGTGCATGTGTGCATGTGAGTGGGTGTGCACACGCACTTTTTTCATTAACACATGACAAATTAAGCTTAAAGTAGCATCTTACTATTACTGCATTGTTATGTATGTTAATCCTGTGATGAACCAGCATATTATATGTGACGCAACTCAGTGCATCATGTTTAAGTTTGCATACATTTTTCATGAATATAAAGCTCGAAGGCACCAGAAATATAGATTTAACTAAATTTAAACCCTTGTCCTCTTCATGACAAGAAGAGGACAGTGGTTTGGATGCAAAGTCTTTGTGTGTGTAATAAATTTCGGATTGTTTTACAAAATTCCATCATCTCAACAGGGTGTCTGTCAGTCGAGCCATCAAACCATTTGCAGAGCCTGGAAGACCACCTGATTGGTTCTCTCAAAAGGTAACACAGATTATGAGCTCAAAAACTTGAAAAAACAAACAAAAAGTACCTTTGACAAGTGATGTTTTCACCCATCACAAAGCTGATTTTGATCCCTCTTTACATCCTCACAGCACTGTGCCTCCAAATACTCTGAGCTCTTGGAAACAACAGAGGCCCCAAAGTAAGTTGAAAGTGTGTGTAAACAACATGTGTAAACGATGTATTTGTAAACTAATACACTTGCTACCTTCAGGCGAAAGCGTGGTGAGAAAGGCGACGTGGTGGAGACGGTAGAGGATGTCATAGTGCGCAGATTGACAGCTGAGAGGATTGAAGAACTTAAGAGGTTGATCAAAGAAACTCAGGAGAAACACCGGTAACTTCAACAGCATGAACACATCATCATAATACCCCTCCAAAAATGTATATTTTTCATCTCATGTAAATCACACGCGACACTGACTGATCTTATGTTGTTTTCACAGGAAGCTGAAGAAAGAAGCTGAACTGATTCAAACAGGACATCTAGATTCCAAACTGGAGGAGTTGTGGGAAGAAATTCTGCAGTAAGAAGCAATAAACCTTTTATCAAACCTGTTTACTCCTCCTTTTTTTTGTATTTGTGAAGCTTAGAATAAAAGATGATGTGTAAAAACAAAACA
The DNA here is from genome assembly GCF_017639745.1 of Melanotaenia boesemani. NCBI lineage: Eukaryota > Metazoa > Chordata > Actinopteri > Atheriniformes > Melanotaeniidae > Melanotaenia > Melanotaenia boesemani. Next base: position 9,212,464 of record NC_055696.1, read on the forward strand.
ATCTTTTGTGTTTTTGTAAGGAAGAAGAAGCTGGAAGAGGAGGAAGCAGAATTGAAAAAAAAAAACCACAGAAGCTGCTTATCAGGGTATCTTCTTTTACTCCATAGTGTTTTGGTTTGATGACATCAAGATATAAATCTTGTGGGCTTTAGTTATTTAACTAAGTATAAGTATATATTTCAGAAAAAGTAGAAGTTATCCCAGGAAACCACCAAACCTTTGGACAAATAAACCAGCCTTTGTAGAGCAATGTTATTTGCATGGCTAAAAACAAGAGAATCATGACACATTTTCTTCTTAAAAAGAAGGCAAAAAAAGAAGAACGACGACCATCAGCTTTTGTATGACTAGTAAAATAAACAAAAAAGAAAATTTCTCTCTAAGCTGCTTCTCCCTCTTTCAGCCAGACAGGTGGCAAAGAGCACACCTAAGCGGATGTCCAGCATTACCATGCGTTCACCCTCAGCCTGTAGCTCTCCAAGCCAGGAGTTCTCACCAGATGACCCACTCGAGTGCTTGACGATGGATCTTGCATCCACAAAAGTAAGTTTCTAAAGGTTCAATTAAACTTAAGGGCTGTTAAAAAAATTATAACAATATCCTGGATTTTTTGTGACATTTAAAAATAGAATTTTAACCATTTGTGTATTGACTAAAAAAAATGATTCCAAAAGATGGTCATTCCCTTAGAAGACGGGAAACACAACAATATAGTTTCTAATGAACACATCAGTGAAAGAATTCCTTCTTGTTTCACTCTCTCTGTCTTTAGGCTTCAGGAACAGCCAGGTTAATGACGTTTGTTGAGCCCTGTGGACCTGGTAATGATGACAGCAGTCCTGGAGCACTTCTTGAGGACCCCACTCAAAAGAAGTTCCTGAACCAGAAAGTCACACCACCACCATCACCTCTCCTGTCAGAGTTACTGAAGAAAGGCAGTATTTTGGCTACAAACTCCAGACTGGTATGTCAGTGGATTTACATGTAAAATGGATGTTATTTACTCATAAATCTTTCTTTAGAGAAAATAGTAAAGATGATTTTGGAGATAATCTTCTATGGTTTGGGGGGAAAAAATGGCGGGTAAATTTTCTCAGCTTATCTGCTGTTGACTAATAAGCCAAAATATTGCATTTTTTTGTTTGTATTTTGTTGCAAAGTTTTGTTATGTTACAAATATATTATAGCCCAATTATTTAAAAAATGTTTTCCTAACTGCTAATAGTACTTTGATCCTTTCCTCACTTGCATACAGTGGACATGTACATAGCCAGCAAGCTAACATAACTCACTAGTACAGTTGCTACAAGACCAGCTAAGCATCTGTTATACAATCTTTTACTGACAATAACTAAAAGCTAGTCCTAGTTTAATTACTGGATTCTTACTCAGACATTCTGCCCTTTACCTTTTTAGCTTCCTCAATGTATGCCCTCAGAGGACTCTTCCCCTCTGCTATGATGTGTGTACTGACAGATGAGTTCTTTTAAAATACCAAAACAATTATACTTTATGTAATGATGAATCAGATCATTACCCTCTTACATTCCTCTGATAATATAGGAATAAAGCTGTTTGTATAAACATAAAAACAACAGACATCAAGACATTTACCCATTGCCACTACATACAAAGTTCTCTTTGACAGAATGTGTGTGAACCAGGAGCACATTTTTTCAGACTGTAACACACACACACACACACACACACACACACACACACACACACACACACACACACACACACACACACACACACACACACACACACAAACCTATCGGTCACTGTTTAGAAAATGAAGTGTTTTGTCTTAGATCACACAATCCTGTTGCACAGGCTGGAAAACTCGGTTGGACTCTCTGGAGCGGTCCTTAACTGGTTCAGGTCCTATTTAGAAGGCCGGAGTTATTTTGTTACGATCGGCAGCTATGAATCTGAGCGAGTGGCCATGACTTGTGGAGTCCCCCAGGGGTCAGTCCTTGGACCTCTTCTGTTCAACTTGTATATGCTCCCTTTGGGTCAAATATTACAGAACTATAGCATTAATTATCAAAGTTATGCTGATGAGACACAACTTTATGTGTCTCTGTCACCAGATGACTGCAGTCCAATAGACTTTTTTTTTTTTTTTTTTACTTGTCCTGTCCAGCATCATAGCAAGCAAAATGATAATCTGGTTGCTGTATCGTGCTGAACATATTTGCTCTGCCAAGGGGAGGCCTATGGGTAAGGCTCCTCTTGATAATGTGATTAATTTATTTATTTATTTACTTTGAATCACGGAATCTATGTAGTCTTGCTGGACCTGACCGGAGGGGACAGAAAAAGATGGAAAATAGCAAAAAGAGCAAAAGGGAAAGAAGAAAGGAGACAAGAAGATCACAGACAGAAGGAAACGACCCTTCAATCCACACCATCACCAGACAACAAACTGTTACACTTGTACATGAACACACCAGAAAATTTCCTACAACTTTTACAAAAGCAGAAACACAATTGCAGTCCAATAGACTTAATGTGTCAGTGTCTGGAGCAAATAAACACCTGGAAGAAGGAGAATTTTCTACAATTAAATGAAGACAAAACTGAGATTATTCTGTTTGGTAGCAGCATTGGCAAACACCTGGAGACTCGGGCTCTTAAAATCACCAACCAAGTTCGTAACCTTGGAGTGTTGATAGACTCAGACCTGACTTTCAGCAGCCACATCAAAGCTGTCACTAAGAAGCTTTTTACCAGCTCAGAAACATCAACAGAATTAAAAGTTTTGTCTCCCAGAAAGACCAGGAGAAACTCATCCAAGCATTCATGTCCAGTAGGCTGGATTACTGTAACGGTCTTTTAACAGGACTTCCTAAAAAGAGCATTAAACATCTGCAGCTCATCCAGAACCCTGCTGCTAGAGCTTTAACCAGCACTAAGAGATCTGAACACATCACACCAGTTTTGAAATCTTTACACTGGCTTCCTGTCAGTCACAGAATAGATTTTAAAACCCTTCTGCTTGTTTACAAATCCCAGAATGGTTTAGGCCCAGAATACATCTGTGATATGTTCAGAGAATATAAACCTAGCAGAGCTCTTAGATCCAAAGACTCTGGTCAACTAGTCCAGACCAGAGTCCAGACTAAACATGGAGAAGCAGCATTTAGCTGTTATGCTGCAAACAAGTGGAACAAACTGCCAGTGGAGATTAAACTTTCACCAAATGTAGACATTTTTAAATCCAAGTTAAACACATTTCTTTTCTCATGCGCCTATGCATGAAATCTGCACGGTAACTTTTTAACTTATCTTGCTTTTAATCATTTTAATGTAATTTATTATTTTATTGTGATTATGTGTTGATGCCTTTTACTATTTCTAAATATCTGTAATGTCTTTGTTTTATGTAAAGCACTTTGAATTGTCCTGTACATGAAATGTGCTATACAAATAAACTGCCTTGCCTTGCCTTGCCTTTGTGTGTGCTCCAGATTGGGGAAGGTGATGTGTCCACCGGTAATGTAACAGGAGCACATGAATTACAGCTTCCTTCAGCCTGTCAACCTCTCTCTCAAGCAACAGGTACAAACTCTATTTGATCATCATTAACAACTGATAAATGTAGTATTTAATGTTTTTTTTGGTTTCTGAATCACTGTGTATTCGAACTTGTTTTGGATGTACTAGTGAATTTTAAATGCACCATGTGTTTGCTGTCTGTATTGGAGTGCTGCTGTTGTTTGCTCATGTGCTTAGTCTTCACTTTGTGTTTGTGTGTGCAAATGCTTGCATGGCAGGTGCCCCAATGTTGTCCCGTCTCCTGGAGGCAGGTCCCACCCAGTTTTCTCCTCCGTTGGGCTTTATGGTTATTACAGACTCTGCCTCCGGTGTTCCTCTCTCTGCTGCCACTCCTGTTTCTCTTGAGTCCACTGAAACAGCAAGTACAGGTCCGTCCACTTCCATCCATGCAATCCACAGACCAAACCCTCTCTCACTCCTAACAATGGCTGGAAAATTTAACTGTAAACTCTGTTACTTGAGCATTTCATACAAACAAAGATTCACTATATTGCTTTACCTAAACTGTTTTTACATTGTCCAGAAGAAGATTCAGAACTTTTTAATTTAACTGAAGATCCCAAAAAAGATTTATAGTAACTGTGTGCTGCAAGGCTATTACTTCCAGTTTGAAATGACTTGTCGCCTGTGTGCAGAAGTGGATGAGACAGTGCCATCTGTGCCTCCTGGATGCCAGCCTCTTTCTACAGATGAGAAGGTGTCAGAGGTCAGCGAGGAGGATGTAACTGTGTCTTACATGGGAGATGAGTTGGACCTGAAGACAGTGGGGGACATTATTGCCATTATTGAAGAGAAGGTTCAAAGAAACAAATATTTTAGATTTTTACAGTACTAAGATCAACTACTGAAAAATTTAGTGTTTAATCATTTTTACTGAAAAGATGCCTTTAAAATGGAGTCATATTTATGTTCTCCACAGGCAGATGAAGCTGCAGAGGCTCTGGATGCAGCTGCAGTTGAGGCTGCTCTATCTCTTTGTGAGGAGAATGGCCATGCTCTATCTGAGGCCTGGGATACTGGGCCTTTCCAGCCCCACGAGACTGACCATAGAGTGCCCACCGTGGCCTCACAAACCTCATCGCTTCAACCTAGCCTGGATGGAGGTGCAGAAGCTTCACTCTCTTCTCTGTACAGCAGTCACGATACTAGTCTGACGGTTTTTCCTATGGACCTGAGGAGCCTCCCTCCTACTTCCTCATCCTTGTGCCACTCAAACACTTTAGATCACTGCCACAATTCAACACCTCCACAGCCTCAAGCACTAAGACAGACTGGTGTGATGGAAGACCTAAAAAAGCAGACTTCAAATGATGGTACGATAAAAAGTGAAAAGGATAAGAAGGCACAGCAAAGACCTAAAAAATCTTATGAAGGTATAAACACTCATGCTTAAATATTATTTTTAATTTGAATGACAATACATTTTAATAACCATCTCCTTATTTGTCTGCTCTATCTTGGCAGATTCAGTATTAGAAGATATCCCACAGACAGAAAGGCAACCTGAGGTATAGCACCTAATGAGAACAAAGCAAACATGATGCATGTGGTTACCAGTGTTGCTTCACAGTGGCACTAAAGTGGGACCTTTATGTCAGTTTCTGCACATTTCTCTATGTTCTAGGAGACAAAAGTGAAAAGTGGAACTAGTGGGAAGGGAGGAAAGAACACCTTGGAAACCAGAGCAGAAGAAATCATCGGTTCAGAAGTATGTGGAGAAGAAGAGGGTGATGGGGTGGAGGAGTTCTTATCAGAACCAGATGGGGAAATGGAGCTAGAACCTGCAGCCAGTGAGAGTGAGGATGGATACAGTCTCCACACAGCATCCTCATCTCTGCAGCTCCATACAACCGCAGACTCCATCCCCAGCAGCCCTGCTTCATCGCAGTTGTGAGTGACACACATTCAGGCACACCCTGCAAGGAAAGACTGTCATTTGTGTGAGATGGTGGTAAAAGGTGCTTCCTAGATGGCGCTGCAGGTTCTGCTTCCTTACTACATTTGCGTTTCTTCTACTTCCTTCTTTCATACCATCAATGTGCAGCTCTGTGTGCAGTGAAGACCTGGAGGCTCTACAGGCGCACAAGATCTGGAAAAAAGCCATCATGCTTGTGTGGCGTGCAGCAGCCAACCACAGGTCAGAATGTGGCTCTTAACCTCCACACTAACAACTGATGCAGCGCTTGTTTTATGATTCCTGTCCCCCCTTTTATGCTATTACTGGAACAGATCTTATTTGACCCTGTTATAGGTATGCAAATGTCTTCCTTCAACCAGTAACAGATGAAATTGCACCTGGGTACCATAGTATTGTGCACAGGTAAGCAGAAAATAAATTGTAAAATGCCAACTTTTAAGTGGAAGAATTGAAAAAACAACATCTGAGAGCACAGAATAACTCAATCAACAGCCCATCACCCTCATTGTTCTTCACTTCTGCAGGCCCATGGACCTGGCCACCATTAAAAAGAACATTGAGACTGGTTTAATTCGGACCACCGCTGAGTTCCAGAGAGACATCATGCTGATGTTTCAGAACGCCGTTATGTACAACGGCCTGGACCATGATGTGTACCACATGGCTCTGGAGATGCAACGTGATGTCATGGAGCAGATACAACAGTTTCTAGCAACCCAGCTCATCATGGAGACGTCAGAATCTGGTATCAGCGCTAAGAGCCTGAGGGGTCGTGAGAGCACACGCAAACAGGACTCTACTGACAAGGTGCTTGACTAAAATTTTGACAAAAGCAGAGATTACAGAAGAAGAGACAAGGGTGAGGCATTGGGCTGATGTTAAGGTAGAAGAAAGTGATACCGAACTAAATGTGCTAGTCATTTTCCAAAGCATGATATTTCAGGCAATTATTCTTATCATGAATTGGATATGAAACTTTACACAAGTAGTTAATTGAAGCAAACGGTAATATCCTTCCAGAAAGATAGCTCTTTTTTTCTTTCCATGTAAACAAACAGAATATAAAACTGGACTGGAAAATAATTGATCAAATTTTTCCCCAAATATTGTCTACTTATAATATTTTTTAAAAAATGTTGCCAAAATATTGTGGATGCGCAGAACAGTGTAATTGGTATGAAGCTGCTGAGTCAAACTTGCTGGCATGTTCCTTAGAAAATTACTGGCCTGAGAAAGTATTGCAAAGATGTAAGTGAGAGGCATAGAAGAAAGCTGCAAATGTTCAAATGCTGTGCCAGTTTCTGCAGAAATGTGTTCTTATAGTTCACTTAAAGATAGATTATTATGGTTATATCTCTTAGCATTATTTAGCTGCTTCTAGAGAATTACAAGCTTTTGAGTCACAGCTTTGGTGTGCATCATTTTCTTCTTACAGGACACTGTGTCCATGTCATCACCTGCCTTCCTCCTTTCACTTTTTGTAAGTACCCATCCTATTCCTTTTAAAATTTTCTGTCTTCCTATTAAACAAGCTGAAACAACCAATTAAAACTGCTGCTGCTTAAAACAACCAATAAAAGTGTAGAGCTGGACTTGAATAAATGTGCAGGTTAAAGTGATTTGTTACTTATTTGTTAAAGTGAAACACTGGTGTCAGCAAGGTAAAATAATTTTCTTTCCACTCTGATTATAGGATGGTGGCACCAGAGGGCGCCGTAGTGCCATGGAAGCTGACCTCAAGATGAAGAAATGAAGTCAGTATGAAAATCTTGACCAACAGTGACCCTGATGAGAAGCAAACAAGATTATTGGTGGTGGGCTGCACAGAGTCCAAGTCTGAACTCAATGCAATCCAACATTTGCTTGCACTCCAGAACGATTGGGTATACCGTCATGTGGAGAAGCTTTCTTCAGAGACAACACCACAGACATGGATTACATACTGTATAGTCTCAGATGACTGGTGCGTTCTGTAAGACTAGGTCAGATCTATCCTAGATATAACTACAGATCACTTAGACTCAACCTGCTTTGAAGTTCTTCAGGTTGCACACAGTATCAGTTAAAAGCTTGGACACATTAAAAATGAATGTGTTGGTGTGTCTAAACCTTTGATGAGTACTGAACATGTGGATTAAAGTTACACCTTGCCTAAAGCTGGGCTAAAACAGAATATATTTGGTGGTTTTACTGCAGAATGATATAAAAATGTAAAGCCAAAGGCCAAAGAGTCAGAGTGACTAACATTTTGTAAAAGTCTGAGCCCAGCAGAGTGATCAAAAGCTCACATATATAATTGAAACCAAAAGTTTAAGTGTAAAAAAAAGATACATAAACCTTTTTTTCTTCACTGTTGGAAATTAAACACTAAACCTCTCATTTTTTTAAGGTCAGTTAGGATTACTAAAGTTTTTTCTATTTGTGAAATGCTGCAATAATGGGTGAAAGAATATTTCAGTGAAGCTGTTTATACTTTATTCAAACTCAGAAGTTTACATACATTTCCCTTAGTATTTGGTAGCATTGACTTTAAACTGTATGACTTGGGTCAGTCGTTTTGGGTGTTCATCCACTAACTTCTCTCAAGTGTTTGCTGGACTTCTGGTCCATTCCTCCTGACAGAACCGGTGTAGTTGAGACAGGTTTGTAGGCCGCCTTGCTCGCACACATCTTTTCAATTTTGCCCACAAATTTTCTATGGGTTTGAGATCAGTGCTTTGTGATAGCCACTCCAAAACATTGACTTTGTTGTTGTTAAGCCATTTTTATCTGTATGCTTAGGGTCATTGTCAATATGGAAAACCCATTTGTGCCCTAGCTTCAACTTCTTGGCTGATGTTCTTTCTTCATGATGTCATTTATTTTATGAATTGCATCAGTTCCTCCTGCAGCAAAACAGCCCCACAACATAATGGTGCCACCGCCATACTTCACAGTCGGAGTGGTGTTTTCAGGTTTATAAGCTTCCCCTTTTTTCCTCCAATTGTAAAGATGGTCATTATGGCCAAACAGTTCCACTTTCGTTTCATCAGACCATATGACATGTCTCCAGAAATTAAGGTATTTGTCCGTGTGCGTCTGCAAACTGTAATCAGGCTTTTTTATGTTTCTAGTAATGGCTTCTTCGTGGCTGAGTGGCCTTTTAGCCCTTGTCGGTACAGGACTCGCTCGATTGTGGTTAATGACACACTCTTACCTGCTTCAGCCATCATCTTCACAAGGTCTTTAGCTTTGGTTCTGGGGTTGATTCGCACATGTCGGACCAGAATACGTTCATCTCTGGGACACAGAAACCGAATCCTTCCTGAGCGGTATAATGGCTGGATGTTCCCATGTTGTCTGTTCTTGCAGATAATTGTTTGAACAGATGAACGTGGCAACTTCATGCATCTGGAAATTGCACCTAAGGTTGAACCAGACTAATGGAGCTCCACAATTCTCTTCCTGATATCTTGGCTGATTTCTTTTGATTTTCCCAATGTCAAACAAGGAGGCAGTGTGTTTGAAGTGTGGCCTTAAAATACATGCACAGGTGTGCCTCCAATTAACTCAGATATTGTCACTTAACATGTTATCATCTGGGATTTCCCACATTGTTTGTAGACATAGTAATCCCTGCATATGTAAACTTTTGACTTTGAAGAAAGTAATAAAAGCTTCACTAAAATATATTTTCTCCTATAATTGCAGCATTTAGCAAATAGAAATAATTTTAGTAATCCTAACTGACCTAAAAAGGAAGAGGTTTAGTCTCATTTAGTTTCCGATAGTGAAAAAAAAGGTCTACATATCTTTTTTTACACTGCAAGTAAACTTCTGGTTTCAGCTGTCTTGGAGACATTTTCATTGCTGGTGTAAAACTCTTGATTTATGAAATATAATTGAATGAATTTCAGGTTATTTTCAATTATGGCTGTATTATTTGTGCTGAATTTATTTTGTCAATGTAACATTCCCCAGGAAACAATAGTGCTTTTGAGAAAATGCCACATTTATAAATTGTTTTGTGAATTTAAATGTGTTAAAACAATAAAATTGTAAGTCTTTATAGCAGTAATTGTTGCTGCCTAACTCTGATGTTAAACCATGAAACGAAAAAAATGTGGGCAGAAATCACTTACTCTGTTTGTTGCTCTTGCGAGCCCCCACCTTTTTCTCTCATTTCTGTTACTTGTGCAAATATATATTGTTTTCTTTTAAACAAAAGTTGGTCTGTTTCGGAGGAAAGTGTTGACCAAAAAAAAAAAAAAACTGACAGTTTTGCATCTGATCTGCTGAATGCAGTGCGTCCTCTTTAGATCAGTTTTGTTTCTTAATTGCATGGAGTTAACTCAACTTTCTTCATATCAAAAATTCTTCACTTTTTGGTCAAGTTGTGGGTGCAGTTTTAAATAAAATATGTTTTTGTCATCAATTCACAGAATTTCTTTTAAGTTTGCAGAATTAGAAATCAGTATCTCAAATTTATTTTTCAGATTTGTACTTCTTGATAAAACTTCATAGCATCCTTTATAGAACTGTTTTGGTGGTTTCTTGAACCTGTGCAAGCTTTGCAAACATTACTTTAGGCAGTTTCTCCTATTTTACCTGACAAATCATATCAAGCTCGTCTTAGTGTCTCTGACATGCCATCCTCAGGTTACTCTACATTCCTAGGTATAAATTTGGATTCAGCTTTGGCAGCTGAAGAACAGACTAAAGCCGCTGAGCTTGTGTGACCTTTGAAAAATCAATCTGTGGCTCTCTAGAATTTTACCAGAAAATTCTACAGTTGTATTTTCTTGTTTGGTTTTTACTTTGATTTATAGTGTGGCCCTTTAGGTTTATAAACGTATACAAGGTAAGGTAACTGTAATCGCTCAGATCTGTTTAAAATGACTTCAACAATACTGGTGTGATAAAGCAAAATGTCTTAAGCCTAAAAGCTACTGCTAAGGTCACATAAAAACAGACTTAAAACAGTTAAATGTGTGACATCATAGGAAGACTCAAATCGCCATTAAATGGTCCTGGATGCGTTCCTGGTGAGGTGATGTGGGCATGTTCCACCAGGAGGAGACGCCGGGGAAGACCTAGGACACGGTGGCAGGACTACATCTGGCAGCTGGCCTGGGAATGACTCAGGATCCTTCTGGATGAGCTGGCAAATGTGGCCGGGGAGAGGGAAATCTGGGATTTCTTGCTTAGGCAGCTGTCTCCACAATTCGACCCCGGATACATGACGAAAATAAATGGATGGATGGATAGATAAATTAATCAGACAAGTCAAGTATATATTCTTGTTACAGCTTTAATTTTCTGGTATATTTGGCTGAAAGCTTAATTCTGCAGTGTAACTCAAGTGTACTTCCACACTGATTGATTCCAAAGCCTGACTTGTGTCATTAATCACTGGAAAAGGATTTACATGTTTTTAACTTAGTACCTGAATATTCTCATCCATTTACATTATATAGTGTCAGGAGGTCATGAGGATGTGCTTGCCAAATAAATAAATGTGCACCTAATTAGAACACACTCACGAGGGTGCATGCAAGTAAAACGATACGGAACACAGGAGTAAATATTAACCTAAAATTGCTTCAGATGAATTTGAATATCAGAACAGCTAAGGCAGTTTGGCAGACTTGATGCACGGAAATGCAAATTAATTCCTGTAAATGGTACAAGGCCTTGGCTTAGTTATAAATAAATTTCTCAAAGCCAACATCCAACTCACAATGCCCTGGCTAGACAACATAAAGGTCAAAATGGTGGCTTCTACCTGTGGCAGGGAAAAGAGGTTTTTATCCATCAGGTTACATCCATCTAAGGTTGGATTTAATATATATAAAAAAAAAACCTCTATAAAAGATCAATACAGAGTAAGGGTGCTGGGTTTAGAAAATACAGATTTAAGTGGAAAACCACTATCTAAAAACTAAATTAAGCTTGTGCATGGTTCTTCATTAAATCCCCTAAAATCTTTCCTACATGCCCACAACTGAGCTCTCGCTATCCAGCAAGAAACACTGTCATTACATAGAAGTGTAAATGGGAAGTTAGTTGGACTTGACTTCAACATAACATATTCAAAATGTGGCCTCAGAAGCTAAATAGTCAATGCATTAAACACTTGTGTGAAGAGGTTGGAGGCTCTGGTCTTGCAGACAAGTACACACAACTGGAACATTGTGGTAATATTATGTCAAAAGATTAAAGTGAAACTTAGACTGTGCCCCCCGGATGAGTAAGGAAACCAAATGTCAGATTTGTTTGTTCAAATCACGTATAAAAGGTTCTCTGGCTGTACTCAGTCAACAGTACAGGTGCGCTTTGATTTGTCCAACAATACAGTATAATTTATGACACTTTACTTATTTCCCACAGAAAATTGTGAGCCAAGTTGCTCAACTAGCATTCACTCCATTAGTTAACAAATAAAACATCTAAAATTTCTGCTAGGCCACAAAAACATCCAAAAATAAATACAGATAAACTACAAAACCTGAACAGATAAAACAAATATGTGAACATATTGTAACCCCAAAGGGACACTGCATATGTTGTGCCATTTCTATAAGAAACTCTGAAGGCTCTGAGACATCATACACACTGCCACAGTGAGTTTGCGCTTGACGCTGCTACCGTCATAGCTAGCGCCTGGCAGCTAACACGCAACTTTCTACCATCGTTGAGGAGAGAAGGCACATTGTTTCCAGCGGTATATTCTTCCACTGACTTCACTGTACCCAAAGAAATTTCTTTAGAAAGTGGCCAGATTACACACTTTGCTAAAGAAACATTTTCTCCTCTCAAACAGTCCTCATTTGACTCTCAGACGCCCAACCAATCGTTGCAGCTTCTCACAGTTGTCCAGCCTCATTGACTCCGCCTTCTGCTTTAACCGTTCATCGCGGTAAAGTTGTCCGAGGTTTGCCAAGTCTGACTCTGCAAAAGGAATACCAAAAAAGAGATGCATTTTAACTCATTTTATAAGCTTTTTTACATTAATTTCATAAAAGTTAAAGTTATAAATTTGGTCACTTCCAGCTCTACGTTTTTATCGTGGGATTCCACATCAGTAGGTTTGTATTACTTGCTATTTCTACAAAAATCTACACTGCCCATTCATGCACGACATTGTAAAACTACAAACATGATTGTTTTTAATGCTTGACAGAATATAGCAACTTTTCAAATCCATCGATATGTGATTGAGCCCAAATCCAACCTGGAACAGCAGAGTGGTCAACATGAACATCAAACAGATTATCAATGGAAAGCACTTGGACAATACAATAAAATGCACACTTTAGTTGAAATAACATTCTTTAAAAACACACCAAAAGTAGAATAAATGTTTTCCTGATAGAGATTAAACAATTTAATCATAACTACCCACACCAATCACTTGTAGATTAAATGCCTATAACGCTACTGCATGTGTGAATACATTTAGCACATAAAATTCCACATTATTAATTCAGCCAAGACCTAAAAGAGAAAAACACATTTTAACTTAATTTCCTGTTTGTTTGTTTTTTCCCCAAGGGTCACCTTTGATATGAACATTAAATTTAGCATCATACCATGCAAATACAATACAATAAATGACAGAAAATGAAGAAAAGCATGACAGGTCCTCTTTAACAAAGACAAACTGAATGCAATGTAAAATGGTTTTATGTCAGGAAACTATAAAATACTCCACATAAAAACAAAAATGCAACTTTTGTGAAAATAATTTATTAACTCTACCACTAAATCAAGCAGGTTGTTTTCTTACTTTGCTGTTTCTCTTTCCAGCAGCTGCTCTGCAGGTGTTCAATATAGTCACTCTCAATGGTTTTCTCCAGTTCTTCCAGTGCAGCTCCACGGTACTCCTTCTCAAAACTTTTATCCACATAGTATTGGACACCCATGTGCTGTGTTTCTCTTGATACCACCAGTCCCATGGCCCTGATACCAAAAAACAGATGATTTCAATGTATTCGGTGGACTGAGTGGGTTAATCGTGGTGGAACCTGGAGATTTTATGGAATGCCTCAAGAATGAGACTGATGATTTTTCAGACTCACGGCTTGTAGAAGAGACTGTAGGGTGGGTTAGTGGCCATCATCTGAGTAAACACTGATATGAGGATTAACACCAGCACAGGCAGAAGCTGCAGAAGAGCTGTGAAGGTGTTCTGTGGGAAGATAAAAATCAAAAAAGATTATAAAGCATGTAATACTTTATGTAGGCTGATCCCACAATACTCACACCAGCACTGTACTGCTGTGTGCTGAGATTAAGTCACTTGAGGTGCAGCAAATATTTTCAAAATGCATCCCCAAATATTACTGTGCCTCTTCAGTGCCTATTAGTGATTATTGCTGCATCTCTACAAGAAGATTAAACACATGACAATGTGGTTCTTTATCAAGGATTCAGAATTATGTTTAGTGAGTCACTGACCTGACTCTGGTTTTCCTCCACCACCTCCTCGCGCCTTTCATGCGCACGTCGACGACGAGGCTGATAAAACTGCGAGTAGGAGGCTCCCTGGTTGGTGTACACGTGAATATTTCCTGCATAGTCAAACAGTGGTGCATACCATTAAGTGAAATAATAACATATCAATACTATATATCACAAATAAATCTATCAAACAAACCTGTGGGAAACCTTCCTCCAAAGAAAATATTGAAGAGCTCCTCAGGGGAAATGTCAGCTTCGAAGTCTCTGTGGAAGTTTCGGTAGTGTCGGTGGTGACTGTGGCTGGAGTTTTGAGGTGCATTCAAAGTTGTAGATTGATCTCCATATTGATCGTACTGCTGCCTCTTCTCTGGATTACTCAGCACTGCGTATGCATTGCCTATTGCTGTAGGGAATAAAGGGGAATATTTAGTTGTAACATACATGATGCCCAAAGCATAGTCTGACAATGTGACTTGCTTTAGCTCTTGGCTGCAACAAAAAGGACATTTACACCATTCTGGTTAATTTTTTGGCTGCTGAAAGTATCTTGAATCACATTAGTAATTTCTGCTTGCCATGTGTCCATGACTGCATCACAGGATTACTCCGATACAGAAGAAACTTTCACTTAATTTAACTGCTGACTGTGCTGGTAAAATATACAAACCCCTTTTGTTGTGTAACTTTCTGTTTAAGGAACACTGACATTATCCTGCCCTTTTCAGCTCATGCAGTATCTTTTGCCTCATGTTTACCTCAGCATCCCATCTTCTAGCACTCCTTTGGGTCCCTAGGGAAGATTAACTTCATAGTTTAAAACCCATCCCATAAAGGAGCTTTGTTACATCGTTAGACGATTGTAATAAACCAGTTTGCAATAATAAGGAATCAAATGTAAAAGTTACCCCAGTACGCATATATAGAAGAAATCTTCCATGTCTTATAGTTGAAGACAAGCTCAACTGTTGCCATAAAATAAACAGGTAATGACTATCTACTGGACATCGTTTTCTATTTTACAACAAATGTTTGTGCCACCTTTCCATATTCTGAATGTGACTCTGGCTTTACTTGAAATGAATCTGTATGGATGTGTTAAAAGTGCAAATTAAATTAGATTAAAAATACTTTATTAATCTCAAAGGGAAATTGTAATGTTGTCGTTTTTTCCTCCCCCAAACAACAATGATTTGGAAAATGCAGTAATCATAGCTGTCTGTTCTTCAGTAAAAACTGGAGGAAAGCTTGACTACACTCTTCTAAACAAAGCCTCCATAAAGTTAAGCTTAACTGCGCTACTCACCTTATTCAGAAACAGCATTCATTGCGTGATATAAGGCAAAACTGTCACCACATTAAAATATTTCCAGCTCAAATCTGACACTGCCTGCACTCAAAATGATTTCCATGGGGGAATGAGTTCTTTTTCCCTAACCAATCACAGCAAGCGAACATAGTTGCCTTAATGTGACACCATCTTGAGTCAACATAGAAGTGTCACCTGTGCCAATATGTGCGTCTTGCTAGAGTTTAAGGAGCTAGGCAAAGAAAAACAAGTGAGAAAGTTTCCTCGTTTGTCAATGGCATTGAGAGTACAAAAACAATGAATAGATGAAACTGGAATAGATTTGTGAACATAAGTGAACATCTTAAGTCAAACACCAGATGGAGTGGACAGATACAAACATACAGACCAAGGCAAAAGCATCCAGATCTTTTATCTCCCAAATGTCTAAACTTGTTTTATATAATGAAGGGAAGTCTTGATAAATTCAGGGGCTGGTTTGGATGTTCAAATCAGGATCTGTAGATGTCTTAAATTACATAATTATCTGGGCAGAACATTGGTACAGATTGAGATTTTGGAATAGATTTCAACTCCTAAAGCCTAAACGGTGAATCAGATTTAAATTGGTACAGCTCTCTTGTATTTCAGCCTGGGCATTGGAGGATGTTCAGCTTGCTCTAGGAATTTACATACTGGCAACACAAGCAAAGGCACAAAAGCTTCCTAATCAGAGGAATGTGGGTTATTACTTAAAGGAGCTTTAGAGAAATAACTTGCTTCAGACAGTTGAGGAATTGGGGTGCTTCCATGGAATAAAGAAGTGTTTTTTTAAACTGTGGATCATGCTAAGCTAATCCGATAATAAAAGTGGAGGGATGGGGTTAAGAAATCTGTCCTATTTAGGCTTGTTCAAACTAGACACTACCAGTGTTTGGGTGCAATTGCTGAACTGTCCGTTACATCTGACTTGTAGAAAAGAAAAAAGCATGAAAAGCATGCTATCAGGGTACATGTATAATAGAGGTAAACCCTGTTTTACCAAGTTACCAGGAAAGTTATAAATAATTCTGCTAGGGGCTGTATATCTGACCGACTACGTTTCCCTTTCTCCTGTCCTTTATTAGTACCTTTGAATGCATCTGTGGCTCCTGGGGCAAAGTTCTTGTCCGGGTGGAACTTCAGGGCCAGCTTCCTGTACGCCTTTTTCAAATCTTCATCACTGGCATTCTTGTTAACACCAAGGATCTCGTAAAAGTCCTTGCAATTCTTTATCCTGCAATAACAAATCATACTGGATGTCAAAACACAACCCCGAGCGCCACAGCTAACAGAAACACTCTTTTTAGTAGTTGGTTAGATGCACATTCAAATAGATTACTTTAGTCAGTCACAGTTGTACCTAAAGGTATTCGTCAACAGATGCAAATGCACCTGTAGCTAAAACAAAACCACTTAGTTATTGCTATGATTGTGATATGTGTATAGTTGAAAGTGTAAATAATAACTGTGCACCTGAGAACACCCTGGCGTTGCTCTTCAGTATAGGTCTTTTTTTCATCAACATTTACGTTACTGGTTTCATGGGTTCCTATATCCTCGTCTCTCCATCCTGTTGGTGGAGGCACATGGTTCGCTTCATGGGAAGTGCTGCCTCCATTTCTTAGTATGGCATCTATCAACACTACAAACAGCCACAACAGTGTGTACAGTCAACTGACAATCCAGGAAAATACAATTGGTATCATAGTGACAGTTAATTGTTACTGGCCAACAAAAGCATTCATGGTTATAGTCAACATATAGATAATGACAAGCTCTGAGAAGCTGTCAAATCTTTATCCAAAATCTTCCACCGGTGTTTACCTAAAGTTGGCAGCCACAATGTTAGAATTCATATTTACCTCAGACCTTTGCACCATTACCAATGTCTGGCATGAAAAGATTTACTTACATTTCTTTACAACCCCCCACCCTCCCTCTGCCATGTATACATCATGTTTATTACTGTTTATCATGTTGTATTAGAGGCCTTCGTGCATCTGAGGTCCTTTTAACGTGTTTTGTTAAAAGGAATCAACACAACGTAATTATTCGGTTATGATGCTATTACAGCAAAAGGCAAACTAAAGCTCTTGAATATACTCAGATTTTAATACAGCGCTGTCTCAGTCTGTGGTACTCTCCATGAATTGCAATGGGGGAGGGAGCCCTAAAAAACAGACCCATATTTTTTGCAGGAAAACTCAACATCAGTATTAAAGCTAGATGACAATTCTGCATCCAGAAAGCAGTATGAAAATACATTCCCATGACTCTATAGGCTTGAATTACTTGACTAATTCTGCAGCGTTAGCAAGTCGGACTGTCATTGCAGAATGTGCGTCAGCTAATTTTACCTCTGGCCCTGGTACTGGGGTAAATATTCTGCGCCTCATATAGCAGCTGCAACGCCCGGTCTTTTCGGCCCGACCGTAAACACAGTTTCGCCTTCTCTATGAGCCGGTCTGCTTCGTCTTTGTCCATTTCTGCGCTGTGGGCTTTTTTAGCGGATCCAATCGCTGCCTATAAAGGTCCGTCCCTATACAGTGTGCGTCAGTATCATGTGGTAGGGAGAGAAGACGCGCAGCTTCAGCTATCGTTGGATAGCCGATTAGCTTCGATTACAGACAGCTGCGTAATGTTAACTAGCAGCGAGTCTGCGGTCACTCAGTCCCTCGCGCTATATTAGCAGACGATGGCGGTTGCTACCAGGCTGCAAACGAGCCTGGAGTCGGGCCATTATTGACTTGAAGTCTCAGGTTTGATTGTTTTTGTTGCCTGGGCTTTGGCGGTGTTTAAAGGGACACCATTTAAATTAATGTCGGCCCCTTGTGTTGTGATAGACAAGAGGCGGAGGCGAGGGCATGGTGATCTCATTTCCGGTGTCAGAGCGCTGAAATCCGTAGACCAAAATGTGTTTGTAATAAATAAATAAATAAACAAAATAAATTTTTTTACAACCGACTTTCTGTACCACGGCAGGCGATGTATCCAAATGTCTGGGTTTACATCGGCAGGTGTTCTATGAAGCTGCTGCTGCCACCTTCAAGTCAAGATCTTATAGGCCCCCCACTGACATTTGTGACGCAATCACGTACTTGGATCAAGTGTAGTTCAAAAATAGTCATGATTTTTCTTACAGGCTTCACCTCTCCAGCAAGGATAATACATTTCAGCTTGACATCTTTTGTCTAATGTTATTAACATTCCGACAATTTGAAACAAAACAATATCTCCACCAAGGAGTTATTAATCACTGCTGCAAAGTTGGGAGAGGGACAGCAAAAAATTAGCTTGTGTAATGCTTGAAAGTGAAAAGATAGATACTCACCAACATAAAAAGAGCATCTTGGGAGACACAGAAATACAGATGGTGAGGGCTCCACCTCTATGCAAAGATTGTGTGGTCATACAGTTTAAAAATAAGGTCACAAAATTTAGTAAAATCTGTTTAAACAAGGAACAAAGCTGAAATTATAAACCACAACAATATTTATGGTTGTGCTCTTCAGTCCTTTTGGGCAGAACTGCATTAAAAACAATGTTCCATTGTAGAAATCACTTTATGGGCTCATAAACATTTGTGAACAAAAAAGAAGTTCTACTTTTCATTTCAGTTAAATGAAGTACAAAACCGTGTGGTGGTCTAACGAATTAAAATTTTATTTACTCTTGAGAAACTGTGTATGCTGTCTTCATTTCTGAGATCCATTGTTCTCCCCGGTTTCTTTCCACAGTCCAAAAACATGTGTGTTGGGTTAATTGGTGATCCTAAATTTATTATAGGGTGACTGTATGCATTTATATATTCTATCTCTTGCCTTATGATTGCTGGGATAGGCTCCACCCCCTTTCATAACTTCATATAACATCAGCATGACTCTAAAAATAAATAAATAAACAAATAAATAAAGACTAAATCTGTCACCTATTGACAATATTTGTCATATTGTAAAGATTTAAAAGGCAGTTTTTTTGGTCTCTGCATGTAACAGTAGAATGTTATAAAATGAATGCGAAACTAATGAACTAGACACCATACCACGCAACTTGTTCATGCATATTTTATTCAAGAGTAAAAAAATGTGATTTGTCCCATAGGGCATGCTTACAATGTGTGTATTATTTAGGAAGTCAAATGCCAAAACATATTTCCATAGATAATAAAAAAGATGTTGCAAAATAAAATCCATTATATTTCTTTGTTGAAGTATGCATGTCAACCATACAAGAAACAGTAACGGAGGAAGGAAAATAACCATAAGCTTAATTGTAACAATAATAATATCAGCAGTAAATATAACCAGAATACAATGTTTCCTGTTAAATGTAAGTGTGACACCTGATTTTCTTTGTGTCCATTTCATTAACATTTGAAAATCATGCTATCATGCTTTGGCAGCCTGACAAGTTGCTTTTCACTGAGATTATATTCATTCACACTATTGAACATTTTCTGTACATCAGTACAACAGAAGAAATAGAAACACAAGGCTTCACACCTTAGAAGGGCATCTCTGCATACAATGAATCAATATAAAATTAAAAGCAGTGGTAATAAATAACGTAAGAAAAAAATGGACTAAAACAAGTAAAGGAAGCCTATTTATAAAATTTATAAAACAAGACAAATAAAACTACAAATATAATTCCAAAAATAAATTAATTCAAGTTTACTATTTGAAACACAACTATCACGATTATAATCTCACATAACAATTAGGAACTTAATTGCATGCATTGATGCGTTCCATACCATAGATGCTGTGTTAGAAGTCACTTTTTGTCCATCCTGAATTCACATACGTTTGTCATTGAATAGAAAGATGGAATATAAGCTAGAAAAAATATTAAAGAATGACAGGAAATTCTAGAAATTCATTGTTTATACTACAGCTTCATGGACATTAACCTTTTCCATATTATATTTTTTGAACTAGCCAAAATGTTTTCAATTTTCAATTATTTTTTCCTACTTCATCAAACCAAAAAAAGACGTTTTACTACTAGACGTATGTTACAATATTTTGATGCTCTTTTTGGATCACAGTGTGGTTTCGCCTGTCGGGAAGGTTTTTTTCTTATCTAGTTTCTGCACTGTATTCCACAGTGAAGTTAGATTAAATGACAGAAATGTATTCAAAAATAAGAATCAAAGACTAAAATGTTAAACACTACCCATATGTTATTTTATAATCAATTCATAAGCCTGTGTTCAGTTTTCATAACTGAAATTCTTTTGATAGCCTTGCATTAAACCTTGATAGATTTTAGTTTAAATGAAAACACATTTTGTCTCAGTAGTTTTGCTTAGCTAAATTCTGGCTTGGACTAAAATCAGAAATTAAAGTCTGTAAGACACGGAAAAGATCAGCTGTTATGATGACAGATGTGGTTGCTAAATAGCCTGTTTAAAAATGACTTTAATGAATTCACAAATGTCTAGAACGTCCTCCTCCATCTGATAAGAGTGCTTTGTGTAGCATAAAATCTCTGAATTTGCAGCACAGCAAAAAGTGCAAAACCTCATAGGATGCTGATGTACACTGGAGTGATTGCACATATTCTTATTATATATTTAGCAAGAAGCAGGTGAGAAATAATAGTTTAGTGTACTGATGGCAGGGTATGTCCCAACATTCAAAATCATTTAGTCAATTTCCAGGAACTGGTGTTCATGCAGAAGAAATTAAATGATCCACAGCCATCAGCAAAATGTATATTACCCAAAAAATTAAATGTATACAGATGTTTGATCATGTGAGGTAAATCTGTATTAAATGTGATGCCATTCTGATTTAAACTGTTACTAAAATTGTGGTAAATAACTGTTAATGATCTAGAAAGAAATAAAACCCACTGAGATTCAGCTGCACACATTGATTAATTTGCCCATCTACAAGGGACTGTGTAACATTTTTAGATGTCAAATCTTGGTGTTTAATTTGTGATTACTTTCAGTAAGGAGTTGAACTGTTTCCCAAATGCTCTTTTCATCCCCTCCAGGTTATGTTTTCCGGGAGATGGCTGATGATGAAGAATATGAATAGATGCACTGCTGGGGATTATTGAGACATATCCGAGGTGGAGTTTGATCTCAGACAACAATGGCTTTGGCTGTTAGAGTTGTGAGCACATATGTGCACCCTGTCCTCTTTTCCTGCAGAATGACAATGTCTTTGTAAAAAGTAAATCAATCAATTTTAAGTCCACTGGTAAGACAGCATGCTGCAAGTTTGAAGATGGACACGTTTTCATTTTTGCTTTTTTCCTTTCTTTTTGCTTTTTCGCTCACAAAGTGATGTGATCTAAAACTATCAAAACATGTAGATAAAGAAGATCCTCCTCCTCTTGAAGTGAATTTGTGAGTTATTAATAATAAATACTTTATAAAACAGTAAAATGATTTGTGTGGCATGGATACTGCAGTTATGTCTTCTGTCAGGCCCTGTAATAAAGGAGCACGCATATCAGCACTCAAAAACAACAAAACCCCCAACAATTCAGTCTGTAATTGAATTGAGAAAGGGAACAACAGTCAGAGACAACTTTCAACCACAATTCTTTGCAGTCAAGCTGCAGCCTGTGGGTCTCTCTTTATTGCTGCCCTTTGCTGTGAACCCCAGCTCCCCCTCCCCCAACTGTGCAATGACATACTGTCATAAAATAAATGACCTTTTTGCCCGTTTTTAGATTTGCTGCAGATTTCATGTTCTACCTGTGGGCCTGTTTTAGTTCTATGTTCTGAGGCCTGAATTTCCGATTTAGCAAAGTCTTGCTGCACAGCGCAACAGCAGCACGGTTGTGAGGCTCAGACAGCACATCACTGGATGTTGCTGTTGTCTTCTGTGCCGTTTGCCTCTGACATATTCATCTTGCCCATGGAGTGACCCACATGGTTCACCCCATCCTTGCGAGGTGGCATGCGTTCGTTGATGCGGTCTAAGCCCTTAGCCTCCTCGAAGCTGGTGATCTTGTGCTGAGGGGAGAATCCACGAATAGCTGAAGAAGAAAACACATATAAAGGTATCAAGATCATGTAAAGGCACCATCTTTAAGTTTTTCTACTCATATCTCATGTTGTTTATATCAAATGCTGTTGGCACTTCCCAGTAAATGCCCATAGATAACACGTGATTTCAGTCTGTAAGTCCTCATGATCACATATCATTCATACATACTTTTTAAAATAGAAACATCTATCATTTAACTCAAAGTATTAATTGGGACATTAGTTGTAACACAGTAATGTAACACAAAAGCCATGGGTTCATCCAGGTGGAAGGTCAGTAGGGCACTGGCCCCTGTTCAAGTCTGTCTGCCCCTTGAAGTGCCCTTTCCCAGTCAGTGATGGCTTGACCCCTTACAGTCAGTAAAAATGATGAGCTTCGGTACTTTAAGCACTTTTTACAACTAAGGTGATATGTGTTTACATCTTGTGGGGAAATAAAACAAGAAAGGAAACAATTTGAGTTGTTGTATTTAAAAGTGAGCAGCTGGTACTGTGTTGAGACATAGATGTAGTAGTTTTGATTGGACCAGAATGCAGCATGATGGTCATTTTTTTTAACTCAGAAGTGGGAATTTCCAAGTTATTTATGGGAAAATTTAAATGATGTATTTTTTATGAAGTACTAAAAGTGGTTAAATAAAGAACAATTAACAAATTAAAATCAAGGTAGATTTTGACTTTAATTTTAAACTAGCCAACAATTTAATGAGTGATTAAATGTGTATAAACTTACTGAAGTAAGAATTGTGCATGTGTCTTGTACACATATTTGGCACCCTTTTACATAATCTGGTGGATCGGATGCCCAGCTCCACCACCGCCTTTCTTTTGTTTCCCATAAAGTAAAGTTACCCATTGACTAAAATGGTAGTCTTGCAATATACACGTCCCTCCAGCATCCAGTTTCCTCCAAAAATATATTAATAAAAAAGAATGATGCCTATATAGTCTAGTAGCTTTATGAGGTAGGGGTTTTGTGTTAATTTTAGTTTTTATAAATTACTCAAAGCACATTTCTACACAATGTCATAGCTTTACTTGTCTCCCAAACAGGACACATGAATAAATAGTAGATACATATAGAAAAAGATTGCTTGTGCTGGAAACTGTTGTCTCAAACTTCAGCTTCATGATTCGTGAGTATAAATGACCTCAGAAACAGTCAAAATAAGTATTTAATGTTGATGCTCTGGACTTTTTCTTGTTCTTGTGCATGCAACAATCTTTTGAACTAGATGGAGGCCATTTACAAGTCAGACCCAAAACAATGTGCTTTAGTCATGCATCTTGTAGCAGCACTTCACTTTGCAGGATTTTAAATAATTATGAACACTCCTTGATACCTTAAAATGCAAAAGCATTTTCATTTTGGTTTAGGCTGTAGATGCTAGTGAGAGTTGCATCAAGCTGACATATCACCTTCTTAGTTCCCTCCAGTTTGAGTGCTAGTAATAAAAACATGATCTCACACCATATTTCCACAATGCATTTACCCCCAGTTGTGATATGTTTTCCTCTTCATCACCTAAACATCCATTGGAAAATTGTTCCTTAATAATCCTCTTTATGTATATTTGACTTTATTTATTTAAAGATGATTTAAAATCAGATTATCTATTTGGGTTTCTTTTGTTCTACTGCTGTACAGCAAAGTAATGTGTCTTGAACTAAAAGCGTACAAAGAGTGGGCTTATTGTTGTGTGAACTGTCCATGAACTTCACATGGGGCCTCTACAGCAGGATACCCTGAAAACATAGTGATAGAGGTGGGAGAAGGAGCACCAGTTTACCTTCTCTGTCCTCATCATTCGTCTCGATGGCTTCAATGGCTTCAATGGTGGCTGAAGGGGGAGGAGGGGAGCAGGTTACGCCTGATAAAGCCATGCAAATGTTCAATGCAGCCCCAGGGAGAAGGCAACTCATGTTTTGGTCAGATGAGCTATAGATGTTCATTGTCAATGCAGCCAAACTCAGAGGAGCGCCATGTGTTAATACTGAGAGAATTGGCATCTGGGGTTAGATAATTCATAAAAAAAGATAACAAAGGAAAATCAACAAGAAGAAATAACAGAGATATGAGATGAGAAGGAGTGGCGGACTGACATGAGTGACACATTTTAGTTAAGACCACAAAAATAATAAGAATAATTTGCACTGGCACTTCCCACGGTTTATCTTTCCTTTTGTTTCTCTGTGTTACACACAGGTTTAATTATTTTTTTAATTTATTGTTTTAACATGTGCAACACTCTGGTACTGAAAATGTCTGCTCCTGATTATCTGCGACTTTCTTCTTTACCTAACGGCATCACCATGAACTACCTTCTATAGAGAAAGAAGTCATTTTGGAGCAGTCAATCAAGACAAGAGCTTAAACAGTTTTTCAGAAGGAAAATACCAAAAGATGCTGCAGTACTGTACAGTTTGGGAAAACAGTGTGTGTGCATCTGTGTGTCTGTTTTAAATATTTAAGCATGTAAATAAAACTAAAAATTACAAATGTGTAAATGAGCATAAAACACTCCATAATTGTTTGTTATTTATATATAAACTCCCTTGTAATAAGGTTTTTAAACTCAATGGGATTTTTTTCCTGGTAAAATAAAGGTTAAATAAATTATATTTTACACATTTTAATCACTTAACAATATTTGCCCCAAAAGCTGCTCTGGGGCAGACTGACGGAAACATGGCTGCCAATCTGCACCTACGGCCTCTCTGACCACCACCGAATGCTCATCCACATTCATACCAGCAGTGATGCCAACACTGGAGGCAAGTAGGGTGAAGTGTCTTGCCCAAGGGCACAACAACAGATGACTAGGGGAAGTGGGAATCGAACTGCCAACCTTCCAGTTATTGGACAGTCCGCTCTACCAACTGAGCCACTCTCAAGCTCGTTTTCCTCTACCAGAGTCCTGGGAGCAGGTTGGGATGGTTAGGGTGTGGATATGGTTTGTAAACTGTAATCTTGTTGCATTTCACAGCCAACAGTAACCTTACCTGAGAGGTGGAGTATCTTTCGAATAGTAATAGATGCCTCAGCTATGTAATAGCATGGCGTCATCATGGCACAAAGCCTTAGTGGAACCAAAACATGACTCAGAAACAAAGGAGGAGAATGGCGGTCATCCAACTGTTTGTGTTCTTTCTTCTTGGCGGTGCTTCGTAACGCCATTATAAATGGAGATTTAATAAAAAAAAAAAAAAAAAGGAAATGTGTTGCTTATCAAGGAACTATTTCTGCTTTGTTTTTATGCCACGTGACTTTTTTGTCTCAACCAATCAACTGATTGCAATGTGTCAAACTCCACTCTTTCTTGTCAGGTCGGTTAGAATGGTACCCCAACAGAAGTGTCCCAACAAAGTAAGACGTGTCGGGTTGGACATTAGGGTACCCTTCCCAGTTTTCGCGTGTGGTAACACTAAAAAATGTGTCCTGGCTCGCCCTGCCCCGACTTGCACCCAGTGGTGAAAACAGAGCTTTAGCAGTTCCTATGATTGTGAAGAGATGTCTGATGTTTCTCCAGGTATCTGTTGGAGTCACTTCTCCAGTTTGGGGGACACGGCCTCCAGTGCTCTGATGACCACTGGTACTATGGTCGTTTTCGCCTTCCAGGCTTTCTCCAGTTTCTCATGTTCTTTTTTCCTGACATTCTTTTTTCTGAACACTATGCTGGCTACTTGGTATGGCTATTCATGTATTCCTTTCCTGCCAGTATCTTGCACCCTGTTGTTATGTGCTGGATTGTTTTAGGGGCTTCTTTGCACTGTGCTCAAGATTTGCTCTGGTGCCACCATGATTAGCTCCTCTGTGCTGTCCTTCAGTCCAGCCCTCACTAGCCATTGGTGGGACTTGTTCATATCCGCCACTTTAGCTATCTGTCGGTGATACATCCCATGCAGGTTTTTTTCCTCCCATGATGGTTCCTCCAACTCTTTCACTCCAGTTTCCACTGCCTGAGACATTTACAAAGTGCTTCATCTCTTGAGGCCATCTTCCTGATGTATTCATGAAGCTTGGATGTTTCATCTTGTACAATGGCTCCAATGCTTACTATTCCTCTGCCTCCCTCCTTGTGCTTAGTGAATAGCCTCTGGACACTGTATTTGGGGTGGAACCCTCCATGCATGGTGAGCAACTTTCATGTTTTAACATCTGTGGTCTAAACTTTCTCCTTTGGCCAGCTTATTATCCCAGCAGGTACCTGATCACTGGCAGGCAGGGCATAGCTGTTAATTTCCCAGATATTGTTCTTGCCATTGAGCTTACTTCTCAGGAATTGCCTTACTTGTTTCAGATACTGTATTTAACTGTTGCAGCTTCCCTTGTGGCCTCTTCATGGTTGCCATTTGCCTGTGGTATTGTGGTATTGCCAAGGTACTTGTAGCTCTCCTCAACATCTTCTATTCTGTCTGCTGGGAGTGCAGTGCCCTCCGTATGGACTACCGTCCCTCTCTTTGTCATCAGCTGGCTACATTTCTACAGTTCAAATGACATTCTGATCTCCCTGCTGTAGATGCTGGTGGTGTAGATCAGTGAGTCGATGTTTCACTTGCTCTCAGCATACAGCATGATGTCATGCATGTAGAGGAGGTGACTGATGGTGGCCCCATTCCTGAGTTGGTATCCATATTGAGTCTTGTTGATTAATTAACTAAGGGGGTCTAGGCCTATGCAGAACAGAGGCATTTCTCCTTGATATATGCCACATTTGATGGACACTTGTGCAATTGCCTCAAAGTTGGCCTCAAGGGTGGTTTTCCATAGCCTCATTGGGTTTTCAATGAAAGCTCTCCAGTGAAGGCTTCCTTGTAATCAATCCAAACAGTGCACAGGCTTGTCTGTCTGGTTTTGCAATCTTGGATGACAGTTCTGCCAACCAGCAGCTGGTCAGGTCCTACTGTAGGATGCAAAAGAAGCACCAGGGAAAAGCTAAAACTCATAGTCATAAGAGGCAGGCGATAATATATTATAATTCAGGGAGGAAAAATAAGCCCATTTCCCACATTGTGTAAGACT
The DNA here is from genome assembly GCF_017639745.1 of Melanotaenia boesemani. Lineage (NCBI taxonomy): Eukaryota > Metazoa > Chordata > Actinopteri > Atheriniformes > Melanotaeniidae > Melanotaenia > Melanotaenia boesemani. Next base: position 9,239,750 of record NC_055696.1, read on the forward strand.
GGACAATATGTGAAATGTTGTATATCATACTATAGTCACAGTTTACTGAATTCAACACATCACATTGCCATAAAAATCCATGTTCTAACATGAAGCTAAAGCTTGCCAAGTGCACTGTGTTAGTGTAAAAAAACAAACAAACAAACAAAAAAACCAAACAAAACAAAACAGAGCATTGTTTAAAAAAAAAGTGGCAGTGGATGGGAGCAGTTGATACATATTCAGATAGAGAGGAGAAGCTTCTTTAATTTAAACACTTTATACGGCTCAGATTTAGATAAAAATTATTTGGTGCTGCACAGGGTAAAACTGAGGAAAAGGACAGTTTTAACAGCATTGTTATTTATTTTGATATCGGTACCTTCCTGATTCCCCTAAATAACTGATCATATATCAAGTGAACCCACCCCTGTTGGTGTGTGTCTGTTGATGTGACTTCAGCACTTACTTTTTTGCCATGTTGAAAATTGTGTATCATGTCAATTAGTCAAATTACAGTCTCAAAATGTTATGTAAAAGTACTGAGAGGAGCTTTGTAACACCAACACATTCAATTGCCACAAGGTTAATAGAAATTTGCGACTGTGTGAAAGGGACTTTAGACATACAGGGACAGATAAGGATGGTGATGAGGAAGAGAAACACAAAAAAGGGAATAAATTGTAGAGAACAGGCTTAGTCTGAGCCCTGTACTCACCACTCTGCAGTGTCTGTCTGCCTCCAGAAAGAACCCCGCTTGGCAGCATGCCAGTGGGCGTCAGGCCCTTAAGTGTCAACACATTTTCACTCTCCTCTCTGCAGGAACACCAGAGACATACAAACGGGTTGGAAAATTGAGCCGAACCTTTATCAAACCAAAGAAAAACACTTTGTGCCTGTTGCTCTACACACACACACACACACACACACACACACGCTCACACACACACACACACGCCTTATACAGTTTGAAAATATACCATGCAGTCACACCTAGACATAGTCATATGTACACAAATAAAAAAACTTACCTGAGAACTGAGAACATTTTGGCCATTTTGCCAATAGCACGAATCTTATTTCGAATCACCTCCTTGCGTGCTGCAGCTGCATTGGCTGCAGAAAACAAACAAACAAACAAACAAACAAACAAACAAAAAAGGCATCCCAAGTTTTCAGAAATTACATATGCTCTCACAAGCTATTTAAACATAAAACCATTTGTAGTGTTTTAGAGTATATAAAATAGATGTGTGTAAGTATGTGCAGAGGATACTGTGTTTATGTGATAAACTGCAATGGATCGTTAATGTAAGCCACTGAATTTTATATTGTACCCATTGGACTATATACAATACATAGTGTCATTATAGTCTACATAAGGGATCTGAAAATCCGGTCCTTTGTCTTCCATACTGTCCTACATGTGTTATTTGATTCCCTGCTCCAACACACCTCCATTCAAATAAAAAGAAAAGAAAAAGAACTTGACAACAACAGCTTGTTATCAAGTTCTGCACAATGACCCTTAATTTGAATAAGGTGTTTTAAAGCAGTGAAAAGTCTAAAACCTGTAGGACAGTGGCCCTTACTGACTTCTCTGTTGTAATTAAAGTTGTGTAAGTAGTCTTATGTTTAGTGATAAAATGATTGTAAAGACCTCCCCGCTGTAATACACACACACACACAAAATCCTCTTAGAGATTTTCCTGACTTGTTTTTCTCATCAAAGTTTAGATATGAATGTGATCTAGCTCAGTGTGGCGGGTCAACTGAACCCACAATACACCAATGATAAATATGCAGTAATTAGTGAACTGTTGAATGTCCTTTGCAGAGTTCTCACCATCAAAAATCTCATCTTCATCATTCATGAGTTCATCATCAGAGCAGATGCTTAGCACGTTCACCAACATTTCTGTGACTGTGAAGGATAAAGTGTGGAGGAAACAGGTGGAAACAGTGGATAGAATAAATCAGGGTGTGATAAAGAATTTCAAATCTTCTGTCAGATGTCAAAGGGCTTTCTACCTTTTTCTCCAACAAATGGCAGAGACCAAGTGAAGACATCCATGAAGTTGGGAAGCCAGTAGGGATGTGGTGAGCAGTTGAACTGTCGAATGTTCATGACATTATTTTCATATTTCAGCACAGCGGCTGTTGGGGAAACAGCGGAGACAGAAGAATGAAACTGTTTAATTCTGCCTGCATTTTATAGCCTGATATTATAGTCACACAATGAATTTAGACAAAGCTTTGTATGAAATACAGGTTTTAATATATTCTTCAATAATTGTTTATAATTATTAAGTGTAAAATACTCGATAGTTTAAGTGAAGGAAAACACATATTTAGCAACTTGTTGCTGTATCCGATAAACTTAAAGCATTACATGTCTATAGAGCCAAAACAAGTCTTTCTTGTTGCTTGATGAGCCATGACAGCATCATGAACTGAGGTTGAAATGAATAAATCTGTTATTTAAAACAAATGATGGTTCATTATGATGCATTCTATACATGCATACTGGCAATTACATCAACACAACAGAATTACTACGATGAAAAAGCATTGACCTGTAATATAGAGGAACAGACACTTCAGGACCTGCTAGGATGAAGAATCCTGACACTTCGACTTCAGTTAATAGGGCTGGACTGGAGGTATTTAGTTTTGACTCTTTACAAAAACTCCAATGTTTTGTTTTATTTTATTTAAACAAGCCTGTAGTAGAAACATTTATAAACTCTGAATAGCCTCAGTGGCTACATTATTTATTACATTTCCAGATGCAAAAGGATCACAGCTGAACAATTTTAATAGAATGTTATCTTTGTTATGGTAGGTTCGAAAAGATAATGTGATCCTTAAAGAGACAGTATACAGCTGTGGATCATAGTCATTTAGTTAGCATGTCATATGCTCTATTTAAATGTTTTAATGTTCAGTGACATTACTCTTTTTGATTTTTTCCCTACCATGAACAGGAAGAGACTAAATGTGATATTTTACCACTAGGTGGCCCAGCTGAGGCCAGAGATTGCTGACACTGTTACATCAAAAGGGATAAAGCCACATGGAGATAGTCAGCAATGCTGACAGTCCCTCCCACGCACCCCATCTCTCATAGCCGATGGCAACCAAGACACAGATCTGAGAACACAAACAAACGGGGGCTCCCTGATGCTTACTTATGCCTGCTCACAGCTAAATGCACTTACATTAACTAGTGCACACAAGTTTGTGCTTTAAAAACAGTTGCATTGAAAACATGTTTTCAATTTTCTGATATGTAACTTTTAGTTCCAGGGTTACAGATGTTAGAACAGTGGGATGAGGCGCGTCTCTGTCACATCACCAGGCTCCACTGTTTATTGTTTTAACAGTTAATTTAACAATAAATTAATACTGTAGTCATATATATATATATATATATATATATATATATATTTTTTTTTTTTTCTTCATCATACTAGGCTATTAAAAAAAGAACAGGGAGAGCTGCAAAGAGTTGCAATGAACAAATGAAACAAGAGCTTTGCTGACCTTTGTTGTTGTAAACATCCAGGTAGTTTGGCGCTGAGAAGATGGTGATGAGGGATGGGAATCCAGTGGTCTGACTTTTACGGTACATCCGGTAGCTTCAAGGCAGTTGGGTAAAGGTACAGGCAGAAAATTAAAAAAATATATTTTTTTAATCTATAATTATAAATATATATTTATTTTTGTTTGAGTCAATTGGTGTGTCTAATTATGCGTGTTGTAGTGATACCATACCCAGCATCTTGCGCTTCGTGTGCTCTGATAATTGATAATAGGTTATTGCTCTGTAGGAACTCGCATACAGCTGGATAACTGTAAAAGAGTAAATACAATCTTTGTTTAGACACAATTCTTATAAAGTTCTGTAAACAGAAGAGAAGAGCAACATAAGAGAATGAAAATCACAGAAACACAATATAACTTTATTGTCTTTTTTTTGCTGCAAAAACTTTTAAATCTACAAATTCGAGGAACAAAGAAAGGTTTTTAGGTGATTTATAACACCTGAAGTAGGATTTCATAACACAAATAAACAAATAAAAAAAAAAGAACAAACTTCACTCACATCTTCCATATCAAGGAAAGCATCAAAAATTGAATACAACTGTTCTACAACCTTTTTGCCTTTCCCTTATTATGGTGATATAATTTTTACAGGGACTTTAAAAACATATCTATACTCTTTAAACTCTGTGTATAACTGTGCTCTGAGTTTCATAAAGTTGCATTTTCCTTACAACTGTGATCTATATACCAAAACTGGCTGACCATCTTTAAATGTACGCAGGGAAACACATCGGCTATCTTTGTTATACAAAGCACTTCAAGCTCTTCTTACTATTTTGGAAAATATTTCCACAGGACTAAAAGCCATTATGCTTTTGTGATTTTTGTAGTGTGACTGTCCGTTGTGTGTGCACTGAGCTTGAAAAAAGAACATTTAGTTTTGCCGCCCCACCAGCATGGAACAGACTACAAAATGACTCAGAGTTGTCTAAACTGATTCACTTGAAGCCTTACGTTTAATCCTAAACTACAGACAATGTGAAAGCATTGGGTAGTGCTTCTGTTTTTAACCATTTAATTTGTTACTCTTGTCTACTGGTTGTAATGTCTTTATTGTTTATTGTTCACTGCGATGGACTGGTAACCTGTTCGAGGTGTGCTCTGCCTCTCACCTGCTAATCGCTGGGATAGGCTGCAGCTTCCCCACAACCCTGAATTGGACTAATCAGTATAGAAAATGGATGGATGGGTGTTTATTGTTCATGTTGACATGTGCTACTGACCTCTTGGCCAGGTCACCCTTGTGAAAGAGATTATGATCTCAATGGGTTTTATCTGGTTAAGAAAAAAATTTTTTTAAATCACAACAATGTGCTACTTCTCTTAGTCAACTTGTTGGATGTGGGTAGCTCCAGGACACAATGCTATCAGAACCACCATACCCCAATAAAGCATTGAAAATTAATATCAGATGTACAATACCAGTCAAAAGTTTAGACACACTTTCTCAATAAATCAAATGGGAAAATATCACCAAACCTTTGACTAGTAGTTAATCTAAAATCCATATCTGTACAGGCCTCAGCTTGCAATGTGTAAGGCTAAAAAATCTGCTGTTAATATATTGGTGACAGAAGTCTTGAGAAGTCTATGCTTCTGCAGGACAGAGCTCTTCTTGCAGCACCTTAAGAACCAGCAGAATATTAAATGGGTAGACTTTATGTAAATAACTATTTATTATTAAAGATGCTAATTTGTTCCAGTCACTGAGTTAACTGTAGTGCAACTTCTGTGCTGCTGCATATTCCAGAATAATTTCTCAGAGACTAATTGTAATTTTGTTTTTCCTGAACCACCTACACACCGTATATGTCCTCCATGTTGGTTTTTCTGGCCAGATAAACAATGAGCGGCCCCATAAAAGCAACATTATTTTGTGACAGTTTAAAGTAGAGTTGCTTAGCCACAAATCACAAATGAAACTTAATTTGGACCAGCATGTTTTATGAGAAAACAAAACAAAAACAAACAAAAGAAAAAAAAACACATATGATTTTCGAACAGCAAACATCATACATGTGTCATGCAAGAGAGACAAATAATGTCCTCTAGTCCACCTGGCATTGTGGGGTAGCATATAGCAGCTCTCATCAAAACTATTAAGAGATGCCTAGAAGGCTGTCTTGTCAGGCAGAAACTCCATTGTTTGTAAGCTTAAAAAGATTACAGTTCGATTAGCTTTTTAAAAAACACAACCTTAGTCTGTCACTTTACTACATGCTATGACTTTTGAAACACTGCTTGTGATTACTTTGTTTATTATACAAAAAAAGTTTTCTTATAAGGTAATTTATTTATCTGTCTTAACAGGATATCCCATCGCTTTGACAGCTCACTGCTTTGTGTCTCTGGTAATTATATTAAAGTAGGCATAAATGACAACGGTAAGAGATAAAAGAGAAGCACCGAATAAAAAATAAAAATCTCACATGTCCAAAACTTCAATGTAAACACTTGAAATTCTGCTGGAATAAAACACCCAAATTATGATCTTAATGAGACTTTTGTATATCATTGCTACCAATAATAATCAATCTCTTATTGTTATTTTTACCAATTTCCCATTCTTTCTTATTAAAGGGTTGCATCTAAGGCTGAAGCTAACGATTATTTTATCAGTTCTTCTGTCAGTTATATTTTTGTTTCACTTATGATTTTTATAATACGATTAAATGTTTTACTATAAAAATATTCATCATAGTTTCCCAAAGATTATGGTGATGTCTTTAAATTGAAATTTGAATCAATTGACTCACCAGTGAACTAAAACAAACAAAAAAGTTTACAGTTAAAAAACTGCAACTAAATGACCAAGTTAAAGTTATGATTAAACCCACAGCAAGACCCAGTGACGCCTCCCCAGCAACAATCCTCTCTTCCTGCACTTCCTTGCAGTCACTGCGATCCTTGGACCCATCAAACTTTCAGAAGCATTTAAAATATTTAAGTGCTCAAAGGTTTGTGCTGGAAGAAAAACAAGGAGACCGCTGTACCCCGAGCACCTGGCAAAACTGTGCTACCCTTCTCATTTATATAGACCACATGCCTAATCTTTCCTTAGTGGCCAGTATTGTTGCAAATTACAGGAGTAGGTACATGCTCAGTTTCCTCCACAGTATTGACATTTGCACCTAATAGCACAGCAGAATGCTTCTCTCAAAAAAGACATTATGTAACTGTTGCTATTAAAAACATCTACAATGCATTTCTATCTTAGACAAAAGTACAACTTTTCCATCACACTTTGCTTCACAGTCTATATCATGTAATGATACACAGATAAACATCCCTTCATATGCTATTGTACTCAGGTTTAAATGCATCTATTGATCACAGCGAGAGAACACAGTGCACACTTGGTGCTTGCCTGTGGATCATTCCATCTCTCCTTTGTGAAAACGCACAATAATGTGTCCGTGAGCCTGTGAGTGAGAATGAGTGAGGAATCTGACAAGTGAGTATGAGCGAAAGAGACAGAGCAGGATGGGAGTGCTGTGCTGTGAGTGTGAAGCTGAGAGGTTTTTTTTCTTTCACCTAGGCTAATCCTTCTGTGAAGCTTGTGGATTATCATTTCCACAATATAAAAACTAATAAACCTATTACTAATCAATCGTATCGTTTCAATACCTTCATAACAAACCTGAGCAAAGGAGGCAATAAGCAATGAAGGAAAAATGAACTAATGCAAAGCTACATGTATTTAAGTCTGCAACAATAAAAGATGTTACTGAAAAGGATCATTTGCCAAGTCAATGCTATATGGTGTATACTGTGTAGGTTCTACGGATTTTTCTATATTTCTCATAGGAAGAAATTCATTCATTTTATCACAAGAGATTTGTTTTTAGATTAATAAATATTACAATTCTATCAAGATGAATTGGACTGTAATGACTAAATTCAAATGTAATTGACTGAATTTGCCCTGAGCAGGAACGAACTGGATTAAATCCAAACTGAACTGAACATGAATAATCAGACTCGAATTGATCTTGTTTCATATCTTTGTATAGTACCCAAAGATGACTTTGTCCATGATTTGTTGCTATGGAGAAGTGAAGTGCTGGGATGGGAATCCCTGCTTGTAAGGAATGCTCTCCCATTGCTCCCATTTACAACCACTGTTTCCTGGTAATATTTTCTATTTTTTAAAATCAATTAATAGTGTTTTTGTTGTTTTCTTGTAATTTAACCATAAACAGTCAAACATAGTAGAGATTGTAAGAGATGGTGAAAGAAAAAAGGAGCAAATAAGATGGCTGTATTGGGTGTAATTTATTTGCACCAAAGAGCTACTTAACAATCTAGTACTGTGCCGAAATCTAACAACCTCAATAGATTTTTGACAAATTGTTTTAAGTAACCTAATTATGATACTTTAAAATACATGTAGCAGTGCGTGTACATTGTAGATTTTACAATACTGAAACTCATAACATTTTTTTCTTGAACATTATTTAATATTTCATTATGAGAATTAAAAACAGATTGAGATATGATTGGATTGATTCGACAGCTTCATTATAACAGGGTATGACAGAGGGGGTGCATGGAATTGGAAAAATGTTTTTGCCAACCGTCAAAAAATTTAAAGAAGAAGAAGACCTGCAGCACAGAGATCAGGGTTTACTGAAAGCATTGAAGAGACATGGAGAAACAGGTAACTGGAATGAAAGAGGGCAGATATCTTGCTCTTGGTTTCACATATATACCAGCTAGGCACACCTAGAATTTATTTTACAAACATGTGTAAGCTCTTGATTCTCTGATTGGTTTCAGAGCGACAATTACCCTTATGGTTACTTACAAAAATACTCATAACTAAATAAAAAAACAAAAAACAAAAACACATCTTTAAGAAAACAGATAATACTGCCCACTACATTAGTTCGTGTTTGCATGCATGCATTTCAACAAATCAGTCACCACCAGTGTGCAGCTTTACATCAAATAACAGTATTGCGTTTGATTAAGTGTCCATCTATCTCTCAACCTGCTGTAGAGTTTCTTGCATTTCCCAGAAAACCCCAGGAGAATGTGGTACTCTGTGCTTCATGCATTCTGTATGGTTGGCAAGAGTCATAATGATGGAAAGGTAAGTTTAAGAGTGAAGGCAGAACAAAGCCACAGGGAGATAGATGACTATAATAGCAGCATCCTCCACACATACACAGAATAATCCTCACTGAGCTCCTATTTCACAGAGCAGCAAACGGTGGCCATTTCACAGTGAAAGAGGAGACTGTCTTAATCACTTTTAAGCATCTGTATTGCCTTTTATTAACTCAATACTTTAATGTTTAGAAAACCATTTTCTAAGTTTTAATTCATTTCAGTTTGGTAACTAAATCAGCTTGTATAAAATCACATTGCGGAACACTATACTTTGGGTAAAGATCGGAACAGCTATGGGCAGTGCACATGGAGAAGTTAACTGGCTAAAATATGCATAGCTGTCAGCATGTTTGGGTCTCCACTGCACGCAACACTTTAGTGGAAGTATTTCATCTAATAGAAGTTAAAACAAATGACACTTTGACACTTTCACTTGCATTTTCAAAGACACAGACATGCGACTTACGGTTGAGTGGTGATGTGACTCTAAGCTACAATTACCCTGCACGCAATGCCCATAATGTCATTTCCTGCTCTGCTGAGGAATACTGTAAGTCGTTCAGAGTTTTTTCTGATTTGAGCAGAAGTGCAGCTCCCACGCAGGGGTCTGTGCTGTTCTGAGCCTTCATTAAGAAAACTCTCACTAAAACTGCCACCTAATCTTTTCTCCTCACCACCACCTACTTCCACAGCGCTCTTCCATCCCACAACAGTATTGGGACAGTGCTCACTTCTTGTTTGCCTTGCTGTAACTTCACATTCACACAAATTATAATATATACAGTTCTATGGATGTTTACCTTTTCATACACTGAATCATACAGTCTCTGCGTTATGTGTTCTGTTTTTTTTTTACTTTTTGCTCTTTTTTATTTTTACTCAGGCCTCAACAAATGTCTGATATCTATTAATAATTTATGATCTTAACATCTATTTTTGATATCAAGTGCTTGTTTGAAAAGCTTCTGCGTAACAGTCAAATTCTCTTGATAGATTAAATGAGATCTAATTAGTGTTTAACTTATATGCACGTCATTCTCTCTCTCCCTTTCTCACTCTTTTTCTTTCTCCTATCAAACTTGATAACTAGCCACCCCTCTTAAGATTAGCCAGTGTTTGTTTCCATTGTAACCCTTTTGTATTTGCTGAGATTTATTGTAAAGATATTCGTAGTTTAAGCTTCAGCCCTCGACATGCAATGAGCCACATACATGAAAACATGAACACAAAGTTTTAGTCTCTATATGTATGAGATCATCAGTTACCAAAGCAAATAACTAAAGATAGTAACTAAGTCAAAATAATACAATCCAGAAAGCTGATGTTGCTGCAGGATGGAAAAGAAACAGCTCACCTGTAGAAGTAGGAGCAGCCTCGCACTGTGTTGTGGCTGAAATATTCCTGGGTTTTCTCATTACCAAAGTCTTCCAGAGGATCGGACCACAGCAGGTCACACATGGGCCCAAAAGCTGGTGGCTCCTTGAACCGATCCAACTTAAAATGAAGAAACAGAAACTTGAATTAGATATAGTACAAAGGTTATGAAGTTTGCTATATGCTGGTTCAGTGGCTGATACCTTTTTAATGTCATCTAAGGTGTGTATTTCAGGTGAGAGTCCACCATGGACACACAGAAACTGTTGATTCATGAGAGCAGCCAGGGGAAGGCAGTCAAATGCATCCATACATGAGTCATACACCTGCTCTGAGTACTTGATTTTACCTGACAGGAGATAGAAATATGAACCACTGCATCAGCGCTCGTGGTTGATACATATGTTTGCATATAAGATGGTTTAACATGCCAGTTTGTTCTTATGTCATATTTGAAATGCAAAAACATTAACATCACAAATAAGCATATTAAAATGTTTACAAGTCCACTGCAGTTTTTGTATAAAATATAAAATATCCTCTTCATTTATTTTAAGGGCTTGTGCAAATAAGAGAGAAAAAAATATTAAAAGAACACCTCATTTCAATATGATAAACATGAAAATAGTGATGTGTGTTATCACACATGTTAAACTTGGCAGCCAACGAATGGATGAGTTACATTTGAACTGAATCAGAAATGCTCAAAGCTACACATGACAACAAGAAAACACAATGCTATATGATGGTAGGTACTCACATTCTTGTTTGAAGGTGAAATATTCTGTCAAATGTCTACATTCATGATTTCCACGAAGTAAAAATAGTGTCTTTGGATAGAGGATTTTGAGCGACCAAAGGTATAAAACACACTGTAAGAATAAACACACAAACACAGTATTACTTATGATGAATACAGGCTGCATTTTGCTTTTTGTTTCCTTCCTTAAAAAAAAAAAATGATATTTTTACCTCAATACTGAAGTAGCCACGGTCAACATAGTCTCCCAGGAACAGGTACCTTGTTGTGGCTGGTGATCCTCCCACTTCAAACAACTTCATAAGATCGAAAAACTGCCCATGGATGTCTCCACAGACTGGAAAACAACCAAGTAAAACAGGTGTTACATGCATGTTACTGTTTTTTACAACTCAGAATGTTTAATTAGAAACAGTGTCACTTTCTGTTTTCATTTTTATGATTAAGTTCTTAGATGTTATAAAATGTGTCAGTTGAAAGAAAAGATGCACTTCATCTTGCACAGTCAGCAAGACATTTTAAGTTTTGAAAATAACATTTCTGCAGAAGCACACATTTATCCCTGTGTCTATAATTAAAATATTAATTTAACAATATGTTTTGGAAGGCAGTTGTAATTTTGTGTCAGGTGACTGGAACTGTGACCAGCCAGTGTCAACCTTGTCTGTCACACTATGTAGTTTTGTAACCCTTACTGTGTATTTATGAATATCTAAACTTAATCATGTACATGGACTCAAACCATGCCCTAATTATAAACATTAGAATGTGGTATGGAAATACAGCAGAAGCAAAAAAATACAGGCAAAAGTTTGATTTCACTCACCGGCTACTCTTACCCCAACATTGGAATTTTATGCCAGACAATAGCAGCAACTGCTGACACAAGTATTTTCTAAATGTCGTTGTCTTTTAAGTGGTGACAGGAGTGATAATGTCATCAGTCATGCGGAGTGAGCTCCACTAGAGAACTTAAGAAGGAAAATGGAACTACTGTACCACTACATTTTCTTCTTGGACCACTGCATGCATTTTATAATCTGTCACATGACTGGATTGTAGAACCCACATCTATTTCACAATCAAATGTATGTACCAAGTATTTTGGTGTTTGCTAGTGGTACATTTCTCAAACCAGAATCAAAGTTCACAAAACCACTTGAAAAACTTCCCCATCATCGACACACATGTACACCATCAAAGAAATGTTTCAGCACATTTACACAAATCACTGTCAATAACTTCTATCAGCAACTTTGTTATACTGATTCAAGAAAAAGCATCAAACAGTCTTTCTGTTAAGCCATCTCACTGCATGACACCTTTGTTCACTGCAGAAGTGAAGAAATGAACTGTGGTTGAACTAGTTGCAATACTCTGTCGAGTATACCCTTTTCCATCCATTTCTGTTAGTTTCTTCTTGTAAACGTGTCTCTTTGCAACACAGAAAAGCAACACTTGAGATTGTTTTATGGCACATCGTAGCATAAAAATAGTAAAAAAAAAAAAAATTAAACATTGGAAACGCTTCTGAGGCAGAACTACACATGCAATGTTGTAAAGCAAATTACAAGGCGATCTTTCTCGTATACACCTCTTCATCTTTCTGTTTGTTGGGTGATAGATTCTCATCCACATCACGAGGCAGTCTTCCTTTGCAATGTTTTGTGGGAATATTTTTTGAGGAGTGCCATATCCATCCTCTGCAGGCTTCTGTTGTGATGGATTACATTCCCTTTGTGCGATGTGTTGTAAAAAAAAACTTTGTCTTTTTCCTCTGTAATGCACCGACATGGGCTGCCAACAAACTGCAATTCAAACAGTAAAGGTCTAAATGTAAATGTTAATGTTCAGTCTCTGGCAAACAATCACTCACACACAATACCCATGATACATGTATCATTTTGTTACAACATGGCTAACCATGATGACAAACAATGACAAAAGGACTATTCATTCTGATGACACTGCCATGTTAACACAATGAAGTAAGCTGGGTTTTTGCATGTATCCCATTGCCTGTTGACTGTAGTATAAGGATGATTTAACCAGCTGACAAACCATAAAAAATGAAGAATAATGGAAGTACTTTGAGCAATTGGTTTTGAGAATATAAAAGGAAAGGCAAGGAAAATTTATTTGTATAGCACATTTCATGTACAAGACAATTCAAAGTGCAATTCAAAGACCTTAACTAGAACAGTCTCAGTGCTGTGGTGTGGCCAAAAACCTGACAGGTAGACATCAAAACAGTTATTTAGTGTCAGGAAGTTGTGTAGAGGTTTGATATCGGCTGCTCATGAGTGGTTTTGTCTTTTTCATTAGTGGCTTGATGAAGGCTGTTTTTAGGGACTGAGGGAAGACACCTGAAAGCAGAGACGTGTTTACAGTCTGTAAGATACCTAAGGCCATGCATCCTGAAACATTCTTTAAAAACCTGGTTGGCAGGGTGTCAAGACAGCAAGTGGTGGTTTTCAGATGCAAGTGGTAGTTTTCAGAATAGTAATAAGATATTTCTGTGGTCTTTGTTTAAAAGGCCTCTGTCCTTTGATTCAAAGAAATTAGAAGCGCTCACCTCAATGGGGGTAGAAGAATCTCAAGCCCCTGGTGAGATATATACTTTTCACAGTGAGCACCATGGCTCTAAAGTGGAAACCTACATCTCATTTCCTTGCTGCCTTCAATTTTTCATTATCATCTCTCGCTGTCTCCTTCTCTCCTACTCATCCTCCATCTCCTCTCGCTTTTCCGTCTCCCCTATCAGCTCCACAGTGGCCTTCGCCCACTCAAAGCTTAGAGCAATGTGAGTGGGAGACTGCTTGTGTGACTAAAGCAATCAAATGCACACATGCGCACATAGATACAAGAGCGAACACAAACACCCATGGAATCCATGCATGCAAGCTGCATTGACATTCACCCGAGCATCACATCACCCGAGCTGACAAAGATACAAAACAAATGTACAAATACCATATACAATGCTTAGTTCATCGTACATATTTCATACTCAATACTTAAAACCTCCATTTAGACAAGGAGCCGGAGACCTTTACTCAGGTCAATGTACTTTTCATCTATCCATTACCTAAAGATGCCATTTGCTGTCTGTTATTAAAGTTAAGCTAATGGGATGCTAATTAAATGCATACTGGTTAGTACATATTTCATATTATACAGCCTCTGTTATTAAATAGATGCAAAAGTAAACAAAGAATTAACACAGGGAGTGAGATCGTATCAAATGTCCACACAGCAATGTATTTAGAAAAGATCTAAAAAATATCTGAAACAATAATTATAAAAAAAAATCATAATAATGCATTTTAATTCTTAAGCTAGCCAAATGTACACTGACGCACAGTCATGTCAAGCATATTGATTTAGCTAAAAATACAAAATACACTGAAAGAAAACAGAAAGAGAAAGATGTTGTGTAGCAAATTTTCGAAGGGAACAAATTTTGTGATTAAAAAAAATATAAAATACTATTAGTAATAAGCAGCAAACCACCAGAATCTCTTAAAACATAACTTTTTGAGAAAAATGGACAAAGGTACTACTGCAGTTTAAAAATATTTGCATATTTTTTTGTTGATTAATATTTTACATTACTGAATTTTACAATATCAAGATCTGTGTTTTTGGCTTAGATGGGTTCATTGTCTTGTCTGGTTTCCTGTTTTGTTTAGTAGTTCATTCCCATTGTGTATTGTTTCTTGTTCCGCTTCCTGTCATTCGTACACCAGGTTTGATTTGCTCATCTGCTTCACTTGCTCCGTACTAGTTATCCTCAATATATATTCCCCTTGGTTGCTGTTACTCTTGGTCAGATCATCCGTCATGTCTCCTCTGTTAATTAAAACCTTTATTCCTGCAATCATCTGCCTCATTCCTTTTCGTCCTGCATTTGGTCCACTTCCTCCTCAAATCATGTCACAAAGTCATATAATATAATAAGTCATAGCACATAATGTGACATATTAAGGATAATGTTGCTGTTAGTTGAATTTCGCCTGCATGTATACGTTCAGTTGGACCTAAACTGGCCAAGATGTTTCTGTCACCAGCTTAAATACTGACGTTGCAGAAAAAGCAGGCTGAAAAATCTCATTGTCGAATTAAAAAGCAGAGAAGTGTGAAGTGCACAGAGCTGTAAACCAGTCTAACTCCTCAGAGGTTTCCTTAGCGCCACCAGCTAAATATTTAATACCAAATTTCATCTTGTGTTTGTATATTGGGCCAAGGGCAAATGTGAAATCAAATAGTCTGGTCAAATTATAATTGTAGCTAAACTTAACAGTAAACATATGGAGTATTTATTCTTTTGGAAGTTAATGTATGTATTCTTTACAAGTTTTAAAGGGAAAATTTTAGATGGAAAAAAGTTGGATTTCTGAGCAGTGCGCTTTACCTTTTGTAACTGCTCTGTAACTGTTCTTAAACTGCTTCAGAAGAGGTAAAGTTTCCAGTAAATCAAATTTGATGTCTCTGTGCTTTTACATGACTTGTTTTTCTCTATACTAGACCTTGCTAACATACCAGCATCTACCCAAACAATGTCAAGGAAGCAGTTTCATCAACTCTTGCCTGCCAGGGCACTGAGTCCACACTTTTTCTTGTCTGACTCACAGAATTATTAAAGTACTTTTTCCGTCTTAACCAGTATTACAGCTGGAAGTCATCTTCCAGCTACAACACAGCTTTGGAGATCTGGTTATGCAAAGCTAGACTTTTACTAAAACTGGTGCTGCAGTTTACATTGTTTGCAGATACAGCAAATGAAAATGCACATTTTCTGTTTTGTGTTCATGTTAGACTAGCAGAGACATTAAAGTACCAATCATTTGAGATTAATAACTAACGGTTCTGGATAGCTGGATGGTCTATTCTGTGTACACAATCAACGTCATAGAGGCTAGTTCAATAATGTACACAGGTATCTGGAATTATTAGGGCACTGGGGACAATATCTCGATTTAATAAAGTTAGATTTTAAAAATTATTTTTACCTAAACCTTTAGTCTTTATTGACAACTTTCTTGATTTTATATCATGCTACTGTAAGGAATTTTTAAAGTGTCATGTTAAGATATTTTCATGCTTTATATAGCAAATAGATATGATCAACAATGTTAATTCAAAAAAATTCTCAGCTTCAGCCCTTATTATTAATGCACTCCAACCACAACTAAAGGATTAACACACACAACTCTTAAAAAAAATCTGGTGGACTGCAGTATTATAATATCCATCTGAGCGCTCCTCTCCTTAATTCTAGTTTTTGGACCACCTTTCAAGAAGGCTCAGTAGTTTGCTATCTACTCTGAGTAACAGGCTGGTATAAATAAGTCTGCAGTGAGCTTTGGGTACAGACTCCAGTGAAGACAGTTACCTCGCACGAATGCCATGTACGTACTGTGCATTAGTCTTGGTTTTCTATGTTTGCCAAAAATGTAGATTAGTCTAGCTTCTGCACCTGTGTTACTCCCCATATGGCACCACATCAGTTGATTTGTCTTGGACAATGGAGCTATGCCTGATAACAACTGATTGTCCTACTTTAAAGCTGCAATGTTGACTCTATAACATCTATACTCTATTATCAATCATTCTATCCCAGCATCTATTATGCAAGAGGCAGGGTACACCCTGGACAGGTCACCAGTCCATCAAAGGGCCAACACAGAGAAGAAAGAATCACTTACACCCACTCCAAGGGAGAATTTAGAAGCACAAATCGATCCAGCATACAAGTTTTTTGACTGTGAAAGGAAGCTGGAGTACCCATGTGCAGGGAGAATATGCAAACTCCAACCAGAAAGGATGCTAGCCACCGCATCACCATGCAGCTCCTTTTGGTTTGTACATCAACACAAATCATACTACACAGCTATAAATTTTGACAAGGAATTAAAATTCCAACATTGGCATTCCTAACCTAAAATGTGTTTCACACAGTATAGATAAAAAAAGATAACTATCCACCTGTAATAGTACCTTTTCTTTTGAAAAAAGGTTTGAATTAGTAGGTTTACAGAAAAATTAGCAGGTTAAATACTAGGGCTGTGGAATATATCAAATGTTTTATTTCCGCTCCAAATTAACACATAAACAGGAATGTCAACAAAAATTGTCCATTATTTAAATATTTTTGCTATTTTGTCATGTGTTCCGAATGACAAGCACATTTCTGCCGCTTCCGAAGGGGAATCTGGGAAAATACCGGAAGTAGACTCTCCGCCATTGCTGCAGTCACTGTTGCCAACTTAGCGACTTTGCCGCTTTATTTAGAAACTATTCAGACCCCTCTATTGCCTCTGCTTCAAAAAAGCAACTAGCGATAATCAAGTGACTTTTTCAGTTGTAGTTGGAGACTCATGGAGAATGATGTGAAAATGTGTATCATTCTTACTCTCAGTGAGCTGCAGTGATTAGGATTTTTTCCATAATCAAGCAGCCCTTTAAAATACATTTGATTAATTTGTCTTGATGGGACGTTATGGCTGAATACAGAAAATAACTTACTGGACACTGTCTGGTTGTACAGCATAACGACAACATATTGTAGTTCCTTTTTTTAAAAGAAAATGAAACTCATATATCTGCATATGCTGACACTTCAGGGTCTTACTGTAACACGATTTTCCTTGCCAATGTTTATATTTCCATTCTAACATTCAGAGTTATAAATCCTCTGTCCAAATGTCAAAATGAGTGCTTTAGTAAGGTAAGTTACATGAAGTTTTATTTAACTAGAAAAAGAAGCTGTCTTCTATCCTGATTTTTGTTCATCTGCGCCATCATACTGAAAGGTGTGGCTTGATTATTGTAACAGTGTCTTCACAGGTTTACCTAAAAAATCAATTAGACACCTGCAACTTATTCAGAACTCTGCTGCTCGAGTCCTTACTAAAACCAAGAAAGTGGACCACATCAGTCCAGCTCTGAGGTCTTTACACTGGCTGCCTGTTCGTCAGAGAATAGACTTTAAAGTTCTGCTGCTGGTCTATAAAGCTCTGAATGGTTTAGGACCAAAATACATCAGTGACCTCTTGACCCAGTATGAACCTACCAGAACCCTCAAGTCATCTGGCTCCAGTTTCTTATCAGTCCCCAGAGTCAAAACCAGACATGGAGAAGCTGCATTCAGCTTCTATGCTCCACATGTCTGGAACAAACTCCCAGAAAGCCTCAAATCAGCTGAAACACTTTATCAAACATTTTATTTAGATCCAGGTTAAAGACCCACCTGTTCTCTGCTGCATTTCACTAGTTTTTATTTAGAAGTCCAGATCTGCATTTGGTTCTTTTACACTAAAATCTTAACTTTATTTCTTTATCTGAGCTTTTTCTTGCTGTTTTTATGTAATCAATTTGATCTTTTTTAATCTTTGTTTTTCTAATGCACTTGTATTTTTTTCCTTCCCCTGCACCTTGCTGTAATGTTTTTATGTTTCATGTAAAGCAGTTTGAATTGTCTTGTACATGAAATGTGCCATACAAATACATTTGCCTTGAAAGTATCTGAAAACATCAGATCATTTCCACACCTGAAGCTCTCCGAGCTGATAATGATGATGATGATGGGACACAAGATGTGTCTGAGAAAGAGGAAGAAGCAGTGTCCTAAAGATATGTTGACATGGATTTAGTCCTTTGTGAAGAATTTATAGTTTACCGTAAAATGTAAAAAAGGATAAAATGTAACATATATGGCTGGCAAATATAATGAAACACAAAGCATTGCAAGAATATGAACGCTTGCTACACCACTGGTTAGCATCATCCCCTCACAGCTATGTTTTGTGTGGAGTTTGCATGTTTTCTCTGGGTACTTCGGCATCATCCCACAGTCTAAAAACATGCATGATGAGTTGACAGACGTTTCTAAATTCTCCCTGTGAGAGTGAGTTTCTTTTTGACTGGTGACCTGTCCAGGTTGTACCATGGCTCTCACCTAGTACATTGAAATAAGTAGATATAGCCACTGGATGGACAGTTGGGAAAGTTAATAAGTCTGAAAGTGACAATTTCTTGCTGTGTTCATATAAATTTTTCTTGTTTATTTTATCCTGTTGTAAAAGACACTATTGCAAACCCGTATCCTCTCACACTTTCTTGAGCACAATGCGTCTTTATCACCATCATCTTCTTTTTAAGAGAAAAATAATCATCATGAAAATCATATTTTGGCATATGTATTCATGAATACAGTAGAATATCTGCCTACTGAATAGTGACTTTTTAGCTGAGCTAGCATTTTCAGTTTTCCACAATTTTGGCTTATGGATAGCATAAACTGATTAGTAATACTCATAAAGTTGTAGAAACTGGAATAAAGTTAACATATGCATCAGAAAAAGATCAATTTAGGGAAAAGAAGCAATCATTTTACTTAGTCCCTTTTGAATATTAGACCAATAAAGTTAAATTTATTTGCTACTTTATAATTGGACCTATATTCATTTACTAAGATGTAAGCAACCTTTAGAATGTTTGGACTATTTTACCAAATCAGAAAATAAATATATTTTGTGACATCTATTTTTATGTGGTGAAAGCTAAATTCCTGTCAAAACCATTGATATTTATGTAACTGCTGCTGCTACTTTGATTTTTTTAATAAAAGGCTCTATATTATTGTTATGTTTAAAACGGACATAAGTATATATTTATATATTGCTATTGTAGCTTTTAATGAAAAAAAATGTAAATAATTGATTAAAAAAATGAATGATATGCAGCACGGAAACATCAAACTTCAGAACTGTCCTTTATTGGACTTTATGTGGCATGTAAATCCCTCTGAAGGATTATATACCTGTGACTGGGGCTTCGATGTCTAGTATAGTTTTCTCCTGACGTAAGATGGCTGCTCCCTCGTTGATGATTCGAAGAGCCACGGCTTCTTCCACGCGGCCCTCCTTTGTCAGGTGAGCCTTCAGGAGATCAACACGAGGTTTTCCTTCACAGTCAAACACTTCCTTCATTGTAAGGCGGTGGCTCAAGGGGAAGGGGACAGCTGAGGACAGAGCACAAAGGCACCTAATTACATTTAAACACTAGGGATATTACAGAAACTGTGCCCCCATTAATGTCATCAAGAATCCATTTCTTGGCAGTATTTTGCGACTTTAGTGAAGTATCAAAAAATAACTTATACATAATGTACATTTTGCTTTACCAGAGCTGTCAATTAATAACATTCCATTGAAATTTAAAGTTTTGCTTTTTCTTAATCTGCATAAAACATCAAAGTCATCTGTTCGCTCTCCCCAAATTGCTTAAGGCTGTAGCTATTAAAATGCACCAGTCACTTACCCCCAGACGACCTGTAAAACTAAAAAAAAACAACCACAGATCATTACCTCTTTGGCAGCAAAGGCTATTTTTCAGATCTGGTGCTGATCTCTGTGTGCTATGACTACAAGCTTTTGGGGCCCTTGAATTGACGTTTATCTACAGATCATCTTGCTTAATCTAGAAAACTCTTTTGTAAGTGTCTGAGCTTTAAATAATTCACATTAAAAAAGAAGAAAAAAAAAAAATCAGATCAAGTCCAGTTGCAAATTCTCCGCTATATAAAACCTAGATACAAACACACATACAGTTTTATACATGCACATATAACACAAGCTGACAGCAGAATTATACTTAGGAGTGAGGGCATGCTTGCCAGATTCGTGCAGTGCATATAGCAAACAGGTCCAGTCGGCAGTGCCAAATGAGGAGAAGACAAAGGAAGAGTCTTTAACTGCACATGATCAAGATGCTCTTTAATAATGAATGCTAGACTAGAAAAATCTCAAAGTCGCTGCTCCTGGGATAATGAGGCAAGCCCCAGAGAGTGTAGTTAATGCGACTAAAATTTTTCACAGAGCGCAGTGTGTATGTGTGATGGTGATGTGTGCTTTGACACTTAACCAGCAAGTACAAACTCAGCACTGTCAGAATGAAGAGAAAGTAAATTAACTCACGAGGCATAACAACACTGTGTGAAAGTGTCTTATATTCGCCAATTACCAAAAGGTAATGTGTAGACCTGACGTAAACGGACCTTGGTTGATATATATATACATATATATATATATATGGAAATGACTGTGGAAGTGATCTTTTAGCTGATTTTAAGCAGTCAGCACAATTTTAACACTAAAATAACTAGTAATTTACCATGTCTATGTCGACTGAAAATGTTTAATATTTGGCCTTTTCAGTAACCATTGAAGAATCCCTTTTACCAAATTAAAAATAATTGTAATCAGTTGCAGTCACTGAGAAAATTTCAGGTTAAATTAAATTTGGCTGATTTCAAAAAGGGGTTCTATGTATTCTTTTTGGTAACAGTAATGGAGATAATACATTTTTGGTCAGCGTGCTTGGTAATGTGGGTCAGAAAACAATATTTGTCAGAACAAACTGTTGGATCCATTTAATTAGAATGAGTTGTGTTGGAGAAAGGAAGCATATGAAACCTGGAAGACAGTGTTTGAGATCCCTGACCTCAATGAGACCTGAATGAGAACTTTCCCAGACATCAGTTTTGAGTGCAATTCTGTCAGAGTTGTTATGTTTTTAAAGTAATCATCTCTACATGTGGACTGAATTTTTATTTTCTTTTTATGATTCTTCTTTTTTTCTTAAACAGAGTGATAGTTTAAAAAAAGGTTTAGATATCAGATATGTTGAGGGAAGCTGGGAACTGAGACCCATCCATTCTTGTTGCCATGCAATAATAAAGTTGTCATAAAACATATTAGTGAGACTGACAGTCTCAGTTATTAGTTTGGATTTTCTGGGTCAGCAGGTGTCAAGATTTAAGATTCTGGAAATAAGTTTACCAAATATCTAACTGAATCTCAAATGTGACTAATTTACCACACAAAATAATTTGGCTGTGTCTTTGGATAAAAAGTGGATTAAAAAAAAAATTGTCTTATTTTCCTTCTAAAATCAGAAAAAGGCTCAAGCAGTCCTGGAAAGTGAAAATCTTGATTACTAGCATACGGTTTTAGGGCCCAATTTAAAACACTAAATAGAGAAGAAGTGATAAAGTAGTTAAATGTGATTATGTAATAGTAAAAGTTAATCTTTAACAGGATAACTGTAATCTTACATCTAAATAGTAATGCTACCAACACTGGTGATTAAAAAACAAACCTATTTTTTAAAAACGATCTTCTGCTACACATTTTAAAGAAACATGTTGACACAGACAGGGTAAAGCAAACCGATATAGGTGTATGGTTCAGAGATGAAAAGCTGACTACTGCTCAGCATCGAGCTCAGCTGAACTATGAAATGCTGTATGTTGCCGGGCAACAGCAGCAGTAGCTGACTGTTGGAGTTTAGCCAGTGGTGCCTTGGAAAACTGCAATTTGCATTGGAGGTTCACATAGATACAGTAATGTTTTACACATGCTTAAACCGTTCTAAATATTTTGAGAGGTCTCTGAATTAAGGTCAGACTGTATTTCTTTAACTACCCAACACACTCTTAAGGCAAGCTTCCACTCTGAAGGGTTGACAAAATTATGTGCATGGTTGGTTTATTGTGCTAACAAGCAACCCTGGGTTCTGTCAGGAAATGTTGGATGGCTTCACCTGATTGGACTCACAATGCATTGTGTTTTAACAGGAAACCCAATTAAAATATGCAGGCCCATGTGTCAAGCTTTTAATCATACTGACACAAATCCTCTACCTGCTATGATCTGTCGTGTAAGATTTTAGATCTGTTACTGTTTGAACCTTCTGAATAATGTCAATGTATGGATTCTGTAAAGCCAAGTCTATTCTGTCACACATCACCATTTCTGCAGCAAGACACAACATTGTCATTATCCATGTTGTTGGAGCATGAAGGAAAGTGTGGCTGTCACAGGGTCTGACAGATTAAGTCTCAGGGTACAGACAGACACTGCACAGGTGGCTTTATGGCCTCATGCCTCTTGATGCTTACAGCACAGTATTGACAGTGCGGTGGAAAACAAATTGCTCTGGCCAGCTGATACTGTACCTTTTTTTGCTCTGTCAGGTCAAAACATGCAGGAGAAAAATAACTAAAGAGAAACCTGCTATGGTTTAGGTTAGAGCTATGTATATAGGAGTAAAAATAGCTTGGAGTAGTTTGTAGTGTCAGTGCTTGGTACATGAGACACACAATAACTGCAGGAAATCTCAGTTTCAGCATCAAATTTGCCACTGCCACTGATAGCTTCTTTTGATCACCTGATGGCTGCATGTTTCTATTTCTCATTACTATTTTTTCACTTTTCAGCCCTGTGGGGATTGTAAAAAAAGACTTTCCCTTTCAAAGCAGAGTACAAAAATAGGAAAACAAATAAAAAGGACAAAAAGGAATATCCATATACCTGTCAAGCATTCACGAACCATATTAGCATAAATAAGAACATTTGGCAAACAAGACAAATGAGTATTTGGAGAAACGATAACCTATTTTCAATAGCCTAAGAGATTAAAGAAACGTATATTTAATGTTAGAGGTAGTCTATCTAATAAGGTTTTTAATATACTAAGCCTAAGGCAAAGTGAACAACAGAAATGAAACAAATACATAACACTATGAATGTTTCAAACTCCTGAATGCTTGGTGTTACATGATCATGTTACAAAAGCAAAAAACTGAGTCAGAATTCTTGGCTGTGTTACCCTTTCTGATATGAACCTTCTATTTTATGTATTTTTTAATTCTTTGATGAAGCCTAGCCAAGAAAAGCCTCAATCATTCAACTCTGTAAATTCTTAGATATATTTGTAATGTCATTTTTAACCAGTTTCTTTCTTTTCCTACTGATGCCACAGTCTTTCAAATGATAAAATGCTCATCAAATGGATGCACAGAACAGTTTAAGGTGAATATTTGTATGATATAGGTATAGCATATGTACAGGCTAGTGTTGGGATGATCTGGTGACAATAAAATGTCAGCAAGGCGAAAAAAACCCCCAAAAAAACATGCTTTAGGATGCACAGTATTTGATATGTTACAATGAAATATGAGTTGCCCCAGAAGCGCTTCAACAAAGAACAGATTATAAAGGCGTACAAAAGGAAAATGGCTACTTTTTTTTTATATATCACAGTTAATTTTCAATCCTGACAAACTATCCTTAAATATTAAATTAAGCTAATTCAAGTGTAGAAGTGTTTATCTACTGCACCTGCAGTTGTATCATGTAATATATCACACAGTGCAGATTTGTTCATGTTTCTCCAACTCTGGGGCCTAAAGGACAGAGTTGCTCAGCCATTATAATAATACACTAATTGTAGAAATATTCAGTCACAGTGCTGTCAGTTAGCTGATCCATGGTCAGAATGAGCAGGGTTAAGTGAGTTATGGCAACTGTGAGCAGCCTACATCATCATTTTACGCTGATCAATTCCTTATAAACCTTTTTCTAATCAAATTAAAACCTGACTCATTCTCGGTAAAGTACACCCCACTAAATGTCAATTTCATGCCGCCTTCCTCTTTTGTTGGCCCCGTCAAAGCCCATGAAATCCTGCTGCATCACTGCCCCGCTTCTGCTACAAAGCTCGGCAATTCAGATTTTCTTCCTTCTCACTTCTCATGCCTACTGTAGCCGAAGCCAAGATGCAGTCAAATCGACCCAAACAAGATTAATACATGTATAAATTGGCACAATTAAATCACACGCCGCACATCTCCCTGTATGCTGCTGCTGCTTCTAAGCTTTTTGTCTGTTCTCCGTGGGGGCCGTGCAGCAGAGAAAACCGGATTGTTTATCAACATCAAAGCTTCAGGTACCCAATATCATCACCACGAACACAACTTAATAGCCACATATACACCATTAAAGCACGACAAAACCAAAAAGGCCACGTTCTGTCAAACTGCAACACTTGAGATGTTATGTAATACAGCCACAACCAAGCTGAAAATGTAGGCTAACTCACATTTTACCACCCGATCGGTGGGGTTTAAGACGATGTCAGCGTTAGACATCTTCATGAGCAGTTGCTGTCTTCGAGGCTGAAGCGATTTTCTTCCTCCTTTTGGATCTTGTCAGTGTTTCTCGTCGAAATGCGACTGATGCTGTGGCATCACTCAGATGATGCGCCCCCTCCGTGCGTCGGTGCTGCGCCGGGTAGGACTGCTGCTCCCCAGGCAGGGATGGATGCTGGCTGCTGGATGCAGTAGGAGCTGCTTCTGCTGTGCTAAGCTGTTAATGTGGGGGAGGATGCGCGGAGAGAGGGAGAGGGAGAAGGAGAGAAACTGAGCGAGAGAGCGAGAGAGAGAGAGAAAGAGAGAGATGTGCACTATCCCGACATGGCGGTGGAGGGAACTCCCACGCAAATGTTTCACGGGACTGCCTGATGCTGCCATCAGATGGAGGCTGAGTTGGGGTTGCCCCCACGCACGCACGGCGCGCCACATTTTGGTATTCTGGAAATTTGGTTACGCCTGTTGATGAGTGCGCATGGACCTCAGTTTGGAAGTGTTCTGGTTGATAACAGTTACAGGAGACAGGCAGGTTTTAATTGATCGCGCGCACACCTGCACGCGAGCATTATAGACTGTTGCATTGCTGGCAGAAAAATTTCACTTGGTGGCGACAAACCATTAGATTTTATTCAAACTGAACTGCGAAAAGTGAGCATTTTGCAGACATTTTCCAAGACAATGTTTTGATATTAAGAACATAAGGATGTAATTATGCTTTTTTTGTGCCACAGGGAACGTCAGTAAAGGCATTTTTGATGACCATTCTTTACCCAAATCAGTTTGTGCATGGATAAAACAAAATGTCAAATTTACACGAACCGAGTTGTAATCCAGTCGTCAGAAATGATCTTCACTTAAGATTAATTCAGCTAACAAAAAGAAGCATCCCTAACCCAAAATACTCTTAGATTTGAAGAACGTTAACCTGATGGGGCAACACACTATTCCTTCTCACAACACATGAGGAAGTTCAGCACAAACTTCATTTGCGTTTGTGGACCTCAAAGCTTGAAAAATGCAAACACTTCTCATCCTTGATCTCTGCAGAGAAAATAATGTTTGCATCGTTTGGGTGACATTTTCTGAACATCTCTTTAATTTGGCTTTGAGTTTGAGTTTGAGTTTAAGCACAATCAGAGACTGAGAAGAAAAGATGGATGTAAAAGCTAAAATAAACACACTAAGAATCACTGGTAACACTTCACAATAAGGGCCACAAAATTAGCCTAGTTGCTCAGCTACTAATCAGGGAATAATCAGGGAATACAATTAGTTAACCTTTTTGTTGCCCCCGATGTAGGGCTGGGCAATATATTGAGATTTTTAAATATATTGAGACTTTTTCACATGCGATATGAGGGAAAATGATTTATATTGAGACAAACTGTTTTGAGTTAAAAGTATCTTTTCTTTTGGCATGTTGCTTAGCTGTATCTTTGTTATGGTCAGTGAAAAGTATTCTTCATTCATTTTGTTTTAAGAGCACTTAATTCAATATACAGCTACTTTAATTTCAATCAACTGTTTTAATGCACATGTGCTGCTGATCTTTAATAAACACTCAAGGCTGTAAATTAGAACTGTCTCTTTGGTTACTTAAAAATGATAACAAAATATATATCATATATCGTAATTCAGATAAAATATCGAGATATCAAATTTGGTTCATATCTCCCAGCCCTTCCCTGAAGTAAAGTGAAAAATCATACAAAGTACTTAATGAGTAATCATTAACCATCTTTAACCTTCCAAGGCTCTTTAATCCTTACAGACCAAAGCCACCCGTTGGCTCATGAATTTCTGCTACTTCCATCAGGGCGCAGGTACATCCTACCAAGATGTAGGACTAACAGACACAAGTATTCTTTTGTCACTGCAGCCATTGCCCTGTTGAATAAGGAGTTTTAATTTTTAATTATTTATTTATTTTTTAAACGTATTATTTTTTTATTATAGTCCTTTTAAACATGTGTTATTGTGTGTTTGTGACTGATTGTTTTTTGACTGCTGGCTGTACAACAAATTGCCCTCACGGGATAATAAAAATTCCTTGAACCTTGAACCATTAGTTAGCTTTTTTTGTGGCCCCTGATTGAAGTGAATAATTGAAGCCAGAAGGAAATTCCAAACTATTATGCAAAATAAATAAAAT
Organism: Melanotaenia boesemani; assembly: GCF_017639745.1. NCBI lineage: Eukaryota > Metazoa > Chordata > Actinopteri > Atheriniformes > Melanotaeniidae > Melanotaenia > Melanotaenia boesemani. The sequence continues at coordinate 9,266,735 of NC_055696.1, forward strand.
CATAAATGGAGAATGGGTCAGCCGGCGTAGCGGCTTCAGTTGGTGTTGACGGTGCAGGTATCTGTTCCAGTTCTGAAGCCGCAGCCTGTACTGCTGTCAGTGTCAAAGCTACAGCTGGTGGGGCAGCAGCAGCAGGTGAGCTCATGCAGTCCTTGAGCAAGGCAGATGAATGAGAACTTTACAAGTAGTCTGTGAGACTGATTTATTTAATTATATAAGCTATAAAAATCTTCCTTATAAAAAAGGTGGTGCCCTGTTTTTTTTTTTTTTTAAATTATTATTATTAATTGTATTAACACTACAAAATACAAGCACAACTTAAGTCCAAGCACAGCACAACACGTAACAACAACTTTTTGTTTGAATCTCGGTCAAGAAGGTATCTACTCAGCCCCGGAAACCCTTAGTAGAAAACCTTGAACCGAGTGGAGTCAGGTAGAAAAACATTCATAAACTGTAAAGGTACTACCAGACTTTCAATGAGCAGCACCCCAGCACATGCTGTAGCTTCAGGTTCAGGCTGTGGCATCTACACCAACACCAGCTGACTCATTCCCCACTTTTGATTTGATAAAAATTTTTTATAATGTACATAGTTTGGAATTTGCTCCTGACTTTAAAAAAATGATTCACTTCAATAAAGTACTCTGTATGGGTTTTCACTTTACTTCAGGGGCCGATGAAGTACTGCAGAACTACTGTTGATCTGAATAGTAAGAAGGAGTTGTTATAGATTTCATAGTGTTGACCAGCTGGTTAATCTGAAGCACTCACTGGAAAAGAGATAAGATATGCATCATTAAGGAAACATTAATCATTACCTATTTAATTATTATTTTAGCAATTTATTTCAATATAGGTTTCTGGTAATTTTTTGACTAACTGACCATTAACTAATTATTTAGTAACAATTGGCTAATTTATTTATCAAATTTCATGGGAATGCAAAAGCTTAGGTAATTGTTAATTAATCATTGGGCCTTGATTTGTTCCTCATTAGTTGCTTGGTAACTAAGCACAATCTGCAGCCCTTATTGTAAAGTGTTACCCAGTGAACTAAAAGTGATTAAAATTAATTGGAAATACATTAAATACGTAAACTACAATTACTGTCCAAATAATACTCATTACACAAAAATAATAATTATGTAATTTACCTTTGTAAGAACATCCTGACTTGTCTCTTCTCTACGGCCTGTCAGTTACACCCATTTGCAGGTTAATTGTTTTAAGGTAATTGAAATTCAGCTGCAGTAAATGTGTATATCAAACATAGTATGGCATTGGTTTTTCCATCAGTTCTTGACAAAGAGATGGAAAACTGTTGTCTAGAGGGTGAAGAAATTTTTTTCAGAGACCATATTAAAAACAAGAGCAACTGAGAAAGAATACAGGGATGAAGGAATGATTAATGAATTTTGAGTTTAGATTGTCACAGACTTAATAGCGCACTACCTTTGCAGTAGCTAAAGTTTTGGAGAGGTGGGGCTAGTTTGGGACCATCATAAAGTTTTATGTCTCTAAACCCATAATCATTTTTAGGGGTGAAAATAAAGAGAAATAAGTAGATTTCAAAACAAGGGTAAATTTCAGCACTCTTTTAAATTCTCTACATGTTTCAAGAAGGAGCTCTAATGTTTCTTTTATTATCTCCTTTTCCACCGAATGATCTTTTATGAAAGGAAAAGAGACATGGTGGCCCCACAAGTCAGAATATTGAAAAGAAACTGATGAAACAGCAACATCACATTTATTCCCCTCTGATGTGGCTTATGTTCTCCCCTACAGATGCAGACTTGGAGTGATTTCAGGGTTTTGTTCCACATATTTTTGTACATGGGTTGTTTTATGTTATATCCACAATATAGGTTGTCTGTCATATCAGATGTCATTATCTGCTTGTCCTTCTTCTTCTTCTTCTTCTTCTTCTTCTTCTTCTTATTAATATTATTATTATTGAAAAATCTTTATTTGCTGTCAGTTTTTATCTTTAACATTACTATGAGTATAGGACCAGATTTTCATGAAAAAATTAATTTGATAAAAAATAAATAAGGAAACAAACCCAACAATGATGTGTTTTTGTTTTTCCTTTAAATAGATATTCCAGCAAGCATGTGCCCTTTCCATAAAACACAATCATGTCAACAGAGCTTTTAAAAGCTAGATCCATTTTTTTTATCCCATCATTTCCTTATGTTAAAAAAAACAAAAAACAAAAAACAAACAAACAAAAAACAACAACGACATCTATAGAATTAATTTTTACCAACATACTTTTGCACAACTGTTCCCTCAGCTGATTGAACTAAGTTGGTGTTACAATTGTCCATCTGCATCATCTCAACTTCCAGTCACATGACAGCTGGTGTGAAAAAAGGGAATGACTTCTTTCAGCACTTGTGATGCTTGGTGGCTTTTTTTTTTATCTTTATTATTGCTCTTGGCAATTATCACAAAGCTGTTTTTGTGAAAGTTAGAACCCCGTGTTTTCGCAGCACTGCCCTCCTGAAGTTTCCCCCTGCTTTATCTTATCTTGGACAGCTCTTAAAATCGATTAAGGAATTTTTTTCTTTTGCAACAAGTAGAACTTTGTATTTATAAACACACACACACACACACACACACACACACACACACACACACACACACACACACACACACACACACACAAACAAGAAAAGAAAATTGAAAATCAAACCGTTCGGTCAAATTTTCCTTATCTATTTTTGAAGTAGTTGAGGGGAAATTTAAACCAGCAGCAGACACTGGGACCACAGGCTCACTTCAGCTGGCGCAAAAAGGGAAAGTAATGACAAAATCAGTGTATGTACTTTTCGGTAAAGATAGTGAGCAAACCAAAGCAGACAAATTTAGATAGTTACACACAGCTGAAAGGAAACTTGATGCTGAACCAACATACAGATATAAACTGGAGCTGAATGTTCCTATTTAATGTAACGTGGTGGCTGGAGCAAAGGCAGCAGGTTAGCTGGTTGGATATTTTTGGGCAGCTAAAAAAAAAAAAAAAAAAAAAATTCATACGCATGCTTGCCTGCAGATTTTTAACATTTTGAACTGAGTAAGTATTGATGCAACACAGTTCATTACTTGAACTTAAACTCATCAACTTAGAAACCACTTGGCTGCTTTTTTATGAAGATGGACAACCAAGTAATTTTCATTACCAAAAAACATGCAATGCTCGTAGACTTGCCACAAGATGGCAACCTAACCTTGATATTACTGTAACAGCAGCAGCAACAGCTGGTCTGTGGTTCTGCCACATGAAGGGCAGTGTTTGCTACTTCACATAGTGAGACATGATCATTTGAGAAGGCAGTGACACTATTCATTTGGCAGTACAAACAGTGGTTCATGTGCTTTTGCTTTTCTGTCCTCGTACTGTCATTCTGTAAAACCTAACAACTTCCGTGCCGACATATAAAGCTGAACATGTTATGAGTGACAAGGTGAGTAATAGATTTCTAGAAATGGAACCATTGTTGCTCATCAGACTGTAAGCCTCTGCAGCTGTGAGGCCTACACAAGGTGTGACTGAATCAAGGCAGTTCATTGGGACAGGACTATTCCATGGTACTGCCTGTAACAGCACAAAAATCCATAACACTTCAGAGACTTAGGTGATAACACCCATCCCATGTGCTTGTGGTCTGGCCTTGAAGTTGCCAATGCTGCAAGGAACGATAAACCAGTAAGTGGCGATAAAAGTTGAGGCAAACTTCTGTCAATGCTTCTGTTCTCTGTTTAGTAAAGTATTTGTTGGTCAGCTCCCATGATGTATTACACATATTACCACAAAAAATATAGCCTTCAAATGACATATTCTTGAAGGTGATGTCAGAGCTACTACATAAGGAAAAACAGGCAAAACAAGTTTTAAAGGAAGATGCACTCATTTATTTTTTATGCAGAGTATTTCTTGAGTGGGAATGACCTGTTGGCTGTCATAGTTGTTGACCACTCCTATGTACCGTTTTTACTGGCATACTGTTCTGGCACAACATGGGAGGGAAAAAAGCACCACTAAAGGACCGATTCAAACAATTTACTGTAGCTCATCTATTTCTAAGGTCCTACATAATTTGGAAGCTATATTGTATTTGGATCAGTTATATCATAGAAAAATGTTGCACTTCATTAATACAAAATTTAAGTATATGGAAACTTAAATAAACCTGTCTTTCTCTTCATAATACTCTGATCACAAAGTGATTAACAAACTTAAAAAACTTTAACTGTGTAACTGTATATTTAATAATCTATGAATTTAAGTAAGTTTAAGTTTTAGAATTATTCACTTGAAATGTTATCAATTTTGGTATCAAGAAAAAGGTTTATAAATAGAAAAGAGAAAAAAAAACTATTAAAAAAAAAAACAATCAAACAAAGTCATTTCAGTTTAATTTTTTTATTTTTATTCTTCAGACCATGGTTGCAATGCCTGTTTAAGTAAGGGACAAATGTAAAGATGTAAAGATGCCAATACAACTATCCAAATATTCACTCAAAGACAACAATTACTACATTTTAATAAGATAATCAAACCCTTTTGAAATAGCACAAGAAAGTAGCGCATTAATGTAAAAATGACAAGAAAATAAAAACTTTAACTTGGTTCTCTAAAACACACAGTGTGTTTCCAATTCACTCAGTCACACATCAGTGGTAGCAGAGCTCTGCCAGGCGCTCTCTCATCACTGGCATCACTGCAGTGTGTCTTGTCCAATGAAACTTCAGAATGTAGAATGGCTGAGGATCAAACCAGTAACCTTGCCATTAGAGGACCACCCATACTAACACCGAAGTAATGGTCTGGAGAAGACTTATAATTCTTATATAAAAAAAAAACAACTTTTTCTCTGTGACTTTTGCATAGTTGACAAGATGACCTGAGGACATTTAAAGATGGACAACTATTGAAAGTTAAGAGGTGAATTTTTGTTTTTGCGGCTAATTTTTTTAAGTAAATAAAGTAAAATATAGTAAAATAAAGTAACATAATTTAACAAGCATCTCAAAAATAGACAGATTTTTCTAAATTTACTGTGAAAGTCTATAAAGTTTGCAGTATTTGCAGCTTTCTACAGTTTTGGCGAAAACTGATGTTTCATGTCTCTCCTTGCTTCCATCATTCCTTACGTACCATTTTTTTGGGCCATCTTGCGGGGCTTTCCTACAGTGCTGGTCATGTGTGCAGCTAGGGATGGAGGCCATGCAACGCTAATCCTCCTCCCCAGCTCAGGAAAGTACCCTGCCTCCCTCTGCAGAAAGAAAACAACAAAGGGCTGAGTGTGGCTGCAGCCTGTGGGGTTCAGTGCACCCACCAGAACATGTCCAAGAGTCACAGCTTGCTGCTCCCTCCTACCCATCTATCCATGCATGACTCTCCTTCTCTGCCCCGCTTTTTCTCTGACCCTCTTTTCAACCCGAGAAAAGCACGTAGGATTGCAGGCAGCAATGTAATATTCTTCCTTTACTAGTGCTGACACAGGAAACTTAAGAAGGTTAAAAAGACATATGCACCAAAAGAGTACAAGAACATGGTCACATCATTTCACTTCATGAGTGTATGAAAGTGGAATGGTCTACATTTTACATTTGTATTTTTAAAGCAGAAGATGAAGCTCAAATCATGACACAAAAATTAGGCAACAAGAACAAGATGTCTATATCTATACAAGAGGATTTCAATTTTTGTATGAAATATATTTAAAACAATATTATGAATTAAAATGTAGCTAAATTTGAAGATAATGATCTAATGTAAACGTAATTAATTTATTGACTTTCAATCACATATTTAATGCTTGTTGTTAGCTTGTGCCTAACACTTCCTGGTTGTGATGATGTCAGGACAGTTGGGTGGTGATTTCAGAGAATACAACATTATAATAATAACTGATTAGATTTATTGAAGGCACTCAAAGTGGTTAACATTGTATTCAGTGGTCATTCACTCTTCATTTTATTTATATATATATATATATATATATATATATATATATATATATATATATATATATATATAATAAACGTCAAACTTTGCTCTGTGCTCATTTACAACTTGATGTGAGATTTTGAACTATGTAACTAAAAGGTTGAGTTTCTTTTATACAGCTGGATAAATTTTTGTTATTATTGTTTGCAGTAAAAGATGCAATCTTAACATATTTCTTCAAGTCTTAGGATAAAATATATTATCTATCATCAGTATCTTATGATGGTATCTATTTCTAATACACACTTAGCCTACATAAGTGTCCAAAATAAATTTAGCAAGCAAATTAAAAATAAATTAAATATGAACCAGGTTATTCCAGTTTTGTTCGCGAGATAAGTCACGTTTTCAGTACAATGCCACCTGTTCATACATTGTTAAATTAAATGTGGAATACGTAATAGAACGCTGATTCAAACATACTGATTTTATTTTAAGATGCTTTATCGAAGTCGTGGTTTTAAATGCGCCTGCAAATAAGGAATAAGCCTTCACTGATTGTGCGTACGGAAGTCAAACCCGTGCGTAATTACGCATTTGGTGGCTTTTTGACTTCAGTGTTTACGAAGTGAGTGTCATGTTTATGAAAGCCAGAGCGCATTTATTTGCAGGGAGCTTGGCTGGCTACGGGCAGAGTTGGCTGAACACCCCCTCCTCTCCCTCTCTTTCTCTTTTCAGCTGCCGCGATATTTTCCAGCTCTGGAGCCTCAACCGCACAGCTCGATCGATTCGCATTGATTGTCCCTGACGAGCTGCTCCACTTTCTAGCCAATGTCAGCCAGTCTGCGATCGGGAAGGAGAGAAATGAAGGAAAATCTCTGCCGCCCTGGCGGTGTCATTTCCACACACTTGGGTTGGCCGCCTGCCAGCAGACAGGACAGTCGAAAGAAATGGAGTGGACTTTAGGACTGAGCGAGAGGAGGCGGAACCGGGACTGAGGCGGATATTTTTTGTAACCTTTGCATCGTAAATAACCTCCATTCTCCGCATACATTGATGGGTAAACTTGCTTTACCTGGGTTTATCCTCCACCACGCTGCAGCGGTCTGTACGAAGAGGCCATTGATTTACATATAACACATTCACAAGCATTTACCTTTGTATTTAGAAAGCTAAATCATCGCTCCTCATCCAGGCAGTTTTGTGTGGCTCACGCAGTCGGAATAATAAACAAAGTATGATCAATAGCCTCTAACGTCAATATCTTTAGAATTATACATTCTTTTCCTGTCGTCCCACTGTTTCACTTTGAAACAGCAGCTCACTATCCTTTCCAGCTGTCCAGAAATCAGTCTGAACCACACTCATGGAAGCGCGCGCCTAACACAAAAATCCAGTTCGCTTTTTCTGCGAAGCTCCAAAAATCTATGAAATGTGTTTGCATGTTCCTCTGCAAGCGGGGATGTAGAGGTGGGATTGCAAGGACCGAGAAAGCTCTGGGAACCCACGCGTTCAGCCTCTGAGAAAGTACGCTTTTCTAAAATAACTGACGGTAATTTCTTTTTCTTTTCTTTTTACATTTGTCATTACCAGACAGACACTCTACAGGATTGTCTTCTCAGAGGAGAAGCTGTTTTTCCTGCCCCTTTCTTTTTTTTTCTTTTTTTTTTTTGGTCACCATTCGGCACGGCAGGCTGAGAGACGGACCGCTCGGACTGTGGGAGCCCTCCCCTCTGCTCGGATCAGCTTTGGTAGGTGCGAATAAAATTGGCTCGTGTTTGCAAATATGCAGATATATGGAAGAGGAGGGAGGAGGGGTTGGAATGGAGGGGGGGATCATACTTTGTTGAAGTCTGCTGAAAGTTGGGATGTCACCTTCATATAGGATCAAGTTATAGCAGGGTGCATCTGTGTATTCAGAAATGTGCAACTGCAGACCATGCTGGTACGGCAGATTGGCTACTGTGCTCCAGCCCAGTTCCTATTTTGATCTACTTATTCTAACTAGGGAGGGAAAAAAATAAAAATTAAAAATAAAAAAAAATCTTATACATTTACCGATTACCGTCGTCTAGAGGCACTGATGTTTTTGCTGTGTGCGGGGGTGAGGATGTCTTTCATGCTCTTCATCTTTTCAGAGAAATTGTTACACGCATATAGTCAAGCACAGATCGCAAGGAGACCAAAAGTCCCAGTATTTTTTCTTCTTTTTAAACGAATTATCTGTTAATTACTCAAGTTTACGCTTTCATTTAACGTCGGGGTTAACGTACATGAGGTCGAGCAACCTTTTTACGTTATAATGGAAACTTTTACTATGGTGCCTTACACATAAACATAAATCGGTTGACCAAGGGTTACCATGCAAGTAGAAAAATACTTTTTCCCCCCCTTCTCTATATGTTTTACTCCCACCGGGCATCATTAGAAAGTTGCCAGGTAGCTTTAGACGCGCTACCCGCAGATTTACTCTCGCCCCCCTCCCCTCTGCAATCCTCCACCACTATAGCAACTCCAAGTGCTCTAAATGTATGCGAATAATTTGAAGTCACAGTATGCACGGCGTGGTTGTTTTTCTACTCTAACTTTTTGTGTGCATAGCCTAATTAGGGGGGGAAGAAGACGCAGCAGGTTATGGACAAAAGATGAAGCCTAGAATCTAATTACTGCCACCAGGCTTTCTAACCTCCTCTGCGTTTGTGCGTGCGCGCGTCAGTCGACTGGAAGCTGGCTGGAGGATCAGTGAACGTGGAGCTCACCGTAGACAATTACCAAGTCCGCAGGCAACGCGCCTCAGATTCGCATCGCGTGAACTAATGCATTTGGTATTCTCGCGTCTCTTGAGGTGTTGTCAGCTGCTCCGGACCAAATGATTCACAAGCATGCAGCAAATCAGGCAACACCCCCCACCCCTCCCACCACAACCACACACACACACACACACACACACACACACACACACACACACACACACACACACACACACACACACACACACACGTCTGTTAATAAAAAAAAAAAAGAAAAAAAAAAGCTGTTACCTGGCACCTGCGCATGAAGTGACGTCAGTGTCGAAACTGATTCAAGACTTCACACATGGACTCATTCACCTGACATTTGAAAGCAGCCTAATTGACAAACGCTCATGACACTTTTCTCCCCCCAATTTTGTCTTATTTGACTCAGCTGTGATTTCAGTTAGCCAGACTTTTCACATCAGTAATCGAGGAATAATAGTTTATTGGGGGAAAAATGTCCTGAAGAGTCAAACTTGTTGGGACCAACTCAATGTTTGTTGAATATTAAGCGATCATATCATCCCAGATTTATGTCAAGTGTTTTTTCTTTCCTAGTTTTTAGTTTTTGTTTTGAATATGGCAAAGGCTTACACGCTCAAAGTGAAAGAGTAAACGTACAGTGGTCCTAAATGCTCCCCTTCTTTCCTCCATCAGCTATTGATTAAACTAAAATCGATGACTGAGCTAACCAACCATCCATCAGTCAGCTGTCACTATATTGTGGGCTCACATTCATTTGTACACAAACAAATTTTTCTTTGGCATTCAGGCACAACAACTGGTGTTAAATCAAACAGAAAACATCTGATTGTCTATTTACGATAACAAGACAGGTTTAAATATATATTAGGATAACAGCAGCATGTGAGTGTGAATGAGTACTGAACAACATTTACCAGCAGTGTGGCTGTTTGGAATTAATAATACGGCTGCTGTGTTACAGCTATTAAATTCACTCACACTGTTGATTATATAAGATTTCTTTGTGAATGTACTCAAGAAACTTGCTCATACTAGATTTCTAGCTTATTGATTAAATAAACTTCTAATAGGCTTTGTATATTGACAACAGCTGGGCTGAAAATACACATGTGCAAATAGACAACTTTTTTTGTGCAAATTAATGTGTAAATAGGGAGATGCACTGCAAACAGCCTGAAGGAGAAACAGCAGACTAGGACATGCTTAATGTGTGCTCAAATAAGTTTTTTTTATGTATAAAAAGACTTTTAACTGAGTGAGGTGAGTCAGAAGTTTCTAAAGTGGGGTGAAAAGTCTAAATGCTGAGGAAAGAAGATTCCTTGTTTTTTTTTTTTTTGTATTTCCTTTAGCCAAGGACACACTGAAGCATCCTTTCTAGAAAAAAAATGTGTCATCCCTCTTTCAAAGTTATAATTATTCTCGTTCATAGTTTCATCACTACTGATGTGTGTAAGCTGCATGATTTTATGGCTTAAGAACAGTTATACTAATTGGAAGCATATAAATGTGAGGACATGAGGATAAATATGAGTCATAATGTGACAACCACCATATGTAATTTCTATGTAACGTTTTTTTCCTAGATTAAAAAAAGAAATCTTTTCACAGAGTTGTTTTGATTTATAGAGATTGATTGAAAGAGCATGCCTAAAACAGCCAAGGTATTTTAATGTGCTTGTAGTGCATATTTGAAACACTTGTAGCTTCACCAGCAGACCCATGTGGCAAGGAAGTGTCAGCTTGATTGTTTTTCTTTAATCCTCACACCTTCTTCTGCACATCTATCCTTGAGGTCATGATGTTCTTCTTTCTGTTCCAATAATAAAACAGAAAAAAACGTTTTGTGGGGTGGCATGGAGTGTTTAAAAAAATGGCCGATGAGACCATTTTTATTTCATCTGCACCCCTGTTTTTTATTTTATATATTTTTTTCAAGATAATCTTAACTTCTCATCAATGATGTGGAAAAATGTGTTATAGTGAAGTAATTTCTATTGATTTTTACAGCTTGATTACATTAATAATCTTTTCAGAGATAATTTGAATTGGCAAGTTAACCAAAAGCAAAAGGTGATGGATATATTAGCCAATAATGTTTTTACATTCTTCTACAGATTAAAAAAAAAAAAAAGGTCATGCACAGTTCTTATAAGGGAGCTTTAGACTAAATTGACACAGTATTCCTGGTTTCCAACCTGTATGCTAAGCTCATAGTAACCTAGCTTCAGCTTTATCTTTAACAAACATTTTATCATTTAACTCAGTATGAAGCATGAAATTTTTCGTTTGACTGAACTTAACTGTGGTTAGGTTTTACATTGTTTTTACAGATAGAATAAATGTCACATATTGTGCCTAGAAGAGCGCTTTGGACAAAAATTCTAACAGTTTTCTCATGTTTCCATCCTGTATACCAAGCTAACAGTTTTGTAGCTTTAGCTTAATATTAAGCATGAAGCAGAAATATCTTATCATCTAACTCACATATGTCAAACTGGTCCAGCAAAGGGCCGTGTGGCTGCAGGTTTTTGTTCCAACCAAGCAGCAGCACACCAGATTTGACTGATTCAATCAACTGATCTCAGTCTTCAGACAGCTGATTGGTCAAACTGTGTGCTCTTGGCTGGCTGGAACAAAAACCTGCAGCCACACGGCCCTTTGCTGGACCAGTTTGACATGCCTGATCTAACTCATAGTATGGAGCATGAAAACCCATTTGTACAGATAAAATAAATAATAAGCAAATATTTTGCTTATAAGGGATCTCTGATCAAATAATGCTAACAGTTTCCTCTTGTTTCTAGCCTGTATGCTAAGCTAAACATTTTGTTGCTGTAGCTTCTTATTTAGCACACATAAATGATAATTGACCTTATCATCTAACTCTCCGATTTAATGCAAGAAACTAACTTCATAAAATGTTTAGTTTGACTGTATGCCAATCAGAGGTCACTGACACTAAGCTGCAAGTTTCATGCAAATTATTTTATTAATACAAACCTACACAGTGCAGTGAGGAATAATTTCAGTGTAGCCAAAGACAGAAGAATTAGTTTCCTCAGTATTCTGTAGCGCAGCAATGTCTGGGGAAAAAATATACATATATCATGCATATATGATTTACATTGAAGAAATATGCTGTTTTCAGTTTTGCATTTCATAAGATTGTTTTCAAAAGATTGGTGCATGCACTGACACCAACTTCATTGTATGTAAGTGAGTTGACACCCTGTTGCCAATTCAACAAGACTAGCTTCAGTCAATGTTGAGATTTTCTCCAACCATCTGTTCTAATGACCAGCAGCATTTATAACTGTAGCACCGTTTTTCATTATGCAGCATAGTTTGCTAATTACACTGATTTATTTTCCATAAAATGGAAGTAGTCATACTAAACTTTATTCTTTCTTTGTGTGCTTCATTTAAAGTGCAAAGACTTTGTCTGTCATGATGGTAAGGCTTAAAAAAATAGAAAAAGTCACACCTCTACACTGTGACAGTTTACCCTGCTGCGATTTGAATTGTCAAAAAAGAGAACATCAATTATATTTGTGGATGCTTTGATTATAGGTTATCAGGATGAATCTGTGTTCCACAATCTAAAATTGAGCTATGCTATTTTATGCCTGTTAAATGCATCACTTTCAGTTGTTGGACTATATTGATCTTTTGGACCTTTTATACCTTTGTCTTTATCTCTGTTCACAAATCCTGTGTAACATGTGTGCTGATAGAAAAAACATGAAAGACCTAGGGGAGTATCAAATACATCTTATATTTACACCTGTTTTTATGCTGAAGCACCTTAAAGTGCAATAAATCTGTCAACAGACTGTTGACTTTAATATGTAATCACTAACTACAGGGACTTCTTTGGCTAATTTGCAGAAACCTTTAGTGTAAAGCCTTCTTAGTCACTCCATTCTGTCTATATATAACAAGAAATTAAGTGAACACTCTTCCAGGAGTAAATAATATCAGTGATCTGTTTTCAGCAGAATGACATCAGTACTCTCGCAGAGGTGCAGTTGTGGTTTAGGAGACAGTTCACATGAGGACATAAACCTTCTGTATGATGTGAATGAGTCTGAGAAACCATGATGCTTGAAGTAGAGGATGGTGATTTGCCAAAGACTGCATGACATGCTCAGGATTTATGAAAATGTGACAAAAGGGAGACGCATTTAAGGAAGATGTACACCAAGCAGAAGTGACTGACCATAAAACTTAAGAACCCCAAGTGCCATAGTTTTCATTTGATAAAAAACTACATAGATATCCAGCACATAATTATAGTAATAATCCATAAAAAACTTAGGACATCCATTGTCCATTCTAAGACGTATACAATGCTTGTTTTCAAATTTGTTTTCTCTAATAAACAAAGCATGAATTTATAATAATGAACTATGAATAAAGCTTGTCAGTTTTAGGTCACACAGGAGGCTGGGGCCAGTTTACGGTCAGTTAGATTGGACTTTTGTTTTACACTTTTTGTTTGCAGCTAATGTTTGTTTAGGGTTAAGATAAAAGGAAATAACGAAACGTTTGTGCTAAAATTTACTTCTTTATTTTAAGGGAATGGCTTTGTAAGTTGAAACATTTGACTCCTACTCAATGCATATTGTCTTGTCCCAGTTAAACAATCTAATAGTGAAATTAAACAGTGATGTTTAGTTTTCACAATTTTTTAAGCTGATATTATATGATGTAGTGGACTGAAGAGTCTATGTCACAGTTTGGGTGAAGATGGTCAAAATCAACCCCTTTTCATCCATTCCACGTTTAGCACATTTAGTTGGAGAGAGGAAGGTTTTGTTTTCTAACTCAGAGCTATAACTGTCAAAAAGTCTGTTTTATCTAAAGTTATAGTGCTTTCCAGCCCAGACGCCAGAAAATATGTTGCTATTTTCTATTTCTTGAAACCAGAGATATGTGCAATATGTATGTTTTTCTGTATGTTGGTGTTTTATTTCTTTATTTTTTTAACACATGCATTTTGTCTGCATTTTTTGTCACCTTAAACAAGAGGAGAAGAGCAGTTAGATTCATGGAGTCAAACATGGGTCTATCAACTAAAACCATCTGCAACCCCCATCCTACTTCTTAATAAAGCCCCATTTGGCATTCAGTTGTGTATGTGTTCTATAAGTAAAAAAAAACAAAGTATATTTGAAAAATTTGATCAGGCATGTAGATACTAGGTAAATGTAAAAACAAACAAAAAACTGTATAAAACAAATATTTGCAGTTTCCAAAAACACGAAAGTGCATATTCTCCTCCTGACTGGATAGTTCTGTATTTTCTGAAACCTAACTAGGCAGGTTAGCTTTGCTGCCTAAACCTAACAATGCAGCAGCTGACAACAGAAATACCACAATAATTTGAAATATAATGATGGGACTGAAACTTAAACCTTCTGGTATAAATCCCTCTGTTTTGTTTTTTTTTTTTACCAACCAAATGAAGTCATAGTTGCTCATTAAATGATGCTGATGTAAATTACTGCACTGCATGCTGAAAAATGATGCTGAAGGCTCCTTACTTAATGACAATATGCAATGAGTTTGGAGTGATAATGTTTTGAGTAAAAGTGCGTCTTGATAGGTAAAAATGCATGTCAAAGGAGTGTTTATACAATAGTCCTGTTAAAATCCCAACAATTTGTCTAAACATCAATATTTTAGTGAAGACACAAAAGAAATGCAAGTCTCACTGTATTATACTGTGGCTGCTTGAGGACTGACACAAAGAAGTCAGAAATATCCATGTCAAGTACTGAGTGCCATCAATGCCATCAACATCTTTACTTGAAAGTTGATCTTTTTATTTTTTAAGCCACTGGTGTCATCAGCAGGTCAGCTGTTGAATGTGAACAGGATAATGGTGTTCTTCCTGAATCGCTATACTACAGCTAATCATCCATACACTTGAAACTGTTTTCATGAGCTGTTGAGAACTCATTTATTCTAACAATTGATAATGAGGCAGTTCATTAATTATGTGGGATACTTGAGTCATTTGTCATATTTGCTCTATTTAGAGCATTGATGAAGCAGTTAGATCCTTTTTCAGGTTGCGATTAACCAAAAAATAATTTATTTTTACAAGTATTAAGCTCTGATTTAATAAAAGTTATAGAATTATATTGAGACAACACATAACATTACATTTATGAAATCAGTAAACCACTAGGTGAATGATTTTTCATATCCTGTATCCCATGAAACCACAAAGCTTCCACGTATCACTGTGATGGGTTCCAGTGCTGTTCACCCACAACTGAGCACAGATGCTCTTACCGTTGAGATGGTTTTGGGAAATCGGACCCTGGTCACTGCTGCAGTGGGAGAAACTGAAACTATGGGGCTGAGGGGCTGCGGAGCTGGCTCTGGTTCGCTGGCGCCACATCCCCCTGAGCTGGTGAGAATGTGGGGGCTGTTCTCTTGCCTTTGAAGCTTTACCTCCCACTAATTCTGGCCTTCCAATTTCCACACACTGCACAGACACCCCTCCTCACCACCACCACCACACACACACACACACACCCCTCACCCCCCTCCATCCTCTTCCCCTCCCTTTCCCTTTGTTTCCCTTATAAGGACTTGCCCGGCCATTTCCTCGGCTTTTCTGTGGGAGGTGGGGTGCTTGTTTGTGAACATGGACAGGTCAAGAGAATAACAACATAGTTTTTCTTTTTATAGTAATCTCAGGGATGTTATGCTATAACACGCTGATGCACATTATCTCTCTCACTTTTCGCTCATTTTGGGACTTCCTCATATTCCCAAGAACCCCATTTAATATTTGTCCAAAGTAAGGTGTGCTGCCCCTTTGGTCTTTAAAACTGAAAAAAAGAAGGAAGGAAGAAAAACAAATGACTGACACAATCTAATGAATGAGCAACTGAATCAAACCAAAGGTGACGTGTCAGTAGGCTTCACAAATGACTTTTTGAGAGTTTAATGAGGGACATTTATTTATATTCTATCATATTTTTTATAATCAAATCAATGAGAATAAAACTGGTACTCAATAAATACAACCTTTTTTTCAAATGAGTGAACTGCATTCAGTTTAAAACAGTTAATTGGCATTGATGCCATGTCAAGTTACACCCAAGAGAGATGGATGGCAAATCTCAACAGAGGTGCACCTAACAGAGACCCATAGCACACAACTGGAGAGGTCAAAGATGTCTACTTCAACCTTAATGTGAACAAATGAAAGTGTTTGAATATAAAAGCCCTTATTTTGTTAATCTGAAAAAGATTTACTGTACCCGTGAAAGGTTTGGATAGCCAAATTTTAAATGAATGTGTACTTGTCTAAAGAATTTAAATAGATAATTTCATGTATTCATAGCTGTAACTTGACTTTCAGGTGAGAATGCACAGCAGACATTACCCTGTAGTTTGTAGCACATTTTCTTTTACCAAAGAAATTTCTGCCCTCACTACAACTTAATTAATTAAATTTTATTATAGCAGGGATTTGGCTCCCCACCTTGTTACTACTTTGCTAACCAATCATAGAACCTGCGGGGAACAGGGTTTGCTTTGAGAGTTAGCAGTGTATAAAGTTTGATTGTTGGATTGATGTGTTAAGGAAAGAATTACAGCTATTATAAAAACTGATTTTCTAAGGCTTTGTGTTCATAAATGAGTCACTGGTTGGATACTGAAACACCCTTTATAAGTCATTCAATCATTCAGTTATTTATGTTCATATTAAAATGCTATTATTTATTATTCAATAAATGCTAATTGCAGGTATCTGAAGGCCTGCTAAACTGACAGATTCTCTGATGAACAAGATGCATTCAGATTATATATAAATTTAGTCAAATGTATTTAATTAGATTGGACTGTTGGGTTACCAACTTTACTTATTTAATGACTGATTATGAGTCTTAACATTTGAAGCCCTTAGAATTACTGGACGTTTAAACTGTAAAACAAATTGGCATTGGAAACATGTTTACTAGTGAACCTTTAGACATGCTCCATTAATCTCTACATTTGTCCAATTTTATGAACCTTCATGTTGAATTACAGCTTGTATAATGTCCGATCTGAAGTGTTTTTCATTCTCATCATTCAGATAATGTTTTTTTCAGATATATGAGGCAGTTTTTAGTCAAATGCTCTAAAAATATTTTGTACACCAACTGCTTGCTGCCTAATGGCAGAAAAGCTCATTTAGATTTTATAAGCAAGGAAGACATAGGGTGTGTCTCAATCAGCGCAATTACGTGATTGCACTGGAATGTATGGCAATGGAATATAACGGTCCTACATGCGTGCCTAATGGCAGCCCAGCTCTGTTACTACCTTTTCAGGGACAATCCGTCCATCTAAGTTCTTCCAAACTCTAAATCCAAAATAATACATTTTTGCACGTCATCATACTTTATGCTATCAAACGCCTTTAAAAGGCCTCATTTGTGCAATGTGCATTTGTGAAAATGAAGGAAGGATGCAGAAAACTTTATACTGAAACGTTTTATTAAAATATTTCTCTCTTGCCTTCCCCTCTGCTCCACAGCAGCGTCCTAGCTCCAGGCGGTACTCAGTGTCACTGCTGGCTCGGTAGTTTTTGGCCACAGTGACCTATGGTGAACACACATTGGCAGCTCATATGAAAGCAAACATTATTTATGTTTATATGTACTTTATGGGTACTTTGCAGACTCTTATTTAAAGTGATGTCATGGACTCACAGCAGTTATTCAATCATAATTCTAATGTATTCTAATGTATACAGCAGCATGCTACATGACAGCACCCGGGTCCAACTGGACCCACAGCAGTCTGACTACCACTTAATTATGATGTCCCATCTTGTTTAAATCCTTGCTTGTGTTCTCAAATGTAAGTCGCTTTCAATAAAAGCATCTGCTAAATGAATGTAGAATAGAATAGAATAGAATACCTATCTCTTCTCTCGCTAACGACAGTTCTGGATCTGATCATTTGTTGGAGGCTGCAGTAGAGTTAGAACACATAAGTGCTAGCAGTTTTTTAGCCAGTTTCGCGGATGTAGATAGGCTATAAGTTTTAGAAATGATTAATGTTATAGGTTCTGTATGTTTATTTATCATTGTTGAACCTCCAGTTTAAGCATTATGGTGTCTGTGGCGTAAACGAAATGGTCCTTGATGTAAAAACTGACTTGGAAACACCAGTTAGAGAACTGGTCCGTTTCGATAGTACCACTGAGTAAGCAGTAGCTGCAAAGATTTACAAGATTCTATTCTATTCTATTCTATTCTATTCTATTCTATTCTATTCTATTGCATTATGCACTTAAATATGCTGTTTGAAGTTTAGAAGTGTGTAAATCCCTAGTAAATCCTTAACCATGATTCATGATGAAATGAATGTTAGTTATGCTTAGAATTAGATGATTTTGGTCAAAAAAATATTTTTTTCTTTTATCAGTTATCATTAATGTGTAACATACACTCTTTTCTTTTTTCTATGTGTAAAGTTTCCTAATGGCAAATGGAAAAGCGTGGATGAGGGCTGAGCTGTAGAGGGGGCAGAAGGCTTCGGGGCCTGCCTGTCGTTGGCTGTCTGATTGGTCCACTCAGGTGAGACACCTCTCTCATCGGGGCACAGAACGGACCGGGAGAAAGTCCTTCCACATTTACCCCTGCCCCCTTTTTACCCTCACCCCCAACCCAGGCACGTACGCTCTGGACCATGTCTAACGGGCTGTCGGAAGGGGGCCAGACAGAGGACCTGGAGCGGAGTAGCTGCAAACAGGACTCTCCTGTCATAGAGCGCAGGAATCGCAGTGGCATCATCAGCGAGCCCCTCAGTAAGAGCCTTAAGAACTCTCGTACCCTATCCCAGTACACAGCAGTCTCCTCTGCTAACACCAATGGACACACGGACAACAATGCGACTAAAAGCCACTCGGCTAAGCCTCAGCCACCCCCACCGCCCCAACCCACTGTCTCTGCACTGACAGCAGCCAAGTTGGACCGAACCTTGGAGCAGGTTCTGGAGGGACAGAATGGCCTGCTGCACTTTGCTCAGGCAGCAGCACTGTTAAAGAGAGCCGGTATGGAGCACATGCTACTGCCTGGGGGCATGGGGGTGGGAGTTGGCGGTGGAGAGGCAGGCTCGGGGGCTAGCGACTTGGAGGGTACGTCTGTCACGGACGCCGTAGGTGGTCCTGTTGACTTCCCATATGGAGTAGGAGGTGGCTTCCCCTTCAACCCAGGGCTTTTCATCATGACGCCGGCTGGAGTGTTTCTGGCGGACAGCGCGTTACACATGGCCGGCCTTGCCGAATATCCAGCACAGAGTGAGCTGGCCTCTGCTATCAACTCCGGTAAAAAGAAACGAAAACGTTGCGGCATGTGTCCACCTTGCCGAAGGCGGATTAACTGCGAGCAATGCAGCAGCTGCCGGAATAGAAAAACGGGCCACCAGATCTGCAAGTTTCGCAAATGTGAGGAGCTGAAGAAGAAGCCTTCTGCTGCTCTGGAGGTAAGAATATGGCCATTTTGATGTGCTATTACTTTGTGAACTGTTCTGTATGGTTTAATTATGTATAGTGTATAGTGGCTAGTGCTTCTTTTAATTCTAAGTTTGTTCAATCCTCAACTTTCCTAGATCAGAAGAATCAGCATTGTCCATACCTCTGTATGACTGCATCATGTCTGTTGGGTCTCATCACAAGCACAAATTCCCTTTAAGTTGTATATGCAATATGTTGAGTAGATCTAAAAGGAAGGACTGAATATGTTGGACTTTTAAAAACAAAGATTACCACCTGGAAGCACAAATTGGAAACCTGCATGTTGTTCTCACTTAAAGGAAATAGTATAGGGTGTCTTTTGGTGAAGGGACTGCACAAGCAAACTTGGTGAGTTATAGGCAAATCTGGCAGCTATTTTGTGTGTTGCTCCATCTTGCGGCGCCACCATTACTGAGGTGGCAAGTTGTAATTACCTTATATCTGCCGACACAGACAGCAGTATGAATATCTGGACTAATAACGCTAGACAGTGTCAGTTAGTCGCGTTAGTGTCAGACAGTTACTAATATGGGTATGTTATCTGGAGATCTCAAAGTTATTCTGTTTTTTTAATATCAGTTAGACATCATCATCATCATTAATAAAAAATATGATTCATCTGAAAGAACCTGATTTTGATAACTGACAATCCACACTGGAATATAACAAAAGAAATCTCAATATTATACGTGATCAAAAGTTGGTAAAGACATCGTTTCAAACTTTTGCAAAGGCTGTTAGTTTAGTATTTTGTCAGACATTTACCAGTTATTGACTGAATGAATTTTATTTTCTGGTCAAAATGTTCCCCTGAAAAGAATAATGTTACATTTAAACAATATCTCCCAAATTAGTCCTTTACACTCACCAACACTGCAACCTCTTGTCTTTTAACCCGTTAGCAACATTAACTAGCATAAGAAACGCTACCTGTTGCTCCACATTAAGCTGGAATAAAATCCAGTATTTCCTCTGCCATGACAGTATGTAATTTCTCCATTGCTGTCTGTATGTCTGGTGTTCTTCCTCGATGCAAATACACTGCCATCAATGGACAAAGAGTGTAAACTACTGCCCCCCTCAGAGTCTCACAAACAGCTGTGATTTTCGTGTTCACTTTTTACCATAATTATAGTTTTTCACTGCAGTTCAAACAGCCAAGAAATGCACAAGTCCTTCCACATTTCCTTTACATTTTTTAGACAATCGTCCAGTTCTCATCTGTTCTGCTTACACATGCACAAAATATGTCTCAGCAATGGTGGAGGGTCTAATTACGGTATTTACCCGGATTAGTCTATATTGGTGGGTATGTTCAGGATACATGATAGGGTCTCTTGACCACATGACCACACATGCACCGCGGCCACATCTATCAACTGGAATGATGATTCATCTCCTAAAACACAAGTCTGTACTTTTCCAAAGATGATACCATTTGATGACGTGCTCTCTATAGTGGTATTTTGAGACCTCCTTGAGCATTCTTCTTCTTTTTTTTTAAAGGAAATCTAAAGAAAAAAGTTTGTGTTGGGGAAGAGTGGCAGTAATTGCATATATGTGTACAGTATGTGCTTGTATGTTAGTATTTATGTGTGAGTATGTGTGTATGTGTGTGCATATAATGGGGTCCATCTGGCTACAGAGCATCATCTGGAGCACCAGGTGTCAGTGTGTCACATGGACCCCCCCCCCCCCTTCATTCCCCCACTCCCCCTTTTGCCTCTGCTGCCCTTCTCTTCTTTGACACTCCTGCTCATCTAAATGGCCCTCCATACTTTCTGTCCGTTACCTCCATCACCCTCTGTGGCCTAACTAACCCTGGCTGTGGTGACATGCTGCCCGATCATGAAATCAATCTCAGCAGATGTTCCATCTTAAAGGAAACAAACTTTTATGCATAATAGTGTAATTTTGTCATTACATAATAAATTGATAGACATGTAACACTGTGTGAACATAAACTAGCGGAGAGGCCGCTGGTGTAATTGACACAAACAGGATCTAGACTTCAAACTGCTAATGGCTTTACTACGATCTCTTTCTGATGTTGATTGAGAGTGACAGCCTGGCCTCATGTTTGCAAGCTAAAAGGTTAGTTGTGCAGTCCCAATGTGCTGAGTTTAGCCTTCCATAATGAGATACTTCTCAGTGTGTTTATTAGATGAATTTAAGTAAGGCAGGCTTTTTTTTAATGCCTCTTTCAACCTCAACAAAAGATTTATTGAGATTTTAAATGCTTTAGTAGCACAGTTTATGTAGATTGATTAATAGTTGCTCACAGAGGTCTTAAACTCTTTAATACTGGCTGGATAATTTTGTTTACGCTGTCACTTCGTAACACACATTCCTCTGGATGCACAGATCAACAGAATATTTTAATATTTAATTGAGAAAGCCATCCAGCAATCTTTCATTTTGTCTTTTCTTTTTCAGAAAATATTGTTTTCAGTCTGCAGGACTTTTCTTTTTTTTTTTTTTTTTTTTTTTTACCAAAATGCCTCAGGCGTATTTAGATATTTAATTTTGTAGTAAGAACACAGATTTTTTTTCCATCTAATGCTTCTTCTGTATATATATGTTTTTCAGATTTGCACAGTGGAACTGTGTACCAACACTGCGACATCTGATCAGTATTTCTGACAGTCTTGCAGAGTTAGATTAGGTTTTCATTTGCCTCTCTCTCAATCCGATGAGGAGTTTTTTTAGCTATTCAGACTTTAACTGTTTCTCCACGAT
This sequence comes from Melanotaenia boesemani, assembly GCF_017639745.1. Lineage (NCBI taxonomy): Eukaryota > Metazoa > Chordata > Actinopteri > Atheriniformes > Melanotaeniidae > Melanotaenia > Melanotaenia boesemani. The sequence continues at coordinate 9,288,750 of NC_055696.1, forward strand.
TACTTTTAATTCTGTCAGTGTGTAAATACAATAAACATAATGAGCCAGGACCTGATTTTGAGATGTTCAAAATAGGCCTTCCTAATTACAATGCATGAAAATACAAAGTCTTAGTTTTCTTACTTTTCAGTCTTCAGCTACGTTCTCTTTGCCTTTTGTCTTAACAGTGGTCAGTCATCATTACATGTGATAAAAAAAAGAATATAAGCAAGCAGAGGTCCAGAGACATCCAGGTCATCTCACTAAACCAGACAAAAATAAGGTTACTTCAACAAATCACTAAACCAAACGACAGCATGTTGGTGTGCTTGACAAACTGTGGAGTGGGTGCATCATGACAGGTGAAACCATACATACTGTCAGTGCGTGACACAGATGAGAACAGAGTTGGTGACATTGGAGTTACATGCAAACAATAGTATGGTTTACACCGAGGCTGCAGCCTGCAGTACTGTATTAACACAAAACACAGGTTCGACTTACATTACAGGTGACTATCTGCAAAGAGGTCTGTTAAATCCTTTTAGATTCAGCAGACAGGTCCTTATATTGTCTTCTCTTTTTGGTTTCTTCTCTAGCTAATGCGTTAAGTTTTCTATTCTGAAATCTGTTTCTGTGTTTGTGCTCAACCTGCTTTTCAGAGCCAGTTTTGCTGTCTGTTGTGGGAATGATGCTATGCAATTATATGATTGTCTGTAATTACCATGACTCAGCATTCCACTTGGTCATTTTTTTTGCTTTAAAAGATCTATAAATCATTATTAAAACTTCATTTATAGTGATAAACGTGTACAACTTGATCAATTATATGACAATATTTGCAAGTGTTTGCATTTTTAAAATAAATGAACATCAAGTTTGTGACACCATGAGGCAGAAAGCTTGCCTCAAACTTCATTACGTCTCTCAAGTGATATTAAGCTCTCCAAATTTTCACAATGGAGTAATGCTGTGTAATGTTGTATGAGGTAGAGACAGAAGTAAATGAGTCAAACAGAGTTTACTAAAGGTTCATTCACGCATTGGCCCCCAGTCACTACAGACACTAATGGTGGTACACATTCAACTTCTATGCCCTGTGTTAATACTAACCAAGGAAACTGCAACCTGAATACGCTTTTCTAACTTCTCATAACCTTGTATTTTCTCTGTGGGCATCCATTACAAAACCAAGGACGTGCAGTTAATTAGAGAAGTTTGTGGCAGCTGATTGTCAGAATGAATGTTAAGAACTCAAAAATGTACAAATCACAGATATCGTCCTACTTATTTTTTTTAAGGCTGACTGTAACAAAGTGATAGCCCTAAAAACCATTTCATATACTAAATATACTGAAACCTTGGATGAAAGTATTTCTTGAAATGCATAACCCTCTTATATAGCATACATAGAAAATATTATTGTTCTCATACTTGCTAAGAATTAGAACAGTGTTGTACTCATGAGTAGCAAATTAATAAGGCACTTTATTTGTCTCTGTTAAAAATTCACTAGAATGGTAAAAAGTGTCTTTTACAGGTGGTATGACTACATATCTGTGATAGAAAGGTGTTTGATTTTAATCACTCACTTGCATTTGATGTTGTTGTGGCAGTTAGCCCATAAGCAGTTGTTCATAACAGTGATGCCAGACTAAAGCGCTCTTCATATTCATGAAAGTTTACAATTAAACAGGTCACTATGCTGCCTATGCTGCTTATAGGATTTGAGCTTCTTTGTTGCCAAAGGCCATTTCATATAATATTAACTCAAGTATTAACTTTCAAAGCCTTCAGCTAAAATAGCAGTCTTATTACTGATGCCGATTTTGGTAAGTGTATGCCTTGTAATAACATGGCAGATTTCGTTCTCCTGGCATTTCAAACTCTCCTCTGCTTGCTAATTCATATAATAAATCCATCAAGGAATAAAAAAGATGACACCTGAGGTTTTATTATCTTTATCTGGCTGAAAGTGGATTGTGCTAGGCTAGAATAGGTCTATCTATAACATATTAAACAAGTGAAGTACCAGATCAGCACTGTAACGTTGTAATAATTTAAATGGGGCATTAAATGGAAGTGATAGAGTGCCAGATTGGAGGTGTGAGTAATTCTGCAGATACAATGAAAGTTTTTGGCATGAGATTCCCAAGAGAAAGGTGAACAACACTGAAACCAGTGTGGGCCACTCCTGAACATCTACCTAATGCATGAACCAGGCTTTAACCTCAGTCACCTGCAGTATATATATATATATATATACAGTATATGTCTTTAACAACTTCTTTTTGTTATTGTTTTGTCTTAGAATGTTAATTTTGACTGTTTTAAAGATTGGATTTGTCAGCTGATAAAATCTATTACAATCCTAGTTTAGAAATAGGGTGTAACTTAGTGTGGAATGTATATTCTTTATCAGGCAGGAATCTGCAGTGATTTGATAGTAAACCAGTGGAGCAGCTTCCATTCTCTGCAAACGAGTTGTGATAGGAAAAGAAATTTTTCAATTTTGCCACCTTATTTTTCCTGTTATGAACTCTATTAATAATCTAGTAGCAGTCTTAAAAGGCTTTATTACGTCAACAGCTCTTGTTCAGCAGGTGATTAGATCAGAGAATACAGGCGTTTGGGCCACACTGTTAGCGAATGTGATGTCATCTGTGCACGCTAAATGTCAGAGGGTGAGATTTATAGAGAATGAGCAATGTCAAAAGTGAGAGCAAAGAGCAGAAAATCGGCTGTAAATCACAAATGCCAAAACTGATAAACTTATTACGTTAACAATTCACCTGTCGGTTGCTCTTTATCATTATTTAGTCTAAAAACATGATGTTTGAAGGTTTTCTGCTTCCTATCAACGGGTTTAATGCATATTCAGTGCAACTTAGGCACCACCTGTGCCAAAGCTGAAGATCTCCTGGCTCTCAGAATCACAGTGAACTGCAGTGAGTCGCAGCTGTAGCTAAGACAGCCCCTGAGTGTCATGTTTCCCTCCAATCAAAGATGGAAGGGTACATCCCCATCTGTTGTGACTATTATACTCAGTGTGCACTTTTAAAAGGGGCATGATCTCCTATTCAACCTGTGTCTCGTGGTCAGTTTGCTGGACAGTTTCGGCTGCTTTTCAGCATATCTATATATGTGCAGTTGTTAGTCAGAAAACATGAAGGAATATCTCAGCTTTCCTTTTCTTTTTATTTTTTTACTGTATTTGCATTGAAAGTTTTTTTTTCCCCTCAATTGTTGATACGAGTCTGCAAGCATATGCACGTTGGTACACAAGTGCAGTCCAGCAGCAGTGTGCTTATTTTAAGGATGTTGATGGTTTCCATTGAAAGCTCACGACAGCTCAAAGAAGAGCGTAAAATTGGCAAGTGAGGGGGAGTTAGCATGCTGAGGCCTTTGCCACCTCATAGCTCACTGGCTGAAGATGTCTGGATTTATTCTGGGAATGCTACATTTGAGCGGAATAAGTGGGAAGGCAGTTCCTTTCTGCTCTATGTCTGAATACCCTCCAGGGGTGTCAGTCTCAGCACTGCTGTTCAGTGCAGAGAAAGAAGGAAAGTCAAGGTTTGGAAGTCGTACTCTACCTTGTTTTTACCTGAATGTCACCGTACTTTGAGGATGTTCTGATGGGTGGCTAATACACGTTATAAAGATATTATACAATAAGACAAGAGCTGAGGTTTGCCTACATAAAGTAGTATATTTTACTATTAAATGTATAGGTTGTGTTCACGACTCTGCTTGTTTGTCATTAGACACTTCTAACACCTGAACACTCTCTTTTCCCCTGAGACCCACTTTGCCAGCGTCAGATGCTGATATGGGAGCAGTGTATTCCCTCATGGTCTTTGCTGCCTTCCAGACACTGTACACCAGACAGTCAGGACAGCGGAGACTCATACAAACTGACAGGCATGCAGACTGACGCCGAGATACAGAGATGTGTGGGCAAGTTGCTGGGCAGACAGAGGGACAAGTTGAAGTGAACAGGGAAGGTTAAAGGAGACAGACAGAGAGCGAGATGACACTGTGGTTCCCAAGTTGTCACTGTATACTTACCTGAACAGAAAAAGTAAGACTTTTCATTAAAAAAAAATAATAAACTGATTTGGTAATTCACTGGTGGAAAAGGCTATTCACGTCTAGTGACAGCTTATGTCACCAAGTTATTTAATAAGGTATTACAGGCAACTGCTTATGCCTGCAAAAAAATATTATTTTTAGATAAAATGGACACTTTTAAATGTATAAAATTAATTTTGCAAAAATGAAACAGGAAAAAAATCTAGTTAAGGGAAGCATCTACATGTGAATGATATATCTTTCCTTATAGAGAGCAGCATGACACACAGTTTATCGTAAACATAAACAAATTTGCTTTTGCATTACATGTATAAAACGTTGAAGGTTTGAATCATCTTTCAAACCTAATTTGGTTTGGGCATTTTCAAAAAATATTCAAACTGATTTAGAGTAGCTCTCAGACACCTATGTTAAACACAGCAGTAGGTTTAGAAGCATTTCACAGCATTTCAACAAACATAAACCCCTGACATGCTGTAGTTTTTAAAGACAGTTATTACAAAAACATCTGCTTCAGTGTTCAACCTCATGTCTATAAAACAGTTGTTACTTGGCATAAATATCAAGGATTAGACTGGAATGCTTGGACTTGTAGCTTTTAGCTTTTATCAGTGTACAGATATCTTTATCATTACTGTCATAGTTACGCCTAGAGCTCTCTCACCTGATTCATTAATGGATTAGTTGACCAGCAGAAAATGAAAGTATTTAGATAACTAATCATCCATTTAGTGAACATTTTCTGATTCCAGTTGTGTTTTTTCTCTTTTCTTTTTGGTGACATATTAACATACAACCATGCATTGGAATAAGTGGGTCTAGATAATGACTGGATGGATGGATATTAACATGTGTTTCACTATGTATATGAAAGCAGATGAAATGAGAAAATTAAAGACATGCTGTGACTTCTCTGAAACTAAGTTTGCTTTTATATTTCATGGCCAAAATGAGCAAACAAACAAAAGAAGATAAAAACATAACAACAGGGAGGTGAAACAATGGCAAAATAATATATTTGTTGAATTTCTACTTATGCCATTAAGCATGTATGGGTCAAACGAATGGATCAGAATATGCATATTATTGCCTTCTGTCCTGGCTGGATGTGTTTAAGTAAGATAAAATGTATCAATACATAAAATATTAGTGACAGATAACACTTGGAGGACAGAACGAGCTTTGGAAAAGGTATCAGAGCGCTTTGGCAAATAAATATCAAAAGTTTATGCCAGCTGGAAGTCACTGGTGGTTTGATCCAGTTGCTTTTGTTTTTCTTTTTGTGAACAGCAGATCATGTTACATCCCACATACGCTACTGTATCTGAAGATGCTTTGAGTTCATTGTCTTGGTTTGTGTTTATTTCTTTATTTTTAGGGAATCCTGACAATTCCATGAACACAATAAGCAAAAAGCTGAGCGGACCCCTGAGGCACATGCCAAATTCAGGATGGCTTAAAGTAGCTTACAGGAACTTGCATCACTAACACCTAACAACATGCTCTTTCCTTTTGTTGTGTATTACCCAGAAAAGGTTTGTAGCATGCTAAAACAAATGTGCTTGCCTTTGTTAAAAATAAATAAATAAATAAAAAAAAAAAAAACACCATTGATTTTAGTGATTGGCCACTTTACACCCACAGATCCCATCTGTGTGAACTCTTGCAATCAGTGTTGGTGAAGGAAGGAGGTTTTTTATTCCTGAAATGCTGCCATTTTTCCATTGATTGCACATGTTTGATAATGAGGAAAAACAGCATTACTGCTCAGTCAAGAGTTGTGCTGTTTTTCCTCCCACACATTACGTCATGGTCAGTCCAGCCTTTACCAGCTTTTCAACATCTGCGGCAGCAGCAGATGTTGCCGTCCTCTGACTGTCTTAACAGCTGAGTGCTGCTGCAGAAAGGTCATCGCAGAGATGGATGAGAAGCTACCACAACTTAACACAGACTGTCAAATCAACTTGGCAGTATGTTGGCTGTTAACCTCTGGGTCATTTGAGCTAAAAATTTATTTTTAGAACATACAATGTATGAAGAGCTTTAGTTGTTTATGTACGACACGTGAGATGAAGTAATTCATTTAGCAGCACCAGCAAAATATATTAAATCCACACTTTCTACATCTACATCTTTTAAACATCTTTAAAAAACTGCTGCATTTGAACTATTGACATATTCTGGCACATGCATAGAAACTACAAACAGCACTGTGGTATTCAGCGTGTTAGCTGTCAGATTATTCCTGATTGAGGCAATTTAACAAATAAAGCACCAATGAATTATGTTTGGTGCTGATGAGTAGAGTTGTTACCTTGTTCGATGGCTTTTTCTTTGAACAAAAATGTTTTATTTTTGTCAGCAGGAGTTAACTTTCAGAATGAAAGTTAATGAAACCCACAGAGCTTGAATCCTGCTGTCATTCAGTTTCATGTCCAGATGTGAACAATAGCAGCCATAAGAACACTGTTGTGTTGATTCAAGAGTAGATGAATAGTTAAAGTGGGCCTGAAAAAGTAATTAAGGTTGGTATTGTTTTTAGTTTCTAACTAACTTCACTGAAATAATTGGCCTTATGACTCAGAACTGCCTTTGTGGAAAAATGATAATTTTACCCCAGCTGCATTAGAGAGCTGTGCAACAATTCACCTAAAAAAAAAAAAAAAAAAAGTATCGGCTCAGAGCAAATTAAATATAAGTTTAATGTCAATGCCTTCTGTTTTCGGGGTGGCAATATGGATTTGTGCATTGTACCTGTTTGCACTCACACTATGATTTCATATTAAAACTTCAGCTGTTTAGAATTGGTATAAAACTGAATCTGATTCCAGTGTGTATGAGGATTTTAGTTTTCAATCTCACATTTTGGTGTGATTTTGGGGGTGTACTGAGAGAGTCAGTTAACATGCGACTGTGTGTGGAGGTGTGTGACTGCACTTGAATACATATTGGTTCGGTGTGAGAGTGTGTGTGGGTGCATAAATGTTTGCCGAGCTCCTCCTGCCTCGCTCCAGGCAGAGCTGGCAAAGGAAGAATCTGTGCTGCAGAATCGAGCTGCACTTTGCAGGACGCCATCCTTGCTGCGGCTCTGGGGACCTGAGCTGCTCTCTATCTCCTGACTGGCAGGCTACTGCTGAGCCTTGCAGTTGCATGCATGTGTGCTATTCCTTCTCAGTGCAACCAGGCACACTGATAACCACAGCAATAGAGAGGTGGGGGACGGAAAGCGACATAGCCATTGACAATGGTGTGGGAGAGCAACGTGTGTGGCGCTAAATAATAAATGTGGCATATTGGGTTTTCTGTGAGGCAAGGGTTGAAGTCTGTTCTATAGTGGTTTCACACATGCTCACCTGGGGACAAAGAGTCGAATACAATTAGTGCTGAACTGATTAGCTATTTAATTCATTAGTTGATTGACATTAATCATTTATTTAATTTGTCCACTATAAATTCCTCATGTTAACACATTCTCAATATATTTTTTGTTGTTGTTATTGTATTGTGTTACAAATTGAAAGTGCTTGTTTTTTTGTTTTTTTTTTTTAATTGATTGAACAAGACAAGCAGGAAAACCTTATATTTTAAACATTAAGCACCCAGCTAGTTGTAGCCCTAAAATAAACTAACTGTAGGATCAGCAGTTTAACTTTATACCTGTTTGTCAAGTTATGCTAAGGACTCGATGTAGAATTAGATTTGCAAACACAAACTTTTCATTAACAAGCACAACCTTCTCCTCTCTCTCGTCTTTCCTCCCCTCCTCTCCCTTGTTTTCTTGTGTTTCTCCAAGAAGGTGATGCTTCCCACAGGAGCGGCGTTCCGGTGGTTCCAGTAGGACTCTTCCTCCACTCCCTACCCAAAGCTCTGCCATCAAGTGCAATGCCAACTCCTGGATTGTGTCCGGAACAGACACTGGTTAATAGACAAAATAGCAAGAAATAAAATTATAGAAAAAAACAAAACCAACAAAAAAACAAAACACAAAAAAAAAAAGAAAACAAAGCAGTAAAAAAATCAATCAGATAATGGATGCACCTACTTATTCCTTGAACCAAAAATGAAGCGTTAAGAAAAGCATCTATGGCAACTTTCATTCCCTTTTCTATGTTTCCATTTTGGTACTTTTTGTCCTTTTCCCCAGCAGGTTTTTTTCTGTCGCTTGAACATGGAACTGCTCATTGCCAGAAACAGAAATGACGGACTGAGTGTGGACAATCAACTTATTTCTGTGTTTGGTGTTAATGTTGTTCATGTGTGGAAAGATACAGTACTTGTGTAGAGAATGTAAATTTACAGCTATATTTTAAAACTAGTGGCTAATGGCAAACGTTATTGTAATTCCTCACCATTATGTTACTTAAACCCTTGTCTATTTTATGATTATTCTGTCGAAGGGTATAGTTTCCTGACAGATCAGTGGATGTCCTTTGAAAGACAGGAAAATGTTTCAAATTGTGATGCTGTCAATTTCAGATTGAAATGCAACACAAGATTATTAATGGGCAGAGCTCCAGCGAGCCTTCACTGGGCTGAAGCTGCTTTTTGCCAGAGCCGTCACTACTGTAATCTCCTCAATAAGCCCTCCTCTGCATTTCTAAACTTTCCCTTTTTAGTGAAACTGGCAGCCTTATGTTACTGTGGCCCTACTGAGCAAGTGCCAATACTGCTCAGGGCAATAGCACCAAGAGACAGCACTTGCGCTGAGTCTACCCTACTGAACGCACTGAGAAAAGATTGCATTTTTTAAAAGATTGTTTGTTTATTTGTTATATTTTCATGATTTTGTTATGTTGCTGGGTAGCTACAGCTTTGAAAAATAACCAATCTTTGTATTTGTTTAGAAAATTGGACTGGTTTTGTGAATAAAAAGGAATGCATGTATTTGTGTCAAAATTTAAGGTTCTGATGTTTGTCTAGTTGTCTATCTGCATGTATTTTTTTAAACAGCTGTTTTGACTGACTAAAATATTAAGTATACATTTTCCCACTGGTTAAGAGACATGTTCCCTTTTCTTTTATAAATGGATGCTATGGAAAAATTCCTACTCCAGCAGAAGTCATTAAAAGTAAAGCAGGTGGTGGTATGGATGTCCTTGGTTTGACTGAGATCTCTCACTTCGTGCTGATGTACTATCCTTCTATACTGGAATGACGGAGCTATACTATGCTAAAATATAACATCAGTGATTTAAAAAATGTTTGAATTAGAACAATTCTGATTGGTGTATCTTCATAGTGCATGAAAGCTCCCAAAAATCCTTATTCTTTGAGATCTTTGAGACACACGCCACTCAGTAAATTTAAATTTAAATTTAAAGTTAGAAAACACATGCTATAAAAAGCATGATATTAGTGATAGTCAATCATTACTGATGGAAAGTTGTGTCACTACTTCTGTTGAAGAAAAACCCTGGTCTGAGTGTTTGGGGTTGAATGTGTGGCAAAGTTTGGATGGAGACACAGATAAGTACAAGCCGCAGTGATTTTAAAACCTCTCAAATATGTGGTCACTCTCATATGTAATTAATGATTCCAGCAACTCAGGCCTGTGACATGAGAAAGAATCACTACTTCCTGCTGAGTGATGACGCTCAGTGATTTTTTCTTGTTTGGTCACTTGCTTTTTTGTCCAGGTAGGAAAGCAGATGCAAATTTTTTGCCACAGTCAAAGAGCAGAGGGGTTTTTTATTAGCGACCATCGCGGTAGAAGGCCCAGTACGGTGGGCTTGTGTAAGAGCTTGTGATCAGCTCGTACACAAGCCTCCCACCACCCACCCCCACCTCCCCCTCAGTGACAGCGCTGGGCTAGTGCCATCGCCATGGCGATGGGGGGAGTGTTTGTGTGTGTGTGTGTGTGTCTGGGGGTGGTGGCTAAGGCCTTTCATTATTAATGTGCACCGCGGCATCCTTACCTCCTCAGAGCCTGCACAGCTCACTGCCTGACCTGCCATCCAAGGGAGAGGAAGAGGTGGGGGTGTGTGTGTGGAGGGGGGGATTGAGAAGGCAGAGATAAAGAAAGAGAAGTGAGCTGGAGAGACAGAAAAAGACAGGATGACCAGTATAGTGTAACAGAAGCACGTGAGTGTGATTCATACACTTTTCTAAAACTGTTTGAATATTCCAGAGTGAGATCTTCAGAATGACTGTGGAGGCTCTGGGTGTGGTTGCAGGTGACTGTGGATCCTTCCTGCTGAGGTTTAGAAGCCCAGGGGGGTTGAGAAGGCAGGGAGGGGTCATGTGGTGGTGGTTTTGGTTCTCTCCAGTTCAGTGGGGTGTATGGCTGGTGAGCAGGCCTGTCACACTGGGAAAATCCTGGAATCTTATCACCGCCTCACAGACACTGAGCTGCACTGATCTACTCACCCTTGTTGCCAGCAGACATGGCCCTTCCCCCCATCCAAATGCCCCTGCACAGGCTGGCCCCTTCGCAGCTCCGTCGCCACCTTCTTCGAGCAGGGAGATAGCAGGAACTGATGCAGTTCAATTGTTGAGGAGGGTGGAATGTTGCTTGTAAAATGTGAGTAGCAGGAAGAAAAACAAGCCTTGAAAGCTAGTCAACAGCACAGAACTGAAGAGTCAGGAGAAACCCGAGTTTTACTATATGACAGCTACTTGGAATCCAAGTGATAATGATGCATTCAAGGTGGTATATGCTAAAAAAAAAAAGCAAGTTTTCTGAAAGATTTTTATAAAGCACATTCTCAATCAGAAATTTCATGATTTAGGAAACCCTGGCTTCCTAAAGCCACACAAACTGCCCAAACAGGACACTACCACCCCATTAGTCTTGTCAAAACAATTCAGTTGAATTCTGTTGAATTTTTATTAGTAAATAAAGACCCCTCCTCACAAATTAAACACAAGATAGGCAGCAGGTAGATAAGCAGCAGGTATTATTTATTCCATAAGTTCCATCCTGAAGTTTATTATAAAATTTCTGTTTCTATTGCTCTTATTTATGCATGGTTTGAGTTAAAAAAAAAAAAAAAAATTTAACAAAACTCAGAAAAATACAGTTAATACTCCATTTCTTATTAATGTCTTGTAAGTTGCAACTAAATTTTTAATGAAATACTAAGTTTTAAATTTTAGTTTTAGTTTGTAAAATTTTCTGGGGAAATATGTAAGTATGTTTAGATAATTGGTATTACTTGATTAATAAATATACTACTGAGTCACCAAAGATGACACAGTTAAATCCTAAATTGCCCATGTTGTGCATGTCTTCATGTGCAGAGTTTAAACATGTTTTATCATCTTAAATGTCAGCTACAAAAATAAAATAGAGAGAGATGCAGATAGAAAGAGAGAAAAAGAGGTTTTTTTATTTTGAGCGACCTTGATAAATCCAGTAATCTACCCTTCACAGACGGTAATTCTTATGAATAAGTCCCAGTAAAATGCATACTTTTTTAACAAGACTGAAGTCAGCGTTCCAGCACTTAAAGGGTTCGAACATCAAGCAGCAAGTGAAACAGTTTCAGATGCTAACCTTGTGTTAGCATTAAGTGCATGATTTCATTTCAAACATCACAAGTTAGGGTCAACAAGTTGAAAGTCAACATGAGGGCTAACAGTTCACTGGGTATCCAAAAGTTGCTTCTGCAACCACTTAGAAATGTGGCGTCATTAGCTCAAGCAACGTTAGCTTGCATTTACCAACCCCCACACACTTCACATATTGTGTACAAAGAAAAGCCATTAGCTTCTTAGCTTCAGGTAAAAATGAAGTGTAAACATGCATTACCTAAATATTTCTTGAAAGCAGATGACACTTTTCCCAGGAGAAAACGGACCCTTATTCCAAAATAATTACAATAATTAAAAAGTATTTGGAGTTACAGTATAATGAGTGCAAAGCTAATCAGGAGTTGCCCCAAGACTGAAAATCGAATGACTGGCAGTGCTCATGATTAGCTGTCTACTATAATGGGAATAATAAAAAATAAATAAAATTAAATCACAATTTATTTATTTGTTTATTTATTGCATTTGGTAACAAAATTTATTTACAGTCAATTCTAATGGCAGGTCAGAGTTATGAAACCAGTGGGAAGGTAATATGAGGGTTTTGTTGAAGGATCTGCACGAATTGGATTTTAAAATATACCCCCATGAATACCTTTTAATATATATCTGGATAATGGCTGACAAAATCATTCCTGAGGTTGGATGTATATGCTACACACAACAAAACATGCATGCATCTTTGCCTTCTCAGAAACAGGTATCTATAAAAAATACTGCCAACTGGTAATTTTAATGCACCACACACATTCTTCAGAGCATGCATACTCACATTTATAGAGTGATGTAATCCCGATATGAGGTGGAAGTGAGAAAAGAGGCAACATGAAATATAGAAGTGAAAACAATTTCAAAGAGCTTGAGCAGTATGGCAATTTTTATTTATTTGTTTTTATAATTTTGCCTCTTGTTAACTCCTACAATACACTATAGGAGCTATAAATACCTTTAGCTGTTTGTGGTCAAGAAGAACCTTGGAAAATTTTTTAAGTAATTTCTAATTATCTGTCACAGGGTTATCTTATACCCTGCACAATGATTCCAAAGTCTGTAAAAAAAAAAAAAAAAAAAAAAAGCATACCGTGATCTGCACTTCTGTGTGAGTAAGTTGCTGCTGCTGTTCACTCTTGTCTTTGTGTGAGCTAATGTGCACTATCTTTTCTATGTAATATGATTTATTTATTTTTTGTTTTTTATCCTTCCCTTTTACTGGGTCCTTTACTTGTAACAGAAGCTAACAAATAGCTTTGCCAACTTTTATGCAGCAATTTATTTTTCTGTTTGTGATTAGAAAAAGGCAACCACTAACATTCTGTTCTTTACCAGTATGTTTCATTATTATGCCTATTGAGTTAAAAAGAGAAAAACTGAAAATGTTTAACAAAAATAGAATTTGAAAAAAATTCATTTGATGATCAGACTCTGATGCATGATTTCCATGGAGTGTTAACATGAACAAATGAGGGGAATAGGATAGGGTCCACTGTACTCTATAAACTGGAGATAGAGGAACAAATTCAGGAGGTGGCAGAAACTTTAGCAGAGGCTCCTCTGTGGTGAGAGTTGGAGATGGGCAGGAGGTGGGTTGCACAAATGTCAGCCTGGAGGGGAATGACATAACAAAAGAGAGTTTTAAGAACAGGGATCAGAAAGACTGGTTTGAAAAGCAGCAGGAAAGAAGATGATTAGACCAGAATCATGATGGCAGAATTAAGAATGAAGTGAGTTTAGCACTGTCAGAAAATGGAAGTTACAAAACATGGCGGGGCAAAAATAGCAAATACCAGAGAACAAGTAGACATTAGGGAACAATCTTATGCATAAGCTTTATTTAGTTATGGGGCAAACATATTTTTATATGCAGATGACTATAGGGGGTAAGTATGTTTCAATTCATGTCAACAAAGAGGAGTGGAAATCACGTTCATGTACATGTTAGCCTCACATCATATCAAAAATCAAAATCAGGATTAGTTATGGTGATAATTCACCCCCTGACTAACCAAATATGACCAGTTGTGTGAAAATTGAATGTTAATATTGAATTTCTTTTTCATACAATATTGCCAAAATCCAACTTATTCTATTGTTGCATTTGTCATCAATGTATCATCCCGAGTAGATTAGTTAAATGCGTTTTTCTATTCCTAGTTGTGCTGCTAGAAATTGTGAGCTTGTTCAGAAAGCTGCAGCTTAGATCTAAAGAAAACCTAGAAAAAATATTTATAATACAACACCCAATCTGGCTTCTCTTTTTAATGGTCAATTGTACAAGCTGCAGGAGATATTAATGGTACCTTTGTATGACCCCACCAAAAAACAAACAAACAAACAAAAAAAAAAAACCAACAACAACAAAAACCCCACAAAAAAAAACTGAATACAGTAAACTAGAACAAGATACCACTGTGTTCAAAATATCAATTTATTTGCGATAGAATAAAATACTTTAAAAACTTGAAACAGTGGTCTGAAAGTTGGACATTCTACAAAGGGTGGGATAGTATTTTGATTTAGATGGACTTGGCAGAACAAAGAAATTGACAAAAAGAAACAACAAAGTGAGTCAATACTGTATCCTTGTTGAGGTGATGTTATTGAATCACTATCATGCATGGAATTAAAAGAAAAACAAACATTAAATGATGATAATTGCAAGAGCGGAAAAACAGTGGTTAGCACCTCTGATGTTCTTCTGAAAAAGAACTACGACAAAGAAAAACTAAACAACAAAAGAAAAAACTTAAATTGTAAAACATGTTAAATAAAAGAAATAAATTTACCTGGTCAGACCCACAGGTGCCCTCTTCTCCCATTCAAGACTTGCAGGTGACTGAGAAACTGTTCAAAGCACAATAATAAATATTTTAATTCATGCTGGAGTCCCATTCTAATTAGGCATTATTTCTGTCTTGACTGTTTTGCCTGTTCATCCTCACCAAATATGAATTTCCACCACACAAAGACCTCTGCTGCTCTCAGGTGTGTCTAGTCAGAAAAAAAAAGACTAATATGAACTCTCTGCCCCACTTTTGTAAACTCTGCCCCCTTGGCTCAACTCTGTCATCTTTGCTTGCAACCAACTATTCCACATCTGTTACCAGTGGGGTCAAACATGGACTTTATCTGAGCTAATTATGCCATACACACCAGCATGCCCCCTTCACTCTGTCGGTTTTGGTGTCTTAATCATTTCTCCAGTAATAAATGTCCTCTCATTACATGTTAAAGAAACATAATCTGGAAGTCACAACACAACCTACCTTTATCTGATTGTCAGCTTTATTACACCAAAATTAAGATTTTAGCTTTGGTGCATATGTACTGCACTAACATTTTAATTTCTCTGCTTTTTTTTAGTTTCATCATTTAATTTTTCTTTTGCACCTTCACTTACATACTTGTAATATTAAGATTACACTGTGTAGGGATTTTGCAATGTACAGTGACTATTTGCTTAATTTATTGATCAGCTGATATTTTTAGTGGATAGAAATACAGCATTGTGAAGCACACAAAACTAAATATCAACATTCTCTCTAATAGCTGCTGAGATGTAAAGAGTTAAAACACTTTTTGGTTGCTGGTGTGTAAAGGCAAGGCCAATTTATTTGTATAGCACATCTCATGTACAAGACAATTCAAAGTGCTTTGCATGAAACATTTAAAGCATTACAGCAGGAGCAGAAGGTACATTATTTCAGTTAAATTAAGCTTTATTTGTATAGCGCCACTTCACAACAATGTCATCTCAGGACACTTTACAGACAAATCACTTCAAGCCAATTCATAATAAATAACAACCGAGTTAAGGAAAACCAACCGATTGCATCAAATCTTGACCTCCGACAGAACCTGGCTCAGGGAGGACATCTGCCTCGACTGGTTTCGGGTGGAGAGGACAAAAAAGAGAAAACAAAAGACGCTGCAACTTTTGGCCAGGAAGACCTGCTGAGAGAGGAGAAATATGTTATTGATACCAATATTTGTCATATGTTTACATATGGAAAATAAGGAGTAGAGACAAAAAAGAAGTGTTAAGTGCAACATGGCAGCCTAAGCCTATGGCAGCAAAACTAAGGGATGGCTAGATCACCCCTAACTGTAAGAGTTATCAAAAAGGAAGGTTTTAAGCCTGATCCTAAAGATAGACAGGGTATTTGCCTTCTGAAACCAAACTGGAAGCTGGTTCCATAAAAGAGGGGCCTGATAGTCGAAGGTTCTGCCTCCCATTGTACTCTTAGAGACTCTGGGAAGCACAAGTAAACCTGCAGTCTGAGAGTCAAGTGCTTTGTTGGAAATATATGGATCTATGATATCTTTGATATACAATGGAGAGCTTTATATGTGAGGAGAAGAATTTTAAATTCTATCCTAGTTTTAACAGAGAGCCAGTGAAGAGAGGCATAAACTGGAGAAAGATGGTCTTTCCTGCTAGTTCTCATACTCTTCATTTAAAGACATTAGATTTAAAAATCACAATCTGTCTTTAACAAGGGATAGAATGAGCTCTCACATGAAGATCTGTTGCACCTTTTTAACCTGAACCACTAAACAGGTAGAATCAGTCGTTTGTGGGTGTTCATACAAAATTCAGCTCAAATATGAGCTAGTGTGGGTCTCTGTTAGTGGAGAGCTGTTCACTGTCAGTATTTTTAACTTCTACTTCTAAGTGGAGGCTGTTATTTTACATTAAAAAATGATTAGCTGTCAATGCCACCCGTTCCATTGAATTAATAACAAAAGCTGCTGCTGTGAAGAGCTGCAGGACTACTTCCTGTTTCAGATTGTAACCTACAGTCGACCAACTCTAACTCATAACGTCTTCTCTAAAGATATAATCAGATTTGTACTGTTATGTAGATGTATGTAGATATTATGTAGATATAATCAATGATATAAATACAACAATATAGTCAAATACCATATAATACATTAATGTAACACTGTCAAACCTTATCAATAAACCCTCTTTAGATAATAATTAATTCTGACGTAACAAATGACCAGTTTGAAAAAATCAAAAGTTTAAAAGTGAGTTTTATATGAGATGGATCATGACAAACCTAATTATTTAAAATACAGGCCTGAATATACTGAAGAATTTCTATTTTTACTATTTTAGATATTGTCAATCAGATTAAATGATTTTTTGTAAAGTTGGGTCAGATTTTATTTCAAGGTATTTGCACCTAAAGACAATGGAGGGTTTAAAAATTATAGGTTGTTCATGTGTGAAGCAAAAGCAATTGGATGACTCCGTAGTAAAAGTGTTTAAATATAGACCCCATTTCAAGAAAAATTGGCAAGTTTTAAGACTTAAATATGTTATTTGTTCATTTGTTTGAGACTTTAATAAACAAACAAAAAAAAATATTCTCAGTGTCTTCATTGACCAACATCTTTGTATAAACCCCCATTATAAAATAAAATAAATAAATAAATAAATAAATACAAAAAATAAATAATAAGAACAACCCCAGCAAACAAAAGGCTTACAACACATTCCTAAAAGCTTGAAAAGAGGCATGATACTCATGTTAGATCATCTTTGCTTTTAGTTACACTTTTAACTTGTAGAGCTTATAACTGCTCATCTACGTGGATAAGATGTTGCTGATGAAATGTGGACTCATCTGACCACAAAACACATGTCCACTGCCTCTGTCCATTAGGGATGAGTTTGTGCACAAAGAACTTAGTAGTATTTCCATGCAGATTTGATAAATGGCTTCCTCCTGTTGTTTGGGATTTCTACTACAGCAGTTTGATGGTCATGAAAGTCAGAGTCAAGCCCTTGTTGGGCATTAGACTGTTGTTCTTATTTTTTTTTATTATTATTCATATCAGTGATAGGGTCTCGAGTCTGGGACTCGAACTTGTGTTGGACTTAAATTGCATTTCCAGTGACTTCAGACTCAACTTGGACTCACACTCAAAAAACTTGAAACTTGATTCAATTATAATTTTAGACTCATGAACAATCTTTTTTTTTTTTTATGCTTTTTATTTTTTTCATAATCTCTGTCTGATCTTCTGTCTGTTGTCTGTGTTGTGAACTGTCATTTTCCTAGATGTCACAAAACAAAAACACACACAAGTCTGCATGCAAACTGCATCAACTGAAGCAACAGCAGCATCGGTGAATACATCTGTTGCTGCAGCGCCATTGTAACTTCTGAGTTTTAAAAACATAATAAAAAGGGACCAATTTGGGAGCAGCAAACTGCAACATCTTTGTTATTAAAAAAAAAAAACCATGATGATAGATCTACCACATCCACCTGAAAACACACCTGGAAAGATTAGTCACTGTAATATGATACAATAAACTTTAATTTTGTAGCACTTTTATACAAAAGAATTCAGCACAAAATGTTTTACAAAATAAAAGAAAATCCAAATAAAACAGGAAAATAAAAGACTTGACACAGATACATGTACACCCACACACCCCCCCCCCCCCCCCACACACACACACGCACATACACATACATGTAAGAGCAATGGAATAATGGAAGTGAGGAAGCGCTATCTCACTTTCAGCACTTTAATGCCATGAGATTTCTTTAGACTCCTTGTAAATTTTATATAATTTTTACATATCTTTGTTGTTCAGCACTTTGTTCAGCTGTTAAAGTGCTTTATAAATAAAATAATGATGATGATGATGATAATGATGATGATGATACAGACACCGAAAAATGTTGAAAGTTCTTTACTTTTCTTTTCTAACTTCTTAATGATTCTCTGACCAAAATTGGTAGAAAGGAGTCAGCCAGCATCTTTGCTCTGACTCTTTTAGGTAAAACTGCTTTTATACCTAATACAGGCACCCTCACCTTTCACCAATTAATCTGCTGAGTGTATAATCTTCCAGAACACTAAAAGATTTGCAGATGTTGCTAATATTTTAAAAAAAAAGAATTAAGTCAGTCATTGAGGACACTAAATAATGTAATTTGTTGAATAAACAAAACAAATTTCAGACAGAGGTTTATGGCGCATTTTAGAAAACATTTCCAGCAATACATTTTGTATTCATGGACCTAACTGCAAATCATTGTGAAAAAAAAGGGCATAACCAAAGACCATGAAATTCCTTCCTTAGCTTAAAATACTACTCAAAATTACACATCATTTGATGTCATCTGATAGCAGGTATAATGAGGTCAAAACACAGAGCTGATCTAATTGGGACAATAATATAATATAATATAATATAATATATAATTTAGTAAGTATAATAACAAAACTGCATATATGTTACAGTCATTCACTAGTCTTACAAAAATTCAACTTTTACATTGAAACCCACACTTTTGAGCAGACCCAAAGATATACACTCAAGCTTTCTATATGTCTTTCACCCCAAACTAGGTGCTTTCTGACGCACAGACACACTGTCTTGCAGACACATACTAACAGATTAAGTCCAAATCAATGGTTGTGGCTGGACTGGGAGAGAGAGAGAGAGAGATTTCAGCCAGGGTTCTTGTTAAGGTCTGACACATGCGGCAAAGGCTCGAGGGAGTGTTATTACTAAGGTGATGGTTGATAAGACACTCGTTTCTCCACGGTGCGTCCTGCGGGAAAATGCGTCGTGCAGCCATGGAAACCGTAGGAGCTAGGTGTTATGCTATAATTGGGGCAGCGTTTCTAACGGCGCAGCTGCACTGCCAGGTATGCCGGCGTGTACAAATGAGAAATTACAGTGGAGCCACAGCAGAGAGGATGCAACCAATTTTCAAGAATTCTTCCCAAATGGTTTCTGCTGAATTTGTTTGATCCAGCACACTTTTGCAGAGTGTATAGGGCCAAAAATATTTTTTTAGGGCAAGTTAGGATATAGCAAACAACAAAAATTATGCACCAGGGCTAAGAAATGTATATTCATGGTAAATTGTTTAGAGTGGTAACAAAGCATGGCATATTGTATTTAATTGCTGAGTTAATTCTCTTCAGTCTAGACTAAAACTGAATCAGGATATGCTGTATAAGATGGAGGAGGAAGGTGAGGGAAAAGGCAGAGGAGGAGGGACTAGGGGGAGGAGGAGGTGAGGTGGAGGGGTTGGCCAATCTCTGCTCAGCCTCTGTAACTTGGTTGATTACGATCAATTTCCCTGGTATCGATGGCCTCTTTGGCCCTGAGCTACAGTCCCTCCTGCACTTTGCATGATACGTGCTTTGTGTACCATGACACGATGCACACTCCAGCCCATCTCTCCCAGCCCCCGGCTCCACCACCTGCAGTCCTCCGATCCTGGCCTTGAGAAATATCAACAGCTGGGTTTCGGTCCTCTTGAGGAAGTATTTCAAAAACACAAATTCTTCCATCTTGTTTTCAGATCTGGGTTAGTGCAGTATTTTATCACTGACTGGCTGACTCGTGAGTGCGATATGTGTAAAAAAGTTTGGGTGGTGTTACTGCAGCACTAAAGAGGGATGGGAGGGTTTTTTTTTTCTTTCTTTCTTTCTTTCTTTCTTTCTTTCTTTCTTTCCTTCTGTCTTTCTTTCTTTCTTTCCTTCTTTGTTTTTTTTGTCTGTAAGACCTGCTAAAGGATTGAACACTTGCCAAAAATCTCGAAGAGACAAGGTGGAAATGATGAGATAAGGTTTGGTGACTTTGTGCTCGATCGAAATCCCAAAATCTGTATTTGTTCTGGGGAATGTGAAACTGTCCTCCCTCTGGCATGTGTGAAGGTGCATCCCACTCCCTCTATCTCTGCGCACTTGGCACGCTCTATCCGAATTAATTGCATCTCTGCAAGGGAGAGAGTGAGATGGATAGAGAGAGATGGAGTGAGGTTCAGTCCTTCTGTTGGGCTGGTCTTGCTACAAGGGGAGTCATTTAAAATTCTGCCTCCCATGTGGCTCCTGGTTTTCACTTTAATGACCCCCCCCTCCCCATCTTTTACTCTATGACTTTCCTAGATTTGGTGCAAGCTGAATATCCTGCAACTACATTGTGTTCTTCCATATTTGCACATGCATTCACACAAATAAAAAAAGTCTGTTGCTGTTTGTTGTTAGTGACAAAATACTGTCTTTCCTTTTATGACTTTCCGTTTCCTCTTTGTGAACAGACAACAGCACTTTCCTCCACCTCCACAATCAACCATAGCTGCCATCGGTGATGCAGCTCTCTACTACCTGTGTTTCCTGCCAATTACTGTGTGAGTGGCACATTTTCTTTGAGAAAAAATCTCCTACACCTGTTGTCAGGCTGACAGATCCTTGAGTTAATCTTTGACTATGCTGGACAAACACTGCTTTGTTTTGGAGAAGGTTTGATTTTTTTTATTTACAGCATGAAATCACATGTTTGAAAGATAATGGGTCATCAAATGACTGCCATAACAAATAAACTGACCAAGAAGTATCTGTGTGTACATGTGTAGCAGAGAAAGCAGAATGCCCTGTGTTAATTGCTGCAGGGTTTACTGGTGCTGCTGTGAAGCTTCATAGAAGACACAATAGGAAATGTCCTCAATAAGATAACGCTGAGCTTCCTGCATGCTTTTCTGCAGGGGTCTCTGCCTCTCTCTTACAAACATGCGCGCACACATATATTTCCGTATGAGAGGTGGGGGTAGAGTGGCGTGGGCTGTAGGACAGCTATGGCCCACAAGGTCAAAGTAGGCAGAGTATATGGTTGTTTTTCTCTCCCCCCCCCCCCTCCTTCTCAGCAGTGGAACTGTGTGCTGCCTCCCTGGGTCTCTCCTCTATCTGGTCAATACCACCACACAGCTTCTACCGATCAATGGAGGGTCAATACCTCTCAGACGCCTGCCTCTTTGTGCTCTCACTGATTTAGCTACCACCTACCCAGGCCATCTTTTTTTTTTTTTTTTTTTTTTTTTTTTTTACATTTTCTTTCTCAATCTGTTTTTTATGACCCAGAGGTCTTGGTTAAATACATCAACCTCCTGAAACTGGAGAGTTGTTGCAATGAATTTGAGGGCAGAGTGCATGATTTTCTGCTAAATACTGTAAAGCCTCAACCCATCATCTGTGATGCACGTAAGTGAAGTGGCCTATTGCTGCTGGAAATGTGTTTTAATCTGTGTGATTAGCATAAATACAAACAATAATGCCCACTCACCCCAGAAAGAAACAATGAATCACAGTGGTAGGAAGTTGAACACTGTCCCTACACATTTAAACAGGTTTCATATCACCTGTAGGTGGGGCTAGATTAAGTTTAAAAAGTCTGAACTGGAAAGCTCTGAATGGAGCTTGTGTCAGTTTATATAGTCATGCATGTTGTCAGCTGAACCATGAGCAGGCAATTTACTATCAGACTGACAATAAGTTGTTCTGTTTAAGCCGAGGTGGCTTACACTCATTCCTGCAGCACTTTTCCACTGCTGCTATTGCTCTCCTGCACTGGGTCTGATTTTTAATGCCTGAAAAGGTGTCTGGTGAGTTTTAGTCAAGTTTTTTATACTCTTAGAGATGTTCACAAGTCATTTTTGCAAGTCCAAGTCAAGTCTCAAGACTTACAATTCAAGTCCAAGTCTAATCTCAAGTCACTTTTAGCTGTAAGGAATAATCTGCCATCTGGTCTGCTTAAAAGACTGCATTTTAATATCCAAGGAATTTAAAATCACCCTTTATCTACCAGCATTTTGTACCAGCACTGATCTTTAGCTTAAACTGACAAATAGTCTGTCCCTCTTCTCTGGAAAATTTCTTGAATTGCTTAAATGTATTTAAATAAAACAAAAAAGCTGTAGATGAACATAGAATTTTTATTCAGATCAGTAAAACATGTTCTTAACATAACTTATCTAAAAGTTTTTAACATTTATCCAAACCCATCTGGACCCACAGAGAAATTTGAAATAATAATACAGTTCATGGTGTTTTCTTTCCTGAATGCAGAGAACTGGGTCAATATGTTACACCTTAGTGCACGAATCACTGACTGTCAGACAGAAAATACTTAATTTAAACATTTTAAAATTTAATAATAATAATAATAATAATAATAACAATAATAACAATAATAATAATAATATATCAACATTATAATTAATTTAGATCCAAAACTTGCAGGCACAATAATTATTACTGACATTCCCAAATCAGCAACAGCTGTACTTTTCTAAACAGTAACACAGTTTTGGTTATACAGTTTGGTCCCAGTTTAACATCATCATGGCAAATTCCCACTTGTTGTGTAAACAAGACCTAAGGTTACATACATACCAGCTATTTTCCATCCTGGAGACCAATGTAGGAGCAGTATTGTGTTGAAGCAGCATTATGGATTATCGACATGGAATAATGGTTTGTCAAATACTTAAAATTAATCATAATTGGAGATACTACTATAATACTACTATTAACGACACAAATGGCTGTATTAATAGCACTTTGACACATGGTATGTGTCAGTCTGAATTTTTTAATCTGGAAAGATTGTCCATGTGTTATCTCCTGGTGTGAGGGCATGTTTGTGCTTTGGATAAAAACAAAACACAAATACAATACTACATAAAACACTCCAAGTCAAATAAAAATGGTCTTGTCCTTTTTGACTACTGCATCCGTTTGCTCTTTTCACTCTTGCCTGGCTGGAGAGGGGTCATGAGAGGTCGAACTCTGAGCCACATGTAAGTAACGTTTGTTTATTTGGTGAAATTCAAATTTCTTAGATATTTAATGTTCATAATAATATTTAAAACATGCTAATTAGCTAAGCCAAGTTTGTAATGATTCTTGGTTAGATGATTAGCACAGTACCAACCTAATTATGCTTAGTGAGTTGGCTCATTATCTTCTACTGAGGTAGAAGACTGCAGAGTAACATCACTATTTTTCTGGTCAGTCAACATTGACCTTTGAAGCTGAAAAGAGCGAGTTTCAAAGCCATGACAATAAATGGCTCTAGCTGGGATAGCTGGAGAAATATTTTTCATTTTTACATGAATGTTGCACTTTTAGTTGATGCTAACATTTAATAGTTTAATGTTAGCCATGCCAGATAATGCTACCTGGCTTGAAAAATTAGCCAACTTATATAAATGTAGCATATAACTTGTATGAATATAAACATTATTATGACAGAAATTGTATGGGCTTATTCAATTTCATAACCAAATAAAACTTTACCAACTCTAAACTGGAAAAAAAGAATAAATAAATAAAAACATATAATGTATATGTGTGTGTTAATAACGATTGAAGATCTGGCATCTGCTTTAAAATAAGGAAACCGTTTTTGTGTTTTGCACAATTAAACAAGGGTCCAACTATAGATTTGAATTTAAATTACCTATATTAGGGCCCCGAAAGTTTTTAATTGATACACAAACTAAATGATTATGATGCATGGCGGAGCTCACTAAGCAAAAGAGAGAAAACTAAAAAAGAAAAAAAAAAGAAAAAAAAAAAAAGAAGGAAGAAGATACATTGATTTTTCAACATTGAATAGCAAACACAAGCTAAACACAGTAAGCTATTAAAAACACCCACAGAGCCATTTGGCATTGTTTGGCTGGAAATCCAATATTCTTCACAAAAAAAAATCAAGAGGGAATAAACAAACAAACAAACTTTCAAAAAACTGTATGTTGACCAAATTTGACTCCTCAGTGATAATCTGAACTAATAGCAACCACCTAAAGCTCTAAAATGCAGCAACAAACAATGTTCATCAGGTGATAGTGTTACTGTGACATGTGTGTGTGTGTGTGTATGTGTGTGTGTGAACAGTAATGCTCAATGTATTTATTCCAAACACTTGTTAGTCTAAGACTGATTTACTTATAGATCCATCAATCCATCTA
Organism: Melanotaenia boesemani; assembly: GCF_017639745.1. Lineage (NCBI taxonomy): Eukaryota > Metazoa > Chordata > Actinopteri > Atheriniformes > Melanotaeniidae > Melanotaenia > Melanotaenia boesemani. Next base: position 9,313,148 of record NC_055696.1, read on the forward strand.
TCATCTTTATCAGCTTATTCCTCAACAGTCCATTATTATTGTCTGATTCTCCTCATAACGTACCAAACATTTTCAGTAGTTGACAGAACTGGACTGCAAGTGGGTCAGTAAAGCACACACACTGAGTGAAGCCATACTTGTGTAAGTTCTGCAGAATGAGGTCTGGCTTTGTGCTTCTGAAATAAGCACTTACCTCTTGGGAAAAGGCTTTGCCACGGTGGTAACATATGTCTTCAACGTTTCTGTTTAATGATTAGCCCAGAGGTTAAATCTTGTTTTATCTCATTCTATCACTCTCCCTCTTTCTTATTCTGTTTTGACCAAGAGGCGTTATTGAAGGGTAGAGTCTTTACATTAGGTCCAATTTTTTCAACTAGCATTTCAACTACACCAAAACAACCTGATAGCTACTAAGTAAAGCAAACGCCGTCTTTTTGTTTTGGTGTTGCAGTTGCAGACAAACTTCATTTCATTAAGGTTGCAGAAAGAATTATATAATGACAGGAAGACCATTAGGGCGCTAATGCAAGTCTTGATATCATATGACCCCTGCTTTGTGCTATTAGTGCTATTAAAACTGACATTTTAAATGAAGTCACTCACCATCCCATCATACTGTCACCAATCACCTTCAACTAAACTTTTTAACCTCAGCTTTGCCACAGGTGCAGCATCTGTACTGGCCAGAGTGGTGAAATGCAGGAATTAAAACTGCAGTTGCTGCAGCCCAAAGTGTCTCTCCTGTTGAAGGACCAAAAGAGCACAGATTAGCACATGTAACACACATTAGTTTTTACTAGAGGTAAGTTTGAGGAGAACAATTATAACCCCCTGCTGCCGTACTATGTTGTGAATCAAGAGGCTTGCTGCACAACCCAACCACAAGATTCAATCAAGATTCAACAAGAAGTTAAAACAATTAAGTAATTTTAATATTATTTCAATGAGACTGTAACCCATAGCTTTTCCTCCAGTCTATTTGGTTGTGGTCAAGCAGTTTTAAACAAATGATTTTTTCCAACACTGGACAGCATAAAGAACTCACTGCAGCCCATGGCTCTCTCCTCCTCTGAAACTGTAACAGTATAAAAGATACTTGATTAAAAATAAACTACTTAAAACAAAATAAACTGATAATTTGTGAGCAGCGGCTAAGGCGACAAGTCTTTGTATGAAATAAACATGCAGAGACCCTAAAAAGCTTGATGTTGCTGGGATTTTCTCACTAGCTAGTTGAACAAACGAGTCCTCTTTGATGAGCTATACGATAAAACACTTAAGAGTTTATGATATTTTTTAAATGGGCATTATTATCAGAATCCTGCATCCTGCAAAATGTAAGAGAGCTGAGCCTCTACACTGCGGGCATTCAATCAAAACCAGTGTAAACAAGATTAGGAAGCACTAGATACTAGGTTTTAACTTAAAACAAACAAACAAAATGAAAAAGGCTTGTCCAGCATTGGGCGGGCACTTACAATGTCACAGAAAGAAGGAAACTCAACAAAAGAGAAAACCAAATAAGTAATGTAGAGGGAAAATAATTAGCTGCACTTAATAAAGTTTTTATGGTGTCCTTGAGTAAGCAGAGTGTGATTGAAAATCCCATACAGAAACCACTTTAGTAGTGCAGGTTTCCGCTTGTGTGTGTGTGTTTGTGTGTGGTATAAAATCTGTTGCAGCATGATGATGAAGAAACAGCCTTCAGTATGAGAAGGTATCATAATCAAACACAGTGTTGCAACCTTTTAATCTCCTGCGGCAGTTGACTAATATCCCATCTCCCAAAATGACGGATGATTGGAAGGCCCCCGTGGAGCCCAGTGACATTATGGTAATTGTCATTAGTGGGGTTGGAGTGCGTGCGTGACTGACGCCATTAGAGAAAGTGCAATTACAGTAGGATTTGGTGACCTTGCTGACGAGTGGAGGTCAGGGCTTCTCATTAGAGTGTGGTGGAAGGCAGCCCGGTGTCTCCACTGTGCCAATCAATAAGAGCGTAGCTTGGTTAGTGCTAACCATAGCTTTGACGCAGCCTCACGCCCTGCCACCCCTTATCTCCACACATCCCCACCAACATTCTCCCTGTTTCACCTTTTAGCTCCCTTTTTTTTCCTGGCAGCACCGGATGGCAAAATGGGTTTAAACACTTAAAATTCTGAATGCAGCAAAGCACGTCAAGACACAATATAGAGATAACCTGAAGCAGCTATAGTACTCTTATAGAAAACTTACAGGTAGTACTGATAGTACTTTAAGCCCTGGGAAGTACATGATTCAACAAAAGGTGTAATATATCAATGACACAACATCACTCATTATAATCCATGAGTTAGGTAAGAGAGGTTGAATGTAGCAAAGCTTGAGTTTTGTAACCTCACCAGGTCAGTTTGGGGGCAGCTTATCATCCACAAGTACTCAAACTTTGTTCTTTTGCCAAGCCTCTTTAACATGTATGCGATTTTGAAACTTCCTTTCAGATAAGTTTCTGTGTGCAACAACTGATGTGTGCTCAGGTGTCAGGTGAGAATAAATAGCACTGATTCAAAAAGCCGAGTAAAGCATCAGCTCTGCGTCAGTCATCAGAAGTGAGTTGACATAATCTACAGAGCTCAGAGAGAAATTTTATTCATCAGCTTTCCATCATGTTAGCAAAGAAGATGGTGTCTTAATATGCAAAGGAGTAGATAATGCTGCTGTGCTGTGAATGTGTGTAGCAGTGAGCTCTGTCCACAGTGTGTGAGGTATGTGGTGTGGCTTGAGGGCAAGCAGTCAGGCAAACAGGCTGTGAGCCAGTTGTCGGGTTGTCTGCAGAGACATTGGGGGAGGGGTGGCTGGCTCGAAAACTCCAGATCTGCCACAGCTCTTTCTTCACTGTTTGCACTCCAGTGGTTTAGTCACCAGACCTGCCTATTAAATCAAGGGCCCCCTTCCACTAAGACTGACAATTATGGCCCGATGAGCTGCCCCCCCACACATCCTGCTGCACATCCTGTCCCTTGTGTGTCTTATCATTCTCAACTCTGTTTTATCTTGCGTCCACTGTTTTCTTTTTTGTTCTGTCTGACTTATTTTCCAGGTCTTGGTCAAATGGGAAAACACTGGGTTGCATCTCTGGCCTCCTCTTGATGTCAGTGCAACTTTCACTAAGAATAACCTATAAAGGTTTTGTTTGGCAATGGTAACACTGATTGTGACTGAGGCGTGAAACTAGCATCCCATGACTATTGTGACTTCTTAAGTCCTGTTTGCTAAGAACCATTTTCAGTCAATTTGATCAGCAGGGACAAGAAGAGCATGGTTTTCAGCAAAGCTTGTGGTCTGGCTTTTCCGATTTAGAGCAGGATTTTTTTATACACTCTTTTTAATGGTAAACTCTAACTGAAAAACACATTAATCTGTAATACATGTAATACATAAAAACAGCAGCAGTTGTAAATATATCTATATATATATATATATATCCTGATGTTATGTAAAATAAAATAAAATTGGCTAAGTCTACACTTAAAGGCATGAATGCCTCTGAAGACACTATTGTTCAAAATCAAGGCTAAAAACAGCCCTTAATGCAACACTTTTGTGTTACATCCTCTTGTATAAGATCAGTGTAAATAAAGTTGTTGCAGACCAACAGCTTAGTACTTTCCCAAACTACAATGATAGCTTAAATGTTGGGATCACAAAAAGAGAAATCTACAGTTTTCATTGTGTTCTTACAATTATATTGGTGTGTAATGGGGGTTAATGCTTCATTTACATGGAAAACATATTAAATACTGACTTTAGTGTTAACTTTGAATAAGTAACTGTGTTACTTTTCATGAAATATTGAAGTCTAATCTCCTAAAAATGTTCCAAACTTTCATTTATTCCATAGTTTTGTAGTCTTTTTTGTAGTTGGCATTGTTGTGAACAGACAAAAAGTTACAAGTGTTATGTGCCCAAAAAGAGGTCAGCACCTGAATGTACCGAATGACCAGGTTTTGTTCATCCATAGATTTTTTTTATCCCTCATGGCACAGACATAATCTAAAATGACAATGCCTGTATTCATTAGGCTCAAATTGAGTAAGAGTAGTTCAGAAAGCATGAGACATCATTTTCACACATGGATTGGTCACCACAGAGCTGAGACCTTAATCCCATTGAGAATCTTTGGGATGTGTTGGAGACTACTTTACATAGTAGTTAAAGTCTCAGATCATAAAATCGAAAACTTGGGGAAAATGTATTGCAACTATGCACAGAAAAAAAATTATGTTGCATAGGCTTATTGAGAGAACGGTACTGCAAATGAGTGCTGTAATTAAAGCTAAAGTGGTCCAACACAAAGTATTAGAGTGTGACCTTTTCAAAAGACAATGTATTTACAGCAGTAGTAAAGTTCATGTGTGATTTAACGCTTTCAGACTGAAGGAACTTTTTCATATTCATTGCCACGCACTTGACTTATCTGTCATTTGCTTAAGACTGTACAGCTCATCAGCTATCGGTATACTGCCAGAGTACTAATAGATTTAAACATATAACACAGCCCTAATAGTTGAGTTTGGCCATAAGCTTGCAGTGGTTTTGTAGAACATACCAGCGGAAATCACTTTTGTATATTTCATTTTCAGGGACACCTGCAGTTGTTTTATTGCACTTAGAGTAACGAGCACAACTGTCAGCTCTAGAAAAATGTTATTTTTCACTGCACCTGAGATTTCTACCTACCTTGCTAAACATAAGGATTGCACAATATATTAAACAATATAATGCAGCCCTAAATGTCTTCAATATTGTGATGACATTTAGACTTGAAATAGGACAAGCAAAGATGTATTAATGAGGACTGCATTTCAGTTGGAGAAAGTTTTGCTTTCGTAGAGATGCAAAAGTGGAATACAACCCTCATTTATACACCTGAGACTAGCATCATATATTAAAATGTTTGTTTACAAATCATAAGTCATATTGTTCTATTTAACATTAACTAATAACTAATTCCACATTGTTTGAATGTTGTCGAGCCCCACTGACCTGCTATCTTTGGAACACCGTGGAAGATACTGCCAGTCAGTTATTTTTTCATTCTTTTGTCCAAAATGCTGAATAAAACATGCTGAATGCTGCTATGTATATGTCCATTTAATTATTTCATCTGCCAGATTCCTCAGAAATACTTTGCATGGCTCAGTGGGTAGAGTGGTTATCCTGTAGCCCAAGGATTGCCGGTTCGATCCCGGCCCGGAGATATTATGTTGAGATGTCCCTGAGCAAGACACCGAACCCCTAATTGCTCCTGATGGGTCGTGGTTGAGTGCCTTGCATGGCAGCTTCTGCCATCAGTGTGTGAATGGGTGAATGTGTCGTACATGTAAAGCGCTTTGGATAAAAGCGCTATATAAGTACAGACCATTTACCAAATGAATGCTATTGAGATCCTGTCTGTTAATGTGTTGGCATGATGGATGTCTGAAAGGGGTTATAGTGTACTGTGATCAGTTTAAACATAAGCATGCCAGTCGTAGAAAAGAAAGTAAATATTCTTTCAATCCTATGCTTTGTATATTAAGACAGATGAACAATATTAAGAGCTGTCATTAAAAAAAGGGGAAAACTAAGTGGATCTCAGACTTTGATAATATGTAAACCACCTTTTGCAGCAACAACATAGTGCACCCCTCATCCCAAATACAGTCTGCACCTGTATAAGAAGACATGCTTTGCCAGTGCAGATGGGATAGAATAACATGCTACAAAGTAATGAAAAGCAGAAAAGGACACCTTTTATGTAAGTTAATAGCATAAAATGGTGTCAAACAGCATCTCTCTCACACACAGACTGACTCAGGTGAAAATCAACCAACACCTGGATATCTGTGTAGAGTAAAGGAAAGATACAACCTGAAACGAGTGTAATGCAAAAATGTTGATACAATATTTGATAAGAGATGTTAAGATTGTGAGTTTGTATTTCAGTTTTATTTACAAAAAATGAAAGATTTAATTGATGTTTCAACAGTTTTTTTTTTAAATTCTGTATGTGTAAAGTTTGTGAATAAGAAAACAACAGATGCTGAGAATATGCAAATGCTTCTTAATTTCTCTGTTCCGCATCTGTTGCATCAAGTTAAGATGTTGAGTATGAATGTGATTCAGTGGACAAATGTGTGAACATAATTAACCTACCAAGATAAGTATAGTGAGATTTGCATTGAAAATTGAAAAGCAGCTCTGTTGGGTCTCTCATGTAGACATGAGACAAACAGCATGTTACTCTACTCTTGTATTGGCAACTTTGTCAAGTTAAAGTAATAAAGTAAAGCGTCTGAACCTGCGGAATGAGTAAATTGTGTTATTCTCTGACAGCAATCTCAGACACAAACCTTGACAAATACATTGTACATGAACAGCAATAATAGACCTACATACCTTCATTTCATTAACCCATTCTTTCACTCTTGAGATGATACTATTTCAATGGTTTTGATCTTCACCTATAATTAAGAAATGATGTGAAGCTTTATGAACACAAGAGAAACAGAATACAGCCTTCAGTTCTAAACAGAGACAATGCTTCTCGTGCATTCCTGCTATAAAGTAGTTATAGAATATAGATTATAGAATTACAGAAAAAACACGGCTTGCTTCACAAGTCCAGGTATGAACATTGAACTTCTCGTGCAATAACATATTGCTCTCTTGCATATTAGGAAGAGAAGTACCGATGAAAAAAAGACAACAAGAAGTGTGTGAGTTTGTGAGGTCTTAATCAACTGTGCAGTTTAAAGCTTATTTAAACAGTAATGTCAATTAAAAGAAGCATAAAACAAAGATTCAGTGATTATCGTCACATTCATTAATGAAAATTACATCTCACATAAATGTAATAGATGAACCAGTTGGATAGTTGTCACAAATGCCTTATAAGCCTACAAACTACACCACATTTAGAGAAACCATTGCTTTTCTATGCCTACACCTACTCATGTAAAGCAAAGGCATAACCCCATTTTGCATTAAACATAGACCTTGCTGCTTGCTGTGCTGTTGATGTCTGTGTTTGTAATAAATTGTAAATCCCGGTGCAGTCATACAGTGCTGCTGAGCGAGCCGCACCCCCATACCTCCAGGCAATGCTCCAGCACTGCACGCTGCTCGTACGCCATGCTCTGCTTCTTTCTGTTGCCTGGCCCTTTCCTCTCTGGTCAGCACTCCACCTAGCCCTAGCTCTTCTACCCTGCTTCCCAAATGCTTAATGACCTTCCCGCTACATCCTGAGCAGCAGACACTACCCGTATTTTGTCTTAGCAAAGACTGTGTTGTATTGTATCTACTCTGAAAAGATTTATTTCTTCTCTCTTTTTTGCCTTACACTTCATTTTTTATGAGTCCATTATCTCCAAAGCATCAAACAGTATCTTTTTTTCCATTATTCAGTTTCATACTTCTATTTATTTTGTCTTTCACATGATGAACTAAGTTAACTTGCTCAAATATGAAATATTTCACATTGAATTTCAAATCCTACCCTCTGCAGATGTCCAGTCCTTAACTCTAACTACATTAAAAGTATAATATGATGGTAGATTATTAGCTAATTGTTATATTACAAACATGAAGAATGTGACTTTCATCGCTGTGGCAACAAGGATGAGTAGAGAGCTTGAGAGAGACCTCATGAATATTATGGAGCAGGCGTTCGGCAGTGGAGGATATAGAGAGAACTTTACCAAGCCAAAACCGAGCTCAACAAGGCAATCAGACTGGAGAGCAAGGTTGCCAGCAATGACTCATTCTACATGAAAAAACCCAACATTTCTTACCCTCTCCCTGCAACCTCAACCCCTTTACTGTCCTATGCAGCAGTAAATCTCTTCAGTTCAGCCTCCCTCCACTTGATTCATTTTGGGTGATCAGTGGTGCAATCACTTTGTATTTGTATAGTGCATATTTACTTTATTTATTCTTAAATGTCACCTACTTTCACATATATGTGTGCTGAAGGTCAAAAGAGCTACCCCATGAGTCAACCTCTGTCGGCTAGGGTGGTGTCACTGAGACGCAAAAGCACCCATGTGCAATTAAAATGAGCTGTTTCAAAACAGGCGCGCATGCCTCCATACGTTGCCATTAAGAACATCTGCTGGCAACACAGGTGATGCGATAACACATGTTGATATGGTATCTTTTTATTTTTAAAGAGTAGAAATATTAGGGGCAGGAATAAATAATGTATTACTTCATCCTGCTCCTTTTCAGACTTCAAAATAGCTGTTATTTTTTTCACTATTCTGTTTTTTATTTGTTATTTATGTTAAAAAAACACACACACAAACAAAACAAAACCCCAAATATGATGCAAACTGGGATGCAAAGCAATATGACAATGTTATGATATAAATACAGATAAAAAAAACATAATGTTTTGCGAATAATTTGACTCATAATCTGTTTTAAAAACAAGAATGTTAAAAAAAAGATGTAATAATTTGATTTCCTTTGTGTGAGTTATCTGAAAGCGTAACCATTTAACAGGAAAAGGTCCCTTGTGGTAGAATTTTTTACTTCTTTTTTAACTTATATGTGCATGTGTATGTGTGTGTGAGTGTGTGTGTGTGCTCAAAAAAACAAAAAAAAAAAACAAAAAACAAAAATCATCCATATCCATCCTAGAGATATCTGCCTTATCTCAGCCATAAGGAATAACATTCATTTGTTGCAAATCCATCACAGCCTTCCAGGAGTTTCTATGGTTTTATGGCCAATAGTTACCATATGCAGCTTACCCTCACGGTGAGGGAGAAGGGAAAAGAAATGGCCTGGCCTGAGTGGGCTTGCGTTTCAGTGCGGGAGACAGATGCTTGTTTACTGGCCTCATTATGTCAGCAGCTGTCCTGAGCAGGTCACTCTGCGGTCTTCTGTCCACCTACTGAGACACATAAGTCCAGCAGCTGACAGGGGACACACTGTAAAGGCTTGCTATTATAAGAAGAGCTTGACAAGCTCTTATTTAAATAGCTGTCACTTGCCTACTGTTTGCACAAGTATAATAGTACAATAAAACTAAATGATAGGTTCATGAAGTCAATTAAATGTGAAGTGAAATTGTATTTTAGACAGTGTATTACTAGAATAATAGCACAATAAAATAATTAAATAAAAAATTTTGGCACTGTGGATTGAAGACATCTTTTATTTATTTATTTATTTTTTTTCCGGAAAGACAACAAAAGAAAATATTGTGAACAAAAGACATAATATTGTGACTCAAACAACAGGTGCTCCTGATTATGTGCCAGTTTGACCAATTAACGCCACTCTTTTGTTGCATTATCAAATCAGATTGTGTATACATTTTTTTTTTGCTGTCTCAGTAAAACAATATTGATATAATTTTACTCAAAAGTGCTTATTTCTATGTCGAAACCACCTTTTCTAATCATGTTTTACCCCAAATTCATACACGGACATGTTGTTTTTTCCATTCTGCAGTCCTCACAGCTATAATCCCTTTTATTGAAATCCGTGTCACCTGCTGCCTGCGCAGTCCAGCACCCTGAAGCATTAGACGGCTGGCATAGTGATGGGCACTGCAGTAGGAGGAGAGGTGGGGAGACCATAAAGTCTTACATTTACTTGTGTTTATAGGCTTACACAAATTAATGGTTTATTTTGTGTCTAAATTTAACCAGAAGACTACAAAATTTAGACATGCAAAGCAGGAAAAAACAACTAAATTCTCATTGATAATGTTGCAAAACATAAATAAATAAATCATATACTATACTATTCTAGCAGACACTCAATAGGACTGCCCACGATGCTGGTCATGAAGATAGAGCCATGGTGAACACGTCAGCTGGATGCTTGTTGCTGATCTCCCCATGAGTATATTAGCATTTCATCTTCCCTTGACGCAAGCAGCAATACCAAGAGTGAGCACTGTGTTTAGGGGAAGATTGAGATGGAGAGGGTGAAGGAGCCCAAGCCACGAGGGAGGTTGAGAAAGAAGACAGAGTGAACAAGAGAAAGGAAAGCCAGAGGGAGTGAGGAAGAAGGGAGGATTGAGCAGAGGGAGCGTGAGGCAATTTTACAAACCTGTGACACATTAATTATTAACAAATGCAGGCTACATGTGTAAACTCTCCTTCCTTGTTCATTCTCTCTTATCCTTTCTTCACACTCACCTCCTGCAGAAAATAGTCCCCCTCCCTCTCAACTAACACACACACACACACACACACACACACACACACACACACACGCACACACACACAATCTAGAGCATGTGATGCCCGTAACATGAAGTGGAGCATGTCAAAGGGCTGGGGAAGGTGTGGGTCAGGGGCCCACAAAGAGTGGGAGACAGAAGGGAAGAAGCCAATGAGAATGATAGGAAGCAGGGAAAGGACAAGGCATAGACAAACACACAGGCTAGATAGCAGGACACTAAGAGACTGCAGAGAAGCATATCTTCTTAAAGCCAGTTTGGGGTGGATCTTTGCTTTTGAGAGTGGTGAGGCTACTATTTTTATGTTAAAAAAATCAAGACAAAAGAAGCTTGTGGTCCTACTTTAACAGGCGTAAACAACAGAGGAATATAAGCGTAATGTTGTGATGCCAAAAGAATAAATAAAAAGTAAGAAGTACAGCAATTCAACTCAAGTCATCCTTGTTTGAGAGCAGGAAATCTCACACATTTCTTGGTTTGCTGCTGATCATTAATTGGTGGTCTCTTGATTTGGCATTCAGTATTGTTTAATCAATTGTCCAAAGTGTTGCAATGGCACAGCATGAATGTGCCTGTGTGTGCACATATGCATTTTTGTGTCTCCGCGTGGGTGTGTTTGTATGTGTTGAGATAGGCACTGCTTGAACGGTCACTCTGCCCCTCAGGCAATGGTGTGTGTTTGGAAGGGAATGGATCCTCCCCCAGGAGTGCAGGGAGGAGATGTGTGCGAATGTCCCTACAATACTTTTGCTGCAGTCTGTCCTCTCTAGCAGCAGCATATGTATTCACAAGCATACAAATGTGCCTTTTGCAAACAAAAGTGTCTAAACTATTAATTCAAAAGACTACCAGCAGGGTGTAATTGGCTTTGTTTGACAGGAGCAGGCCAGGAACAATGTTGAAAAGTATATGATGTAATGAGATACAATCCTTAAACTGCTTAATAAAAGGGAACTTCACTAATTTCACTGCATTATCAATGCAGAAGAATTAAAGATACTGTAGTTTTATTCCATGTGATTTTTCTATCTTATCAAAACTTGGGTCATGCATTACCCACATCGCTGCTTGACCACCTACAGCTAAGTTCAGATGTGTTATGCTTGTAGAAGCTAATGTAGCCTCAAGCCTCAAGCAGAGAAGAGGAGAGTACAGCAGAGTTTGAGTTAGCTTTTCTTTTCCCAACTCCCATCTCTAAGATTTCCTTCTATGTAGTCTAAAACTCCAGCAGATACTGACCCAAGTGAGTTTTAAATATATGCTGCAGTACTCCCTGAGATCCATAAAAACTCTTATGTATAGGCCTACAACAGATGTAGTTCTCCGAGTCATAAAATATCAAAAAACAAATTCAGTAACTTCAACCCATCCATGGGTCTTTTTTCAGGATAGTTCTGCTCGTGTTTTCATTTTTGTTTTCATTCTGTCTGAAAACACATACCAACTAGATGCATTCATTCTTATAAAATGTCTTATAGGAAGATGCACTAATAACGGACCAAACAATACTGCAGACACACACACACACACCTACAGTGCATTACAATGCCCACTACTGTACAATGTTTATTTTAACTCTTGCAACAGGGTTGTATGAAATTTCAATGGGTGACAAACTTTTTGTGTGCTGTTAAGATTTTGCATAAAAACCATTCTATAGGAGAGGATAACAGCTGGTACTTTACTATACAATGCCTATTTTTAATTTAGGCTATGGACAGATATGTTTAAAGAGTCAGCTTCAATTGTCATTTAAACCAAGAATTTATATTCAGATCTAAGCAATGATTTATCAGCACTTCATTCGGAATTTGACAGTGGGTTATTGGGATTAGAAAGTGTGGGTCTTGGAAGTTTGAAATGACGATAAACATTAAATTAAAAACGGAAAACACTGGGTCCACTTGTTACAACATGCTGCCAAGACAAATGTTGGCCTTGGAGAAAATATTGCTTTATAATAGCTGTGCTGTATGGTGGCTGAAACTAAAATTAAATGAGTCACTGCAATCAGTTTGACCACTTGATCAGGTTCTACAATGACAGTTCCTGAAAAAAGCTTTAATAAAAAAATGCCTTATCTATCATTAAATGAGCTTACATTAACATGAAACTAAAAAGACGTTCCTGAGCTTAACAGTTATGTGTGAACACTAATGTTCCTCAGTGAAGATGAATCTTGAGCCATTACCTGTTCTCCATCCAACTGCACCTCACTGTGCGATTTCTGCCAATGGCAGCAGTACTGCCATGTTGACTTTTATGCATCAGAAAACTTGGCTGGTAGCCAGTTGGTCAGACACTTCATGTGACCTCAGAGCTTCACATCACAGCTCTAGCTAAATGGATATAGAGACAGAGCATCCTGGGTGGATGATAGCATATTGTGGTAAATGGCAATATATATTTTTTTTAAAAAGTGTGTTGGGTGGGTGTAATTTTCTTGTAATTAAATATCAATAACACCTGCCAAAAATGTACCACAGCTCTGTTCTCAGACAGTAGTCATGGATTAACAAAGTTTCACAAAGTGTATGTGGCCATGTGTGGTTGTGCAAACATGCAGCAAAACTCTCATTTCTCATTTCTCATATCTTTTATTCTTGTTTTGACACACAGTGCTCCCTGCTGTCAGTCACAACCTCCTCGTTGGTGCAGCTTTAGACTCTTGGCCTGTAACACTGGATAAAATTTTGAAATCATCACAATTTCTGTCACATTCTGCGGAGGGAGTGTTTATCGTAATCATGCTCCAAAGTTAAAATCTTTAAAAATATCATTATGGGTGCTGAAAGCATTACTATCCACTACTACTATTGCTTTTTCAGTGTCTAACTCCACCTGCAGCTTCAACTCTACCCCCACAAAAGTTATATCAAAACTTGCGTCTTGATTGTGATTATTGTGTTATGACTTTTGATGTACAAAAGTCATTGCAGTGTTTACTTAATTTGCAATAAAGTTCAACTTTTTCCCCCATAGGAATGAGTGGGATTTGACCAACATGAGCCAAAAACCCAACCTACTTTGAAACTTACAGCTCAAGCCTGCTTTCACCTAGTAATATCATTCAAAGTTTAAATAAAACTTTTATATTTTGACACAAATGAGCTTATGTTTTTTAAAAAAAAGCAGAAATCACCCCAAAATCCTCTCCACTCTAGCATTCACTCTTCATATACAGTGAACTGGATGCATTCAATGATCCATCCACAGTTTTTATTGGTTTATAATAGATGTCAGACAGACACATCTTCTCATGTACATCATGGTTCTCATGTACATCATGGTTCTTTTCATGTCTTTTCAAATGTAATGCATAATTATTTGAAGCATATGCAGAATAATTTGGAATAATGCGTAAACTTTTATCATTATAGCTTAAAAAATAACTTGTATCTTGAAGTTTATGCAGAATTTAGTGATGTTTATCACTTCAGCCTTCCTTTCAAAGTTCATAGAACACATTGAACTGTCTACTGAAATACAGTCCAATACAAATGTTGATTAAGTCATTCCAGGCTTCTGTATAAACATGGTTGACTGCCCAGTGGAGGATTCATGCTGCCTGGAGGCATACATAGTTTATCCTAATGTACAAAAACATCCACAATTATTTTAATTTCCATGTGATACACTTATGCAAACACAGGTATGAATTTTCTTATTCATTTCTGCCAAATGATCAACCTAATCATTACTCACTGGCTCTTTAATCATTTAACATTTTGATAATTATACATTTTCTTTTACCTCCAAAGATATTCATAAAACAAAAACGAGCATCCAGACAGTTTCGTTTCACATTAAGTGTTATTGTGAAGAATAAACAGTTGGCATAGTCAAAATGTTATAAAATCATGTGATTTTCAAATTTAATAAACCAACTATAACAGGTTACTGAGTGGGCTATAGAAGTGTTGGCAGATAAATCTGTTACCTGTCCACAGAGCTAGGCTTGGCATTGTTTCCAATCGTTTTGCTTGGTACTGATAAAAGACTTCTTGCTTTAACATACAAAGACATCAGTAGAATCATTCTTCTCCTCTTAGTTTCTACAGGGATACAAATGTGCCTATTTCTGAGAAGATTAACCAAATTGTCAAGGAATTCCACATATTTGTGCAGCACTCTGCCTTCTTCAATGCCCTTCTGAGTAACAAACACCTCATAATATCCCCCTTCCTTAGCTCGTCACACATGGATGACTTTAGCAGACACATTGTACTTGGACATTGTCACTGTGCCTCTCTGCGGGCTCTGCCTCTGCAGCACTGGTCCCAGCGGACATGATCTCAGAGGATGTCTGACTCTGTCAGCTGCTGTTTCTGAAGAAAAGGGGAAAGAATGGAGCACGGATTCAAGTAGCCAACACATCTATTCATTACCACTGCAACTATTACTTTGTTGTATGAGTTTAATCGTTATTATTTTTTTTCTTTTTTTTTTTTTGTACTTTTTCACAGTGGTACAATACCACATGTTTTCACAGGTACTCGCATTACCAGCCAATCCAGCGGCAGTGACCATAGGGACTGCGAGGATGGTCTTTTTCTGGTCCCGATGTTCAGGCTCACCATGGCAACACTTCACACTGTGTGGTCCTGCAGCTGCATTAGTTTTCTGCACACTGCATGCAAACCCAATTTCCAACATCCTTTACACACCCACTGAAGAGTGCTTGCACATCCAGAAATACATCCCTCTCATAAACAATCACACCCAAACAGCTGCATCAATTTACATTAGTTTATAAAAAGAAAAGAGAAAAACAAAAAGAAAGAAAATAAACATAAACGTATACAAATAATATAGGGTTGTGTCAGTTCTTTGCACTTTAATTTTTTTTCTTTTATATATATATTTGATGACAAAAACCACACCACTGCCTCTGCAGACCAGAAAGGCCACACACTGCTTTGTGCCCAGAAAATCATTATAATCTATCTGCTCCTTTAGATCGTGTTTGAACATCTTTATGAGTCTTGGCGCCATTAAAGTCACTTGGCTGTGGTGACACCTATTGTTGCTACACGCTATGCTATGTCATCTTGCATCCTGCTCAAAAGCATATTTTACCAGATCAGCTGTGATGCATTGCAGTGACTGTACAATATTATACTGCTGTTGATTTGTGTCTAGATAAACAAACAGTAATTCAAATTAAAAAATTTAACTATTTTACTTGGACTGAATAATGCAAATTAACCTCATCCAATATATCTGCATATAAAAATCTGATTAACATTCTATAATCTGTTTTTTCTTCTTTTTCAGCATGCTATACATTTTGAAAAGATAAATATCTACTTGGTTTTAATTTTCTGAATGTATTACATAATAGAGGTGTTTTCAAATTCATATGGTGTGCCCTGCACCTGCACATGTAAGCTTGTAAGCATGTTGAGTAGAAAATAGCTTCCTTTGATTTTTTTTTTTTTTTTTTTTTTACTTGTTCTGGATACCTACTGTACATCTGGTTTCATGCATTATTTCCTAGAATGATATTTTTGTTTAAATTTTATTTTATTTAAGTGAGCTGTTTCATTTTGACCATGTCCCTACCAAACTGTCCTTAACTATATTGGCAGCTAAATCGCACTATGTTGGAAAATAAGTGGGTTCATGGAGGAAAATATGCCTGACTTGTTCACATTCAGTTCATGTTAAATGAAGCTGGAGTACATTAAGTAGCAACTTAAATAATTAAAACTGGACTGGGTTTGCCATGACCTGGAGCTGAACTGAGGTTTGCTGAGGTCACAACCCAGAGTATTAACCACTATACATCAACACCCTCTTGTTAAGATGCCATATAATGAATGTTATGCATGAATGTTAACCTCACTTATATGCCCTCTGTTTAGGGTTTCTTAAAACTGTGCATCAAATAAAACATAACAATAATTTTAAGAAAAAGATATATTAAAAGTTAGATTCAGCATTCACATGACAAAAGCCACAACTGACAACTCACCAGGGACAATACATGTGCTGAACACATACAGCGCTACTTCTTAAAATGACTAATTCTGCTGCTGATTAATTAGGAAGTGCAAAGGTTTTATTTTTATTAGATAAATTGTATATTACATAGCTAGATTTATCAACTCAGAAAGTGGCAATAAATGAATTATAAAAGAATTCATAGTTAAAACTTTCATTTTCTGATCATACAATGCCTTGTTTACTTGAAGAAACTATAGGTTGAATCTGTTTTGCCAATATTAATAATATTATTGAAACTAAAGACAAGTATGTAGTTTTAAAGTAGTTTAGAACAGATTTGTACAATGCATAGTCGATATATTTATAAAAAAAGAAATTTATATATATAAAATATAAAAATATATAAAGTAATAATATATACAGTAAAACTATATAAAGGCATGACTGATATTTTAGGTGTGCAATAAATTGCAAACCAAACATTTCAGTCCATTTGAATGCATCATGGTATCTGTAGCTTTTACGGCCACAAAACAGGGACTTTTATAAACTGAAGCACACATGGAACGTTTTGCATTTTTGTGTTTCCCTTCATAGACACTGCAGACGGGCAGATATAAATTTAACTATATCTACTGTAAAATTGTATTAAATATCAGGCATGTAGCTTGTTCAAATACCAAATTATCCAACTGAAAATATGATGCCGTTTTATTTGGGGATGAGAACTGTGAAGATTATTATCTAGAATACTTTTTTATGATAATTTAACTAAGCTGTTAACCTTCAGATGTTAAAATGTAACAACAGATTTCATAAGTATTCTAATTTTGTAAAGATACTGATCCTATATGATTACTGACCATTCTCAAAGCCTAACCTCTGCATTTGTGATCTGTGGAGGATCTCTAAACGGTGTATAACTGAAAACACGAGTGGGATGTTAAACCACTCCTTCTCTTTAACACCTGTTAAGGGGGTTCTGTCAATGAGCTTGTCTCTAGTTTTAATACTAACATGTCAAATATTATGGATGCTATTGCTCCTATGAAGGTGAAGGTTGTCTGTGGAAGAAAAAAAAGTCTCCATGGAGAACTTCCACACTGGTGAAAAATGAAAAAAAGAAAGTCAGAAAGCCGGGTGGAGAAGGAGAAAAATAAATCTACAGGTTCATTATGACATGTATAAAGAGAAACTTCATTCTTATAATTTACAACTGAGGAAGATAAGGAAGTCCTTTTTCTTTGACATTATTAGCAAGAAATGTCATAATGCTCGAGCCCTATTCGCTACTGTCAACACAAACCCTGAGACCTGGAAGAACTAGTCCATGCTTTCATTGGCTTGATTATTGTAACAGTGTTTTTACATGTTCTACCTTAAAAAATCAATTAAACACCTGCAACTTATTCAGAACTCGAGTCCTTACTAAGATCAAGAAAGTGGACCACATCAGCCCAGCTCTGAGGTCTTTACACTGGCTGCCTGTTCGCCAGAGAATAGACTTTAAAGTTCTGCTGCTGGTCTATAAAGCTCTGAATGGTTTAGGACCAAAACACATCAGCGACCTTTTTGACCCAGTATGAACCTACCAGAACCCTTAGGTCATCTGGATCTAGTTTCTTATCAGTTCCCAGAGTCAGAACCAGACATGGAGAAGCTGCATTCAGCTTCTATGCTCCACATGTCTGGAACAAACTCCCAGAAAGCCTCAAATCAGCTGAAACACTCAGTTTATATTAAATCCATTGAAAATTTCTGCTGTAGAAAGAGTCACTGTCAATTAAAGGAAGCTTGTCTACCTCAGCTTACAAGTTTGGAAACAAATCCAGAATAAAAAGCCAACATAGTATTTAATAAGCAACAGTTTACGTTTTTTTTTTTTTTAATCAAACCAGCAGGAACTAAAACAGATGTCTGGTTCTGGGGGAAATGGAAAGAATGTTTACTGTATTTACGGGTGAATTGATTTATATATCATGTATGTATAGGAATACAGTGTTAGTTGTTTAAGTGCTGGCATTTAAAAGTTGTCTTTACCTAAAATACATTAAGTCTTGTTCATATTATCTTACATTTATAATATTTGGGAATCGGTGGCTGTGATTGTTGCTTTCCTGTAACTTCTCATGCAATTTATATGCTTTTCCCGCACACTGAAAGAGAATAGGAGAGTCAAAGTTTTACAAGTCAGTGAATGTATAAGGAAAACTATACAGTTTGCTTTCTTTATCTTTCTAGCTACAGTAGATTGAAAATGTCTTTAATGCTATAATAACTTTAGAAGAGAAACTGTTTCTGTTACACAAAATGTCGCATTAAAGTGAACAGCTATATACTCATTATCCCTTGTAAAAGCCCGTCAATCCACTGTGTGCACTCAGTGAATATGTTCATATTTGTGTGTGGGGAATCATTTCAGGTTGAAGGGGAAACTCCACCTGTTGGAAACTGATGAATGCTTAAGCTTTTGTTTCCCACCTTAAATTCCTGAGTGAACACATACTTCATGTTGTCTTAAGAAAGAAGCGTTATTAAGCAAAACAGGAATTCCACATTTTTAGGCCCATTCAATTATAAATGGGTTATTCATTGTCTGTGTATGTCTATGAGTAAACAAATGTTTTGTTTTATTCTTTTTTTACTGATTAAAAACAGTTGGCCTAAAATGTCCACAGCTTGAAGTGTGCGGCCTGCCTGATTGGTTGGATGTATGTACTGGTGCATCAGAGGTAAACATATACATATATGACCAACTGCCAAGGTCCTCTTAAAGTAGATCAGATACACAGCAACACACACACACACACACATACACACACACTGAGCCCCTGGTTTGTCCCCCTGCCCATTTCCTCTGCAGCCTGTGGTGTTTCCGCTGGGGTGAGACAGTGCCAGCTCCCTCCCTCTGCTTCCCAGTGGGGTCCTGCCTCCCGGCATCTGTCAGGGCAGCTGTCTCTCCTCTCCACTCTGCACTGCACCACACTATGCCAGGCCTCCACACACCATAGTTAGTTACACACACACAATTGAATTAATACACATGAAGGCAAGGTGGGAGATGTCACCATATTTTTACTTAAAAAAGGGTAAAATGTTTATGCTAGAGATTTAAGAAAGTATTTTGATCACTAAATAACCAAAACTGAAGACATTATCTTCTAAAAAACTATGTTTAAATGCAGTACACTTATAGACATGAAGGTTGTAAGATTTTTAACAACTATAAACAACCTGCAGTGGCATGAGCTCATATATCCATCTTGTTAAACTATCACAGTTCAGTCTTTTCAAACCTTTCTAATGCTTTAAACTAAATTAATATTTTACTATTCAAGATGTCAGGACAGAGTGGCTTGGCCTGTTTTACCAATAATTAAAATAAACTTGGAATAAGATCATGTGTGAATCCAAGTAGACTGAGAAAACATGGAGCACCAGAAAACAGCTTCTGTTTTTTCTAGAAATTTATACACCGATTGGTCCATATTGTTCTATTTGTTAGTCATATGAATAGAACTGGAAAGAGTTTTGAGACATAACAGCCAAAACACGGGAGAAGAAATAACAAAAAAAAAAAAAAAAAAAAAAACTAAAGAGGAGAGATGAAAGAAGGAGGGGAAGCTCAGGTCCAGGTGTGCCAGAATGTTCACGAGGTAAACATAAAGCCACAAAGCTACACAGGTGCTGAAAAATGATCCTTTTCCTAGTGAGGTCCAGTATAGTAGAGAGGAGTTTGTGTGTGTGTGTGTGTGTGTGTGTACGTATGGATGGGTGTGCGTTTGTTTATGTGTGTAGATGCATCAGGGGAAGAGGAGGTCAGGCATGTAGCTGACACTGAAACCAGAGGAATAATATGGACATGGAGGACCAAAGTGGTCCAGAAAAGGTTGTCTGTTTCGTCTCTGCTGGCAAACCCTCACAAAATCCCCTTCACTTTCACAGGTAGCGTGCACACATTCACACACACAAATGCACAGAGACATGAAATGTGTGTGCATATAAGCAGACACAAACACGAGCGTCTCTGCCCCCCCCCCCCCCCCCCCCCCCCCCCCCCCCCCCCCCCCCTTTGGGGTAGAGGTCCATCCAACACAGATGTAGCCTTGATTAATTGGGCGCAACGCAGGGAAGTGGGTCTGGAAACTACCTGGCAATTTCCTGCTGTCCAACCTCCCCCCACTACCTTCTCTCCAACTAAACAACCCCTCCTCCTCAAATTTGGATCACGTAAGTCAGCAGGTGGGCTGCTGGGAGGAGTGTCTGCCGTGTGGCGTTGATATTCTACCTGCGTCCAGCTCACTGGGCGCCCTACATTGCAGGCACTCCCTCTGGCAATGCTTGCCTTGGCTCTGGGCTGAGTGCTGGAAATGCTGAGAGTCTGACAGACTCTGTGGGTGCACATGCAGGTATATACACACACACACACATACGCACATATACACACTCTCACTCACACATGCAGAGAATGGTCTGCTCTCCACTGGCCAGCAGAGCACATCATAGAAAGAGAGAAAAAAGGAGAATAGAAGGGAGAAAGATGGCAAAACAGAAGAGTTAGAGGCAGCGAAATGGGCAGACATACTGTATTTACCTCACACTTTTCCAGTAAAGCATGTGGATTACCCAGTGAAGCACAGGGAGGCTTTTTAATGAAAGCACAGGAAGGGGGCAGCAGCTGGTGGCATGTGTTTGAGCCGGGAGGATAAGACCCCTCGCGCTGGGCTTGCCAGCTCTCTTCCTCTCTTGCTTTCCTCATCTCCTAACGCTCCCTTCATCCTACCACCACCACCCCACCTCCCCTGTAAAGAATGAAGTCCTTTGTCTGTTCCACTACTGCCTGTCCTGGAGTTGGGCTTGAGCCGCAAGAGACTGCTGGTCAGCCAGCACCAGAACCAGAGGAGAACTGAGTTATGTCCCTCACAGTGCTGGCTGCAGCCCATCACCGCAGACCAACACAAGTCCCAAGTCACCCTGTGCTGGGAGAGGAAAAAGAAAAATGAGCTAAACAGAGAGAGACATCAACAGACTGGTTGGATGGTACCAGTGTGAGAGAGAGATGGACAATGCAGTTTTTGAAATGCAAAGATAAAAATGTGGCCAAGACCACAACAGAAAAATGGAACATTTCACTCAAAGCTGTGCAGCGACAGGATGATTGATTTGACATAAAACTGTGACCAAGTAATCTGTAAATTACTTATTTTCCTTATTTTTTAGGTCAGTGAAGTAATTAGGCAAAAATTCTGGATGCTTGATTGAATTCTTTGGCTGGAAATAAAGTCAGATAAATATGTAATAAATATCTAAATACAGTCCAGAATACAGTCAGAAACACAGACATCCCAAATAATTGCCACAGAATCCAAAGTATCATTAGGAATAAATGCAAATGATTCAGCTTTAGCTTGTCAGAATTTGCAGCACCCAACTATATGATCAGAACCAGTTGCTAATTTGGCTGAAAAATCTTCAGAAACAGCTCCATCTTCCCTTCTCAGCCACAGTTTCTGTGTTATTGAATGTGTGCACCAGGTTGTTGTCCCACTTTCAGCAGGGAACAAAATCTTCACTACAGACCCAGTTTTTTGACACATTTTGTCTAAAATGCTTTGTTAAATTTTAGATTTCATCATTTTTTTTTGATACAGTCAGGGCCTTCACTACCTAAGGCAGCAGCCACACAGCATGATAAAACCTCCACCAAGTTTTAATATAGGCAGTAAAATAAGCTCCGAATGATTGCCTATAAACAACAACAAAAAAAAAAAAAAAGAAAAAAAAAAATAGTCTTGCCTCTTTGTGAGTTTCTTCGAGTAGTTTTGTCTTCTCTGGTGTTTATCTTCAGTCCTGCATGAGTAAAACCAATACTCAGGACTGCTTCGGGTCAGCCTGAAGCTTTTTAGATGTCTTGCCTGTTTGCACACCCACCTTCACAGAGCTACACCACTGGGTTTCCTATTAGCAACACCGCCTGTAGTGTATTGATGTGTTTTAGCCTTTAAATGATTCCCTTTTTTAAATAATAGCCTTTCTAGTGCTAGGAGACTCTGATTTCTTAACCTCTGAGAGAAAACCAAAAATATATAAATAAAAAACTGGTAACAAACAGACAATGCTTACTTTAGTGGGTAATACCAGTCATGTGAAAAGAAACGAGGTAAACATGTGTGTTTGAGGAGCTAATTTAATCGCATTAAAAGGATGCTAATAATTGTGTCCATACATTTGTTTTTTTTTTACTTATTTTATTTATTATTTATAATTATTAAAAATATCAAACACATACTAAAACTATTTAAAAAAAACTTGCAAATGATAGTTGCTTACTGGGGAAGAAATAAATAAATGAAAAGTGATCAAAAAGCTGTTGATGGGTTGGTTTTTGCTTATGGCGGAGAATCAGTCACTTCTGACCGTATCTGTATCAGGTTGCTTCCTTCTACAGAGGTGTGTGTGTTCTCTAGGTGCAGATGTTAAAAGGTCTGCTTATCAGAAAGGCTCAGAGCACAAAAGTCCCTGTGTGTATTTCAGTAATTGGATCTGCTTCACCTTGTTGCCCCTACGACCAAACCCATGGCTCATTTACCTGTAAGCCTGAGCATTTACATATAGAACTGTCAACCTGTCCAGTATTTCTTAGAAACACTGAGTAAAAAGGGGGATAAACAGGACTTTGTTTCCACTAAGCTAAAACAACCAGGTGTAGTTTAACTATTGTTTTCACTGATGTGTGTTAGGAAAACAGTTTGGGCATTTGTTCAGTGCTATTGCTGAGTTTTTGTACTGATTTCAGTTAAACTGTTGTTTTTCTGTTATTTTGCTTTCTTCTTCTTTTACTGGTAATTTATCAATTATGTTTCAATCTACATCACCAGATGAATTAATTTAGATGACTATAGAGTAAAATGTTTTTTTCTGAAGAGGCCAGGTGGGCTGTGAGTCCTAGGAGGAGATTGAACCTGGCTGCTCTGGTTGAGGAACTTGTCTCACTACCAACTCCAGTACACTGACTTCACTGAAAACCTCTTTGGAGTAATGTGCAATACAATTTGATTCCAATGAGCCTGTGTAAGTGTAAATATCATTAGAAGCCATAGTACATAATCATCTTGCTGCTCTAAGCATTGTTTTGTATCTGCATTGCTACTTGTTTGGGATAGATTAGCTCCAAGCTGTCTGATGCTCTACAAACAAATGAATATTACCTCTCACCTTATAGGAGCTTTGTAAACATGACACTGTTGTAATTATGTTGCTGCCTTATTATGTGAAGCAGGGCTATGGTAAAGCTCAAACACAAATAGGGGGATAATAGAGATTTCTTTCAGTCTCAGAAGCTCTAATCATCAATTTGGTGTTTTTTTTCCCATGTTTTAGGTTTTTCTCTTTTTTTTAAATGCTCAAATGCAGTTTCAACTAAAGGCTGTTTCAGTGTAAGTTGCTGGTTGCTTTATGTATGTTGAATGCATTAAAGTATGCAAAAATGCTAAGCTGAAGCAAAGGAAAGATCTAATGTGGAAGCTATTAGATATTTTTGGGGGGTAATAAGTGGGAGGACCATTGTTGTTGGAGTTGCAGAAATGTCATCTTTTTTTTTTTTTCATTAAATGAGCTATTCTGCATGGCATAATCTCTGTGCAGATATTTATGCAGAAGTTGAGGTAAGAATTTTTTTTTTTTGCTTTTTGTATATTCCAGTTATTGATCCCTGATTTTTAAGCTCTTTAAACAGTCAGAGGTTTAAACTGTTCATCAAATAAACCATAAACCTGACTCACTGTACTTCAGTCATGCCTCGTTTGCTTTCTCTCCAGCAACCAGGCTCAAAGTGAATAGCCAATTTTTAAAGGACATCAATGCAGCCTTTTTTGCACCTTAATTCCTCATCCTCCATCATCCTCATGAGCCACACGCTGCACTAAGGTGGATGAACTGACCACGTATCAGGAGGCTCCAATGATTTTGGAATGGTGACATCAATTCTTGGCTGTCACAGAAGCTGGATTGGTCTCAATTGCAAGGGGGGATTCTGGGGTTCTGTGACTCAGGTGCTGAGGGTGCCCTCTAGAGACAGGGGAAGTCATTACCTGATGATAATTATGAAGCACAGATTTTTATTTATTTATTTATTTATTTATTTATTTTTATGGCGGGCCCTCAGTATCCTTTTGCACAGGCTTGCTAAAAGTTCATTAAATCCTTATTCTCCTGCACATCAGAACATGGCAGGCAACAACATCAACAAATGGCAACTCCAGCCCAAATACCAGCTCTTAGCAACATAGGTCCTCTGCCCCATGAGGAATCTGGAGGTCTCTACAATAGTCACACCAAGCACTTCCTGAAGGGGAATCAGCTTTTTCCTTATCTCTTCTCTGACTCCTTATAGCACTCATCCTATATCTTTGTCCACAATGCTTCATTCCAACTGACTAAGCTGTTTTGGAAAGAGTCTTTCTTGGGATGAAAACAACAATCCCAAAATATTTTACAAAAGAGGGGGGAGAAAATTAGCCCGAGCCCTCAGAAATGGCTTGGCAAAGTGAGACATAACAGAACGAAAACAAAGATCCAAAATTAACAGTTGTTACTTGAGTTTAATTAATATTTTTGTCCTTATTATGTTTTTTTTTCTTTTTTAGCTTTTACTTATATGTTATGACAACTCCTTGACAGACACATTTAATGCATGACACTTTATGTGTCTTGGTTCAGGCATGCTTCCCATTAACTTGCATAAAGGTTAAAAATGACTTAAAAAAACAAAAAAAAAAAAAAAAAAAAAAAAAAAAAAAAAAAAGAAAAAAGAAAAACACAACTAACAAACTTAATGTTAAAGGAGGTACTTATATAAAACTGTAACATGAAACTGTTTCATGTGTGTATTTTTCCCCTCTATGCTTGTCTACCGCTTCCAGCTCCATCACCGCAAACAGCCGTTCCCACAGTATTCCCGTGACTCTCTGCTGCTCCCCCCACCTCTTCCCTCAAAGGGCCCAGACTTGATCACCAAAAAGCAGGAGGGCTGCGTTGGCGAGCAGCGAGCTGCTCTAGCCCACCTTCCTCACATCTGAGAACCTCTGTGAAATCCTAATCCCCAGAGCAGGGTGAAGCGCAGGCCCAGCTTGCCTGACCTCTCTGGTTGCCATGGATACAGCGCACTATAAATAAAACAGAGGGGGCTTTTTTTCAAGCAGTTTGGCAGGGCTGTGTGGCCTGCTCACTGGTGGGGCTTATTTTCTCTCTCCCTCGTTCCGTCTCTCTTCACTCTCATTCTACTCCCCCTTTCACGTATTCTCTCAGTCATTGAGTGCCCTGTCTTGTGCTTCCTCCCTCTCCACCTTGTCTCTGTTGAATACTTTCATTCAAACACTTAAAATCAGAACACCTGTGTATGTACCATACCTGTAAAGATATATTCATTTAAAACCATCCACCGCATCAACAAGTCAATGTTCACATTAAGAACCTAGAAACACAGGATGTGGACTTGTTGTTCTGAAAGCTGTTTACATCTGGGAAGTAAACCCACACAAAGTGAGGAAAAGAGCTGTTTTCTTGGTGAAAGCATAAAGGCAACGAGAGACAAGGGAGGCTGAGTGTGATTGTGCACTGAATCAGGGACTGCGGCGAAGATTTTTGTCTGGCAAGGCAAATCTCGGGAGGCTGGAAAATAATTTGGTCATGGCTGTGGGAGGTTGTTGGGAGTGGGAGGCATGTGGGTGACGTCGGGGAAAAGGTTTGAGGGGTGACTGCTTGATGGGAGGTGGAGGAGGAGGAGGTTTTGACCGTCTCACAGTGGTGAAAACATGCTTGACACTTCATTCCTTTCCAGTTAATGTGGAGCGGACTGCAGGATGTTAACCCTCTGCCTGCCTCTTGCTTCTTGGTCTTTAGATTCACACTATACCCATCCCTCAAAGCACTTCTTGATTTACTGCAAGTCATTGCTTAAATCTTCTATACTTTGGGGAAGACAGTTACAGTATAAGTTATTTTCTTGTATGATGTTGACATTAGCAGAGAGCAATACTGTGAGTCGATATGACGTGACAGGCCTGCTGTGCAATCTTCAGAAGCTGTCATGGATATTTGAAAATTTGACCATCATATGCCAGAGACTCGTTGTCTGGGAGAGTTTTGAAGAGTAAGCCACATTTCCTGGACCATCTGCCTCATATGAATTACACAAAAGAGAAGACCGACATTAGGAAACATCCGCAATGTTGCCTGGGAGACAGAGGTCACATGAGAGGATGAGTCAGAGAAACCCAGAACTACCTAGAAACCAAGACTATTGAACAACCTCACATCATGGAGATCCTCACAGTTTGGCGACATGCAGAAGGATTAGTGTCGTGTCAGTGCATAAATGACAGTGAAATGCTGCCCTTGGCAAAAGATTAAAGTCAAACTTTGAGGATCTGATACCTCGATAGGAATCCATTTTGGTGCCAGTTACCATTCTTTACTAGTTATAATACACACAGACACAAGCACACACTGCATCGACCTGTGTGTGACCACGGGTTTACTGCTGGTCTGACTTTGTGTGTGTGCGTGTGTTAATGTGGACCTGGAGAGTAGGGAGTTAATGCAGGCAGGGTTGTGGCAATCCTCCTGCCCCTCAGCCAGATTAATCATGCAGGAGAGACACAGCAGGCCCCCGTTCATTCTGCCTGGGGGTGAAGCTGTGCCCGCATGCTCTCCGTATCACATGGCCCCGACCCCCCTCTTTTTCTCCTCTCTCTTTTTCTCTACTGGGGGTGCTGTGGATGGGGCTGGTGTTGGGGGGTGTTGGTGGTGTGGTGGAACGCCACAGCACGTAGTATAGCTTTCTTTCTTTTGACCCCCCCGCCAATTCTCTTCCCTTCTGTGAGTCTGAAGCTAATGAAAAAAAAGGGAGAGAAGCAGGCGTCCATCTCTCCTGCAAGGAGACAACAACAGCCTCTTTTTTTATCTCCCGTCAGAGGGCCCTGACAGTGGCAGTGGCCAGGCTCGCTGGATGAAGAGGAGAAGTGTGTGGGGAGGAAGAGGAGGGAGGCATACCAAGGGACCCGCCACAGATATCTCCTGGAAACTGCTCGACGATGTCTCTGCGCATCAGAGAACAGCTACAGCCATTGTTGGGCTCATTGGAGATGGAGATCTAGGCGGCATAGCACAGTTGCGTGCTTCAGCATTTCCAGTGTGTTGCAGGAGAACTTAGTGTGCACAATAGAAGCTATATATTTCACGATGTCTTATGTTGTAAAAGATGAGTAGCCTTCTGTAAATTTCACTGTGAACAACACTTGTAAATGACTTGCAGAAATCACAATGTGCTTTGTTCACTGTACTGCTGCTGTCCTCTATGTGGGCCTGCACAGATACAAGATCCAAGATCATACAGAATATCTGGACAGCAGAGTTTTGTTTCCAAGACATGTTTTTCCCATCAAGGTCTTCTTACTTTGGCTGTGAAATGACAGTTTTGGAAAGGATTGAGCATTGCCTTAACATATTGCAACATAGGGAAAATTTACTAATCAAAGCCATCGGCACTCTGTCTTTGAAATATATGCTCTGTGCTGGGAGATGTGTTAGGTTATGATGCTTTTTGCAACTATTCTCACACTTTTAGTTTGCAAATTTTCAGAAATTCAAAGATTTAGAACTTTTTACAGTTAATAAATACAATGCAACAATATGTTTTTCTTTCCTTTCTGTATAACAAATGATTGCATTTATGCAAATGGTTTCACATGGTTTTGATACAGCTTCAGTTATTGTGATAATCTAAATGTAAGTAAATGAAAGCTGCTGCAAACCATGTGTAGCAGTTTCTAGAACGAAGTTGATGTCTGATTTCAGTGCTGAGTTGTGGTCCATTTCGACCTTGATGCAAAACACTTCATTCATCTCAATTGAAACAATAACTGGTAATGATATTTCTTAAAATCTTTCCAAAAGAAAAAGACAGAAAAGTATTGAGGGTACTAGCAAAAATATGGATTTGTTTTTATGAATACAGCCTGTTGAGAAATGAAAGAGGCTTGATGAATCATTGGCCTCTGAACTTCTGTGAAACAACTACAAAACAGTGATTTAAGCTCTTACACACTTGCATTTTCTTCCCTACAGAGGATACAGAGACTACTGCACACTGGTATGCTGTATCATTGCATTGCATTTCATATATACTGCTTCTATGTTCCCTGTCTTTCTGCACATACAGTATACGAGTACATATGTATATACAGTATGTAGGTAGGCATGGATTAGACTTCCATTCTTATGGCCATTAAAATGTCAGCTACCCACAGAGCGAGAGATTATGCAATGTGGAATTGCTCATTTAATATCATTACTCATTAATACAATAAACTCACTGATCCTAAACTACCCTATTTTACCTCCATGGCTCCTGTGACACAGACACGGTTCTTTTTATGTATTGGACTTCACGTTCCCTGAGATCAGATCAGCAAAACACCTTTCTAAGTGAATTTGTTGTGTTGCTTCAGTGAAGAAGAGAGCATCTGTCAACTGATTACGACTGAGCAAGCTGAGTAAATACAAACTGATGTTATCATAATGGGGATTTTCTTTAAACAGATTAACCAGCTGCCAAACATTTGCCAAGGTAACTGCTATCTGTAATGAAAATAATGCACATAAATGTGTAAAAATATGTTTCTGTTTTAGCACTGGCAAAGATTTAAAGCCTTATTGCAGGCTTGAAGAGCATTACTAGACATTAAGCAAAAAAAATGTGAACAATAAAAAGCATGGTCAAGAAGCTGCGCTGCAGTTGTAATTAAAATTTTATACTGACCCTGGTCAGCATGAAGGTCTATATGCTGAGACTAGCCATTTAAAAATATATATACTTTGGCTCTAAAGTAAGTACAATCTGCATGACATGCAAGTTATCACGACTGACAGTAAAATAAATAATATACTAATCAGTATCTAAAACAGTTGTTGTCTTTAAGTTATAAGATGTGAAAAGGTTTCTAGGAAAATTGGCTTTGTGAAAGTTAACTACACAAACAGAAACAAAATAAAAACTGTGACAAAGAAATTCAAGAAACTTCACAAGTTTAGCTGTTTAATTTTTCCTTGCACCATTTAATCTTGATATCAAGGATAAACTTGTCTATCATATAAGATTGTTTAATGTCCCATTAAAGAATGTGTCTCCATATAGAAAATTCAAAAGCAACAACAGCATCCAGGCACTCATCTCAAATACAAGACTGAAAATAGGAACAGCAACACAGAGCTGGATTATTTGGCAGTGACTGTCTAACTTGCCAGGATTTGATCCACTGGGAGTGACAGATGAGTGTGTATTTGGCACTGTCATTGGTCCACAACAGGTCGCAGCGAGACTCCTGCCAGGTGGCAGAGACAGACATACATTGCATTGTGACAAATAAAAAAACCCAACATTATTCCTTGGGAAGAAACAGCAAAAAGGATGGAGGACCCTTCTGTACCTTCTTCACCCCTTTGCCTGCCCATGCCCTACTTTGTTCAAGAAGACAGAAATTAAGAAAAAAAAACAGCTATGCGTGTGCCTGTGTGCGCAATGAAAACTGTTTTATAATTGATTAGAATACTACAAAAAGTGTGCACAAGTTGTGTAAATCAGACATAAAACTGTTTTAGAAAAACAGTATATTTTCCTTGTCACACAAAGACTGAAGCATCAACGTGAATTTATGTTTTTGTGTCTTATAAAACCAAATATTCAAATACAATTAATTGGTTTGGATTTTTCTCTCCCATAAAGAGTGTTTACAGTACAGTACTGCAGCATCCAAAAACTAAAGAATTCAAGCATTTTCATCACTGTGCTTTGGGAGAGATACCAACAATTACCATTTCTGAGCCCCCTTTACAGTCTTTTATCCCCTTAAATTTCCAACTGGTGCTCCATATTAGGTGTCTGACATCGTCTTGGGTGATTTTATTCCAAGCACAGACACTTGGAGTGGGCTTTGTGACTGTCCATCATCGTTTAAGGATTACCTGACTGTTGATGTTGTCACTACATGCAAATGATTAGGCTTGGTAGGAAGGGGTGGCTTAATACCACGGGGAGGGGTCTGTGTTGGGGTATCAGCGCTGAAGGTTTTCATGAGCTGAGCCACTCGGCCACGTCCTGTACAGACTGCTGCCCTCCCTGATGCCCCAACCTCCCCTGAAGCAGAGGTCCGAGATGTTTCTAAAACACCAACATCTGAAAAAGAGAGAGAGAAAGAGAGAGAGAGAGAGAGATCATCATAAAAGCTTGAGCTTATTATGTGAGATAAAGCAATATGGAGAGGGATAATTAACTCTGAAGCTTTACTCTTCATGAATATGCCTTGCCTCAGTGCTTCTCCTTACAATGCCAAGAATGTGTAGCACTTGCTAATGTTAGCTTAGAAATGGATTAAGTCAACAAATGACTGACTCCCAGCCCAACCAGACTGACTTCATAAGTGACCATAATCCACATTCTTATTAATATGGAATTAGGCTACTTGTACTTATTGAGGCAAATATTGCTTATAACCAACCAATCCTCACAAAGACTGGAATAGCTGTTTTCCGGTCTTAGTGAGGTTTTCAGTTTAAGTTGCTTTCTGGTTAGGTTTCGGTTATTAACCCTTTAAGTACTATAATAATGACTGGCAGTTTCATTTTGTGTCACCAGCAACATAGTCAGACTTAAAAAGTTAAAACAAAACAAAAGATAAGGCATTTACACAACTTGCTGAAAGATCATTAATGGTTTACAGTCTGAAATTAAATGAACCACAACATCAGTTGACTTTTGATTGTGAATTAAATACACAAAGTTTTTTAACTTTTCATCAAAGTTATTGTTCTCGTCACCACCGCCTGCACCTGAACTTGTCACCCTGGTAATTGAGTCAATAGAAAAGAAGTTAGTTGCCTTTTATGTCACCAACACACAATTTTAACCCATTACTGTATGTGTCTTCACCTCGTAATGCTGTGTTAAGAGGTCATGATTGTAATTTCGCATGTTTCTGTGAGACTAGGCTGATCAACACAGATGAGCTCCAACGTAAAACCAGAAGAAGCTTTGAGCAGCAGTTTTTAACACGTTAGGTTAAAATAAACTGTGTACATCTGTATCATTGTTCAACAAGCCAAATTTAGCTTGTGAAAAAGCTGTTTTACTCAGCTCTGGTCTTACAGTAAATCTAAGCAAGCAGCCTTGCTTTAGACATGCATCCAAAAAGCAAGTGCAAAAAAGCAGAAAAACAAAGAATGTCAAACAGATCTGATGATACAAAGTATCATGGGATCATATATGCATCTCAACAAATCAGTAAACAATGTTAACAAACATGTAAGTTATTGTTGCAATAACAGGACTTAGTTCCTCAACTAATCCCATTATCCCTCATCTCCAGATGTAATACCTAAATTTTTTCTTTACTATTTTCTATCTTCTCTTTTCCTGTTCATTTGCCTCCCTTTACCCCACTCTGGCTGAGCAGAGGTCATCCTCAGTGGAAGTGTAGTAAGGAGACAGCTGGGTGTAGTTTGTTTGTGTGTGCATGTATGTGTGTGTGTGTGTGTGTGCGTGCTTGCTGAGGTACTGTGTTTGGAAGAGGGTGTAATTGAGGGAGGAATGGAGGGAACAGGAGTAACGAAGGGGAGGGAGGGCCACAGGGACGGCAATGGAGAGCAGACAGACGCTGCTCAGACACCAGAAGGCTTGAGGAGCCACATATTTTTAGCGTCATCCCCGGGGGACAGAGATATGTGAGAGCACCCGCGTACATTTCTACACACACACACACACACACACACACACACACACACACACACACACACACACACACACACACACACACACACACACACAAAATCACACATACAGAAAATAAAGAGAAAACATGCACACACGCACACACCATTTCTAACAGTTGAATTTAAAAAGACACGCACATTTTCACATTACACTGAGGTCCGTGCATGCTCTCACACACATAAACTCAAACACGCACCCTCACACACCCCTCCTGCTCACAGATTCAGTCACGCATGCCGCCATCTCTGACTAATACCGCAGCACAGCACACACATAGAGGTGGGGTAAAGCCAAAACCACACGGGCACTCTTGGGGCCAGGAAACCTTTAAAGCTCTTGATGTCTTGCAGGCTTGAAAGGAAGATGCCTAAAGTAGCCTTTAAGGTTGTTTTATTGGTTATTGTTGTTTACCCTCCTTTCTCTCTTGCTCTTATTCTCTCTTGTCCCTATCTCTCTGTGGCTCCAACACCTCCCTCTACCTTCCTCCTCATCTTCCTCCCCGCCTGTCTTCCCTTGCCTTCTCCTGCCCCCTGACCCGTGGTTCCTGTGTTAATGTCCTCTCACCGCGCTGCGTGGGCTTGCCTCTGATTGTCTCGTTGTGTTGTGTGGTCACCACGGAAACCTTGGACAGGCTCCAGCAATTGAGGCTGACACACATTCAGGCACGCACCAAACACACGCACACACAGATGCGTGCACAACACAGGCACATACACATTCATGGTCAGAGTGGTTTTTTTTTTTTTTTTTTGCTCAGAGCCTTGGTGCAGGTCTGAGTGGAATGCTTAATAGAGATGGAAAGATAGAAAGAGAAGAAGAGGGAGAAGGAGAAGAGGTATTGGTGTTATGGGCATTAACTATAAAATTTAACACAACCCATGGGAAACCTGACGAACCTGTCCTAACACACCCAAAAAATGCTTGAACTCCACCCTTTTCTGCCTGGAACTCTTGTCAGCAGCTGCACCCTAAACTCTTTCTACAGAAACGGATTAAGGCTACCTGTAAAACCAGTCATTGACATAAAAGACAATGCATGCATTAAATCACACTCCAGAACTGATTAATCTTCTATATTTGAGCTTTCTGGTGGCACCTATCACATCTCATCCCAGGGAAGACAAGGAGGAAGGTGCAGGATGCAGTGTCAACGAGCATGCTAGCACAAAACTCAAAGGCTAATCTATCTCCTTAAAGACCTCCACATCTCTTGCTGGAAAAGAGGCAGGGATGGATTGGGAGGGCTGGGAGTGAAGGTTAGTGGTGGTAGTCGTGGTAAACTGGGGCAGAATTCCTGAGCACGTCTGTGGACTGAGGGGCAGGGAAGAGGAGAAGAGTAGGTGAGTGTATGCATGTGTGTGGAAGCGTGGAGGGGGCTGGCTCCTGAATGGGGGCTGGGGCCCCTGTCACTTATCAGCTCTGGCTAAGAGTCGCCCAAGGCTAGAGTTGGGAAGCAGTGCTGGAATGCCTGTCCTTTGCTCTGAAGGTGAAGATTGAGGAGAGGAAGCCGTTGGACAGAGAGAGTAAGGTTTATAAACACAAACACGCATGCAAACTGCCAGCTGCTGAAGACTGCTCATGCACCTATCCTCAAAACACAGCTAAAAACAAAAACACTTATGGCCTCAATATCCACTATAGTTTTCTCTCTCTTTTTTTTCATAATACATTATTACCGATAAATCAATCTAATCATTGATTTGGGATTAGATTTGCACTAAACCCATGCTGTGTTCTTTATTCTCAATGATCCTCATTTATACTGAAAAAAACTTAGTTATAATCCAGCATAGTATTAATCACAACAGATTAAATAACCTTCCATCGTCTACCATCCACAACAGTTCGTCATTTTCTTCTATAAAATGTATTGATTTCAGTTAAGGGACACATTTTATTTTGTCCCAGACCGACTTAACCAAAGCTATTTGGCTATGAATTCAATTTCCTGCATTACCTACTATAATTTCTTAAATGTTTGATTCAGGAGTTCGGAATTAATCTAAGTTCAGCTTTAACATGAACCACAAACTAATGTCACAAATGCAGATTACTACAAGTGTTGCGTGGGCCACAGTTCCTGTTCATGAGTAGTAGGAATCTGTGTCATTACCCTCATTTGAAAGAAAACAGCTGAGGCATGAGCCTGAGTTACCCTCCTCCTGGTGAAGCAAGCTTCCTGCCATTGTCAAGGACAGACACTTGTCCAGAGACAAGGCACATTCATTCAGCACTGTGTTCAGCCCACCTCAACTCCCACTACACCAGCTGTTCTTTTGCCTTTCCTTTCCTCTTCCCTACATTCATCTGTAATTCGCTGCCCAGGAATCGTCCAGTGATCTAATATCCAGCTGCTAATGTGGGTGGAAGCACAAACGCACATGAACTACATACCCCCTGCTACTACATTTTATTGGAAATGGACATTTGTTTTCTTCTTTGTATTCAGATGTTGATCATTTATGTTCTGTGAAACTGTTCTAGTTTAAACTGGTACATCATAAAAGCTCTGCAATGTCTGCCTTGACAGTAGCACAGCATAAATTCCTTGGAACATCATTTGAACATAATATGCTGTGTTCAGTCCACGTAAAAACATTTAATATCTGTGAAAAGGTCTTCATACAGTTTATTGCTCTAGATGATAATATTATGTGCATGCTCTTGTGCTTGGTCTTACCCTCAATGAATTGCTAGGAATGTCCAAAATGAACCAGAAACAAAAGTGAAGGAAAGCAACAAATACGTTAAGGATTTTTTCCCCATTAAACTGACTTTATCAAGTGCTAAAAAATGCAGACAGAAGAATGTGCCAACACGTAGTCATGAGGAGCTATCTGTTAAGTTGTGAGAGGCTCCTGCAAGGCTGACTTTTTCTGAGGGAAATATTCTACAATGGCAAAATCATTGAATTGTCTTAGTTTTGTTTGTTTCTTCTTAGCTGTTTCCATGTGCAAGTTAACAACCATGATCTGTTGCAACATGTTGGTGGACAGACTGTGTTGCAGGATGAGCATTTTTCCAGCAGAGGGATATTATGGAAATGAGTTTTTCTCTCCAACAGGACTTTTTTTCTACAGTATCATAGATTTCCACTGGATGGTGCTAACTTCACCTCAACTCTGGTCAATTCTATGCAGAAGCAAGTCACTGTTGAAGAAATTAATTTGTTTGTAAAACTGTTTGCTGAGTTTAAACAAGATTAAAATAAAATAAAATAAAATAAAATAAAAATCAGTAAAACCCTTCAAGGGTTAGTAAGGCCCAGGATATCAGAGAGAGAGAGTTCATCTTTGAAAAATTAACCAACCAATTAAAATAATAATATAATATACCATCTACCAAATAATATACAGTGTATATATATATATATATATATATATATATATATATATATATATATATATACACTACCGTTCAAAAGTTTGGGGTCACTTCCCTATTGAATCCCATGGCAAAATGAACCCAAACTTTTGAACGGTAGTGTATTTCTATATATATATATATTTACTTATTTACTTATTTTCTTTATTCATTTTTTTAACGAGCTGCTACTGCTCTCTCATTAGACCAGTTCATCACAAACCTGCTCATTCATTCTGGTTTCATCTCTGCAAAGATAGCCATAACAACATCATCTAACAATAAATATCAGTGTGTGTATTTTTCTTTAAATAATGCAGTTTGTATAAGTTCTATGCTGATTCAGGATGTCATTTTGAGTAAATGCAGCATGCATAGCATGTTAAATATAACAAATAATTAAATACTGACTTCCTGTTACTCATTCAATCCATTTCAAATTAAAATTAATATAATATTGCGCCTGATAATAAATATCTGTTAAACAGCAAATTTGATCTTATTGTATTACCATGCACCTCTGCTTAGCTAACAAGACAATGAAGAAGCTACCGAACACGTAGGTTTGCAGGAGGGATATGGTACCAGGGACCAACTCTCAGCCACATAAGCTTTTTTTCCCCTCTAGGCAGGTCTTTTTCTCCCTGCCAGTTCATAAAGATTCCAAGGAGCTGAGGTACTATTTGGCCAGCACATTGGGTTTGGGGAAAATAAATCCTTCTTCCTTACTGCAGCAATGAGAAACCTGTCTAGTGTGAACTTTGTCCAGACTGGTTCTTCTCAGCTCTCACAGCCATTATTACTCTTAAAGAAAAAGTAGAGGTAGAGAAGAAAGGGATTCTCTTCTTGGCTCAATGGCTTGCACTGACTGCCTGCAGTATTGTGGAGTCAGTTTCAGCTCACACCAGAATTGTGACTGTCTCTTATAGTATCTAATGTAAACATACATGAAGAAGGATATTCCAGGAACTTTAAAAATATTTAGTATATACTTTTAGGTCTGGTATATCATCTGAAAAAAAGGTCAGACATACCCAAGGCAGTTTGTCATTCACATTCAGGGCCCAAAACAATCTTACATTAAATTTAATTTGACATCTGACCCAACATTTACCCTTATCTTTGATGTCATGCTCACTCACCTTTCCCACCCTGTGACTCGTGAGGCTTTTGGGGTTCCTTTGAGCACAGGCTATCTTGGGTGAGAGACGTTGATCCAGAGACTATTTTGACAGTGTTGCTGATGGAAGAGGACGTTGTGGTGGCTGCCAGCCTTGGATGTGTGAGGCCAGGTCTCGTGTTGACACAGCCTAGTGTTGCGTTTGTAGAAGCTGGTTTAACGTTGACAGGGCTAACTCTCATGGGAGGCCTGGAGCAGATGGAGGACTGGGTATCCGACTTCTCCTCGGTGGTGCTGGCTGATTTCAAGTCGAGCTGCAGAGTGAAGAATAAAAAAAGAGGACAGAGGAGTGCAATCGGTGTTGACAACTAATTTACATACACTGGAATTACTGTCATGTTTGATTAAATCAATGGATAAATGATTCACCAAATTACAGTTCTCCAATGACAACGCTGTTCCATAATTAAACACTCAGAACTATGACCACTGATTAAGAGTTTAAGGATGTGTAGGGAGAAAATTATAAGGTGACTTAAAAATCAAGCTGCCCTGCTAATCTTCCATCCTGATCTTACGCCTTCTTAATCAACAGTCTTACTCCCACCTCCTCTCACAGAATGACTCCATTCCTCACAGAATCAGCTGGAGAAAACCTACGCCAGCAACAGCCACGCCTACAGCACCAAAACCAAGTCCTCTTCTGTTCCTGGTAACAAATCATTCAGTCTACAAGAGAGATATTTAACAGAGTAATTTCATAGGGAGATTTATGCTTTGAATCCTTGGCTGCCAGATTGGACAGACCTCCTAAGGTGGAGGATGTTCATTGGCACATCAGCAAGGGTGCTGGGCCTGCAATATAGGGAGGTTGGTACAGATTTAAGGGATGTGAAGGAGAGCCATTTCCTTCTGTGGCAAAGAGAAGAGGAAAACAGAGAACAGAGGAGAGCTCACGCGCCCAAACCTCAGGAGACTATCCCACAATCCCATCCATCTGCGACTGACGCATTCTCTATCTCTGGCGTTTTAATTCCCTGATCAAGTTCATCAACCATCTGTTGTAGGGCAGTCCAGAAATCCTGCCTTGCGTCTGTGATTCAGTTGTTCATGCAGAGCATGTCACCTGCACTCAGAAACTCACACATGCATTTGCTTGCACATAAACACAAAAAACAAAAAGGATGCAAAGGAACACAGAAAGCATTTTCTCCAAAAAACACCAGAGCAAGCCATTAAGGGGTGTGGCAGCTCAGACAAGCCTTAGCACAAAGACGGAAATGCTGAGAGAAAGACGATCTGCAGAGAGGTTGGGAGTGAGGGGACAGCTGGCCCTAACCACCATTTCCTGTTACTCATGGGGGGTGGGACTGCCATGAAAAGACACACAGGCATTCTAAATCCACATTTTTAAAGAGCTAAGGAGTGGATTATTATAATGTTAATAACATTACTCTAGAATTTGAAAGTTTTTTCCTCTGCTATTCAGACTTGAATACATTTAAAAAAAAAAAAAAAATTGCTTTACAAGCCACATATAATAATAATAATAATAATAATAATAATAATAATAATAATAATAATAATAATAATAATATATTTCAGAAAACATAAAAAAATTATAGTTGCTTAGATTCATAAATACCTTTTCTTTTGCTGTGGCTGGTGTATGCTCACTCACTGACACCTGTGGGTTTAACATAGACACTACATGAGTTCCAGGCCCTGATGCAGTCTGAGAGTGCACAGCTCAAGTAAGGAAAGCAGTTGCTTCAACTCACCGGCAGAGGGAGTACAGTACTCGATACCTCACATTTACCCTGTTGTGAGAGAAGATACCATGTTAATTGTTACAAAAGATGACACGTCATCCTTGTTAACTTTAAATTCAGTATTTGGACTAAGTAAGGGGGGAAAAAAAGGGTGCCAGACCGGGCATAAAAATCCAGCAACTCTTCTAATAATACAGGAATTTAAGAATTTTGAAAGCAAGTCTGCTCAGAGTTTGGAATGACATGTCGGCAGGAACCCCAGTAAACTGGTAGTGATATCCCTGTTTCCACTGAGAGATCAGCAAGCAGCTCAGAACCATCATGGTCAGCCAGATGAGACCATCCACCCTGGCTTAGTGTGGTTCAGTGTGCACAAGGTTACCATGACAACACAGCAAATCTTTTATTGAGATAGCACAAAAAAAGAAGGTACTCCCGCAACACAACCAACACCTCTCAAAAATTATTACACTCACAATCAAAACATCACACACCCAGACATCATCTCCATCAAGTTCTTACTATGACAGAAAAAGAAGCCCAAATTAGAATGATTTGATTATTTAATGGAGTTATGTTCACAAGTGTAATTGATATCTTTTATACCACGGAATTATTAAAAAAGGTGATGAGATTATGTTAAAGACATATAAGATCACTCAACATATTAACCTCCTTGAATATATATGATAAAATCATCTGAACTGTCTTTGATTTTGTGTTTTTGACAAATATCACATTTTTAAAGCAACAAAACAGCAACATACCTTAAAATTCAAGGATATTCCAGGGTGCGTTTTGGGAGGCAGGTTCTCTCTCTCAGTTCTGACATCATCGGTAATTTTCCTGCTCTTCAGGATAGTTTGATGGCTATAAAATACAACCAAGTTCTAAGTATTCTCTCACAGAGTAAAGTAATCATATGCAACAACAACAGAATGAATTTCAATTAATGCTAATAAACTGGTGTTCTAATCAATCTGTTTAACGTGTCATAAATTTTAGTGTTTGTAATCCAAATAAATAAATCTCGGTTTTTATATTATACAAGAGAATTACCATGTGTTGTTCTGGAGATTGGGTGACTTGTTTTCTCCAAGTCCAGAGCAGATAAATTTGGAGGTTAACTCATCCACCTCACCAATCACATTGACTGACACATCACCATCACGGCCGAGGAGCCAGCTCACACTCTTACTGTTGGCTGTTGAAAAACATAGTTATTGTACTCCAATTATATATACATACCAGCATGTGGACTAATGCACCTTCATTCTATCACAGATGTTAGCTTTGAACTGTGCGCTGATAACCACACAGATTATCCTCTCTTCTTTAAAAAACAGGATGTAGAATCCATGATTCACCTAAAATGATTTTAATTAGTGCTGCTGAGCAAATTGTGGACATTCAGTGTTCCTTGTACCTGCAAGAATATTTTTTTCTGGATAATCTTAACATTTTAGATATAGTGTGCCATAAGTGAGGATAAAGTTACATCTCTGGTAATGTTATGTTGAGAAACTTCATCCTTGAATTTTTCATCCTTCAATCCTTAAAAAGACATAAACCTATGCTTATCTTTACCTTTGACTAATTAAACCTGGGATGCTTTTTATCTTATTTATTGATTCAATTATTATTATTATTATTATTGTTATTAATTTTTATACTTTATTTAAAATTTCAGTGAGATTTCTTCTGCATATATATATATATATATATATATATATATATATATATATGTGCAGATCTGATATCCCTTGTCTGGATAATTTTCTGTTAATAGGGTATGAATGATTTGCAAATTCTGTTTTAATTAATG
The DNA here is from genome assembly GCF_017639745.1 of Melanotaenia boesemani. Taxonomy (NCBI): domain Eukaryota; kingdom Metazoa; phylum Chordata; class Actinopteri; order Atheriniformes; family Melanotaeniidae; genus Melanotaenia; species Melanotaenia boesemani. The sequence goes on from NC_055696.1 coordinate 9,353,225, forward strand.
TCTTATACAGTACAGAGATAAAAGCTTTTCTACTTAAACACCACAGCAAAGTCTGTGAAAGAACAGAAGTTAAAAACATAAAGAGTGAAACTGTTAAATGCCTAGTGTTTCATAGGCTTATACTTTTCATTATAATGAAAAGAAATCCAGAGAATTCAGTTGGATTTTTGCTTTAAAATGTGTGATATGCAATACTCCCTAAGATTAGAGTCTTACAACATGTGTCTTAAACTTATACTTAAAAAATGAAAAGTACTAAAATTATACTATAGGATCAGTCAAAAGTTTGAAGACACAGTTATTCAAAAGACAAAAGAACTGTCGAAATAAGAAAACTTTTAATTGCTATTGTACTCTGATGTTTTAGTTTATCATTTGTATTATTCAGAAAAAAAAAACCTCATCATTGGTGAATCTGATCAACTCAATGAGCTATTTGAATTTTTTACAGAATACCAAGTATTAAATCAACAGTTTGGGTCCAAGCACAACACAAATGTATGAAAGGGTGCTCATGCAGATAATACAAATGGAATAAAAAAATTCTTATTACCCTGACCTAGTCTGTGTTGTCATTTAAGTCATGGAAGTATCACTTTATACCCTAAATCCAGCCCAGATTCCTATATTTAAAAAATGTAATCTTGCCACTTTTTGGTTTTTCTGTTTTTGGGGGAATTTGGATCACAAAAGCACACGTGCTTAGATGTGCACAAACATGTGTCACTGCCTTGTGATTATGTTTGTATGTGCAGAGAAGTCGTCTGTCGAGACAACACAGCTGACGAGGCCCTAGGCGAGAACACGTTGGTTGAAACAAACTTCCAAAGTGAACTGGTTTTGCCAGTCAACCTTGTAGATTGCATTCCAACCAGCAGATAGAGCATAACAGACACTTAACAGAAATTGACAGCGTCACTATCAGCTGTGGATAAAATTGTTTCAGCCACCAGAGAGTAATGTTTATAAAATGACAATTGTTTTCTGATTCAGAAAAAAGATGATCAAAGTTCTAGATACTTTTCCTCTGCCTCATCAGCAGTCTGCCTACAATATAAACACAGAGACACACCAGAACTCAGCGATAGTCAGCACATAAACAATAATTACCATGAAGTCAGCTAACCATTGCAACTCCCATGATCAGAGAGGTCTTATGGCAAAAAGTGAGCTCTTAAAACCAGACAAGTAGTACATTGGCTTTATTTGGTGGACATAAAAAAATAAAAAAAATAAAACAAAGTATCATTAGCCCTTCCAGAAGGCTGTTTGGATGAAATCAAAAAGTCTCTTTTGGTTTCATCCAAACACAAAGACTTCCTGTACACTTCCTGTTTTGCCTTTTGCTGATTCTTTAAAGCACTAAGTCCTGACTCATTTCCTGTTATTTTTCTTTATTATAATAACATTAAGTTAAAAATAACTCATAACTTGTGTGGAAAAGCTGTAACCATGTGATCTCTGCCTGCAATCTCCAAGCAGCCCCCTAAAGACAGCTGCATTGGTCATTAAAAGATAGAAAAGGCACTGTTCTCTCACTCTGGACTACAGTTGATAGTAAGTGCTTTGTGATTAACTAAGACAAGACAAATCAAATTACTATGCCAGCCAGAGTTAATGCACATACTCCAACTTGTTGTTAATTGGATTTTAGTCATATTCTGACATTTTGGGTTGTGTCATAATCTAGGAGTGTTTTTATTAAAATAAAATAGAACAGTTTCTGACACCAGAGTTGTCACATAATGCATGCTTAGACTGGAACTAGTATTAGGACACACAAGAGAAAATGCAGACAGACAGCATTCTATTGTGTACGTCAAACCAGTCTTAAGACTGATTTGTGGCTTCCTGAGTTTCTGGCTGCTTTGTTCTGTTTGCTCCATGCACACTGTAGACTCCAACTGTTACTTTTGAGAAGCCAGTTTCTAATAAACAAGTTTACTAATCAAAGTATTTTTAAGTTTCCAATTTGCTGGAATTTTTCTAAATCTATTTTTTTGTTGCCTATCTCATGCCAATGTTATCATCTGGCATCTATTTCCTATAACGTTCCACACATAAGTGGAATCTCTGAGCATTTCCTGTTGCTCTAAGGCTCACACTGTATTGTGTGACCAGGAACAAATGATCTAAGTTAAGAGCCTGAAAACAAAGTTTGTGCTTGTGAACAGTGCCCATGTTTTACCCTTAGAGATCTGCTTTACTGCATGTCCCTTATAAAACACTAAATATTTACAGCTTTTGTTATTTGTTAAATTTGTGAGTGTGATGTTATTGATTTATCAGCATCATCGTTCATCATTACTTGTTGAGGACTTTAAATATAAATAATATTTCATGTATAAATCCTCTGTGTATGATATAATGAGCAACTTGAGTTAAAGCAGCATAAAGCACATCCTGTAGTTCTCCATATCCATCACTACCAATGTACATATGTCTCATTAATCTTATTTTCTAGCTGTCTTTCAGGTGATTCACAGGATGCTGTGCAAACATCTTGACTACAAGGAGACAAAATGCAGCTCTGCTAAAAGAAGAAAAAAGAAAGAAAATAGATGGTTTTCTAGCATAAGCGTTGTTAAACATGTGACAGTTTGTATGCTTGAGGAACCAGAAGCTGCACCCTGTCAGTCTGGATTGACAGGAAAAAGAAAAGTTAACAAAGGTGAAGTGGAGGTGATGGGGCAGCATGCTTACCTTTTCTTGGCTTTGTTCTCTTGGACTCAGTGTCCCCCCCTTCCCTCTCCAGCTTCTCCTCCCGCTCTTTCCAGCGCCGCACCTGCTCCTCACGCATTTTCAGGAAAAGAGTCTTTTTCTGCTCTTCATTAAGAGCATTGAGTACATCAGGTTCGATGTACATGTCCTTTAAGATCTGTTGGAGCATGTTGGCAACTGAGTGGTGGGTCAATTTGGTACCACCAGGCCAAACTCTGAGCAGTTGGAAGGAGGTGGTAGTGTCCTCCAGCCAGCAGCTTCTTGAACTGGACGGTTTATCCTGATTTATAGCCTCATGTTTTTTGATCCTCCCAGTTTCTTTCTAATGTTATTCACCTATATAGTTACCTTTATGAATCAGTGTGAATATCATACACCTTTGGACATTCTGTATAATCTCACAAAGACACACACACTGGCAAACACTCAAAATCCTGTTTCCTTTCTGTGTTTTGCTTCCCGCCCCACTACGATGTCAGTTTACTTTGACTTTGGAGGCCATCTTTGAGTTAATCTACAAGAAAACACACACAGAGACATTTGAAAGGTTATGCCTTGCCACTTTAGTAATATATAATGTCATATATATTTCTAGACCCAGCTTCATCATAGAAATTGGTTTTTGCTTGTGGTCATTCCTATAAATACATGTTTCAGTTGGTCATCTTGTGCTTTTTTTCACAGACAGGGAAGAGCCTAATTTCTGTTCCTGCACTGACAGATAGACTGTGGTCAAGAATGGGAGGAGATTCCAAAGGAATGGGACTGTTTCTGTCATCAGTCCCGACCTCACTTCTTCCCCTCCCCACTTCACACCCCATTCAAAAACCCATGTTTCTTTCGTCTCTGTAGCACCACAAGATAATAGCTTTTTTTCCCGACATGGCCAGTGGCAGATTTTAAGGGGGAAAAAAGGAAAAAATAATAATTGGGTCAAAGCTTTTAAAAGTGTGAAGCAGTTTCTCTAACAAGGCTAACAGAACTGGGCTCCTCTGGCTTCAGTGGTAAGTTAAACAATGGCTACCGCATAAGCAGCACTTGAAGGGGAAGAAAGCTTGTCTCAGACTATCACTAGTGGGATACAGATCGCTGTCTGCCACACACTGAAGTCTGCAGGGAAGGAAACCAAAGAAAAAGGGAGGAAAGTGAGCGGAGAAAGTGAAGGATACAAAAAGAAACTAAAAGGGAGTCACAAAAAAAAAAAAAGGTAGCATATGCTGAAGTACTCACAGTAGGATGTAGGCAGCCGCTCCACAGCAGTGTGTGCTAACTAAGCTGAGAGTCAGAGTGCCTGTGGGTCCTCCTTTGTGTGTGTGTGTGAGACTGGGCTGATGACATCACAGCATTCCATGGTTCACTCCCTCCCCTCTCTCTGTCTTTCTCACACACACACACACACACACACACACACACACACACACACACACACACACACACACACACACACACACACACACACACACACACACATATATGAACCCAAACTTCACTTCAGGAAGTTGATCTCACACTTCAAGTACGTTGTAAATATACATAGAGTTGACATACCATGTAAGGTGGCCCAGAGAGGTCAAGCTCACCAACACTGGTTAAAACTAAACCAAAAACGCGCCATCTAAAGGAAAAGGCATGTTTAGCAAATACAAAGGCATTAAGGAAACAACCAAATTTCCCAAATCTATTTCTGGAATCTCATGTCTGGTGAAATGTTGTGTTTTTTTTTTTCTTTTTTCTTAGTGTGTACAAATTTAAATGTATGCTCATTTTGTGAAGCATAATAAGTGTACTCCTGTAAACTTTTGCACTTCAGGTACACCATAAATGTGAGGCATGAATTAGTACACCTCTACCTCCAGAAATAAGCATTGTTTAAAAGTTTAATGAAAAACATTTGAGTAATTGTGTATATACATAAGTAAATCAAGAATTAATCTTGTGTACACACTGTAAGTACTTTTTTTAAGCTTATTAATTTGCTCTCTTCTTTTTTTTATTTAACATGTTCATAAAGAACTTAAAACAATAAAAACCAAACAGCAGCTGTTTATTGTCATAGTGATGGCAAAAGCAAGCCTCAGCCTCTTTTTCTTTCTGAACCAGTCATTTATTGGTAAAGAGCATCCTCTAGTGGCTACAATCGGAGCTCTCTGCAATGAATTACGTCACCTCGTCTCTGCTAGACTAACTCAGACCATACCAGTGAATTAAAGTTGAATGAAAATGGCAGCAACGTTACAGCAGAACACGGCATACTTCTGCATAAAGCTCAGCACTGATACACCAAGAACAAATGTGTATGCAGGTGTTTGTGATCAGAAGGCAAAAACTGTTGCAAGCCATTTGTTGTGTGCCGTGCTCTTGTTCCAGCAGTAATAATATAGGAAGCTTTCTTCCTGTTTATTGTGGATTAAACCATGTTTACTGTTAGAATATACCAGCATGGATTTTGCTGTTCTGGGTTCAACTAAATTTAATTTATTATTAGCTCAGATGACTCGTTTGTGCTGCAAAACCAATCCTCTATGCTGGATAAGATGTACGACAGAGCTGGCATATTGGCTACACTCCATCTCAGTTTTGCACACCACCTTCAGTATTTTTTTTTTTCTCCTAGTTTTCTTCCTGGCTAAAAAGACCATTAACTTAACAGCCAAATGCAACATGCAATTGTCCAGCAGAAATGCCAGTAAGCATGTTCAAAGATTTCAGTCAACCACCCAACATCTTTCATACTGAATAATTAATATGCATTATAAAAAGTTAGCTGAATAAAAGTATCACCTAACTTAAAACACTTGGAAGCAGTTTTTCTTATTGAAGTTAATGACAAACTGAAACTGATCAAAGGAGAAAAACACTTATTTACATTTAACAGCTTGCAGAATCTGTTGGGTCATGATCAATAAGCCCTAATTTCTTTCAAGAGTAAAACTCAGAAAAGCAACTGAGGCAACCAGATAATCACAAACTGCATAGTCGGGATGATTAGAGAACAAAGTAACGCTTTATTTTACAGCCTGGCATTTATTACATATACAGTACTAATGTAGAAATTTCCAAGAAGACATTAGTGATCAAATAATTGTCACTGCAAGGTTTGCATTTTGGAGGCTGTAAAATTAAGCTTTAGTTATTAGTATCATTGCAAATGTAGAGTCAGACATTGTAGATGTCTAAATTATCAACATCTAAATTAAAAACGTATTCTTCTTTAAAGTACTGTAAGTAGACCCCACTCCCACCCCCCCAACAGGAAATGAAACATGACAAACGTGAACATTTTAAACGTGGATTTTCCCCTCACTGGGTAAATTAAATTTATTTTTTAAATTTGTCAAATGTACATAAATTATAATTAATGCATCAAAACCAAATGAGCAAATCAAAAACTCTCTTTAAAAAAATAAAGGAAAAAAAATAAAGAGGCGACATAAGAGAGAACGACATTCTTTGTTGAGATCATTTTAAACAAGTATTGGTCAGGCATTTCATTAACCTGGGAAAGCAAAGTGCTACACACAACAACCACTGAAGACAGTTCACCATACACCTTAATGAGAATTGGACTGAAGCACCTTTTCTTAGCTTAAAGCTAAAATGGAGATTTCTTTTTTTTTTTCTTCTTTTTTTCATTTCACAAAAAACTCCTTACTATGTTTACAGTCTACCTTCAACAGACCATAAGCCAAGTTGGCCCTTTTCTTTAGGACAGGCATACTTGCAGTGACAATTTTCTGTTTCAAGTTAAAGTACATATGTGAACTGCTTGACCCAACAGGCTGCTAAGACCTTGGTTAGCCATATTTTTCTCCAGGGTGGAGCTTTGAGTGCAAATAAAGGCGTACAACTCCTTCACAAGGAAAAACAAACAAACAAAAATAAAAAAACAAACCAAAAAAAAAAAAAAAAAAAAAAACATGGAATTCAGCCACATGCTTTCATATAGTACTCATATATTTAATTGATATACATATATTGCCACCATTGGCACATACGATATTGCACACAGTGATGAAATGTTGCACAGAAAAAGAACTGATATCTTTTTTTTCTTTTGTGGGCAAACACATTCCAAAATTACAAATAATGTGGAATAATGCTGAAAAGGTAAAACTACATAAAAAAAAGAACAAAAAAGAAAAAGAAACAAACAAAAAAAAAAACAAAAAAAAAAAACAAAAACAAGACATGCTTGCTACTCTCCGTTAATTAAGCGACTTACAACATAACTACCCTAGCCAGAGAATGAGCGGTTCAAGGGAGGACGCAAGAAGAACACATTGAGGCCAATACTGATGTTCACAATCCGCTCCTGCTCTCCCGGCTAATGCTTTTGGCTAGTGAAGAGCCAACTCTTCTGCATCATCTTGCATCTCGGTGACCACCCCCTTCCATGTTTACATGTAGGCCGATACCTGGATGGCTGGAGAACGGGGATGGCAATGAAGTAAGGGAAGAGGGAAGGCAGCAGAAGAAAAAAAAAAAAAAAAAAAGAAGTTAAGAATTCTGCGCCTATTTTTCTTCAAAGGTTTGCACCAAACCCTTTTAGCACCACGAGTTGTGCGCTAGCACAAAAAGGGGCTGAGACACAAAAATGGAAGAGAAAACAGAAGAAAAAGGAAGCCAAACTGCGATCCAAAGCACCAGGCCAGCGTGTAAGCATGCGGAGTGTGTAAGGCACCAGGTTGTTTATATGCTGAAGAGGATGCTCCAAATCAGGTATAATTTCAGCTATACCAGAGGCTCCAAAAATAGGTGGTCAAGGACAGTCTAGTTTACTGGTTTCCAGTCAATCTAAACATGGGAGCAATCATTTAATTTAATGCTGAGGTAAATCTGACATAATCTGATTGTTGCCAGTTTCTCTGGAGTTTACTGGCAGAGTTTATAAAACTGCTATCACACATCTATGAGATGCGACTAAACTGGATTTGAACCAGTTGTTTCCGTGTGGCAGCCCAAATATTTACAATTAGACCAAAACAGAATCTCAACACCACCAGGTAGGTAAATGGGCATACAAATCTAAAGTAGAGTGGCAAATGTGCATCCAAAACAGCCCCACTGAGTTTCATGCCTTCACATCTTAAACTTTTAAGGATGGGCACATCTGATGACATACTTGAGATCCACCAACAGGGGAACTATACCCCCTTCACCTTATCTGTGCAAGGCTTACCCCTCAGTGGCCCTTCAAATAATTTAAAGGTGATATTTTGATTACTGTTTATGTGGTCACTCATTTTACAATCACTCTTTTGAAACAACTTCCACAAAAATGTTACCATAGCCTTTGGATGGAAATCACTCAGTCCTCCAAATGGAGATTTATATAATATAGGCAGATACGTATGGAAGAGTCCTTGAGCCGATATTTTGGGAGACCAACGAAATCTAACATAGTGCAGGTTAACATGCAGCAACAGCACTCCTTGGCACCAATTAGACTTAGGACTAAACAAGATCACAAAAAGTTGCTGTTTCAGATACACTAACCAACAATACTCCTCAGAATTGAACTACGCCAGTCAACACAGTACCTGTAGAGTGTTTTGTCTTGTCAAATCATCTGCAATTCAGGCCATTTGCTACATATCATCACTGCATCTCCTCTATCAAATACACATTTAGTACCTTTAAAATTAACACATTGCATTAACAACGAGACACAAAGGTAGTCTATAATATATCCATCTGCATGGCAACAATTTAAACTGAAACAAAAAGTTACAATATTAATATTTCTTTGAATGCCTCTGGCAAAGGTCATCATGTCAACATCCATTGACCAGTTAAATATAATTGATTTTTATGCAATGCATATTGCACAACAAATATAGCACTTATTTCATTTCATGAAAATGCCTATATATTCCATTTTTTTATACTGCATTACATCTAACCAGTTTCCGAAGCAGGCCTAGCCCTCATATGCTTTATGTGTAAACACATCTCTACTCACAGGTAAAGGTAAATAGGATGGCAAGTACATGTGACTACCTTTTACAAAGTTTTTTTGAATTTTGGTTTAAAAATTATAACATCTGATTTGTGCTGAAGTCATTAGCTCACATGTAAAGGAAACTTTTTCCCCCTCTGAACTCGGCAATAATTCCATTTGAACATTGCAAACACTTTTTTTTCTCTTTTTTTTTTTTTTTTTTTTTTTTTTACAATAGCTTTAACTGGTACAAAAGTTCTCTGTTAATAAGGGAAATAAACACTCAGTTCAATATTGTTTGTCAAGTAGGAAACAATGTTCAAATATAATGTTATTACTTTGTTTAGCAGCCTGTTACTGTATTAATGTGGATAAGTGGAGTAACATCCAGCGATGAGTGACAACATGTCATAACTGTCAGGTTGTGGAGGTTTCTTATATCGAGAGTGATGCTCCCTTGGAGTTAAAACCATTACAGTTAAATCTTTAGATTTCTTTCTTTATACAGTAGAGTTTTAATTATAATTCTCTTGTTATTTTTATTATTCTTGCATGGTCTTTGCTCTCTATATCAATCCTCGTCTCCATCGTCCGCCTGCATCTCTTCTTGTTGCTGCATCTCGGATGCCCTTTTCTCCCGTTGTTTTTCCTGGATCTTCTTCATCTCCTCGGCATATTTACAGAAAGTATTCCCAAATTTGGACCACACTTTGTAGGGCACCGTAATTGAATTACGGTACGTTGGCTTCACTTCGCTTACCCTCATAAACACACCATACTTATTGGATCCGACGTCGAAGAAAAAGCGTTTGTTGTCCACAGTCAATGATGACCCTTCAGGCAACTCTGCAGGTTCGTCCTCTACACCGTAATCGTCAATAAGTTTAGCCAAAGCGTCACGAAACTCAATTAGTCCCTGGGCAGGCAGAGCAATCGTCTGGCCCTGCGTGGATCCCAAACCGGGCCCCCGGTTAACGGTCTGCCGAATCCTCAGAAACCGTCCTCTCTGGTTCTCTTTCAGATCCATGTAATATTTCCGATTTTCTCGGACCAGGAACTCGCTTTTCAGCGCTCGTCTGGGTTCGTCTTGTACCATTCCCGGGTTACTAGGACCCAGCTGGGCATAATGTTCGATGAAGTCCCCCAAGTAGTCTCGAAACTCGACTGCCACGGACATGGAGAGTGTAAGGCGGCTCTTGTTTCCACCGGCCCCGACTTCAGCTATCTTTAAGAAGCGGCCTTTCGCGTTCTGCTTAACGTCCAAATAAAAGCGTTTGTTTTGGATGTCAACCCTCTTCGACGCCAGTTCTTGTGTCTCATGCTGGAGCCCGGAAGCCGAGCCCGCCCCTCCTGTCGCTAGGTGCATGGAACCGAAGCCTGGGCCCGTTGCTGCTCCTCCCTGCTCACTTCCACTGTCTCTGTCCGCCATGATGCTGCCTGCCTGCCTGCCTTCTCCCTCTGTCTGCTGCAAAGCCACGGCCAACCAAAGCTACGCCGGAGCTCTCGCGATACCTACACAAAGGTATAAAAAAGAAAGGAGGGGAGCGTTAATGCAGATCCAGACTGCTGTGTTGTTATACCTCTTACTGTGTCCCTGCTCTTACGAACTTTCATTTCTAACGAAAACGAAACTGAGGACGGCTCTTAATAAATATGTTTCGATTTACCAGTACCCCTAATGGGGATTTTTTCTTTACACGGAAAGCCCAAAGCCTTCCAGTCCAGAACCGGGGAAACACACACCATTTTTTTTTTATTTTTTTTTTTTTTACAAACGATAAATTGGTTAGGTAGTAATCAGACCTGAACATTTTGAAATACCTAATCCACTTTAATTAATTCCCACATGCGTTTATATATATATATATATATATATATATATATATATATATATATATATATATATATATATATATATATATATATAATAAAATCAAATAAAATAGATTTCTAAACCTTACACCCGCGTCCTTATTTAACGAGGCTACATTAATCAGTTATTAGTCCACCATGCACTGAAATGACAATGCATGATCACTGATTTCAAATAGACTGATTAAAGAAGTATGTAAGTATTTATTCTTCGCCATCTTAATTTTTTTTATCTTCTTTCAGTGTTTGGCAATATGGTGCATTAATCCCAACGACACAAAGCAGTGACACAGACACAGACTGATAAATCTATTTTCATTCTTTAGCAGTTATGGGGAGGAATCTTGCAACATTATGTCAGCTGCAGAGCGCCGTGACAAAAAAGAAAAAAAAAGAAAAAAGTTTCTTTCGCCACTCTAATTAAAGAGCTACAGATACACTATCTCTCTTAAAAAAAAAAAAAAAAAAAAAAAAAAAAGTTACTCTGTGCAGCCCGCTATGAACTTTCATCACGTAGCGTTGGCTGTGGTGAAATGGTGAAAAATTCTGAGTTGATTATATCAAAGGTAAAAACTCAAACTAAACTAGAATTTTTTTTAAACCGATGAGTTCCGCTGTTAACAAGCTGTTTAAACAGCAGCTTTTTCTAACTAGGTTATTAGGACGTGTCGTTTCATCTTAGACAAACAAGTATCATTGTTAGTTTAAGAAGTTATTTACAAAGTTTTCATGAAATCTCGTCTTGATTAATGCGCTCTTATAAACCCGCCTGCCAAGCAGACATCCACATCTGAAAAGAAAGTTGTGTTATAGCAGACCGCTCCATAAGTTTGCACGCAGGCCTCCCCCTGCACATCGTTTATCAGGCCAATGATGTTATGATCGTTTTATTTTAAATTACTTTATGTACAAGTTTAAATCAATATCTTTAAATTCAAAACCTGTTACCGTTAGACCATTTAGGACACAACAGCAAGGCCTAATTGTTGGACTATAGTTCAAACTGAAATAGACTAAGCAATGGGCCTATAAATTACATTTTGGAGCGTTCTGTTAAGTTTTTATTTAATTTCTCTTAGTAAAAATGTAGTAACAGTCCGATGTACTGTTGAAATGCCTTTGACTGAAGACTTTGTCCACAGTACTTTGTCTTCCTGCCCGCCTGTTCACCTGCAAGAAATGTCAATGTGATTTCGCATGACAATGCAAAATCAAATGGACGCATTAGGTTTGATTTATTTAATCTAAATAAATTCGTCTGCATGAATATCTGCGTTTAACTGGTAATTTAAAACAATGGTGGCATGTGTGGTAAATGATTAGCAATTCTTAAATTAATTTAAAATGGCTCTAGGTATAAATCCAGAATTCTATAAGCTGAACCAACCATTGATGTAAAAGCCTAATCAACCAGAATAAGGCTAAAAAGCGAATGTGTTTGTGTAAATCGCGTTTATCTTTAGTCCTGCCTTGTGAGCTATGTTATGGGCCACATATATTTGAACCTGGCCTCCATTCTTTTTATTTATTTGAATTATTAGAAGTCAATATGCCTGCATGTTGAAGACATTTTTAATAGTAAATGTTTCCTTGAGCTCTCATTTCTAAAATTTAAATGACAGAATTGCTCTGCTGATTTGCTCTAAATAAACCTTTTCCTTAAATCCTTTCTGTACTTCACAAATGTTCCTCTTCTTTATGTAAGCATTTATATTGGAACTTAAAACAAGCCGCTTATGCTGCTCAAGTTAGGCCAGTGAAGTTCCTTCATTTGATTTGCCGTCTGTTTTTCTCTTTTTTTTAGTTGTTTTGGTCTTGCAAGCTGTATTTTAATTTATTTTTCCTAATTCACTAAAACGGATAAAAGGCCTGACTGAACTTCAGTATTCTACAAAAGCAATCTAACCTCTGACAATTTGCTCAGATTTTTTTCTGATTTAATTCTGGATTTTTGTGTTCAAATATTAAGACACATATCAGTTTTATTATTTTGATATGGAATGTTAAGTTTGTTTGTAGAAAATGTTCCAAAATATGGTCTAAACGTTCATTTCATGCTCTTAATTATTAGGATAAACAAACCAAATTTACAGTTAAAAAATAAATAAAAAATAAAACATTAAAGGGATTAAATATAGATGTTTTTATCTGTTGGAGACTTTTCTTTTCTTTTCTTTTCTTTTCTGTTCTTTCTTTCTTTCTTTCTTTCTTTCTTTCTTTCTTTCTTTCTTTCTTTCTTTCAATTTTTATTAAAGAATGAATATCCCAAAAATATATGTTGAGCCAGAAAATAGCCTAGCCCCCGTGGCTCCTCAGTTATTGTTTTTAAAAGAGCTGCAGGGGTATGCAAGGCATCAGATGAGCATGTCGGCCTTAGGAGATTACAATAGTTTGATTTTTCTTTTTTTTTTCCAGTTTAACTTTCTTAGTTAACTTTTATCTGCGTTATAAACGTTCACATATGTCCCACTCATCTTATCAAAAAAGTATAGAAAGTGATAAGCTTAAATCATAATTTTCATGCCAGACATGTTGAAGAAAGTAAAATAAAAATAAATAAATTTAAAAAATAATACTGATTACAGCATATTACGTGTGTCATGATATTCCGCATTATAGGCCTGTTCTGTATACATTTATGATATCCAATTGGAAGATTAGACCTCACCTAAACCCCCCTTTAAGCGTAATTGCAATGAAATTTCATTAGGGTCAAAGTTTAAAATTCTTTCAATTCATTTACGTAGCTATTGTTGAAGCAAAGCGGATACAGATAATGTTCAGTGTTTTACAAACGTTTATTGTCATCAACCAAGTAAATGAATGTGGTTAATACAACACTGGATGCAGGTGAATTATGAAAGTAATTTGTGAACAACCTGCCATTTTAAGATTCATTTTCAGGTTTATGGAGACTTAGTCTGATATAAAATTATATTTCCCACCTGAGCTTTAACCGCACATGAAAACACACACATTTATCCAATTTGCCATAATAGGGACTTGTTACATTTCTGTTTAATTTATAGCCTACTTACCTTGCGGGGCTACAGCCACCTTTTCTGTTTACAAGTTTGCAGGTATGTAGCCTAAACAACAAAATATTAACTAGTCCATTGAATTCCCGTATCAATATTCAGTCATTAGCCTATTTTTCATGCTAATTTCACTTATGAATATGCGTCATAAAATGCAGTTCCGTTTGAATCAAGAACCCACGTCCAACGCATTTTTCAGTTTCAAACGGTGCTTTCAAAAGGTGCTGTCGCAGTTTGCAAAAGACAGCGGCTGCTCACACCTTACAAAGTTTTGCCCTACATCCTAACATTGGAATGCTGTGGCGTCGCAACCAAATACAGCTCCATTTCTGTTTCAGATCTGACACACTACCGTATGTTGCAGACTATGTCATGCTTTTGTAAACTCTGGGAGGCGATGTCATATGCTTGGCTGCACGTTAGGACACTTAACAGGACAGCAACTATCCAAATGGCATGTACATAAAACGTCATTCCACTAAGCGATCTCCCGTAACCTACCTTACACCGCTCAGTCTGCAGGCAGAGCACCTTACAGCCTCGAAGGCGTGCCGCAGAAGACGAGACGAGGCAAAATACTCATGTGAATATGCACGGAGGCCTTTATGACAGCACAGCGGACCGCATCTGCTTGCTCTACAAGATGGACAAGAAACGGCAAGTCGTGGCACGGCGAGCAACACACGCACAAGTTCAACGCTGCACGTTCTGCCGCTGATGTCAACACGCAATGTGGTGAACGAGCGCCTCTCCTTGGTATAAGTGAGGGATTGCAGCTGTGCCTGCTCATGGTAACAGGTAGGGCAAGTATTTTACCCAACTGTTCTGAATGGCAGTATCTAGAGGTTAAGTGAGCTGCAAAATCTTGGACTAAAATTTCTGTATAACCCATGTTATATATTGAGAGAGTTTAGGGAGGTTAACATCGATTTCCAGAGGATATGATCGTCGTTTGGTAGTAAGGATGTTTTAAAGGGTCAAGCCACTTAAATTCCAGAAGACTGGAGTTCACACACATACAGTATGTAATGGCTATACCTAATATTACGGCTTTATAGCTCCAATTTTAGGGGCTTTGCAAATTTCAGCACCACGGAGAGCTGCAAAGTCTGTAATGGCACAGTTAACTTTACTACATTTACTATATTTAGAGGCGTTACAAATATAGTTCAAACTTACTTTAGAATATTGGCTGCTTGAAATAGCGTAAAAGTACAGGCACTCCTTGCCATAAACAATGTGGTACAGTTGGATTTTTTCAGTTGGACCGTTGTCACGCTGAGCAGATTTTACTGAACCGAGTTTACACTTTTAATTGTGTTGCTGACTAAGTTTGACTAAGTTAACAGGTGAATGTCGGTTAAGATAAGCCTTTCCATTTAGTTTCCATGTGTGGATGTTGCTCTTTATTCCCTTGCGATGTGGTCAGTAGATGTCGCCCTTCGTGAATACTATCACTTCAACATCCTGTATCCGCATTCTGTTTGACATTTAAACCAAATATTTACTGTTACAAGCCAAGTTACATTGTCAGTGGCAGCAATGAAACGTTAACCTCTGCGTAGTTATTTGCGTTGCTGCCTGTATTTCTTGCCAACACGCTCTCTCATAATTGCGTTATTAAATTATAACAGTAAAAATATAGAGATAACTACTTTGAACGAGTTTTTCCCTCCTTTCTAAAGTGTTTGAAACATTATTTTTCTGCACTGGGCCTCTATAATGCAGCTGATTTAGCTGTATAGATTTAATGCGGTTCTTCAACATCAGTTTTTTTCAGAGGCAGAGCAGCGAATGTGACCTGAATGCAGGGCATGACTTAAGACGCAAAACTCATTCAAAACAGCCTCTTGAAGACTGAAATGCTTTCGCAGCCTTAGTCATCGCAGCCATATGATTTCTCTAGGCTCACCGCTCTATATGCAGTTGCATTTTTCAACGTGAGCCTATATTCATTTTTGGAGTAATGCCTTGGCTACAGTAGGATGCGATTTTGAGGAGGGAGAGCCATGGATTTAGGATTTTGTTTGTTTTGTTTCAACAAGAAATCAACACCGATGAACACAATGGAGTGAGTGACATGCAGTAACGGGGTTTTGGGAGTGAGGAGATCGACCCTTTGGTCCATCGGCTGCCTGTATCCGAGAGCCATCCTGCGTATTTGTTGACAGAGCCCCTTGGCAATCGGCATTATTTTCTCTCCGTCTGTGGCTGGTAGGGGAGGCGGAGAGAGAGCCGCGGTGGAAGGCGGCATATTAGCGTTGTAGCTGCCTTTCAGAAATATTTATTATTATTATTATTATTTGGAATGAAACGCTTCTTTTGTTTTATGACCGGACTCCCCAACTTGTGGTACACTGCAGCATTTTGCGTCTTTTCTCTCCGCTGCAGATGATACTGAAAATCATCATAGCGGCACCTTACCACTGCAATTTTGGGGCAAAGATAAGAGTGGCGTCGTCTTGCAGTTAAGGCTACTATGGCAGCAAAGAAGGCATCTTTTGGAGGGGAGAATCCGTGAATTCCTTGCTTAGCCTATCTACAAATGCCTTATTATTAGCAGAAAGCAGTGACTGGATTTGAAACCCAGTGTCATCCCGCGGTTTCCCTGTTTAAAAGCTGCTGTTTACCCACTGGAAATCAATCGAAAAAGCAGCGGATCCCGATGGCATGGACACTTATGCAAGGTCTGCCGCGCTGCCGTGCTACTGGAGCCTACTTGCTGTCTCTTCATTTAACCCAGCTCCATCGCCATCGCCCCGCAGCCGAGAGAGCCCTGCCGCAACGCGACCAGCGACCACCGAGCCAAAGCAGGCGGCATGAGGCTTGATTCAGTACATTTATCCATGCTGGTCATCGGGGTCTCATTCGCCTGCTACTCCCCGAGTTTGAATTCCCTGCAGGACCAGGCTTACAAATCCGCTGTGGTGATCGAGGGCAAGGTGCAGTCTACGCCTGTGAACGTCTCTGCGGAGCCATATCGTGTGAATGTCAAAGTGCTGGATGTTTGGCCCCTAAACAGTGGGGGTCTAGAGCGAGAACAGCTCGTCACTGTGGGGGAATTTGGATCCGAGACTCCGTGCACCAAAGTGAAGAAGAATCACAAGTACATATTTTTCATGGACCCCACTGATGAGCCCTTGGTTTTCAAGGCATCGTTTGCACCCGTTGATACGAGTGGAAAGAACCTAAAAAAGGATGTTGGGAAGATCTTGTGTGAGGACTGCGGTAAGTTAATGTAGCCTACTGTGGATTACCGGTGAGGTCCAACCCGGAAGAATGAACAGTCTGGTAACAGCCCCTTGCTTAGAGCTTTTGCTAACAGGCATGCCGGGGGAATTGTGGTTATATGGTCACAGCATGTCTTGGAGTCATTGGCTACCAGATAGGTGCCAAAGGGGCGTCTATGCAGCAATTTTCGACAACTCTCGCAGGCTCCTATAGCCCACATGATCAATCAAACTCTCTTTCTTTCTCTCTCATTCTCTCTCCCTAAACTGCATTAGCCCAGGCATGCGCCTCGCACTGTTGCTTGTGAGAAATTGCACTTTTATGTGTCTCGAACTATCTGCATCCAGCAAGCCAGTTTTATTCTTTAAACGTTTTATTCCTCTTTTATATGATCTTTTACATTCCCAGGACTCAGATCTTGATTTCTCTTTCCCAGCGTTTGTATGGCCTTTTTATGGACACCGATTACATACATTTAGTGGACCGGATATAATTTCAGCACCAGGGACAGCGGCCTGTGTCGCCGGTAGCTATCACGTGGAAAATCACGCTGCCCTAAGCAAATTGGTTCCTAGGCTGCATGTAGGCTCACGCACAGCTTTAATTATTTAATACTGCTAGCTCTGCCATTGGTATTGAAGTGTAAGGGTTTTTTATGCATCTATTTTCATATGGTAGCAGTGTGTTGTGCTTCTTTGCGTGAATAGCTTATGCGAAATGACTGTAGAATAGAATAGAATATAACAGAACATAATATAATATAATATAATATAATATAATATAATATAATATAATATAATATAATATAATATAATATAATGTAATAGAAAGAACAGAATAGAGTAGATGAGTGTTTTTGGTGAAATTATCAACTTTTCCACCCAACAGTTTCAGAATGAAGTTTTAATATTAATGTTCAAGTATTTGAGGTTTGATTTAGATCAGTAAGTATCGTTATTACTAGTAACATTTATTACGGTGACCTGACACACATTTAACTTGACATTTGTGCACTACCCAAAGACCAAAGTCATGGGAATTACTTGTTAGTGGCAATAATTAAAGATAAATAAATAAGTAAATAAAAAAAAGGATTTTTTTTAAACTTATTGCTACTTACCACTTCTCTACTTACTTCTGCAACTAATATGTTGTATTGATCAGCTATACTGTAGCAGGCCTAAATGTGAATCAGCACATCCTCCTCACTGAACACTGTAAATGCCTTGAACAGATTAGAGCATATGTCATATTTTAAAAAATCATTATCGTACACACACACACACACACACACACACACACACACACACACACACACACACACACACACACACACACACACACACAAATATATATATATACCTACAGTACATTGAGAGTTTTGACCAAGATCACGAGTCATGCCCTTTCTTCTTAAATCGTTTTAGGTTGCATCACCTCTTCTTTAAACAGCCCAAAAAGATTGTCAGTGACTTGATCCAAGGGCCATGACCAGCTACAAGCTATCATGTCACAATGTGCCACACCCAATTTCTTGGAAGATTAGTCAGAATACACAGAAAATTAGTTGATAATGTGGATTTTTTTAAAAATATATATAAGGGGTTTCTCATTCAGCAAAACATAACTCTTACATTTTTATGCTTTTACTGTTTTCCACTAATGATTTAATTCAGAGGAAAACACTGTCCTGTGCTCTCTTTGAACAACTACCTTTGTTAAAGAATTTAACTTATTTCACTCATATGAAGTTCCTCAGTGTTTCATCATGATGCGCATATATCTTTAGATTTTGACCTCAGACATTAAACCCAGGTCTACTTTGCACATAAACTAAGCATGTTTCATGTCCCTTTGGTTCAATGTTACACAAAAGTGTGAAACAGGGAACTTTATGTATGGACTGTATAATTCTCAGTGATGCAGTTGTTGTCTTCTAATTCTTCTAATTCTTCCTATAGCATTTACCACCTGCATCACTTCCTTTAGACTCAGTAAGTTGGGGGATCTGGGTTCCTGCCAAAGAATAAAAGAAAACAACAAATACTTCTCTTCTGATGTAGATCATAACAAACACATGCAAGCACAAGCACATGTTAACCTATCAGATCAGGCTTTCATTTTGGATGTCTGTGTTTTAAGCAAATCTGTGACGTTGTCTCTATCATTACTCTGCTATAAAGTAGTAGCACGAACTGTAAACATCTCAAACAGGTAATGTATCATAGAATTAATGTATAATAGCAAGTATCTCCTTGAAGTCTAGTGCTGCTTTGTGACTAGTTGCTGATAATGTCAAAACAGCTTCTTCTTGAGATGAAGTTTGATGAACACATAATCCAGCAGTGAGTGAATTTGACACACTTGTTTAGCAGAATAAGACAATTCACACAGGATCTAAGTTCAACTACAGGCACCAGAAATATTGAAAGAAGTGCACACATTTTTACTATATTTACTCCTCTTCATTGCAGGAAGTTTTAGCACTAAATGCAGAGGACTTTTCTCATGAATCAACACTGAGTCTGTTTTGTTAAGTGATATGTGATTGGCAGTGGGTATTATTGTATTATGGTTGTCTGTGTGCATGCTAGCCTTGTGATAGACTGGGAAACAGTTCAGGGTGCACACCGTTAAAGGTGTCTGCTGGGATAGACTCTAGTCACTCATGTCATAAGCAGAATAAAATGTGCAGTATAGAGAAAGAATGGATGAAATCTTTCCATGGTAGATGTAAAGACTTTCTTAAAGATAGCATGTCATACCTGTTCAAGATAGTTAAGCCTTCTTCATAATATATTTGATAATATATCTTCATAATATGTTACTGTGCACACAGAGAAATAAGGGTTTCATTTCTGTACCATATGTACAGGCCTTAGAAAAGTACCCTGTAAGATACATATATGGTTCTTTTGATAAATACAACAGAGCTTTGTTTAAATCTCAAGGTTAAAAAAACAGTTGCTGACAATAACACACAAGTATAATTTTTAATAACCTTGAAGTATAGACATATAGAGGGGTTAAACTCTTGATAGGTGGAGGTTACAGTGGTTTGCAGTAATTACAGTCTGCATCTGGAGTTTGTGTGTTAACCATGTGTCTCTGCGGGTTTACTCTGACCTCCTACCATGGTCCTAAACATGAAGTTTATGTAAAGTGGTAAATATAAATTGACTGCATGTGTTGTTTTTTTTTCCTGTGATTAAACGTCTGTACCAGAACATAAAGGAATATTTACCCTTTTAAATAAATATGTATAGTTTTCTTATGGTTACATACTGGAAAACTTGTTTTGAATAAGATGACAGGGACAAAAATAACTACCACATTAATGACAGCACTTATGTTTTTATTTGTAAGGAAGTTGGAATTGTTGTACTTTGAATTGTTATTTCAAGTAGATCACATCTGCCTTTTAGCAATTATTATTTAGCATAGCAATGACATATTTTTCCCTCATGGCTCAGCCTAAATCAAAAGCCTGTATAATGGAACAAATGGTGGTAGGTGAGGCCTCTAGCTTTTTGTCTACCCATCGACTCCATGGAGGAGACCTACATAATTGCATTTTGTGTGTGCATGTGTGTGGGTGTATTCAGACTGTTGGGAGCACTGAAACAGGAAAAGACATTACAAATCAGTGCAGCTGAGTTGAAGATTGGCTCTTCGTCACACAACTGCCTTCATATTTTTAATGAACAACCATGTAGATCATTTTATTTTCAGTGGTTACTCAATTATTGCTAAGTTAGTTTGCTTATTTTCTGATGTAAATGATTGTAGTCATGAATGTTGTCATGAATGCACATGCTCACTCTCACCAATCTGCTACTGTGAAGTTCTACTATTCAGGTCACAGCTGCTGCAGTGAGGTAAGGTGGTAGACAGGCAGAATTTTGCCTCAAGCTATGCATCTTTCTGTGCACTAGAAGAGTTGCTTAGAAGAGCTAGACACAGAACATGAGTGACAGCTGCTGATGGCTACTGGGTTCTGCTCTTGCCTTCCAAGTCTATGGTGGCAACATTAAGCAACACGCATCTACAGATTAGTCATTAAATTTGAGCTGCTTACTCAAGGACCATTTAGCATGCAGTATGACAATTGTGCTCATTTACTGTATCAACCTACTGAAATTATTGCCTGGTGTTACAGGTTGTGTGTTTGTTTTAAAAATAATTATGTGCAGCAGTAAATGACAGCATGGATTAATTTCAGGCTGTACTGCATATTGTAGAGGGTTGTATTTTATGTTTACGGGGTCATTGATGCAGACTTTATGCACTTCTAACCTTCCTTTACACTGTCTACTCTGTGCTGTAAATATGACCTGATGTATATTTATAAGGTGTGGAAAAAAAAAAGACTATAGTCATTTTCAGTAATTGGCCACTCATTTTCCTGTCCATTAGGCACTTTCTTGTAATCAGTCAGACTTTAACACAACATTTTCAAAGATAGAATTTTACAAGCAGTTATCTATGACAGTGTGAGGACATTGGCTCTCAATCTTTTGTGACTGCAGAAATTTTGCTGTGACAGACCACAAAACGTGGTAGAACTAAGCTTTACTGATACCTCTTTGCACAACACTGCCATTACGTAGGTAATGATGTTAAGTTATGTGATCTGATCCTTAATAGGTTGGGCCTAAATAGTTCTTAGAATAATTAAATAAGGAAGAATTGTTGTTTCTGATTGTGGTTGCCTAGACTACTTTTCACAATGTTGAATTAGGTTGGGCAAACATTCAGAAAATTTTGTATATTTCCTTTATGCAACAGGAATAACTGACAGAGATGAAAGAGAATTCACTGTGAAACTGATGTGTTCAGTAGCAAGTTCAGTTCTGTATGTTGATTCATTTTTTAAGCAAACTTAATAGTAACACAAACCTATTGAAGCTATAAAGAAGAGTTTAAGTTTCTGGCACTCTTAAACTTTGTTCTCCTCAAAAAAATTTTAAGACTGTACATTTAAAACCCAAAGTGTATGGGTTTTAAATCCCTCTCCTTTTTCCATCATACTCTCCTAACTAGATTTAAAACCCATACACTTTGGGTTTCAGTGGTTTGGGGCCCTTTGCTGCATGCCCATGGGCTTTGTTTGAATTTTAAGTAGATACATATACAAGTCAAGTACAGCAGGTACCATTGCTGTACAGCTGAACCTAGCCATGAAATGATCAGGCCAAACATGTGTTGTAAGACAGACAATCTATATATTGAATTAAAGTACCATAACATACATATGAATGATACTTTATACTATAAAAAACTTATTATTTTTTTCTTGTTTTTCAGACATTTTTATGTATTTCTAAATAATGAAAATATCTATAAAATTACAAAAATAGACTGAAGCCACCCAATAAATGTAAAAATCTAAAATAGTTAATTAACAGTTAATTAGAGAAGCTGCAGTTTTAATGCGTATAAGAAGACTGTTAGGATGCATTTGAAGAAAAGGGGGTCTGAGTTCAGTTTTATGCTGGTTAATACAAAGACTCATGCATTTGTACATTTGTACATTTGTAGTTCACTTTTTATGTATTTAAACTTTGTTGTGGTTTGCATCTTAGAGAGCCCCAATGACCATATCGGCTGGGCAGCTATAGTTCAGGAGGAAAAGCAGTTGTCTACTAACCGGAAAGTAGGTGGATCAATTCCAGGCTTCCCCTGACTCTATGCTGACGTCTGCTTGGGCAAGACACTGAACCCCATGTTGCCTCCTGATGTGTCTATCAGGGTATGAATGCGAGCAATAATAAAAAGCCCTTAGTATGTAACAGTGGAAGTCCTGTATGTGTGTGTGAATGTGACATGTAGTATAAAATCGCTTTCAGTGGTCAACAAAACTAGAAAAGTGTTATATAAGAACAGTCCATTACCATTTACCATATCCAATGTGCAATAATATCACAGATAAGATCTCCAGCACCTGATTGTGACAAAGTTCCAGCCATAAAGCCATTTATAAGGAGTAGCATGATAAAATTACAGAAGACTGAATACTTTCCATTTCTTGTCTTCCAAGTTACAAGAATTCATTATAAGAAATTGCAGATTTCATTATTTTCAATTACAGATTTTTACTCTCCTTTTGCGCTGTTACAAAGTTCACTTTGAATAAAGGCCTTCCAAGAACAGGAAATATTTGTATGAAGATTATAAGAATTACAATCCTAAAAGACTTGCTAAAATGAGAAAGTCAAAACAAAGCTGTGTTTTGAGACTGTAATCATACAGTACAGATACCGTATGTCCTAAAAAATGACTAAGGTTGGATTGTAGTTCATCGTACCACAACAAAAAGATTTACCCCTAAGACACACTCCATTTGATGCACTAAACCACAGTTTGGGTTACAAGGGGAGCTCTGTGCATAACATAAACTGAATTGTTATCACCTTTTAACTCTGCTCTGATGTGGTGTGCCACAGAACTTAAGTACTACAGGCTCAGTTCTACATGAGTGGTCAAACAACTCCACTGTGCCAAACATTTTGCTAAGTTTTGAATGAGTGTTTACCATGCTCTACGACTGCACACATTCCAAAACAATGCTTTGGATGATTATACAGATCCGTGCAGTAATTATGTCTGGGCTCTTGGAGAACAATGGGCTTACTCTAAGTTCAGTGAGATAAGAACTAAGAGGACACGTCTAATTTTTTTTTTGTTTTTTTGTGAGAGTGTTAACATTTTTCCGAGTGAGTATAGGAAAGGTAGGGAAGTATTTACCTGCAAAATGGCATGTCAGCAGTGTAGTCTGCTGTCTGCTTATGTGTTTCCATAGTAAAAACCTGATTAAGGTTACTTACTAAGGGGCGTTAAATAGACCTTTATGGTAAAATAAACATTAACTCCTTTATCTTAATTTTGCATTATTACTGTATTAATAAATTTGGTGTAAGTGTCAATTTTGAAATATAGTAAAAAATATACTTAAAGATATAGTCCATGTATTATATAAATACACCATGAGGCATGGGAATAGGAGTGAGAATAGACATATTCCCCCAAATACATTTAGCATGTTTTATTGATTCTTCTGCAATTTGAGAGCTCTTTCTATCAATTTATAAGCTGCATGATGTGGAAAAATATGAATGTTACATATTTAGCAACCACCTTGTATCTGAAAATGTTGTTCTGCAAACAGCTGGCTGAAATCAGACAAAAGAAGTCAGACTGGGTCAGTTGATGGTGTGAATGCAGATTAGTGTTACAGCTGGTACCTAATCTCCAAACAAATAATCTCCATTAATCTCTTGCCTGATCTCAAATACTGGAATGAAAGCAGCCTTTGAAACAGCAAACTATTTAGATCACAATGTTATCATTTACAGTGACGCCAGTTTGCATTAGTATTAAGTCATGTGGTTAGAATGATGTATTTGTGTCCACTTTAGATCCACTAGGCTGAATTGATGGACAGTAGGCTTGTAATGAGTTGTTTTTATCATAAGAATATAGGATTTCATACATTACATGGCAAAGATCATGCTGTCTTGACATTATAATGGTTCTGTTTAAATAATTCTGTTAAAACCTGATAAAAGCAAACTTGTAATCTAAGATTAAAAAAAAGAAGAAGAACGAAAAAATCACCAAAAATCTTCTCACTAACTACAACCTTGACAAAAACATTTTTACAGTCTCTTTGAACTGTTTAGCCCTTGCCTATCTGCTTATTTCTCACTTGGGATTTTTTAAACCACTGAAGAATGTTGACTTCACCACAATGAGGCAGTATATGATCAGGATCAGGAAGAAGGAGAAACCCAGAAAAGTTGAAGGGATGAGTCCGCTGGGAAGCAGTTGTTAGACTCACTGCCCCTGCAGCTGGAACAGTGTCAAAAACATTCAAAAGCTCCCAGTCCCTGCGCAGTCCGGAAGATATGTCCAGTACAACAACTGTGAAAGTCAATGCCATGTGGATTTCAGTTTGACCACAGGAGGAAGCCAACTTTATAGTGTTACAGTGGATCAGGGCTGTTAATTCTGCAGCCAACTATAAGCGGATATATTATTTTGACCGAACTAACCGTAAATGTGTCTCTTAGGGAAAGACAATCCTGTACAGTGTTAGACTGTGGAGGAAAAGATAGCCAGTAGCAGAGAACTGTGTGCTGCTGAATATTCCCAACACACAAGGAATCACTTACTTTTAAACATGGCTGTTCTCTCGCAAACAGGACAACTTGATTGTAGCTTGTGCCTTTAACAAAAAACAAACAAAAAAACTGTCTAGTAAAATGAGAAACACAAGACATGAATGTGCTTTATATTACAGCGTGTTCATGTTTAACTATCTGATATAATTATTTAATGTGTTATTATCTGCTTGCACTATATGACTTTTATCCTTTGTGAAGGCAGTTAAAGTTTACCCAGCCTTTTGAATCATTCAGTAATTTGCAGCTATCTTGGGCTGCAATATTTTTCCTTCACAGGCTGCAGCCAGTGCATGTAATTAAATATTTAAAACTTTTTTTTTCTGTGCACAGCAGGAAAGGTTGTCTACAAAATTAACCCTTTATGCCCAAAATGCATGTCAGCATTGAGCCAGAATTAAGCCCCAGATTATATAGAAAGAACATCTCATCAAATATGGGATCTTTGTGTATTAAATTTCTAGAATGGTCTGTGTGTTTTTGTTGGAAAAGTGAATAATTATGGTAATGTCCTTTACAGAAACATAAAATCACCTTGGATGAATTTTAGCATTAGTGGTGGGTGGATCAGTATAAATATTGATAAATGATACCATTGAAAGTATCGATATTGATTGATACTAGTGCAATAAAATTGATACTTCAGTTTCAGTTCCGCTTCTCTGTGCAGTATGAACTGCTGCGTTTCACTGAAGAAGCTTCCTGGCTGTCTTTGTCTGTTTAAAGTGCTTCGCATTGCGCCCCACACATTACTCTTCTTCCTCCTCCTGTGTTTTGATGTTGTACTGTTACATGACACAGCTGCCAAGGCTAGCAAACAGGCACTGGCTAACAGCACATACACCATCAACTGGTAAGGAGTGTAGGCCAATATGTCAGACGCAACCGCTGAGTGGTTAATTATGTGATATATCAAATGGCTCATCCTGTGACCATCTTCTAAATGTAAGGTGTAAATAGTATCAGAATCTTCATAAATTAGGAGGATAAAGTGTTTTTTGGTAGGTTTGTGATGAAGCACTGACATGGTCAAAATCAGCTTCTCTTGCCGAGATAATACTAAATTTGGATTTTTCAAACACTAGCAGTAATTACTTTGTTTCTGGACACCAGATGATAAAAAAAATCTAAACAGGGCAGCATGGCTCAGTGGGTAGTGTGGTTGTTCTGTAGCCCAATGGTTACTGGTTTGATCCCGGCCCGGAGAGCTCATGTCGAGATGTCCCTGAGCAAGACACCAAACCCCTGCTTGCTCCTGATGGGTCGTGGTTGAACGCCTTGCATGGCAGCTTCCGCCATCAGTGTGTGAATGTGTGTGAATGGGAGAATGTTACTTGGTATCAGATCTTGCAGTACAGTATTACACCACTATTTAGCATGTCTTAACTTTGAAAAATAAACTCATTTTGTACACTCAATTTAAGATATATTTACAGCTTAAACAACTGACTGATTAATACTAGGACGGAAAAAAATAGACCATTACCTGTGTTTTCTGTGCATTTGGATTTGTTTACACCAGCACCAATATCAACCCAGAATAACTAGCTCCAGCTCAATGCATAACTCATTAGCTTATTTTCCAGTGGTCTGAAACCTGTTAAACTTGCTTGGCTTGTTCCAATATCAAAGTGATTATTGTGGCATGAAAAATCCTCTTCGCCATACGTCTGGTACTTTTTTAATTAACATACTTGGTCTTAACCAAAGTATTGTGGTCAACACTGTCAAAATCATGCAAATGAAAGTTGAAACTGAAATTGTTTTGACATGTTGTAGGTAAAGCTGGCAAGCACCAGATCTCCATATTTGTTGGCTTGCTGTTCTATCAAGCTGTTGGCGTACCACAGAAGAAAACAAATTCCATATTTAATAAAGCGTTTTATAGATGACATTGATGTTTCTTAATGACAAAGCCCCACAAGTTTTTACAAAGAGCTTTCGGTCTTTAGTGTCATCATTCGCATGAGTTATTTTAGAGAGAAGCATCCCACACATAAAAAAAATATATTATGTGCATCGTCTTGTTGCTAGCAAGGGTCTGCTAGAGGTTTAGAGATGTGTTATTTTCAGTTCAGGTGGATACAATAATCTGCTCATCAACTTGAAAAGCAGCATAAAAACATTGTTTTTTAAGCAAATCAAATTATTGATGATAATTCTCCAGAAAAAGCTAACATGTTTTAACTGGAAGCTAATTGGAAAATTACCAGTGGCTATTATCAGTCAACAAAATTTGTTTTAGGTCAGCTTAATGTTACTTATTTATTATAATCTCTTTAAGTTTAAAGAGGTAGATTGAGTAATATAGTCTATGGTTCTCACTCGATGTGTTTAGTCTGTGGGGCTACATGAGGATAAGTTCAAAAGTCTAAAGGTTTTAAACATTCATATAGACTGTTGTTAAGTGTGTGCAGCTTTGAGAATTGATTTATTTCAGCGCCTGGTACACAAAACCTGCTTGTTGTTTACCAATGTGTTGCACTGGGTACCTCTTCTTTGCAACATCCCCTCACTGTGTCAGGTAGATTCAAAGGAAGTAACATGACACTGAAGGCTAATGTTAGAGATAACCTTTAGCTGCATACTCCCTCCTTGGCATTTATTCAACATAAGCCCTAGGCCACAGTTTCACTCTCACCAAGAATAAGTTTCCAGTCCTCTCCTGGTGTTATCTGTAGAGTTTAACCTGTTTTGTTACGTCATGATTTAATGACAGGAACAACTGAGCTTTACTTGTTGTTCTAACACTGGAAGCATCAGTGCTTGAAGCGTGTCACCATCAGTGTAATAGAAAGCTACAAGACTCTATTTACTCTTTCTTTCTGTTTAACAGTTCTGGTGGTTTAATCTAAAACAAATAATCTTTACAAAGTATTTTTCTGCATAACTTTTAGAGAGTTTCATAAGGGAAAAAAAAGGTGAATTAGGTAATTTGTTCCCAGGTCTGTGCTCCTGCTTGTTTGTGCTTGTGTGTTATTCTTTGTGTAATAGTCTGAATTTCTATAAAGTAGATTTGCTATAATTCTTAGCTGGCAAGCATATGCATGTTTTCCTGCATCAGTTGGTTTTAAGAAAGCTACTTTCAGAAACTTGCTTTTGTTTAGTGATTTCAGCGTGATTAGTTTTATACAGTCCCAATGTCACTAAAGTGAGCGTTCATCCAGAAGCGTAATGAAACTGACAGTTATAAATGTCCATAGAAAGTTGACAGTGTCCATGACAGGAACTTCAACAAAACGATAGGGAACAAAAGGACCATGGGAAGGGCAACTGTGTTTGTGTGCAGCGTGCCGAAGTGTTGAAAAGAGGGGCTGCCGGCACTCCTGCCGGGCGCCTCCCGGTGTGTTTAAGGGACGTGTCCGGCCATGTTCACCCCACACACACACAGTGCATATCCTGAGAGAAGGTTTGTTTCCTCAGGTATGTTGTAGGTGTGGATTGATGTGTGTCTTAACATGAAAAGACTTTACATAGAATGGAATGGCTTGTTAGCAGTGGAGCTGGAAGTGGACCAGAAGAAAATCATGTTTCCCTCAACAGGGGTCTCCTGCAATGAGACAGAAGTTTTTTTTTTTTTTTTCAAATTAAGAGAACATATGCACAGACCACTACAGATACGAGTTGCCTAATTCCATGTGCTAATTAAATGTAACTGAAAGGAGGAGCCGATAAAAGATTGTGACACCGCTGACTCACAACTTGTCAACAACTCAACACAGGCATTCCTCAATCTTTTCTGTGTAAATGTTCATATTTAGACAAATCAAAGTTTACTATTATCCCACTAAAAGACAAACACATACTCATCGCTCACAGAGGCTCTGTGTTTCTTCTGTGATGTAATCAAGTTGTAAATTCTGGAAGTTCTCCAGTGTTAATGATTTGTGAAAGGAAGCAAAAGCAAGTAAATCCTCAAATGCCTGAATTTATATCTAAAAGGAAGCCTCAATTAAAACAGTTGCAAATTCAGACAACTACTTAATAGCAATAAAACTGTAAAGATAACAGATAAGAGTATGCTTGTCTTTCTGTGATTACTCATGCATGTATGATGTGTGTGGGGGTGTGTGTTTTGGTAGTAGGCTGTGCCTCTGTCCTTTAGCCTTACTTTCTTCTGACCTTCAACCAGTGCTCCTGCTCATTATTGTGTTGCTCTAATCTGGAGGGGACAGGACTGGGTGCAGAAGTGTATTTATCTTCCTGCACAAATAGGACCTCTTTCCGTCTGGTCTCTGCTCAGCTTGTTGTTGAAAGATAGCGAGCAGCGTAGAGCAAGCGTCAGTATGTCCATGTGTGTGTGCGGGAGTGTGGGGTGAACTGAGATGTGTCCCAGCTGGCCCACAGTCCAGCACACTAGCCATCACCTCACTGCAGCAAATGTAGACAAAAGAGGAATATATCTCCCCTGTGATATTGATACGCTTAAACTCCGGGGGTGTTTTACCCCTAAATGAGAAACCAACATTCCTCACAGAGGTCTGTTGTACTTGTAAAACCCAATAAGATCAGTGTTACAGAAAGTCCCCATAGTGTGAGTCCTGTAGCTCTGTTTCCGCTTTTTCTCCATCACATCTGTTGGGATGTGTACTTTTCCTCCGCATTGTCTAGGCATGTTTCTTTTCATTCTCTTGTTGTCTTCATGACATGAGGCTTACAAACCTACTTCAAATGGCCTAGAGCCAGGAAACCACTGTATGCAGGCCAGCATTACAAAACAATGAAAAATGACACAACGGCTAGCATATCTTTCCATGTTATTAAAATTCTGAGATCATTCTGATTAGAATACTCAAATTCAACCACTGGAATTCAGCTTACTCAAGCAGACGCCAATGTATGTTGCTATATCAGATATTTTCATCCACATAATCATACTTTTGTATGATAATATTAATACATAACTTTTTAGCAACATTATTACCCTTTTGGCTTAAATTCAACTATTAGATTTCAGGCTAAAGCTTTGGTTCTGCACCTCCACCACTAAGCTGCTCACAGTGGTGGTAGCTTGCCTCATAGATCTACTGTATTAGAGCTTTAGCTAGCCTTGACCTCCTTTTTAGTCCTGGGGTTGTCAGTCACTGTTGCATTTGGCAATGGATTTAGCTGCTTGTACAGGGTTTTTGTATGCCTGTGCAGTCATCTTGTCATTTTGAGATGACCCGACCACAGCCCTGGCTTCCTGTTAGCCACATCTGACTTGCCAGAGTACTGTATTAGGCCATCTTGGCACTGTCATGTGGGCCACCCTCTTGCCCACTTATCAAGCTCTCTCAATTTGAGTCTGCCTTGATCTGGGCTTATGCCGCCAAGGCATGACCTAAGCTCACACATGCGTGGTGGCCTGTTTTCCAGGAAAAGCCTACATTGGTGAAAAACAAACAAAGAGATAAGACATACTTTTGATAAGCCCAAGCTCAGCCACGAGAGGCACAAGCAGAAATGCAAATGACTTGACCAAGATGCTGGCTGGACTCTGTGTGAAACACCTCGTAGTGTCCTCATCATGACATGTTTGTGTTGCTCTAAAAGGACATTCTGGAGATAAAGGACAAGTGCAGAGCGCAAAAGGAATTTGATTTGACGCGAAGAATGCAAAGCAGAGAGCGGATGCTCGTATGTTTTTGAAGGGGGGGTGTTGCTGATAAGAGCACAACCTTCCCATGTTTTCCCTTGTGTAAATGTACATTTCTGTCTCTTTTAAACGAACAAAACATTGATTGATAGATTCACAGCAATGAAATGACATTTACTAAAGATTTGCATAAATTTCCAGTTTTAGTCTTTAATTAGTTAGCTTCCTAAATCTGCTCTAAATAATGATGATTAAGGAATTATTTTTAGGACAACATCAGACAGTAAAAAAGTAGAAATCTCTGCTGATGTTTAGAACTTTTAAAAACTTACTCAGTCAAAATGTGTGCGCAATGGAAAAAAAAAGGAAAAAAACATCTTGGTAATATCCTGTGATTCACAAGTGATGTCTTAAAAGTCCATTTTGTAAATGCAGCATGCTGTCATGCAGGCGAATAGTTTATATTTGCTACACTATGAGTGGAAAAAGCGCTATTTTGAATGCATCACCAACCCATGAGCTTCCTCTACAGTATTTACATGTGGATGCACCTGTGTGTTTGCAGGGGTGTATATGCGTGTTTGACAGGGTATGTTTGTATTTGAGTGTGACAGTGTATACTTTGTCAGCCTGAGGACACTTAGATTGAGTGCGTGTTGTTCTCTGTGGTGAGAGTGCACATATGTGTTTGCGTGAAGACCTGGTCCTATGTGGGTGTGTGTTTGATAAACTGTGAGAGCATGTGGGAGACTGTTTGTCTATTCATCTGGGCGAGAGCAGGAGAGAGAGAGAGCAGAGTGAGGAGGTGGAGGAGATCTGCTTTAGCCTCTATCTTCATTACGATCTGCTCACAGTCACACAAACCTCTTTGTCTCTTCTTTAGACAGGAGGGAGGGAGATGGGCTGAAAAACAGACAGGACACACTCTAAATAAATACATTGAAAAAGGAGGAGAAAATACAGATGGAAGGAGACACAAATTCAATCAAACAGCCTTAAGAAGATAGAGCGGATTTTTGTGTAAGAGGATCAAAGTCTTGCTCTCAGCATCTGTCATTAAAGATATTTGTTCTATTCAAATGTCTTAACAATCAACTACTATGATCAAATCTATCCTCTTGTTGTAAGAATTGAATTTGGGATTTATATCAGTTAATACATAAGCTCATAAGTGGTATTAGTGATCATAACTTTGTTTTAAAGAGGAGCCTGGAGGGCAAACTTCTGCACTTAAATTCACATACACAGTACAAGCATTGTCTAGTCACTCACACAAAACCCCACACCCCATCACAAAACCATGACAGATGCCAAAGATAAGCAACAGTTTTCGGTCATGGAGCAAGTAAAAACATTTGTATCTGTGTGTGGCCGCATGTCTGTCTGAACATGCATTTGGAGATAAAAACCAAAAAGATAAAAACAAAAAGAAGCCACCATCAGCTTAATTGCTAGTTGGACCCAAATGTGCAGGGGTCATTCACCGCTCAGCTGTAGTATCCAACCAGATAAAGAGAACGGTCAGTAAGAGTTTGGAGGCACAGCGATCACATCTGGTTGCAGGCCTGTGTGTGTGTGTGTGTGTGTCAGTGTGCTGGCCTGTTGTTATTGTATCATGCCCCATTGGCTGATGAGTTGCTATGCTCATCTCTTGTTCCTCTCAGCTCCAATCAAACCTGTCACAATATGAGTCAGAGTGGCCATAAGTGGGAAAGATGCCTCTTGCAATTAGATCAATCACATATCAGACACATCAATCAATTTCTGTCCCATGTGGGACCACATCTGAAGTAGAACGAGGCTGTGGTGGTGTCATGTGCTTATCAAAGCTAGTTTTAGTGGTAGATGAAGACTGGAATAGAGCTGGAGAACTAAACAAAGTGACAGCATAAAGAGCTAAAATCTCATTTTCTCTGTGGCCTTGAGAGTGGAGCATGCTCAGTGCTGATGTTTGTCATCTCTCCCTCTCTGAGATGCTACTGCAGTGCTTCCCAGCAGGCTTGGCACAGGCTTACTCATGGACATCTCTCTTATTGGAGCGTTACAGTGGCCAGGCTGCAGCTGCACAGTAGATATCACTCTTTTTGTTTCACTGTCTGTTTCTTGCTTTTCAGCTCATCTCTCCTTACTGCTCTCCGGTCTTACCTTTCCTTTATTTCTGCTTTTCTCACTCGTTCCCACACCGTATTTCTTACACATAATATTCACTTTTTTCACTCGCATCCTCTCATGTTCATCCTCACTCCACCCTTCCACATCTCTCTCACATATTCTAGTTACTACCCTTAAGACTGTGGTTACCATGGTGACAGCTATGTGCTGCGGAAACGTCAAAGAGCAGAATCCCGACAGGATCACTTCCTTGTCTAACACTTTAAGTATTTCTTGCTGTTTCCCTTTTATTTCCGGCATCTCACTGTAAATACTGATAAGTCATGCTTGTTTTAAAATCATCCACCTGCTTTCTCTGCTGCTAATGAGTCGGTGAATGTGATTTCAATGATCCAGATCTCAGCTGTTGGTGGGGGAAGTGATGAGTAACACTCAGATTTGGAATTTCAGTTCACCTTGGCACAGCTGACCTTGAGAAAACAGTCCCCTCCTCAGGGCTCCAGATGTCACTGACATTGATTTGTGTTATGTCTTCCCTTAAGGGGGGCCACACCAGCCCACACACTGACATAAGTCCTCAGAGTCTTGTCACATGCTTCTCATCTTTTTGTCAGTCATTCACACACTTACACTTACACTGACACTTACAATACATACATAGAAACACACATGGAAAACATCAAGATTGTCAGCGTCAACCAGATCATACGTACACTGAGAATTGTGTGTTTTACACATCCTCCTTTGTCTCTGCAAAAAAAAAAAAAAAAAAAAAAAAAAAAAAAAACAATACAGTTGAATATGTGGGTTTTATATCTCAGCCATCAGGCAGCATATATTTTTGTTACAATAGCACACTTCAGTGTATGGTCAGGTAAGGAGGCAGATGCATTTTTAAAGGAAGGGGGATATCAGCAGGTGGGGCTGTTTTCTGTCATCTGGTGAAGAAAACATTAATATACTTTCAAATTCCCCTGTCACTCTTTTTACCTTTTGCCCTCCCCTCCCCTCTTTTTTTCCACCCTTTCAGTTTATCCTCTCTTTCATTTTCATCTCTCCTCAAGGCTATGTCCTTGTTCTCCCCCGGTCCGTGCCTCATTTCTGAGAATTAAAATTGCAGATTAGTTTTAAAGCAGCCACTATAAACCACTTTATCCAACCCAATCTCCCCCCACACACTGACACCCATGTCCACTTTGTTGGCAAAAAAAAAAGAAAGGCAGACAGATGTAAACAACTAATGGCTGTTTAAAGCCATTATGTCCAAAAAGATAAACTCTCATGCCTGTGAAAGGGTAGGAGTGATGTTGAGCAGTATCAGTGTGACGATGTGCAGGTATGCTGGTGTTATGAGGGAGCTGCTCAGCTCCATCACACAGGAACGCTATCTCCTCATTTCTGGGAGCAGCAGGGAGGACTCAGGAGACATGCATAGATGAGCTGGACTCTGTGGAGTAATTATGAACATGATATACAGTACACCCTATCCAATATTTTGAATGATTAGGTGTGTGTTAATACATACAAGATTTTTTGGGAACTGACTCATTTTATTTAACATAATTTTATTTTATTTAAAATTTTTTATGTGCTTTTAAAGTTAGGCTCCTCCCACTTGGCCCATTGTGCCCCTCCAACCCCCAGACCCTGGTCCAATGACAGCCCACGACTGTTGAAAAACAGCAGATGCTTTCAAGTTGTGTTAAAAAAAGGAAGAGCAAAAAATCCAGATGAACATGTCCATGACCATATTTGTGTCTGGATGTAAAAAATGAGCTTCGCTATAGCAGATTGTTGTTCTGCACAAGTGCACACATTAGGCAAAGTTTGGAGCTTTTTATGTCCAATATGTCCAACATGAGCCCCAGTCTTTTTCTCTTTCTTGTGAATGTTCATGTATATGTTTTATTCAACGCTGCCATGTGGGACAAACTTGTGATAATTGCTGATTTTATAACCTTCATATCAATGTTGCTAAGTGCTGCAAATTGTAGAATTTGTTGATAGTCCAACTTAGTTTGAGAAGTTTACTGAATCAATATCACAAGACCTGCATATTAATTACCAAGGTTAATATGCTGCAAAATCTCTTACAGTTGAACACATTGTTTTCTCATAATTCATCTCAATTATGGCTGTCTTAATTTGCATTGTGTCTCTGCTGGAAGACAGATATGGGAATTTTAATGGACGAGGATAAAACATTTTGAAAGAGGGAAATCTTGATCCACATCTAGATCCCATTACAATGAAAGTCAAATCATTCTGTGTCCTGACGTCATATATCCTCACATTTCTGACACATACATAAACCCCGTGTTCACACACAGACGTGCAAGCCTGGATACGAGTCCCATCTTGTTAAACAGTGGTGGAGGAAGTGAGTGCAAAGATTGGGGAAAGATAGGGTGGTGTAAGGCGGCAGGAGCAGTTCTGTGTCACACCATAGTGCCTGCCAGTTACTTCTGCTGACAGATTAGATCGTGAAGCACAACCACTGGGAGCAGATTCAGGGAGAGGAAAGAGCAACTTGCTTTTGAACCAGGAAAAGCCCACATTGAAGGCTGGTTTGCGTGTCAAACCTTGGCCCCAATTTGACCTCCTGCCCACAGATGAGGCTTATACTATTGAGTGCACTGACCTGTTAAGACATGACCTTTGTGCTGCCCCTTTCAATCCCTGCAGCCGCCGCCTACTCCCAAGAAACATCAAGAATCCTCTAAGGGCTTGACAGAAACAAACCCCGGGATGGCCCCACAGATGACTCATCTACGAGTTTCATTGAGTCACAGCAGTTGTTTCAATCATTTTTTATTCCACTTAACAGCAGAGTTGAGTAAGCATGATATTAGAAAATGTTGCTATGATATAGCAGCTTGAAATAAGAATTTGATGATGCTGTCACAGTTTGGATGATGTGAATTGAAGACGAACAGACTAACGGCTGCATTCATGTGGAAGTTCATATTATTAAGCTCAAAACTGTGTAAGAGAATATTCAAGGATTTGATTTCATTCTGTTTTTTTTAGAATCACACTTGTATTCCTAATGCTTTTTATTTTGAACCTGTCCTACCTTTATCTCATTCCTCTACTTTGCCCTATTTTTCGCCATACTTTAAAGCCACCTTAATAGATTAACAAAAGTTTAAAAGGTGGAATAAATACATCTATTAAAATATATATATATACTTGGTATTTAATTCACAGAAATGTCAGCAAGTCAATATAAAACTTGTTTTATTGGTTACTCCAGCATGGACGTTGACATCCGGCTAATAACGACATTGAATGGAGAACTACAGCCACAGACATGCTGAAACTCGCCTGTAGTACCTAGAGAGGTACTGACAGACAGGAGAGGTGAAGAAGGGGAGCAGCCCTGCAAAGCCAGGGATGATTTTGTGTAATTTTTTGAAAAGAGCAGTCTGTCACAGATTGTGATCTGACATTCAGAACCTCACACATGCATATCCATAGAATCTGTGCTCAGCAAATGTAAACCAGATGTTAGGTGCTCTGGGACCCCAACATCAACCTGGCAATGGCAGGCCTCCGCCTGACTTATCTGGGTGGGGTCAGCAGTGCAAAGGGGACAGCTTAGCTGGTCTCATATCACTTTTGCACTGTTCATTAGAGAGGAGAGGATGCTGCCTAAGCAGGCGATGCACAATTGACAGCAAGTGTGGCCATGGAGCTGGAATTTTTTTTTTTTTTTTTTTTTTTGGGGAGGGGGGGACTTCATGGGACCTGTTTCTGTCTGTCCTCAGTTACGATTGTATAGCCTGGAAGAGCCACTGATTATCTGAGATATTCAGTTAGGGAAGAGTTGATTGCCATAATGAAATGGGAAATGCCTTCTTCGCTCCCTCCCTCTTTTTTCCCTCCCTCTGTCTTCTCTTGCAACTCCCCTCTTTCCTCCTCTCTCTACCTTTTCTCCATGCTCCCTCCCTCCCTCTCTTTGCTTCTGCCCTGCTGTGAGTAGCTGGTTCCTCTGTTTATTTGATTGGGCAGTCTATATAGGAGGAGAGACGCTCTAACAGGCTCAGAGTCTGGTGGTGCCCACTTGCCACACGTTCCCAAAAGGACTACAGTTTTTTTTCTGTGTATATCGGAGAGGATTTACTTTGTTCTGACAGCATGACAGAGAACAAGAAGAAAGATAAGAAAGGGAGAAAGAAGGGGGGAAAGAAAGGACAAAAGGAGAAAGAGGGCGATCCTGCTGCAGGTAAAATGATATTATTTAGTTTCTGTGTAACATATTACTTGTGTGTGTGTGGGATAGAGAAAGAGTAACATAGCTAGACTGAAAGAAACAAGGGAGTGAGATGAAGTTTGTGTTAGTGTATTACGGAAGTGTTGGGCAAAGTAAGTATATCTGAGTCTTGTCTAAACTTGCTGCCAGGTTGTCACTTGAATTGATCTTTTTGTGGTTTGCATAAAAGAACTACATCTAGTTTCGGCAGCATTTGTTTTTCTGTGTTGAAGTCAGACTTATGTACAAACGTTCGAAAGAAGCTGTGAATCTCAGAGCCAAAGCAGAGTTTATGTATGAGTTATCTGAAAACTACCTGTAATAGGTTTTCACTAATCCATGTCTTCTGTCACATATCACAGGTTTAAAAAACATGTTTTAATTAGAAAGTGACTTGTGTCAGGAAGCCATGTGGCACTATACACTCTTTCACGGGGTTAATAATTCGGGGGCTGCTACAGTATTTTCATAGCTCATTTTATTTCTGTGTGCGGTGAGTCATCCAGCATTTTTTGCTAGAAGGCACTGATATTAGAATTAAATTGGATTTGTTTTTTGTTTTTTTTTTAATTCACAAAAGTAACAGTGTACTTGCTCAGTAGTGGATCCGACAAGCTTTAGCATGTCACTGTAGTTTGACCTCAGGTCATGGGAAGGGGGGCATTTTAGACCCCATTTTAGTGACACTTAAGGACAAAAGTTTGACTATGAGTGTGCTTCTTATGTATCATTCCTGAGTTATCAGCTCCCACATCTTAGACACTTCATCCCCTTCATCTTGATTGGCATTTTTTCCTGGTGATGTCACCCCTGTCAACCTCCAGTAGATAAACATCAAGACTTATGATTTAAAATTTGATTTTTTTTTTTTTTTTTGGGGGGGATATTAATGTTATTCCTTTCCATGTCAAATAAGCAAATGAAGGTGTTGTTTTTGCCATTTATAATTATTATAATTGTTTAAAACACATGCAAAGTTGACATGCAATTAAATACGGGTCCTCATTCCAAGTTTAATTGTGATCAATAAACATGTGGGATAAACAACTCCCCAAACTACACAGGACGTTAAGTGCTTGAGGATTTTTTTTTTTTTTTTTTTTGCTATCATTTGTCAGCAAAGTTTCTAAACACATTGAGAACAGCTGTGTGTAATTTTCTTATTCTAGTTTATTTTCTAATCTCCTTCACAAAATTACACAAGCGAAAATAAACTACCTGTTCTTCTAACCTGAAAGACATGTGAAAGACAAAGCTCCCTTTTCATGAAAGTGTGATCAACAGCGTCATCAGTTGAGTTTGGAAGACCATTCTGTTTGTGAATATGTGATTAATTTAACACAAAACTAGGAAAGCAGGCAATCTGTGTGTAACTATGTAGAGCTTTTAGTCAAATTAACGTTAAATTAAAGATATTGCTACACACTCTAAAACTCTAAAATAGAAGGAAAGAAACTAAACAGCTTTTGAGATTAAACTGCTATTTGTTTGGTTCTTTAATAAATGTCAGCTTTCAAATACCAGTAAATGACCTCCCTTTGTTGAGGATGGAGTTTATCAATAGTCCAAATGAGCCAAATGAGTGGAAATGTTTAGAAGTTGTTGCATCAGAACAATAAAATAGATCCTTGTATACCTTTTTGTTTTCTATGCTTAATTTAAAAAGGTAATCGATTAGATATCTAAATTGTTTCACTGCTCCATACTTGTAATGTGGTGAGAAGTGATTAAAAATGGATATGTTATCATTTATAGTACATTCGATATAATAGTGATATATAATGATTTAATTTAGACAGTTTTCCCTTCAAGTTAGAATATTCGTGGAATCTGCAGTAATGTTTTCAATATGACTTTATTCATAAATACAATACTATGGGTGATACAGTGTTACAGAATATGCTGTTCATGTGCATGTATACACGTGCCGGTCTGAATAAGGTGTGTCAGATTGTTTTTGGATGTAAATATGAGCTATCTGCTGAAACTCTTAGTCAGCTATCAAAAAGTTCACAGAAATACAAGATACATTGTTTTCATGGTCCTCACACTTCTGAAACTTATGTTTTGCACATTAGTTTCAGATTTTATCTCATAGTGGGCATTTCTGAGATATAATAGCCTTTTAACTGGGAATGGCATCTTGAGGATTTTCAAAGTGTTGATTTAGAGCATACTACTGCCATAGTTTCCTTTTTTTTTTCTTTCTTTAAAGCTGCGTGCATTGTGGCCGTAAGCTGATACTCTTCAGAGAAAGTTGCATGACTTCTACTGAAACAGACCCAAGGTTAGAAAAGGAGACCTTCTGCAGAACCTGACAGACACATTTCTGCCAAAATGTTGGAAAACAATGACACGGGGGGAAAGGGAAAAGCTGTGTACCAATTTTGTTGTAGTAACACTACTGTTATTAGATATGTCTGTGCAGTAAGCCTGACCTATATAAATTTACTGCTGCTGTTGATGATAATTTATAAACTTGCACCTCCTTCTTATCTTGTGTCGAGACAAAACAAGACAGGTTCCTTTCTGCGTGGATAGGCTTGCGTGCATAGTGAGTATGGTAATAATTAGTTGGTAAAGAGTTGGCTTCCTCCACATACCTCACCTTTAAAATCAAAGCAGAGCATTCTGAATCATATAGCAACAATATGCCTTATGGGAACCAGTAGTCAAACGAAGCAGTGATAAGAACTTCAATTATTTCAGGTGTGAACTTACTTCTTGTAATTGCTCTTACAGTAAATGAGATCACATCTTGCATATGATACACTGGTAACAGAAACTATTCCAAAGAGCTAGCTCATACAGTTATCTACAATCTGTAGCGCCTCTGTGACATTGTCGTATTTACTTATAGGCAAAGGCTGTACAACAGAAAATTCCTACAAAAAATTATAATCAACCTTAATTCTAAAGCAATTTTCCGATGAATATTACAAGTTCAGCTCAGGCCTCTGAGAGATTCTGTGCATGTAGCTGAATATGATTGTACAGGATTCCCTGATCCATCTCCTTTTCTTTAGCAAACTGAATCTAGTATATTCCGACTTATTAATTTAACTTTTTAATATTTCTTTACAATTTCAGGCAAAGATATTGAAAGGAAGTGAAACTCTAATGGATGTGAGTGTTATTGTTTGAGTTAGGTGGAAAAATAAACAGAGAAACTCAGCCATAGTACAAAGAACAGAAAGGGAAGAAACTACAAGGGAGTTTTGTAGAGCTTCTCAGTAAATTCAGTAGCTTTAACAGAGACTGTTATGCTCTCAAATATGACCTCATGGGGCATTTGTTTATGCAGGGAAACACTACCTTTAACTATGTGTGAAAAATACACGACCTCTAGTGGTTGTGAGAGCATCTACATGTAAATTTTAAAGATTATGTCCACTAAAAAGATGTATATATATATATATATATATATATATATATATATAAAGAAGCATTTCAGCCCTAACGGCGATCGTCATCCAACAACCTTTCCACAAAACAGAAGTTCATTCTGTTATGGTTAATTTTACATGGCTTTGTGTGTGGGAGGGGGAATAAACCGGTAAAACCAGTAAACTGTTTTTTGCCAGAGCTGTGAGAGTTGCAAAGTTATGCTAGGTTTTGCTAGGCATTCAGTATTTGCAGCCAATCAGCATTTCATTGGTTGCTACAGATGGGGTTTGGGTATACCAACAGTCAACACCGGTGGCCCCAAAGTAGTCACTGCAGTTGCTTGACTATTAAATTTTATAGTTGAACAGCACATCTTCATTAAAGGAATTGCAAGAAACAACACTGGGGGCTTTAATCTTTTATTCTTCTCCTTATTTGCTTTGCGTTTAATTTTCCAGAAAGTTTCAAAATACATCTTTAAACACTTCTGTTGCATCGTTTTAGAATTTCTCTCAAACATGTTGCTCAAAAGCTAATAGGCTAATCAGAGGGATTGAATTTAATTTGGTAAGATGTGAGAAGTATAATGCGCAGTGTTAGCAAAGCAATCACCGCATTATTGTCGCAATGTGCTACCATTGTTGCAGGAAACCAGGGTGGACTGGTTCACAAATGTAGAACATATTGGAATTTTAGCTTTACAAAATGAACAAGGTGGTCATGGACTGATCACAAGTAAGATATTTAGGCTGCCAAGTAGTGAAGTTACTACACTAAAAAATGTTAAATTTCATGCAGGCTTCTGATGTACCAAACCTGTACGGACATATCAATGTTTTGAACCACTGCTAACAAAATGTAACTAAAGCCAAGCACCACCATTAAGTAAGGGGGGAAAAAAAAGCTGGTCTGTAAGCACAGACCAGTTCTTCCACTTATCAGAAAAGGTAACTTTTTTGGCCCCAATCCACTAGATGCAGTAGCTTTTATGATTTAGCTTCTTCTGCTCACTTCTTTAGTTCTTGTAGGGTTGTTGATTCCTTCTTTTAGGAGCCATCTTTTACAGTCCACTTTCATTTCTGTTTCCATCAAACCTTTCAGGTTCTGTTGTGTAAGGGGACAGAAAATCCAAATGACAAATTCAGCTTGATTACTTTCAAATATATTTAAACTACAGTTAATATTACATCAAGCCACCCTGCAAACATTTTATGTATAGTCATTTTGTCAGTGCCCTTTGGCATCATTCTACAACACACCAGATGCAACTTTTCAACATGCAAAATTAAATCCTATAGACTGAAATAGAGATCCCTTGTCTAAAATGGACATTTTACTGAACTTAACCAAGTAGACTTAATGCCTAGATCCAACAAAACTGAGGAAAAAAAGATTTGCCTACTCTCAGCTCAGGACTTCACCAGTCCTCCAACCTCAAAAGTGCAGACTCTATTAGTTGGATCAGTAATTTGCCTGTGACTCTAAATAGGTACACAGTGTTTTTAAATGTGGAGCTCATTGTTTTCTGATCAGGTATCAGTAAAGACTGAATTGTGAGAATTGAGAATATGATGATTTGTTTCACTGCTTTGAATACGTAATACGTGCACAAACGCTGATTAGCATCTGCTGTCAGAGATGGATTGTTTGAAATAGTCCTAGAAATGAGAAGCAATACAACTGAATACTCCCATTTGAAAATTGTCATAATGACTGCCATTTCCATGAAATTATGCTCATAAAATTCTTGTAGATAAGTGCTGATAAAAGAAAATGGCAAAATGGATGATAAGAAAAATCAAAATATTTGTGCATGTAACCACTCCAAGAATGTACGGAATAATTATTTGATGAAAGTGAATTGGATGTTGTGGGAAGCTATTGGAGTGATATCTTTGAACAGATGTTTTGTTACAGTGAGTAGCGTGTATTGTCTGAAGACCATTCCCACATGCAAAACCAATTTCTCTGGCTGCCTCACTGTGCAATCTGTCTTTTGACAACATGCAGTGAGGTGACATAACACCCCAGTAATCAGGGATACTTTGTCTAGAAGAAACACAAAGGCATGCCTTAGATTCCTTTTCTAAGCTCCTGGAAATGAAACAGAAATGTTAACTCAATAATAAGAGCAATGCATTGTTAATTCATCAAGCAACTTTGTTTTTGAACAGCTCTGTGGGTTGAGGTCTCCAACTGTTACCCAAGGCATGAGCTGTTGACACGCCAGATAGGCCTCTATTCTCAAATTGGGTTTTTATAGTCCATGTCTGCAGCTGCCCCTGCACTTCAAAAAGACTGAATCAGGCTGTTGTTGAGGCGAGGGTTTATCATTACTGCTGGACACTTTTTCCACTGGTGTAATGGAAAATGAGCCAACCATTTGTCTGCAAGAAATTATTGTATTTACAATACTAAGTCTTTGTTTTCTTATTTGAAACTGTTAATTCCAATCAGTGAAATTAACATACAGCATTAACTTGTGCTACACAGTGAAAAAAGCTGGTTCATTTTTCAATATGGACACAAAGACTAATTTAGCCGTGGTTTAATGTTACCATCAAGCATCCCAAAGCTGTAGTCTTTATTAGAGCTGAATGTTGTTTAGATGGATCAGACCCTCTTACACATCTGGCTCTCTGGGCTGATGAAAAGTGCTGTGACGTGTTTCTGTTACTTCTCCAGTCAAGGACAAAGCTTGTTTAATTTGCTTGGCAAGGACAGTCTTGTGTCTAAACATTTTTCTATATGCTCGGTTCAGCCTCATTCTTGCAGCCTCCTGACTATGACTGACAAGGCTTTCCTCAGGCAGTATGCCTGAGTTTAGTCTGGCAGAGTTAAGTGTGTGTGGAAATCGTGCAGAAGTTCAGTTATACAGACTTGAGAGCGTGGGCTAATGTATGCTTTGGGAAGATCTGGTGTGCATGTTTTTAAGTCATTAGAGATGCAGACAATAATTTTGTTATTAGATTGAAATGAATGTTCATGACAGCATTTGAGGAAGCTGCTTCTCAAGCATGACACGTGCTCAAGTCTGTGTTAATACTTACAATAAAGCTAATACAGTGTCAGTAACTTTCCATTTGTAAGCATACTGTGAAAATTAGGAGGGTCAGTAGGCTAGATCACCGTGTGTGCTGTTTAACATCAAGTCCCATGTAGAACATTTCATTGTAAAACATCTGAAAATGTTTAATGATGCACATCTGGAGCTTCAGGAGTCTAAAATATTCTGTATTTGGACTTGCTGCAGGCTATTAATAAACCCACACCACTTTCAGAGCAACAGGTAATATGAAGTATATATATATATATATATATATATATATATATATATATATATTCAGTCTATATAATGTTATGACTTTCACCTGAACCACATTTATCTGTAGCTGCATAAATGGGAGGTTTATTCTCCTATGCTCTTGGGACACTTAAAGTAACAGCTTGAGGAGTTGTAGTACAGGTATCCATCTTGAGA
Organism: Melanotaenia boesemani; assembly: GCF_017639745.1. Classification (NCBI taxonomy): domain Eukaryota; kingdom Metazoa; phylum Chordata; class Actinopteri; order Atheriniformes; family Melanotaeniidae; genus Melanotaenia; species Melanotaenia boesemani. The sequence goes on from NC_055696.1 coordinate 9,397,024, forward strand.
CAAAATCTCATCAGTTACTAAATTCCACATTACAGTGGCACATCTGCCTCACCCTGCCATGTTAGATTTTTTTCCTAATATTTTCCAACTATAATGAGTCACATTTTCTAATAGGATGCTGTTCACAGATAAAAGTATCCTCTTGTCAGAAACAGGGTAAATTTAGAAACAAATGGGGTCTATTGAACTAAAAATGGCTACATTTCCACTGATTTGTAAACTATTTTAAATGTGACATTTTGCTATGATTTTTAAAGAAACTGGTCTTTACTTTTAACAGAGCATATTTAATATTGTGGAACTATCATGCCTACTTTAAATATGGCCTGCTGACCAATAATGAAACTCCAGATTGGTCATTTTTAAGCCGCTCTAGATATAAAAATCAATGCCATTACATAAGCAGGCAACATTTACAATAAATGTCCTACTGTGATTGATTACTTAATTGTTGTACAAATTAGGCTAGTTACATCAACTGCAAATATTTCTTATACATTTTAATAGGGAAGTGTTAGATCAGACTAAGTAGTTTTCACATACATGAGCAGTTTGTTCTTTGCCTGTACCAATGAGATACATTGCTGTGACTAAAAGCTAAGACCTTTGACTCTATCAGAAGTGTTAATGCAAAGTGATCAGATAAGGCAAAACATTAATTGGGAGTCTAAGAGAGGATACATCTTTAGATGTAGGACATACTCACAAACCTGGTTGCCACAGGCAGAACGTCATAATATCCACATCTGCCAGGCTTATACAGTCTTTATGTAAAAGTTTGTGTAAGCAGATCAATAACAAAGAACAGCGAGCTTTGCAGAACTCATAATTCCTTCAAGCACTGCAGAAAAATATAACAGTCACTATTTTTTAATGACTTACTCATATGCTTTAAAATAGTATTTGACAAATGCAAGCGTAAAATGTGTAAAATAAATCTTTGAACGTAACCTGAGCTGTACCCCAAATCCATTTCAGCTGTCCACTTAAATCCACAAATAAACTTAAGAGTTGCAGCATCATTATGGTTTGTCTGTCTGTGCAGACAAGTCGTCTTTACCAGGTCAGTGAAGTAGGACAGTCACTCAAAAAAAGAGGACAACAGGGGATAAATTTGGTGCGTCGCTATTTCGATGTTTAATTGAAGTCTTTACCTATGTGCACTTCATTTTGCTTGTCATGCTTTGTTTGTCTTCATTCAGCTGTCATCCTTTAGAGGTGATGCACAGCGAACAGCTGTAATTTGTGGGACAGCTCAGCTCAGCATGTGCATGAAATTGTGAATGTTACACATGGAGAGGAAGAGTGTGTGTTTCTATGTGTGTTGGAGGGGTATCTTGGCCAGCCCCTGACTGACCGCTGCTCACCCCTTTTTCTCTTGCTCCTCCCTGGATGAGTCTTCTCCTAAACATGTATGCAGCTGTCATCTGGCAAGTGTGTGTGTGTATGTACAGTATGTGTGTCTGGATTCAGATCATTTCTGTTTTTCAGTTAAAACATGTTTCTGTTGATGAAACTGAATTATTAAATAGATATGAAAATACTAAGGCAAAGTTTAAGGGCAGAATATTGAATTTTTAAGAAGTCATTTAATGTTTGTGTTAAACGTTATCAAGTTTAGCAAAATACTGCGACAGAAAGTCATGATTGTATTTTCTTTTCTTTTTACTCTCCTGTTTACAATGAGGGGGCTGTTACAGTATCATGATGTTACTGTTTTCTTGTTTACAGGATACCCTTAATTGTGAACAGGTTTAGGGTTGCAGATTTTCTTCATGAGCTGGTAGATACTTACTAAATATTGCTTCAGGTGTTTTTATAGCAGCAAAGCCAGAGTGAACATGAGCTTGTTTATTAGTCTGAGAAGAACTTGATGATGTCTCTAGTGACCACATCTGGAGGTCACATGAGAGAGCTGTTCTCCAGGTTCAGTCCATTGAGATGGTTACTAGCTCATCTGCTGCTTCTCTGTTCTCCGTTGTCGTCTCCTAAAAGTCACTACTATACATAAACTCCAAACAGGACCAAATTTTATTCAAAGGATTGGCAGTGACTTGTTTTCTTTCTCTCTCTCTCTCTCTCTCTCTCTCTCTCTCTCTTTTTAGCTGCAGCTCCAAAGTTAAAACCGATCAAGAATCCAATTATAGTGGACGAGGGAAACAAGCTCACAGTGAAGTGTGAGGCTACGGGAAACCCTCTTCCTACTTACAGATGGTTCAAAGATGGAAACGAGCTGAAAAAGAGCAAAAAAGTCAAAATAAGGAGCAACCAGTAAGTACAAAATACCTGTCAAGCAGATCTACAAAATGTCCTGCAAATCTAACACAAGGAATGCAAGACTGAAAAAACAGACTGATATCTTCATCAGATTTTACTGTTATTATTTACATTTATATGTACTGTATGAATATTCTTTAACTGACATGTTGTGTAATCATTCAGTGATTATATTGTGTTATTGCCCTTTCTTACTTTTATGCAACTACTCAGCTCATGCAGATTAAATGTTACATTATAAGCAGGAAATCACTGGCATCAACTCTTACCTAAGCAAAACTGTACATTTCTGTAAGTCAAGAACCATTTAGTTGAGTTCAAAACGTGGCTAGTATACTCCGACCCGTAGGTACAAACACAACAACATTGTACAAAAGCACCAAAAATAAATAGATAAAATCAGACACCACAACATCAAAACAGGAAGCAAAGCTCATTTTCTAAAAATACAAAAATGGAAACACACTTCAAAAGGAAATAAGGAAAAAAAAAAGAAAAAATACTGACTTTTACAAAACACACTATTCCACAAAACGACAATAAAATAATAATTTAAAAAAACTGATATCTGTATATCTGATATCAAATATTTTATAAAAACAACAGTTTATTATGTAAGGCTTTTTTTTTTTTTTTTTTTTTTAGTTCCTCTCAACATGTTGTACAGTTACACAACATTTTTGCATGTTGTTTTAATCACAAGACTATAACCAACAAAGATGCAAATAAAAATGAGCTGCTGTTACCGGCTTTTCTTCCTGTTCCTGTTTCTGATATAAATCCTGTTCCTGTTTCTGATATAAATCTCTCTTTTTTTTAATACTTTGCAGCTTTTATTCAAAGTGGAATTAAGGCTGCCTGATAATGCTGAAGCAGCACTTAATGATGAGCTAGAAACTAACAGTTACATAACCAATGCAAACAGCTCAACGTCGTAACTAACATAAAAGAAGAAAAAGAAATAAATCTTTGTAACATGGTACAATCCTGTAATTACTCATTGTTGCCACACCGGCTGCTGGTGAGCTGAAGTTAAACAGACTTGCTTTTGAGAAGGAAATACCCAAAGCAGGAGCTTAAGTAGACAGTATAAAATAAATCTGAATCAGCAAAGCTGTCAAACAAAATATCAGGCAACTCTAAAACTTTGTCTTTTGCTTTCATATTGTAAGCAATCCTTCCACACCCACAAGTAAGCAATCATGTTCCCCTATCAGAGTAGAGTTGGTGCCATGCTGCTGCTTGCCCTGTTTTTTCCCTCTTTGTCCTCCATTTTTCCACTTGTTGCGTTTCCATGCTATTTCCTCCCTGCCTTGATTCCCCTGACTTAGCTGTGTGAGTGTTGTCACCCACAGGAAATACTCCAGAGTCCAGATCAACAGAGCAAAACTGGAGGATTCTGGGAATTACACATGTGTGGTGGAGAACTCACTGGGGAAGGACAACTCCACTGGCACTGTTAACGTCCAAAGCAGTGAGTATTGACTCCTAAGCAACAAGTCAAGTGGCACAGATGTACTGGCATTGTTGTTGTTATGACTGTTCTCTTGCCAATTGAGTGATCTTAATGAGCCATCACAAACAAGCATGCAGCAAAATAACATGCATGAAGAACAACTGTCCATCTGTGGCCCTGATGCATTAATCAGTAGGATGGTGCATTATGTTTGGCAGTGAATGAAATTTAAAATCACTGGAAAGGTTCTGATTTTTTTCAAGTTTGGTGACAACATAAGGTCCTATAAAGCTATTTTGGTGATCACACAAGAAAAACAAAACTATAGATTTGAAATTTCAAACACAGACCAACGGAATATTAAAGTTACCAAAAAAAAAAAAAAAATGTTCTCAGAGTGTGTGATAGAATCAAACAGGTTTCTTGAGCAGCTAGTGTGTGCATTGCAGATTTTTGAGAAGCACTGTAGCAGATGAAAGATTTTTGATAACAGCTGCTTCCATTTGGTGAGGTGGTGAGTTTGTGTTTGTTTCGAGCAGTGTGAATAGTGAGTTTGTAGCTGCTTGTTGTTAGAGTAGATGAACTCAAACAAGTGGATGAAATAAAAAATTTTAAGGGCCTTCCCTGTGGCCCTGCTTCTGCCTCTTTTTTTAAGATCTGCTGAATAATGAATCAAGATCAAGATACTCTGTTGCTATTGGAGACTAACCATGTTTTAAATTACTTCATATATTTGCAGTACTTTCACTGTTTTTGAATAATGAGTGGCACCACGAGCGTTTTCTCATTTTACACCACAGAGGAGATATTGTCATTCTCACTTCTGACCTTGACGGCAGGAAGATTTTTGTGGACATCCCAAACAAGCAGAGCTGTAGCTGCGGTCGAAATGGGAGAGTCTTGAGTTTAGCTCAGTGTCCTTGTATTCACATTCAGGCACAATAATCACTTCCTGTTCTTTCTTTACATTTGTCAAGGCCACCTTTTAGAGCAATTGTTTACTGTTAGCAGACTTAAGCTGAGCTGTGTTATTAGAGTTGCAGTTCTTTTCAGATTAAGAAAGGACCCATTGTGTTTGGAAACACAGAGATTCTCAGGGGTTCTTGCATGCAAGTTTGATACCCAGCAAACAGTTTTGCAGAAAAGAAGTCGTCCATCTTGCATTTGAAAAGGGCTGCAGATTGCATGTTTTATTTCTCTGACATCCAGATGACTTCAGTTGTGTTTTACTGGCAGATTGTGTGACTTTTCCTATATGCTTGTTGTAGCATTTGCCTGTTTTTCAGTGCAGTGACATATTTCTCTTTACTCATGAGCATGCAATATTCATAAGGTTGATGATGCATGTTTCAAGACATACTGTGCTAACATTTATGAAAAATTAATTTGATGAAGAGTAATCACTGATTTGCAATTATGTGTAATGGCAATTAAATAAAATAGGTTAAATCGTGCTTGACACCCAGCAAAGGTTGGGGATTCCCTGGTGGTAGCACCTGCTTTCCTGAGTCTTTAATGAAAGCTTATGAACATGTGACTGGTAGCCCATGAAACTGTATATGATGATTTTAGCAGGCCAGAGTGCTGGTAATGCAGAAATATCAAAGAAAATATAATATTACAAAGCAGGGAGCAAGTGGGCTGATTTGCACAGTAGCCTTAATGGATAAAACATGACTGAGCAATAATACGGTGCAGTGTTTTCACTTGTGGCACACTCTGTTTAACATAAGCGGATCATGATACCCTTAAATCTGATGCCAAATATGGAATATCTTTGATTAAAGCATATGTTAAAGTACATTTGTTCATATTCGTGCCAATGGCCTTAAAATTCACTCACTTTTTGTGTATGCTTTTCGTGTAAACTCCTGCCTGTGTGTTCCTTGTGTGGTCGTCAGTCAGCACCGACATTTCCTTAAATCACTCCTGAGTACTCCAACAATGGCATCACTGTTTTTCTTCATGTATCCTGATCACTAGATGTCTGTTACTGTGTGTTTCGTCTGTGCATGTGTGGATATGTTGGTTTGTTGTTCAATAAAAAAGTGCCATTGTGTTCCAACAGCACGCCCACTTCTGTCATGCTTCAGGGAAGAAGGCAAAAATTAAGGGTGATATGTCTATAGGCGAGGGGGAGGGCTACACTGAAAATACATATGTTATTAAAGGGAACTGGCAGCCAGTGGATGTTGCTCTGATTACTACATGCTGATGAAAGGTAAAAATCAGGAGATGCTGGAAGTAATACTTTTTGCATTCGCAGAGAATGTGATCAGAGTGGGCTTTTCCTGTCAGTGACACATATTTCACTTAAAAAACATCTGTTTGAATTGAATGAAGTATTTGCTTGATTTTGATGCAGAAGATATGTAATTGATTTTGACCAAGAGCTGCTTTGTGTTCTAAGGTCATGGGAGAAATGGCTGTTGTGTTAAAGGGCTGCAGTGGAGTATGCTTGCCTGCTGCAGTGTGTTGCCAAAGCAGCATGTAGCTGCAGTATTATCTGTGTATGTGTGCTTCTAGGGAGGGAGAGCAAGGGGAGGGGTGCAGATGTAGATGGACGGGAAGAGCAAAGGAAAAAAAAAAAAAAAAAGGAAAAAAGCACGGATAAAATGATGAAAAATAGAAAATGAAGGCATGCATGACAGAAAATGGACAAAGACATAGGTGAGAGCAAAGAGGAGATTCAGCTAATAGAAAGAGAGACAGTGAAGTAGAAAAGTATGAAGAGGTAGAAAGCACAAGCCTGCTGTGTTGCAGAGAAGATTTTCACTCCCATTTTAAAATGCAGGTAGTGCTTGCAAGCTTTGTCCAGCATGCATTTCTACTGTATCTGATGTCTATACATTCAGGTGTTTTGGTGGCATTTCTTGACTGTGGTGTATCTTTACAGTATGTCTCATCCAAGCTAGCTAACACGGTTTAAAACTGCTCATTAAAGTGATGTGTCTGAGGAAAAGGTGAGAACAACTATGAAGTCAAATAGTAAGATCATAGATAAAGTCAAATAGCAGCTCAGCACAGGAGCATCAATATAACCCTCACACTTGGTTATAGTGGAGCACATGGCTGTGCCTGTTCTGGGAAACCAGCACTCAGCTCCACCACATGGTGAATACAGGCACCACAACCCAGCTCAGCACCTTGCACAAACTTCTGCACTATGCAGGACTTTGATTTGACTCATTGATTTATTTGTATGAGACAGATGTCAGAGGATGGTGGGATTATTTCTAAATATCTATATCGTATAGATATTTAGGAATCTATCATTTGATTGTTTTGTATTTATGGATTGGTGCAAAGGTATGAAAAAGTAAACAATACACTTTTGTTGCACCAAACACAACAAAATATTTTATTTGCAAGGCTGTATAGGTTTTTTTTTTTTGTTTTGTTTTTTTTTAGTTTATGTGCAAAGCATCAAGTATGCCAGCAGCAAAAAAAAACAAACAAACAAACAAACAAACAAACAAAAAAAAAAAAACAAAGCTGACATGTGGGCCTGAGGTGTGATTACATACAAGCTGCCTAGACATTCCCTAAATAAAACATGATAGCTTGGTTTAACACAAAAAAATTCTATAAAGATTCACTGCCTTTTCATATAAAAGCAAATACATGCAAGTCTTTTTTACTGATATCACATCACAGCTGGACACTGCTCAGTCTAGCCCATATTAATATTTGTGTATTCATACAATCCAAGTAACCCTAAGTAGAAGTGAGCATGGTCTACTAGTTGCACTGAATAGGAAAAATAGCCAGTGTGTTCAGAACTGAACCTTCCCTCAAAGTGAACCCCTTTCAGTATTCTAAGGCATGCAGTACATCATGGCTTCACGCCAGTGATGGAGTTTGCCAATAACAGTGATTGATTGAACTTGTGTGCGGATTTCACTCATGTTGTTTTGTTGGAGCAGTTGAAGAGAAACACACACTGATTAAGTGCCAGTTACTGTATAATCATTCAGCACAGATGGTTGGATGTTCTGCTGAGTTGAGTGTTTAAGTTTTGTGTTATCAATGTTTCGGCCTTAAAATCCATTTAATACTCTCTCCCTCTCTTTGGCTGCTTTGGCTATCGTTTAGCTTCGTGGGAGATTTGAAACATGGGATTCAGTCAGTGCAGCAATTGTTGCATTCTGTTCTGAGTCAACAGGACTTCATGTTTTATCATTTGGAATTTGGCCAATTTTGGCATTGTGTAAAAGAAAAGAAAAAAAAAAAAAAAAAAACAGTGTGTGTGACTGTATATTTTCTGATGTTTTGGAAAATCTTGTCTTTCAAAGCTGCCTTTTCGTGAGTGGTAGTTTTAGCCCCATGCCCAACCCCCAGTGTAGATTCCCAGGGACCATTTGTTGTCCATGTGGTCTGACCTCTACCCTGTAATCAGTCTGGCATGGTGAGACCTGCTGGCCTTCTGCAGCATGGTGTAGTATATCATCAACTGTTTTCTATAAGGCCAGCTTGAAGGAGCAACACTAGTCAGAGTTTTCTTGTCTCCACGTGGCTTCAGATTAAGGCCTCCCATTATCCTGTGTTGTGATAAGCGCTTGCAAGGCAGCCATGTGTCTGCAGGCTGCAGGTCACATCCTTGGGGGGTGCTGTGTGCAGCTCCACTGAGAGAGTGAGTGAGTGTCCAGGAATGTGTTGATGGAAATCACAGCTGAACATATGATTGCTCCAACCTCAGCAGTCATGCTGAGGCCCACCAGCAACAGTTCCGCACGTGCACGCACGACAAACCCCCCCTTCCCCAATCACACACGCAAATATATATGCATATATTTGCACAAAGTCGCATCTTTGCGTGTTTTCACTTTCAATTCTAAACACAGTCCTGCTGCTGTCAGACTAATCATGCTTTTCTAACTCATGATGTCTTAATAACTCCACTACTGAGTGGACGTATCATCATGGTGTGGTCAGTTTGTTAACACATAGATTTAACAATGTGTCCATCCCTGTGTCTGCTGGCGCCTTTCATGACTTCAAGTAGTTCATTACATCACATCCTCTGTATTCATAGACTGAAAATGTTCTTAACGATCTAAGTCATCAAAGACGTTCCTTTTTTTGTTTAATTAAAAGTGAGGAACATACAAGTGGAAAAAAAAAAACATTATTCAAAGTTTAAGAAGATTCCTCAGAAATGTTTTCTAAGATACGACTGATTCATATGCTTGAACAACCCTTCTCTTGAAATGGAAATCTATTCTCGTCCTAGCCATCAACTCTACGTAAAATATAATTTATAAAACAACATCAAACAAAATACTCCCACTCTTTTTTTCTGTTTTCTTCCAGTAAGCCGTAATATCTGTCTTACGTAAGTAAATCAGTAAGCACTTTGCTCAAGACAAACAACAACTTCCTTTACTCCTTCTATCTCTTTAGTCTGCATATTAAAAAACAAAACTTACTCCTACTACGCAAGTGACAAGATAAACTCATCTCCAGTGACGCCACAGGATGTTAGTTGTGGCTTTTGGCTGAACATAGAGTATCTGTGAGCCAGTCAATTCTATTGATTGCTGTGGGTAAGCAGCAGAGGCAGGAGCAGCCATGTCTGAGAAGAACAGGCCTTTACATTTGCCAAGTGTTCTGTATTTACAGGCCACTGGAGAACAGCTTGTCAGGCTCTGTGGATCAAGCAGCAGTGCTATTAGTCATGCCCAGTTTTTCAAAAAGATCCTGAGTCCAGGGGTCTGGGCGGGCATTCCTCTGAGGTGGCCTTCTGACTGAGCCAGAATCTTAGGTCTTTTTAGCTAGTGAATTTGACCACAGATTCAAGATCATGTCCAGGCTCTGTGGAGCCAGCAAGATGTTGTAATCTAAAAGACATGTATAGCAATGAGTATACTTTCTGTGCTTTTAAAAGTCATCTAAATATGTGCCTTTTTAAATAAGTAAAAACACAAGGAATTAATCCTAATGTCGGCCTTTAGAAGCACATTTCCTAAAGCCATGTTAGTTTGGCATAAACTCCTGCAGGCAAATTTATAAAAGGTGTCACCCCAGATGTATAAAAACAAGATCTGCACTACTTCCCTTATAAGTGCTTAAAAACAGTTTTGTAAGCACATTAGGAATTGTTTGTTTCTGTCAGGCATTGTGACATGGCAGCTTGCTAAGGCTCAGGGTTTAAGCCTTATTTTCCTGGTCTCAAAATCAAAGTTTCACTCATGGTGCAGTTTGTTTTTGTTAACTATTATGGCCTTTCTGTGTTTAATGGCAGCATCCGGTATAGTGGGAAGATCCAGAGTAAATGGAGTGTTTATGTCATGAGCGGATGTACACCTACACAGCATCGTAAGGGCGCGTCATGTGCTGGTGCAGAAACTCTGAGCCATCGTGACGTGACGTAGGATGCTGTAAAAGTCTCAACTCAACTTATTTGAACTTAAACAAATGTTGTGTTTGTTATATATAGAAAGGAAATCCATATTATGATGAATAAAATAAATAAAACTTTTGGATAGCCTAATACATTTTAGAGTATTCTTGCATGTCCAATTAATTTTTATTAGAATTTTATTTCAAAACAGTTTATACTGTATTACCTGAGGTATTATGTTCTTTCCAGCAATTTGAAATACCTCAATTTAATCTGACAGAAGATTGGTAATGTTTGAGTCATAAAACATAAATCAGCTCTCTAATATGTCGGTAATTCATTGCTTTTTGACAGGGACTAAGCATGGTATGAGTTGCTGGCTTTTATGTTATGTATTTGTTAATGTGTTAGTGAAGATCCAGCTGTTGAATCATATCTGGCAGAATTGGAGAAAAAATCAGGAAAAGACGCAAAGTGAAGCAAGTTTTTGCAGACCGCTCCAATTTTTTTTACTTATTTATTTATTTATTTTTTCTTGCTTGCACTCTTAAATCAGTTTTATCCCATCAATCCTGCATGGTAAGTGGACACCCTTAATCAAGCTTCTGCAGAAGAGCTTATTTTTAAAAAAATCAAATCACATACCCCTTCATTCGATATCCATTAATCTCTCTGTGTTATGTGGGACAGTTAAGCCGTCAGTGTGAATGGACGAGGATATCGCTATGAATGAGGAAGGAAGCAGCTGTTACACTTGCAAAGCTGAGTGATGTGAGCAGGAGGTGACATGAGGTTTTGCTGTGTGCGGGGCTTTGTTAACTCTTCGAGTACTCCCGGACAGAATGTTTCAGAGACTCAGTTTGATAGCATAATAAAAAAAATCCCTCTCAGCTCCCCTCAGCTGTCCTGGTGGTCTCTGCCTGTTGGTGACCCCAGCTGTGGATGACTGTGCAGGGTTCTGTTTTAACATGCCAAATAACCAACAAACACTGCTGCGTTTGTTTCTACTTTCAACAAGGAGAAATTATTGCCTAAAATGTTTCATTGCATCATAAAGGCTTGTTTGTACTAAGTCAGTAATAATTCACAGTTGCTTGGAAGTTTTGTGAACAGAGTCAGTCCGATGAAAAGGGGTTTGCCAGCAAGCTATTGTTCCCTGACATCAAACGAAATCCATGCTGCTCCTATTACCTTGCATTTTTTAGAAAAGACCATGACTAATTCAAGGTGTCTTTGCTCTTTTTAAAGATTGAGCACAGGAGGAACATATACTTACCATTCCATCGCTTAAAGCTCAAAAGCTCAGTGGTATAGTTTGGTTGCCACAGCTGTCTTTTATCCTAAACCTCCCATTATTCCATCCCACTGCTTCCTTTTGTTGGTGATTTGGCAACTGTATTCATCACATCATGTCTGTTAGGGTGTCATAGGTCTTTCTTAGGGATGCTTCATGACCAGAAAGTGCAGAATTACTGTAAGCCGTGTTCAAACATTTCCTTTACAGAGTAGCACAAATTGTGATTCCCATGTTGATAAACTCATAGTGAACTCATCTTTTGGTATTTAGATGACCGGCAGTCTAACAAAACACCCTCACTCCATTGCCCGTTATGAGGACCTATTGCAAGTGTGGTTGGTGTGTGTGTATGTGAGTGTATTTATGCGCGATGGAGGGTTGTGGCACACACATACAAGCAGGCTGAGTGCTTTTTGGCTTTTGGGGAATAGCAGTGGGAAAACTTTTGGTCTAAGCAGCTGGCCACTACTGTAACTGTAAGCACAAGACCCAAATATGGAGCTGTGGTATATGTCTCCAGTATCTGGTACAAGGTTGCAAAGTTTGCCCTTCCCCAACAAAGAGAGCCAGCTGTTACAACTGAAGAGAAGGAAACACATGTGGATGCCTCACTTTGGCTTTTTAAAGACATATCTAGATTATTATTTATATATAGTATTTGCAAAAGTATTTTGGCACTTGTTATGTTTTTATATTTGCCAGTGAAATGATATGTACTTGTAGTGATTTATTAAAATGTGCAAAATGCCTGTAAATACAGGCAAAAACAGAATTTGTACTATTCTAATAAGCTTGAAAGTCAATATTTGGGATGACTTCTTTATTTCTCAACACAGCCTGAACTATCTTTTTTCCTCAAGAGATGCCTTTCAAGTGTTTTCAGGAGTAGTTCTCCAGCCTTCCTTTAGTGCCAAATCTCGTTTGGATGTCAGTGGCCTTTTGTTCTGCTTTTTGTCAAGATTATCCCAAACTACTTCAATAAAGTTGAAGTATAGACTGTAAGAAGGATTCATCACCCTATAAGACCAGTTGTCACTGATTTTCAGTCCAGTTCTTGTGTAATTTGGCATATCTAAGCCTTTTCTCTCTCTTTCCATTCTTTAAAAAGAGCTTCTTGCCAGCCGCCCTTCCACTGATGATGATAAGAATTTCTAATGAGGCTTGATTGAATTGTAGATGGGTCAACTGAGGTATCGCTCAGGTCCGGTGTCAGGACCTTACTAGATTTTTGTTACTGTTAAATGACTTCAGTTTCAGATACTGTAAGTTTTCTGAGTTACTTTTCTTTTTGGCCTGCCATTTTTTCTTTTGTATTATTATTTTATGTCCGTCAAACGTTGTTTGACTTTATCTTTTTTTAAAGGTATCTAAAGAAATGGAAACAAATGATGTCAAATGATAGGATGCAGACAACTTAAAATGTCCACAGTGTGTTGGTTTCGTCTATAGAATAAACAGCCCTTTTTATCCTTCAGTCATTCATAGATTCAGTTTTGAGTGGCTAAACAAACAAACTACATTAGTCTTAAAATAGTCAGATAAAAGAAATGGACTACAAAAGAATGAAAAACCAGCAAAATTTTGAAAGACTTTCAGAAACTCTCATGTCAATATTTTACAAGAAGGTTTGGGTCCTTGGAAGCAAACTACAAAGAAACAGACCACTTTTGCTGCCCTAAAACACTAAATCAATCTAAAAATGTTAAACAATGAGATAAAACTGATCAAGTTTAAGAAAAAAACCCAGAGATAATAACATTGTTAAAATCTAGACACCGCAGAGACAAAGCCACTCAATCACAAAGAAAAACAACAACATAAAAATAAAAAAGAGGGAATACAAATGTCCTCAGGTTGTCCTCCTCCCCCGTCTGCTCTGTTTCACTTTCATGTTGACAGTCTACTGTATACTGAGTAAAGAGCAGGCCTATCACATTTAGTGTGACCACCACTGTTCACACAACATGCTCAATACCAAGCTTCCTTGAGAGCATAGATTCTGGTCTGGCTGGTGATAAACTGGCCCTGGCCACATGAATGCTATCCAGTGGAACCATCCAGCTATTCATACATCCTATTGTTGGTGGTAACTTGTTTTGCCAGAGGCTTTTCCTTCCTGTTAAAAGAGAGTTTTTCCTTTCCACTGTCGCCCCTTGCATGCTCAGGATAGGGGGGGTTGGATGGAAGTCAAGATTCAATGCAGTATTGGTTTTCCTTAACTAGACTATTATTCATTCATTCTATCATTCACAACCAAAAATACAGGCATACTACAACAGCAATGTGCGGGATCTAATTCCCACCCAGTGGATTCATAACCTCAGCAGTCATTAGTTTACCAATTACCATCCAAGCCAGTAGTTGGCAACTGTGTTTGCTGACTTACACCATAGACTGTAAACAAATCATAGAAAAAGGTGGAGCTAGGCCTCAGCAGTTTGTTATGCAAAAGTTAAGTGGATTAAAGTGTGCACCTTTCAGGACAAACATCTACGAAAACATCTACGAAGTAGGATCAATGGAGTGTCAACCCAGAATGTCTACCTTGGTCCATGGAGCAAAATGCAACAGTTTCGTGAATTAAGACTGAACATTTTTAATATTACTACACTTTCTGGGCAATAATCATATTCCCACATCAATTTTAAAAATGACAGTTGGCCACCCTGCCTGTGCCTGGTTCTGCTGGAGGCTGGAGGGTGTCTTTTTCTTTCCATGTCTTCAAATGACTTTGCTCTAAACTGGCACTAAACAAATAAACCTAAATTGAATTGAATAGCTAAAAATAATTTTAAAAATGATTAATTTTTTTAGACTACAAAGACAACATGCAATAAAATTTATTAGGATTTCACAATTTCTGGAAATTTATAGGGATACAACAAACATATCTATTACATGTTTTCTTGTGGGAGTGGGCTGTTATAAATGGCAGTGTATTGGAGCCCAAACTTTTTAGGAGCAAGTGCTTAGCCTCGAGTGGTATTGCACTTTATTGCTTTCACATTACAGTGGATGGTTATGCCCACTTTTCTACCATCAAAAATGGGTTAGATGCAAGAGCTCTTTGCTATATTACACACAAAAGATGGTTTATAGTTAGATACCATCACAGTTTTTAGCCTAAACTTGGCTATTTCAGTAACTGCCTTAAGATAGGACAAAGCCTCTGACAACTTTTCAACACTCTGAACTTCATCCCTTTAGTCACTTTTTTCTCTATTAAATGAGGTAAGTGAATATGCCTCACCAGCTTGCTGACTGACACTAAATCTTCACATACTGAAAGAATTTTCACAGATCAAATACACTTGCCCGTGAAGTTCAAATGTGTCACCTTCAAGTCACAAATCTGCTTCTCTGACCTTCACATAACCATCAGAAGTGATGTCTGTCAGGTGAGGTTAGACCAAAGATGTTGCCAGCTTTAGTGACTCTGAAGTGGATGACCATATGTCCTGGAGGTCTGTCTTAGATTTTCTCTTAAAACAAAAGTTATTTGAATCTTTGGTAGCTGGTTTGTATTTTTCTGTTGTCTTAAATTGGCAGCGGTATTTAAAGAGGTGTCCACTTGCTCCCGCTTACCTTTTGCTGTTGATCTGTAACTGCAGTGGTCATACCTACCAGCTGGAAAAGATTCAAACTCAAGGATATTGTAATAGTTTCTGAGATCTAAGTGGGAAAATAAAAACAGCAGAAATCTTCACACTTAGAACATGTAAGCAGCTTGAATGCCATTTGCTAAAAAGACAGAGAGCAGAGAGCAGCCCTTTCTGGAACTGTGTTGCAGAAAACACCATGTGTCACTTTGTTGCCAACTGCACACACACTAGTGGGTACCAGCGGTCATACCAACACCCACTCCAACACCCACACCATACCTTGCCCTTCCGAGAGCAACTATGCCTTTTTCTTTTCTTTTTTTTTTTTTTAGCACATGAACAGCTGTTGTGCAATCACATACTAGGTTGCTCTTTGATTTTCCTTAGTGCTGAGACGATTCAGGCAGGCAAGACCAGGCATATCAGCTATGTGACTGAAAAATGGTAATAGGAGACAAGAATATAAAAGAAGACACACTGGTTGTGGCAGTGGCGGTCTTGCTGATGAGTGGGTGGGAGATTAATGTGCTTGGCAGGCTCCATTTTGTTCATTTCTAAACATTCCTTTTTCATTTTGAAGCTGTTTGAATTGTGGATAATTTTCTATTGGAGAAAAGCTTTGAGTGCACTCTCATTCATAATGGCTTCTTTCGTGCATCATACTTACAGTAAATAGTAATTTAATTCCTTTGGGTATTTGACATTAAATCTCTTTTGCTTATTTAAATCAGTTCAAAATGCTTGAAGGCACGAATGCTGCATGTAGCCATTGACTGGGTGTGTCCATATTCAATGTGTGGAAGTAACATGCTTGGTTTTTGTTGGCTTTGGCAAGCTGAAATATTTTCCTTATGATCCTGTCAACAAACCTTTTCTCTGCCCTCCTCTGCCCTGCATTAGTTCAGTATATAGCGTTTTTTTTGTTCTCCATTCTCATCTTTTTTTTTCCCTTCTTTCTTCCTTGTTGGAACATTTGTCTCCACTTGAGCTCCTGTCAAAAAATGTTGTGGTTTTAAATCTAAAAATTAAATGTGTATAATGTGGCATTTATTATCCAATTAACCATTTTTTAGAGAGCATCAATCTTTCACATAAGCTAAGACACACAAAGCAGATCTTTCATGTATCATGTGGAGTGTCAGCAAGTAAGGTCCAGACAATTTTTTTTTTTTTTTTTTTGCTTTGTTCCTGCTGTCATTTGTCTCCAGCTGCACCAGCTATATAACTGTACTATTCAGTTCTTTCTACAACGTGAATAGTGCAACTTCACATAGTATTTTACCTTTTCTGTCATGCATGCATTATCTTAAACCTCATTGCAGATCCTCTGTCACCACATCAGACCCAGCTGTCAGCAGCTTTATACTGAACCAAAACCACACTTCCCAGTTATCTGTTTATCTTGTTTATCCACACCATCTAAAATAGACAGTCTATGTGTAATAGGGCAAAAGGAATATAATTCAGTGCTCACAAATGTAGCAAGAATGCTTGTAACATGCACTGGACTTCAGATAAAAGATCTTGGTACCAGCTGTAACAGGAGACATGTCAGACATTCCCTGCCAAAAGCGGGGAGGTGAATGGAGGTAAAAAATAAAAGAGAGAGAGAGAGAAAGAGATAGGTAAACAGTCTTTTTTTCTGTTACATAAAACTGGCTTGTGGAAAAGCTTGTCTGGGTGGCAGAGCTATTACATGTACCACCACCCTCTTTATGTGTCTATTTAAGAGACTATACTTAAGACATTTATCACTTACCCCACTGACTTTTATGTCCTTGAGAAACTTGAATCATCCTTTGAATTCTAAAAAAGATTCAAATGATCTAAAAAGATTTTTTTCCTGCTGTATAATGCCCAATATTCACCCCAACTAGTTTCTTCATCTACCGAGCTTCACTACATAATGGTTTTGACTGAATGAATCTCTACAAACTGTTCTCATTCAATAACATACTTCCAAATAGGGAAAATGATTTATGCACTTTATCTTGATAACACTGCTTTTAAGAGTGAAAAATAAAAAGCCATAACAAAGTCCAGATGGATGAGGTCCACCACTGTTTGAATAAGTGCCTTGGCTTTCTCCCTGCACAGAGTCAGACTCTGCCTTATGTTTTGAGATGCCTTTCAATGTTCAATAGCAGAGCAGAAGTGGAAAAGATTAAGCTAGGCTGAAGTAAATTATCAACATTTGTCATGAATTAGGGGGACTCTGCACCACAGTCAGTCCAACTGAACATGTATTTCATTACACAATTCAGTATGTTGCACTGGTTGTGAGGTGCAGCGCAGGGCTATGATTCAGTATGAGCGCTTTTCTGTTTGCTCAATATTCCAGGGGTGCCTCAAGAGGAAAAGAGTGTGCAAAAGGGACTGCTCTTTTCATTTTTACGATTTTCCTAGAATCCTTTGGAGAGCGTGGAAAGACAGGCATGTTTATGAAGGTTTCCAGATGGTCCTGCTTGCACCCCCAGCTTTCCTTTTCAGTTCTTGGGCCATGAAGGATTAATCAAAGTCAGTGGCAAGGGCTAATGGCTAAACGCTGTGGCTCTTGCTAACCCAGAGGAAACCTCTCTTCAACTTCCTTCAACTCAGATTCAGGCCCCAGGCTACAGTACTGAGGAAAGTCAAAACCCAAGGTTGAAAACCAAGCAAACTTAACAAAACCTTGGCTGTGTGAGGGCAGATAAACAAAATTTGACCCCAAGTCTGGTTATCACTGCAGACAATTTCTTTCTGAGGCTAAAGGAACTCAGAGACATCATCCATCCAGGAGTTAACCTTAATGAACACACCTGAACTCTCATTCCCTTCATGAGATGGGGGACTGTGCTGCATGACTCAACACAGACCATAACATATGGCATGTCAAAGAAGAGAAAAAATGGTTGGAAGCTGACTCATTTAGACTTGAGTATTTATGGATTCTCTCTTAGCCTAAATTTTATATTTCAATTAATGGGTTTTGTTTTCGAGTCTTTTGACTCAGATTAATTTTCATTTGTCAGAATTCAAAGTATTATCACTGAAATGCTGAAGAAATACAAAGGATTTCAGATCTTATGATCAGGCTATGGTCTTTTAGCATCTCTCTTTCTCTCTGGGGTACAGAGGTAGATGCTTTTTTCTAAATCTCTTTCTAGAGTTAGAAAAAAAAAAAAGAAATGAACGAAGCTTTGTGAAGAACTATGACCATGTAAGAGGTATATGAAACACACAAAACTGAAATAAAGAGACGATAAGGACTATCTCTCTGGGGTAGATGCAGATAAAAGTGTTTTCTCTACAAGAAGAATGTCAGCCGTTAAATCAAAGTTAGACTGAAACTGTTAATTTCTAAATAAGAGAAAGCTATTTTTAATAGAGCTAATAGAGCCGCTGCTGTCATCTTCCTCTTAATGATCACTTCAGACACTAAAGAGAGGAAGAATCCTTCAGCTGACAAGGCTAACAAGAGCAGGTGAAACAGACCAGCTCTCAGTGACTAACTAAGCCCTTCCTCTGGTTTACTATACTCACCAGAACATATTTTACAGATAGAACATTTCTTCATTAGACACATGTGAAGCATACAAACCCTGCCCAACAGCTGCTCTGCATTTCACAGAGGAGCATGTACAACATTTGCAACACATTATCAAACCAACTGTCAGCAAATAGCACTGTGGTCTGTTAACAGCAGCCAAGACAAGTCCACATCAGATAAGTTTTCCCTACTCAGTACTCCTCATTTACATTCATTCATTCATTTTCTACACCACTTATTCCAGTTCAGGGTCGCAGGGGGAGGCTGGAGACTATCCAAGCAATTAGCAAGTGCTCATTTACAATAAAGATTAATTATGTTTGGACAATATTGTAAGAAGGATTTAGTACACTCAAACAGAATTTCCCTTAGACAAAAAAATAAATAAATAAAAACATTTAACTGACATGACTGAATGCAATTAAAACATGACATCCAAACGCATACAAAGACAGACACATACATACACACAAATGAATTACCACTCAGCATTATATACTAACTACTGCACTTGTTGCGTGTTGTAGGGGTTTCTGGATATGTACAGAAACCAGTTCCACTCAGTACAACTTAAACTGTAATCAAGTTTTCTAAAGTTTCAACCTTCACAACCTGTACTGAAACAAACCTGCTGCTGCACTTAATGAAACTTGTTTAAACACTCCGTGCCTACGGCTGCACAGGCAAACGGAAGATTTGAGGTAGTGTATTATCGCTACCTTGCTTTTAATCATGCTGCAGTTGCGCACAGATTTCAATAAAAAAATATTTAACTCCATCACACACCCTTAACTGAGATACTTCACTGTTGTGTTAATGTGTACCTCTAGCCATGTCAATAAATTCTTCTGCCTTGTCATGAGTTTTAATCTCGAGTAAACATGAATTTCTGCCTGCATAAACATTGTTTTGGCACAACCTGATCAGGTCAGAAAGAAAACACTGTTATTTTTTCATCACTTAGATAGCGTCCATGTGCTTCTCTCCTTTTATGGGTTTACCAGCATGAGGGATCATTTCTACCTGCAAGCTGCAACACTTTGCATATAGTTTATCTTGTTTAGTTTGTTAAAATACACTCAGATTTAAGTGAATGACGAAAAGAGAGCTTTGTAGGTCACTATTTTATTTGCTGGTGTCATTCCTTAGATTGTGCCAAAACCTGATACTCGCAGTTTTCTCTCAATGAAAGATTTTTCCACTTTCACAGATTGTAATGTTGATTGTTTCGACAGGATTTCAAAATACATTTAGAAGTCATTATGTTAATACAACACTCCTTGTTTTGGAAGATTTGCATCTTATGTGCCTTCCTGTTAGAAGAACAAGTTTTGTCACTCTCAAGTGATTTCATGAACCTTTAGCCTCACCTTCACCTTCCCATAAATGCTACAATCGAGCATTGTCTGCCAAATGTAGTTTTGGTACTAAACTTTTACTATTACTGTTTGGATTATGTAGCTAAACAAAATATCTTGTGGTGTTAGAAGCACCACATTTATGCATTACAGTGCATGATGAAGTTGTATAATTACAAAGAAAAGAAAACGGTAATTTAATCTAACAAATGCGCCCAAATCGACCAGTTTATTTTAGTAAAGACCTGAGTTTCAACTGTACCATTTGAATCCCTCTTTCAGTGGACATTAGAGAAGTTTAGTTGAATTCATGAAACATATTTAATCAAGCATAAACCTTTGTATTTAAAATTTCACAGTTGATTAAGTCAGTTGAAATCAAGCCATGAAGTTAAAGAGACTTCAATGCACGAATTGGACATTTAACAAGCAGAAATAAAACGGAGACAAAAAAGGACTTGGTCACAATCTGCTCTGCAGGTGCAATAGACAGAAAAAAGCTCCAGGGGGAACATTCTATGACTTATTTCATCCCCACCCATTCCACCTTTTCATACGTGTTGTCACTCATTCACAAGATTAGGCTTGTTCCCCCTTCACCCCCCCACTCCCCCTGCAAAACAGCTGTATTTAATGCTGTGGGAATAAGACAGGCTGTTTCCAAAGTTTTCCAAAAGTGACAGAAGCAGCTTAGTCTATTGCTATGAAAACCAAAACCCTGTGATCTAATGAAAATAATTAGCTAGTCCTAACAGTATGCAGGAAAACCAGGAGCTGAGTCATCTTGTTAGCACCATCCCTGCACCCAAATATGTTGACGTCATAATCGTTTTGAGGGGATGTTTAATTTTTTTTATTTTTTTTTTTATCTTATTTTGTATTAAGAAGGTACTTAATTAAAGGTCTGAATATTCATTTAAATACCCCGAAGTAGTTGTCCATGTATGCTTTAGAGAAGCTTAGTTTATCAGTTTAACTGCAGTTTCTTAAGTTTTGTACCTAACATGTTAATCTCAAAACCTTTTTTTTCCATCTTGTTGATCCTTACTGCTTAATGTGTTTTCTTTTTCAATTAGAATGTTTCTACACACTTTATATGATGTCAAGTTCAGTTATTTTATTTTGCTTCTGTTAAATTTAGTTTATTGTTTTCCTGATTATTTGAATGATTGAGGATTTATACTTCTTTTGTCAAAAATGTGCTGAAACTAGAAGTTTTTGTGACTTGCCAGTAGTTCCCTAGTTACTTCTTTTGGTTTGGGGGAAGTAACGGGGGGATACAAGGGATAGAGGGGAGGACAGCAGAGAAAGGGAGGAGAAAAGTATAAAACTAAGACACTTACCATGCGCTGTCATAGACTGGATGTCAGTTGATGACTGCAAGCCAGTAAGGACTCACAAATTATTTAAATAAATTAATTTTATGTCATTTTATTTTTTATAAATCTTTTTAAATAATCGGTTGGAAATAGTTCCACATGAATGGGAGCAGATAATTACAGTTCTGGTATAGTATATACCTTAAAAAGAAAAGGTAGTTAGTTCATTGAATTGCCCAAGAAGGCTTATAATTTTTTTAAATAATGAGAGTAAAATGTCCACAGGTATGTGTTTATTGGCTCCTTCAAAAAGCTCTTAAATACCAACAGGTGGTGTTTGGTGTTTGACATGAACCTTGTCTTCTAACCAGAGTTGTGTGGGCTCCACCTGCAAGCATTCAACTGGATGTCAACACAAAACCAGCCTGGTGCTGCAGCTGTTTAGGTCTAAACATTATTCACAAACTGGAACTATCTATTCTATGTCATTTAAAAAAAGGACTTTAGAGGAGGGATATGAGTGCTGTATGCTTTAATTTCGGTTAGCATAAATTAGTCTAACTATATTTTTGCACATTATATGGATACAACTGAATAAAACACTACTGATGCATTTTTAAATGTATTATTGTTCAGCTCAGTGAAGGCCAGCAGTGTTTAGTTTTGCTTACATTTAAAAAAAAAAAACATATAAACCCAGATGTGATACAGATGTAAAACATGGGCCCACGATCATTGAGGATTTATTTAGAGTTTAATGCCTGTATGTGTTATATCATGTACCAGCTGTTTAATGACAACACTGTACACAGTATTGTAATGAGATTTGCTTATAAACTCAGATCGTTAACATCTTAATAAAGTAACAAGAAAGTACCAAATTCTAACAGGAAAGAATAAGATGTTGGAAAAAATGAGACCACAGGGAAGATGATGGGGTTCAACCAGTAGCCAACTGAACTTTGACAGCACAGTTCAAATAGCAGCCTTGATCTTTTCTGTGTGAAGTTTACATCTTCTCCACCCCCCTCCCCACCCTCCTGTGTGGGTTTTCACTCACAATCCACCCACATGTGATCCAGGTGGACTTTAGGATTATGTGTGAACATGAGTGCTGGTGCGTCCATCCACCCTGCAGAGGACTGGTGAACTGTCCAGGATGTTCCCCTCGCTTCCATCAATGCATTCTGGGACAGGCTGCTGCCCTATATAGAGATTCATCCAGCTTGTTTTGCAGCCTTTGTGTGGCATGTTTTACAGTTGAACTCGGCACAAGCTTTCTATTTTGAGTGTAGGAGGGTTTTATAATGTCTTGAGGTCCCTTTATCTTGACAGCTTTGTCTGATCTTTTATGAGGTGTTTTACGTGCCAGCACGCCAAGGAAGAAGTCAGGTCAAGATAAATTAAATTAGCAGCCAAATGTAAAAATGTTTTCAGAAAATATAAAAGTGACAAGAAACACTGTAAGTGTAGTGTTGTTTTGATAACATTATTTCATATTATACAACTCTGGCAGAACAATAACAGGACACCTTATGAGTTAAGCCCAAATGAGTTTCATATTAACTTTTAAAATTAGATGTCAGTCATAAATCAAACTTAACTCAAGCTTAACCCTGATCTTTATAATAACCAGCTGTATATTTACACTGTGTCTTGGTCAATTATTTGGATGGATGGTCTTTAGTGTAAACCTTCATGTCTACCAGTGTGGTCTGAGCTGTCGTTTTTTATATTGGAAATGAACTCCAAGCTATTCTACAAAGCAAAGACATCCTATTTTTGGAGTGAGTTTCCTGTATATTCCAAGATTTATAGATTGTCTTACAATATTGTGTTTGGGTGTTGCAAAGTGGAAATTTATCTATGTTTGCAAACTGAGACTTGCAACAGAAGCATTTACTAATGTTATCTGCTTGCTTTGTTGTGGTAAAAAGCAAAGGAATTAACTTTTGTAGTTTTTGCCAAAAAAAGATGTGGAGCTCTGATTAAAGGAGCACACCAGAAGAGAAAGTTATCCTGTAGCTGAACGAACAGAAATAAGAAGAAGAGAAAAAAAAAGAAGTTGTGAAATCTTGTTGTCGTGGAAACCCAGCCAATATCAGAGCCAGAGCCCCAACTAAATAAAGTCTTTGGGCAATTTAATGTAAGAACACTCAGCATCAGCCTGCCGATACTCTGGATGTTGTGGGTGTAAAAGTATGAACGTACATAGTCCCACCTGCAAACTAACAACAATTACTACAACTGCTAGAGTACACAGTAGCAATTGCATGCCAACACCTTACATGCAAAGCACACTCCTCTCTCCTCAAGCCCAATCCTGCCGCTTCTCTTGGCATATGTTCCTACCTGTGTTCTGATAAGCCAACTTTCTCCCAAACATGCTATATCTATTCAATCAGGGGGGATTAAGTTCAGACATGAGACATTTTAGGCCATTCCAAGAACCTGAGTCAGTGCGTAAACAACTCCTACGCTAAGACATGAAAATATTTATCTTTGCTCATAGAACTTCTTGAGATAGTGTCAATACTGCTTAAAGACACAATTACATTTGTGGATGGAAAACTAAGTGTCCTTGTGGAGATAAAAGTGAAGAATAAGGACAGATCATAGAATGTCCATAGACATATGAAACTATAATCTATTACATTTTAAATAAAAATCCTGAGCATCACCATTTATCATGTTTCCTAATTTGGTGTTTAAATCTGAATTTATTCATCTTACTGGAGCTGATGAGGCAAAGATTCTTGACTTAATGAAAAGATCACCTGTTGGTAATGTTTTTCTTTGTCTTTTTTTCTTTTTTCCACAGTAACCACAACGCTATCTCCAGGCTCAGGCCATGCCAGAAGATGCAACGACACAGAAAAGTCCTACTGTGTGAATGGCGGCGACTGTTACTTCATCCATGGTATAAATGAGCTTTCCTGCAAGTAAGTTATTCTCTTCCTGATTCTCCTGGTTTTTTTATTCTCATTATCATTGTCCACCTTTGACTTATGAGATGTTTAACCTCATTATGTTTGTGAAAGGATTCTTTTATTATGCTTGCACTTATCGATCTAATAACAAATATTAAATGTGGCTGTTTTTTGTGTGTGATATGACATGACTCCCTCATTTCTTTCTGTTAGCAGCAGCAGCAGCAGCAGCAACACATCACTGGAAAATCCTGTCAGTTTTCCTAACCAGCCACCTGTTGTGTATTTTATCACTAATAATGGAGTGAGGCGGTGATGTTCTCATACTTTTAAGTCATGTTTAGTGTACAGGACGGCTGCACATTAAAAGCCTTTTCAAAATGTCATGAGTCACTAGTTTAGTAGTGAGCAAATATTTATGCCTGTTAGAGGCCCCCAATGAGGTAAATAGAATCATTGCTTACATTTGGCAGAGGGGATCAAGACCCATGTGTAAAGTGTGTTGGAGGAACCATGTATCTCTGCTTTTCAGGAGGAAAACAGGTTGACATTTTCCAAGAAACATTTTTTTTTTCTCTCTTCTTTGACATTTACAGTTCAGTTTGTGTTAGACTTGAGGTCAAGAAACATTAGTGAGCATGATGTTCAGGACATGTTTACATAAACACGTAGTTTTCTTTGATGTATCAGTTACTCAGAAAACATTCATTTTAATTAACAAAGATGGAGCAATGACTCATTTGTTTGATCATTTAAACAAAAATGAATTGAATTGAATATTTATTTTTTGAAAATAAATTTTTATGAAAGAAAAACAAATGAACTGAAATGTAAAGAAGAAAATTATCGCATTAAATCAAAACATAATAATTCAAAATACACGCCAGAATCACAAGTCAGCATATTGACATACGAGTCCTCTGGCCTGTTTGATATAGAGCTAAAACATTGCAGTGGCTTCTGTGCCCAGTTGGCCGAAGAAGGACCGCTCGACAAGCAGCGGGGACATGGCTGCAACAGCCGTTCAATAGGCTGTGTACAAATTGGAGGCAGCAATAACTCAATTGCTGCAGTTAATTCACTCATGGCCAGGGCATGGGTCCAGAAAAGTTGGATAATGCAGTGAAGGCCTGCAGGGATTTGTTGCCCCTCAGCCATCTCATTCAATATAGGCCAGGCTTCACTGGGTGTTACTCACTGGCTAAACAAGTCTCACAAACAGCCAGCCCTACATTTATACCAGGATCCTTCACTCTGAGGTTCAAATTTTGTAGCGGTATATAACTAATTTATTTTCTAAATTAAATGTATATAATCTGATGATAAATACAGAAAGCAACCAAAGAGTGTAAATTTAATGTTTGATGGTTTTTATCTTAAGGAAGATATTAATCCTAAGTAATGCTTGTTACAATTTCCCAACCAGCAGCTCAAATTTAAGACTTTCTGTTTTAAAGAAACTTTGAACGTACAATGATTAGAGTTTTTACTCAAGAAATAAAGATTACATCACTTTTGTCTCCGTTCTGTAAATGTTGATAAAGGGCCATAAAAAGCTTTTGTGTAATAGGAAAAGACATTAAAATACTTAAAGAAAAGAAAAAGAAAAAAAGCTAAAGTATCACATCTCTCTGAGACGTAGGAATAGAAGGAGTTGCTTGAGTATGTGGGATATTTTGAAGACCAGGCCTGATGCCTCTTAACACATGGCAAAATGCTTACTCCCTTCTAAATGTCACATGTTTATTTTATGTGCTAATGTGGATATTTGGATGTGGATACTCTGATTTAAATTATGCGGTGACAGTTTATTTCTGTCATCTTTCAGCCAAGTTTCCCCTGTGTATAGGTGGTGCTATTCCCCAGTCACACACCATCACTCAGGATGAGTAATTTAATGCTGAATGTTATGGTGCTCCTGGGAGGCATTGTGTGAAACCAGTAAATCATGAGCAATGACCTTTGTTGGATTGGTGGTCTAGTTGTGGCTGTGAGTGGAATGTTGGTGGCCCTAAAAAAGCCAACTGATCATCCTAATGGGGTTATAATGAGGAAATACGGTCATGCCCATCACCCTTGTTGACTGTGGTGATAGTCTGTCTTTATTTACACAAATGTCAAGATATATTTTATCCCAAAATTGTAGGTAAGCAAATGGTCCTGACATGCTTGTCCAACAAGAATTGACGTAATCATTGTTTCTTCTTTTTCATCTGTAAAGAGAAATTTGTGATTTCATTTCCACCTGACAGTGTTATGGCTATAGTTATAAAACTGTCACATTTGCAGGTTGTGAACACAACTGCTGGGATTCCAACAGGCTCCAAGGAAAGAAATCATATTAACTTACTTTCATCTTTTTATTAGATTTATTTATTGATCACCTATGAAGAGAAGCATAAGGAGGAGATGGGGACATTTTTGCCTTTGCAGGATCTACTGTAGTTTACATTCAACAACTGGAGCTCTGCCATTCTTGCAAACATGTCATTTATTGACTGTTTTATTATTACCTGTTATGTGATTAACACTTTATTTATTGTGTCCGTTATTGTCCTTTTTCTTTGTATATATGTCATGTGTGACGCTAAGGGATTTGAGCCCATGAAATTTACAATGCACCTCACTTCCTGTGTTTTTCTTTTCATAACACACATCTGCTCCTTCCCAGATGTCCGGATGGATACTTCGGCCGACGGTGCTTACAGACTGAGCCACTGCGATCGTTCATGCCCAAACCTTTCAAAAGTATGTTCACTTGACATGAACAGCTGAGAACAGAGACAGTTGTCACTGGATTACCTCAGTGGGATCCTGCCGCCCCCCGCCCCCTTCCCCCCTCACTCCCCAATTCTCTTCCACTTTCTCCTCTTCTATTTCTTTCTCAGGTCAACTCGCAATGAGCTGTGCACTATACCATGCACATGGTGGTGTCATCCATGGGAACACTCTGCTTCTGCTGTCTGTAGTTGTGCTGTTGTTCTAATTCTGTGTCTCTCTCCCTCCCTCCTTCCACCCCACCATCCCTCCCTCCCCTCTCTCACTCTTTCTTTCACACACTCTCCTTTTCACTCCACCCTTGCTCTCTGTCCCTCTGTTTTCTTTCTTTCTCCTCACTCATCCACCACCCTCCTCCTCCTCGTCCCTCTTCCTGTGGCTGTTTTTTCTTTCCATCAGGTGTCCAAATGACTTTACTGGTGATCGCTGTCAAACCTACGTTATGGCCAGTTTCTACCGTATGTCAACTTCCTCCTCTGTCACTGTGTCCAACTGTCCTCGTGTCATGTGTGCATGCTGAGTGTAGAGAGGTTGCATTCGTTTCCTGTTATTAGCTAATAGTTGTGTCTGTGTCTCCTTTGATGACTCATATTCAAGCCGGCATAGATTAATAGTCTGTTACTGTGTTTGGTCTGCATGTGATATTGTGTGTCCTGACTGTATGTTAACTTACTGAGCATTGCATGTGCATTCCCAGAATAGGAGCTTATAGTAAATCTGCCAATAAGAAGCTGATGTCTGAATTTAGATGCTTTGTGGAAGTTGATTTGCAAATAGTGAGCTGCATGTAAAAACATGGTCTAATGGCAAAATTATTTCTACAACACTTAATGTGGCTCACTAATGACGCCTCCTTGTGCAATCAGTTGTAGACATGCAAGCATGTGAAATCTTACTGGAGCTGATCCATGGATAGAAAACCTGGCCTGAGCAATTAGCATCAACTAATAGGCATGAAAAATAATATATCTGATAGGTGGTTACCGCTTAATTAACAAAGAGATTTTTGTTGAGATTGTCCATCACTTGAAAGAATATAATCAACTAAAGCTTAAAGTTTGATTTCTCCTGTACATAATGTGGGCTTCTATTATATATATTCCAGTCTCAACACAATGTGGGATTTTCCCATATTTACACAGTTAAAAGCAGTATATCAGTATGTATGTAGATGAAACATTAATCAACATAACAAAATTACTGTAAATAAATATTTTATTCTTCACTCACCTTTCCCTGCATTGATCTGCAAACTTGACATTACATCACTTCCAGATTTAAAAGTGCTAACCGAGGATAAGCGCTGCCATGCAAACATGGTGCACAAAAAGCAACCAGCCTAAGATGGCTTGAGTGCTATCAGGTCAACGCGCAATGAACATCCAAACAAACTCTCGTGCCATTCTTTAAATATGAACCAAACTAAATTAACTCAGTCTTTTAATCATAGAAGACATAGCTGGATCCATATCCCCTCAAACACAAAACATTTCTTCTGATAAAAAATAAAAATACCACATTTATTTTACAACTTGATTTCAAAAGGCACATTTTTCTTGACAAACAGCAGTGTTTTGGACATTTGTAAGCTCTGTCAGCAATATATCAGAAGCTCTCCAATCAGTGTAACTTTATTCGGGTCTTGAATCAGGCATCTGTTAATTTTGCTGAAAGCAAACACTCTAAGAAGCTGTACTTGCCCTTACTGTCAGAGAAGCATACCTTAATCATGACAAGAGCAGAAGAAAAAAAAAGAAAAAACTGTCAACATTCTTCTTCAGCTATACCAAAATATTCTGCAAAACGCATTTGTTGGTAACAGACATTGCTTCAGCAGAAAACAAATAGGTGTGCTCTCACAGCACTTGTCCTTAGCATAGAGATCATGCACAATACAAGAGTGCCATGTCAAACAGCTCTGCTAGCCTGGGGTGGGGCAAGTCAACCTTGCTCAGCCCCACATGGCAAAAACATCCATCATCTGCAGAATTATACTGAGATCAGAAGGTGTTTTTGTTGAGGGCTTGCTTGATAGATCCTGCCCTTAAGGTAATTCATTTTGATGACAGTATGCATGGTCTAAAGACACATTTCTTTAACACACTACTTCTTGACTGATTATATTAAAAGCATCTACAGCTATCTCAATTACTGTTGATTCAAAGTAACAAGTGACTTTACAGTAAAAAAAACATAAAGAACTGAGATTAGGTGTTTCTTAACCCTGAGTATGGACAGTGCATACAAAGCTGAAGTTAGTGTCTCATACCAAGCCAAGAATTCATCTCAGGTAAAAGCAAAAAAAAAAAAAAAAATTCCTGCTATCTTACAGCACATCCATCATCATCACATCTTTCCAAGCTCATATGGTTGAGTTCAATGTAACATTTAGAAAGTTTCAAGCTGCATCTGCCTTATGCTACACACACAGGCTCATCCATGTAGTCTGAATCACAGAGCTGACACATGCTGTTTGTTGTATGTTGGCACAGAGAACATTGCAACCCCCCGCCCTATTCTTAACTACAAGTAATTTCATCTCACATTAAGTTGTAATGCACTGTGCTGAAATTACTGGTCTTTTTGGCAGAGTAGACAGCAGTGTGTGGGAGTGCTTTTTCCTATGCTCCCTCGCTTTTTCGGCATTCTCTTTCACTTTAGTGCAGCTGTGCATCTGCATCAAGGACAGCATTTATTTCCTGTTCTTAACCAGTCTAGAGAAGAAGGCCCAGCCATTAATTACTTGGTTTGCATGCTTATATGCTCAAATGACAGTATATAGCTTTAAGAGAGTAAAAACAATAAAAGAGCTTTAATACAGAGATTTGCGGAATAAAAATTATGTGTGGTACCTGTTAACAATGAGATGAAAAATAAGTGGTCTTCATCAATGATAGCAGTTAGGGTTAAAAAAACAAACAAACAAACAAAAAAACAACAACATTTAGTTATGTTTTGAAGAACAGGCCTGTTTGCAAACACATGTTCATTACATACTTAAAAACCCGTCTCCTGGATGGACGCCTCCCATCCTCAGGAGATACCAGAGAGAAAGAGGATGACTTCTGCTTAGCCATAAGTGCTTGGATTAATAAGAGCATGTTGACATAAGAACAGCTGGGACTTGACTTAGCCCAAGTACAGCAAGTGAGCTGCCAGAGTTATGGACTCTGCTCGTTGGTACAACATCCCCATGGCCTTGCTCTGCCAGAGAATATAAAGTCTAGCTATAATTCTTCATATTCAGCAATATTATTCCAACACAGCACAGATACCCACCTCTTAACTTGCCTGTTCATGTGATGGGTGTGGCTGGGAACTGACACTGTAGCAGTTTCAGAGCAGAAAACTGAAAGCAAAGGTAATCTATACCGATGACGCATATTTTCCACATGCAGAAGTAAATAAAATCACTATGTACCCAATTTTTTATTCCCATTAAAATGTTTTGTTTGGTTAGTACTTTTTAAATGGAAACCTCTAGTAGAACAAGCAGCTATAAGAGAAAAAATAATTAAAACTATGTGCTTTCTAAGAGATGAATGCTGTTTTTATATATAATGCAGATTAAAGGTTTACCTAGAATTCTCCTTTTTTAAGGTAGCTGTGTTGCCATGTACATGCTGTGATATTCTGTGGATTTGTGTGGCTATGTGTAGTGTGGTTTGAAGGGTGTGTTGCATGCTGTTGTCCCGTCTTACTCAAATACTGACAAGTGTTTGTTGTCTCAGATACCAAAATGCCAATTTGTGTTTACTCCACTGTATGCTAGAAGGTGCCACTATCTTAATCTGGTCTGTTTCTCCTTTTTTGTTGTTTTCTTCTTCCAACTCTCAACCCTCTGCAATGGCAGAGCATCTTGGGATTGAATTTATGGGTATGAAACAATCCATTTTCTTAGTCTTAGTTTAGCTGCTACAACGTCCTTTATTTTGACATGCTCCTGTTCCGTCTATGGTGTGATTTGTGAATCGCATTGTCCCTTGATTAACCAATCAATCTATCCAGTGATCCTACCATAACTTATTAAAATGAGAAACTCAGTTGATGCATCTCATCCTCCATCCAACATCATTAACATGGATGCATTCGCCGCTACCTCTCATTCGTGTGATTGGAAAAGTTCTCTTAACTGAAAGTAATAATCATGACAGCGTATTTTTTCTCTTTTAAACCTTTTCTCATTTAATCTATGGCATGATCTGTCATGTTTGAGCTACCAGATGGCTCTTCCCGATGTTTAGTCTTTTTCTTTGATATGCCCTCTCTTTTGATTTACATGTGATTTTCTCCATTCATCTTACATCACCCCATTGTTAGCATAACAGAAGTGCAAAGCTAAGTTCTGAAATACGTTTTTTTAGTGGTTTAAATGATCCTTTCTCATGTAAGCATGCTATGCTGCTGTATGTTTACGACTTCCAGTTTTCCTTCTATTGGCCATTACTTCCAACTTCTTTTTTTTTCTTCTTCTTTTTTTTTTTAACTATTTGCTCTTGTCTTTTGCTACTTTTTCCAGAAAAGGGCTTCACTGTGTGAGAGTACAAAATAAATGCTGCAGGCATCTTTTCAGAGATTGTTCATGCACTGAAGCAGGGGAACATTGTAGTGTTGTAAAAACACCTGTACCGTTTCCTCTGTTTAAAATCATTATGAGTGGATGGCATGCAGCATGAAACACTACCCTGTATAGATAAACTGACTTGGTGATTTATTTATGGTGTCAGAAATTTAACACAGATTGTTGATGTCAAATGGCTGCTGGTGAAAAAAAGGAGGAAAGCTCAGATGGTAGGAGATATACAAACTCAATTCCTTTTTATTACATTATTTATCAAGGACCTCCTTGTGCCATGATTTTTCTTGGGAGAAGGCTCATCTCAATCTCACACAAACCCTTTTCTGGAAAAATAAAGGCACCAATCATGTTTCATGTTAATAATATTACTTTTTTGAAAAATCACTGGTTTCATAAATTATTGTGAAAATTAGATCCCATGCTTATACTTATTAACTACATGAATTCATGGATAGATTTAGAAGATTTAGAAGTGAGTTAGATTCCTGAGCAGTCAGGCACCATGTTAGGTTTAACTAAATTGAGAAGGGATAGAGAATCATGCCAAATACTGCACATTTAAAATTCTTGTGTGCTCTTGTGCAATACTGCAGAGTTTGCAGATATTATTAGTCAATTATTTAAGGCATAAATTGTCATACGATACATAACTTTAAATAATATATACTATATTACAGCTCAGGAAAGATGAACTGAACTCCTATTCTCACTTATACTGCCTTACAGAAGCTGTTGTAATAGTGCGTATATGATAGGAGATATTTGATTATGCTGTGAGATGTGAGGGAGGTTAGGATGAATCTTTATACTGCTCAGGATTTAAACAAAAAAAAATTTAAAAAAGGGTAACATGACCTCCTTGAAGAAGCTAACTATCTCCTGTCATTTCTCTCTGTTTTTATGTGTGGGCGTGTGTTCGTATTTGTGGGTGTGACGTTGACAGAGGCAGAGGAACTCTACCAGAAAAGAGTCCTGACAATCACGGGTATTTGTGTGGCTCTGTTGGTGGTGGGCATCGTGTGTGTGGTTGCCTACTGTAAAACCAAGTAAGTCCTTCCGTGGTCACATACAAACATTTCGTTTTCTTTTTTGTATTGTTTTTATTTTAAGTAACTGCATATTTACTGCATAATCAAGCTACTGGTGTACTGAATGCTTATAATAAGCAGCATAACTGGAAATAACAGATTATTAATCTGTTTAATTGGGGGTTTGCTTTAAGTTTGAAAAATGTTTAATGTTAAATCAGAAAAGAGGATAATGGAATAACCAGTAATTACTCAACAGGAAACAAAGAAAAAACATGCACAATCATCTGCGACAGAACATGTGTCCAGAACATCCCAATCGTAACCTTGCTAATGGACCCAATCACCCAGGACCTGGCCCAGAGGAAATCCCTATGGTAGATGTATGTCGTAGAGAAAATCCTTCACAATATTAGATTAGGAACTGTATTTATGCTTATCTAATCAAAGTTTTTCTTTTTCTGAATATTTCTCTGTCTGCCACATCTGTTTATTTTGACACAGTACATATCAAAGAATATTCCTGCAACTGAACGAGTCATACGACCTGCAACAGAGGGATCGTTCCCTGCCAGCCATGCCTCTTCCAGATCTCACAACTCTTCCACACGAGCCCATTCATCAACTCACAGGTAAACACACTCCATACTCACCAGAGTCAAATTTCTTGTTTGTGCAAACACACTTACCGAAATAAATGATTCCCTTATTCTGATTTGCTCATCATATGTCTCCTATTAACCAGAGTCATGCACAAAGTGAGAGAATCATTTGGTTAGTTAGGTAGGCCAGCTTGTTTATGGAGCACATTTAAAGCAATTTACATGCAACTTTTTTATTGACACAATAAGAAAGAAATAAAAACAAATTACAGCCAGTTTAACACCCCCCAAGTAGGCTGAATGTGAAGATGAGTACATCTGGTACTGGATAGGATTTTTAAGAACTAGTTTTCTCTCTTTTTCATATGAAATCTTGAGAAAGGCAATTGGAAAAAAGAACAATGGAAAGACAAAAACAAGAGGTTTGAGAATGGTTGGTTATTAGAAACAGATGGCTCTGGTTAGGTGTTTGGATTAAAGGGTGTGTGACAGCATGTTTAAAACAAGACATGGGACATAACCATTTACTTGGGAGCTATAAAGTATTGTCCAGTGCTTCTTTAAGTAGGTGGAAAATCTGTACATCTCTTCTAAATAATAAAAGAAGAAGAATCTCACTGGGACACTGGGGTGTGTGCATGTTAACACCTTTTTTATTTGTCAGACATGAGGAACGGACATGGAGCCTGGAACGTTCTGACAGTATCCTTTCTGACTCGCCGGGAATGATGTCATCATCCGTGGGGACCAGTAAATGCAGCAGTCCTGCATGCATGGAGGCACGGGCACGGCGAGCTGCACACTGTGGTTATTCTGACCCCCATCGGCCAGGGCTACAGTACGGGGATTCGTTCGACTCACTGGGAGATTCCCCGCACAGCGACAGGTAGGAAGCAGACCAGTGTGGTTGATAAGGCATCAGGTTTGTCATAGTCATTTGAAGTTGTTTAATCTTTTTGCTGGTTCTGTCTCAGCCTTGTGAGGTTAGGAAGGATACTGTTAGAAACAGCACTCGTTTAAAAAGGAACTGTGTTTGTACAACTATTGTCTCATTATTTCCTGATCAGTTTGTAATTGTAATTGGTTGCTTTCACCTTTTCTAAATTTAATGTGTCTTCCTAAACAGTCACAAAGAGATAACTGTACAAACGTCATAGTAAGGCTAAGCCTTAGTAGGAAGCAGAAAAAAAGCTATTTGACATCAAGGAAATAAGCCTTTCATCAACTCCACAGCAGTCTATATTTATCACGTGCATTTTTCTGCACTGGAGGCAGAGATATCAATCCTGTCATGTGCCTTGGGGCAAAACAGACAACAGATATATCTCCCAAAATCTTGGAGTGTTCCTTTAACATGAGCTGGAACATAACAGCTCAAACACACTTGGCTCTGTCTAAAAAGTACTCTTTCATGTTATCCACATCGCCTTTGTTCAAGCTGTTTGTCTGTAGTGCTCAATTCAAGTCATGACCTGAACTTGTTCCTGCTCTTTTAAATGCTGAAGATATCCTCCTGGATTTTCTTATGTAGTTATAGTGATAGTGACCCCCCTCGAATCCCAAAATGCCCTCCTTACTCTGTGGACGCTTGGAATTTTAATACTGTTCACAGCTGAGGATCCGTCGCTCAACAAGCTTGTATTTGCGATGATCTGGGAGGAAATTTGGGGATTTAGGAGTGTGACTGGTCTCTACTGCTTTAACCCGTCACCCATAAAATAAGATGGTTTTAAGGGATAAAAGATAAAAGACCCTACTTTTATGGTTTAAAGCTTTCAAGCTGTTTATACAAGGGCCTTATTTATGATTGTTTAAAGCCTTCACAATTACAATTTACTGTACTGTCTTTCTTCATAGCTTGTTAATGCTGACTTACAGGTAAGACATTAAAGCTTAGGCCACATTCTAAAATGACAGAAACCTTGTGTTTACATTGAGAAAATAAATGGGCATGATGCCATTTTTTAAGAGATAAAGGGTAGAAATGGAAAAAAAGAGAAAGAATGTACAGTCAGTGACATTGTAATGATATTTATTTTCATCCAATGGAAACATGTACATTGTGGCCTCTGGCAATCTAAAGCAGAGTGTAGTAGGATATGATAACCACTGTCCATTTTAAGCACATCTAACCACAAACAATGCCTTATTTCTTGATTGCTATCACTGAGCTTTTTCTAAATGGTACTTCCTGAAAGTAAATTTTTGATGTTTTAGTAAATGAAAAGAATTTTGGAAATGACCTTGTAGTCTTAACAATTATTGCTTCATTAATGATATTGTTAACATTTCTCATGCAACTGGAACAATCAGATCCCCTGCTAATAAGTCCTCTAAAGATTAAGTGTGGGTTTTATTGTAGATTGTTTTCATTATTATTTTATTTTTCTATAAATTCTGAATTATGTACCTACAGTTTGCCAGCAGTTCTTAGCAGCACTGCTACTTCTAAGTTTTTCTAAGGTCTGATATGAAACATATGTTGGATTTTACAATTTAGCCTAAATAAAATTAATGACTCAAAGAGTCTCTTAAAGCAGCTGGAACTATTTAATATGATAGGTTATAAAACAAATTGTGCCTGTGCTTGTTTCTTCTTATTATAAGTGTTTTATATTTTTGGCCGAGCCATGTTTTAAACTATTGTAAACTAATCTATAAACATTCAGCTGTGCCTGCATTATCCTGAGCCAAACCAGTTGTCTAAAAACACCTGATTAGTTGAGAATTTGATTGACTGTGTGGTCCAAGGGTAAGGGTAAGGGTGAGGGGTGGTTTAAATGTCCACAAGTGAAGGGGAAAATTGTAAAAAGTTGTAAAAGCCAAGAAACAAAGCTTAGAAATGTGTATTACTTGGCAATCGCAATGTTGCCAGATATTGCTTTAGAACAACATTGCTTGGCAAAAGATGGTCATTAGGTCCTTAAGATATCAACAATCTCAACATGCAGCATGTGACCGTGAACAAGGTCATGGCCACTGAATAGAAATACATAACCAACCTGTTTAAATCTTCCTAGAGTCATACCAAGTAACAGGTACTTCTTTCATGATGGCAGTACTTATTATCATATCATATTTCTCCCTCTCTGCATTTCCTGGAGGTAAAAACAGACGCCTATGCTGCAGAATGCATGGAGCATACAATGCAATGTGTACAGACAGAATACCTGTAGGTTTCCATTGGGTGATTTGGGTGATTTGGGCAATTTTGACATTTTTTTTGGGGGGGGGGGGGGGTTGTTTTGTTTTGTTTTTTTTTTTGTTTGTTTTGTTTTTTTATCCATGACAAGTGTTCTGACATTTTTCATCCACCACAAAGAACTGATGCAAATGTTATCAGTAACTATTCAGCTGTACAATGATGACCTTTTAATATTAAAGACTGCCAAAATCCTGTAAATCTGTCTGCTTGCAACATATGATTAGACCCTCTAATTTCACTCTCATTCAACTCTGCCAACACTGAGTTAGTGGGTGTTACTTCTAACGTAACATGATAAAGTAACTGAATAAAGGGTGGAAATCGATGATCCGACTCCAACTCCTCGTTTAATCTTAATCAGAGGCTACTCAAATTCTGTGCCTTGGTGTTTCAAAATTATGAGCATATAATTATAATGTTATTAGCTGAGTATTATATTATGTTTGTATATAACAGGATCCAAAAGGGGAATTGCATCAATGTTAACAAAAGAGGGGGACTAAGAAAAGATAATTGGAGGACACCTTTTAAAATTTGGACAACAGAGCTATTCATTTCCAACTTAGAACTGCTTAGGGAGACAGAAATTAATCCATTTTAGGTAGTAGTAGAGAAAAAATACAAAGTACTAGTTATGCCAGCAAAAGACTACTGGATCTAATACACATTTTTTTGTGTCAAGGTACTTTTGAAATAATAAAACAACAAGAATAATTAAGATAAAAAAGTCTGCATATGCGAAGATGACACCCAGCATCTATATAAATATTCCTGTATTGCTATATAAATAACAGCAACAAACAGCTCTAAGATGCTCCCATTTCAGACATACTATGTATTTAACGAAGAAAATCCAACAATTAAAAAATAAAAGTAAGTTCAAACAAGTGAAAATTCAAACCTTAGATCCATGTAACAAACCCATTCATGTGTCTCTCAAGCTTGTTAACAGCAAAAATAACTATTTAAAATGACCGTGAAGTATTCTGGGTTGAAGCAATAATGCCTATTAATGTAAAGAGTCATGCTAATGCTGTGCACAGAATTTCACAGGAATCTTAATGTTAATGACCACCACGTAACAATCGTTACTTACGGCGGCCAAGCTGCTACATCTATTTACACTATACTATTGCTGCATAAATGATATCTTATCAGTAGTGCACTGACTTAAAAACACAGGTGAAATATGCAGAGAAATGAAAACACAAACCATGCATTTGTTTTCCCAGTTGTCTTCTGAAGTTCCCCAGTTAACTCCGAAATTTTGCTTACTTCACCTAGCAAAATCAGGAAAGTTATTCTTAAATGCTGGTCATAAATGCAAACAAAATCATAAACCCAAATGTTATTACACCTTTTGAGATTTCCACACATGCATCTTCCCTTACAGTTGCTTTCCTAAACAGAGAATCTAAGCTAAATGTATCTATGGAAAAAGTACCCACTCCCACTAAAAACTTTAGTCCATACACAGCTTAACAGTTAGGGTGTGATGTTTATTTAGTTAACAAAATACAATCAGCTTTTGATACGCTCCCCTTTCTTAGCTCTTTTCTTGGTTCTTTTTTAATTAACTGTAACCTCCTCTTTGTATTTTCCACAGATATGTGTCAGCCCTGACAACACCAGCCCGCCTCTCCCCGGTGGATTTCCATTACTCATTGCCCCCGCAGGTGCCTACCTTCCAGATCACATCCCCCAATGCCAGCCACGCCATGTCACTCCCTCCAGCTGTCCACAATCCCTATCCTTTGGAGGATGATCAGCCTCTGCTGCGCCGCTACCAGGTGCCCCTACATGACACCCAGTGCCAGGAGCCCTATCGGCAGCAGCGCCGTACCTATCTAAATGACAGCAGGGGCAGTCTGCCCTCCAGCCCCTACAGGCTGGCTGAGGATGAAGACTATGAGACCACCCAGGAGTATCTCTCCACACGGGAGCAACCAAAGAGAAGTGGGTCCAGTGGAACTGGTAGCCGTCGTTGGCGGAGATCCAGACTGAATGGCCATGTGGCCCCACGTGGATATGAGGCGTCACGAGACTATGGGTCTCGGAGCTGCCTAACAGATAGTGAGTCAGAGGAGGACGGTGAGAGCACGCCCTTCCTCAGTATGCAGAACATGAATGCCGAGCCCTCCACCATCTACAGGCCGGTGGACAGTCGGACTTCTCACTCGTCAGGGCGGCACAGTGGGCACGGGAATATGCATACAAGACTGACACACTCACGTTCCAAACCGGACAATACACCCCATTAAAGAGTGATAATGAACCAACAAAAATCAATATAGTATAGACCTGCATCTATAAGAAATATTTTTATTTTATATAACTGACAGATATTCTAAACAAATGAAATATTTATTTTCATTTTAGCAAAAGTTGTCTACTAGTTAACAGCAAAGACTTTTTTATAGGGAAAACTCTATTTATATGTACATTTTGATTTACAGCATAAAAAGATGTGCCAGTTTTTTCACAACGTAAAAAAATAGAGTAATATTGTGGTGCCTTTTGCTGTTTGCCGATGCCAGAGGGCCAGTGGAGGTTTTTGTAGCCTTTCTTATATGGACGCCTCATTTTTTATACGCATTTATGTTATTTTGTCCTCTGATTTCCTGTCTCACTTTCTTTCCAAATGGCATTCTTTGAGAAGTCTTTCCCCACTGGAACATAACCCTTTCCATATCACGCAATATAAACCATTTCAACATAAAGTGTGTGTTTACATTAATATGATTCGCCTGTAGGGTTATGATTTGGGATGTAATTGAACGCCTGATAAAAACAATGTAGATTATTTTTGCCCTCTGACTAATGTCTATCAAAAGAAAGAGAAAGAAGAGAGTGAGAGATTGTGTTTGGTTGAGTGTGTGTGTAAATGCCTCTGTGTGTGCGCATGTCAGTTTGCTTGCATGCATTTGTGATTGTAAGAAGAATTTCAATGTTGTGGTAACTTCAAACATGTGGGCCCGCTGGTCTCAGGAGAGCTGAGCAGAACAGAGCCCCAATCCCCCCACCCCCCCACCCCAGTGTAGGTGGACAGGTAAGGCTGCTGTAGGGTTGTATGTTATAGAGGTCATTGCTTGATGTGTTTACAGCTATGCTGCCCCTCCCAGACCTGCCCCAGTTCTGTCCTTTATATTTCCCAGCAGGTTTTCCTCACGTTAGTCATGTATGAGGCCAACAAGCACTTAACCACTTGGCTCGGAGGGAATCCTACCATCAGAGGCAAAACAAAAAAGATTGCATCTGTTTTCACTCAATTCCACCCGAGCTCCCACATCTCATTATCCTTCTGTGTCCATTCTGTTTCTGTGGCTGTGTTAAAGGCCACACAGTGTCTCAGGATTTCCACATACTCTCTCTTCACCTCTCTTCATCTTCTTCCTTAATGTAAGGTCTACCTAAGACTAAGGTTCTCAAATATTGAGGACTTCATTGTAAAATACAGTCTACCAGTTCCCTGAACACTCCCATACAAAGAAAAGGAAAGCCAGGTGGAAGCGGCTCAGTGGATAAGAGTACAGAACATATTAGACAATATAAATGGAATAGCTGTGAAACTATGGAGGATCATACAATGCAAAAATATGCAAACTTTCTATTTTGCTGTTTGATTACATCATTTTCTAAGAGGTGACTGTAGCGTGTTGTGTGTGCAAAAACTATGTGATGCCTATAGTGTAGAATGAAATAACATGATACAAATGGATATTTAACTGAGTTATTTTTTAAAGCCATTATGCAGCCATCTATCCATTTGTCAGCCTTTATTGTTCACTTGTTCATCGAATGACTGTGTTCATGACTTCTATTAGTTGATTTTGGAGATCTATCCAATTTACATGCACACTTCCAAATAATGTCAGTAAACATCCAAATACTGTCTCCTCCAATAGTACTGTGCACTGCTTTGTCTTGTTTACAGATCTATTCATTACAAGTTAAGTATGTAAATGATAATCATTTTAACAGTAAATCGATTCATATAAGCTATTTTTCTTCCACTGATGGAACTATTCAAAAGTTATTTCATCAATGTCATATCATTAAAACTGACGCAGTGAGAAAGGACAGCTGATAATGTTTAATCACTGTTGGTCTGTCTCTATTACTCATTTTAAAAAATGAATGCTGAATTGTCTGATAATTATCAACTTCAAAAACAGAATAGGT
Organism: Melanotaenia boesemani; assembly: GCF_017639745.1. Classification (NCBI taxonomy): domain Eukaryota; kingdom Metazoa; phylum Chordata; class Actinopteri; order Atheriniformes; family Melanotaeniidae; genus Melanotaenia; species Melanotaenia boesemani. Next base: position 9,437,509 of record NC_055696.1, read on the forward strand.
TGATTTTAAACTCCAACTCCGATATAGTAAATGCACAGTGGTATTGTCCTAGACTCAGAGAATGGCCTCTGGTCACACCTTGCTAATATTTCATCGAGTTTCTCACCTCTGGGTCTAATTTTATATGTGGGAAAAAGACGAAAGAAGACACTGCACCTCTCATTTCAGTATAATACCTCTTCACTTTGCCAGTCCTCCCACCCAGCTGAGATGCTACCAGGCACGTCCTGCCACTCTCTTCCGTTTTATTTTACAACCCCCACCCCACCCTGGCTTGAAATGTTTGAACACCTCTCCTCTGCATGTCCTTGTGGTCAAGATTAGATGGGTGCATGGTTAAAAGAAAAAAAGAAAATGAAAAAAAGCAGCAGACAATTCTTTTCCAGTCAGTGAAAATGTATTTCATTTAACATTCAGCAATAAAAAAAAAAAAACCTTACCCCATGTCATTCCTGAAATATGCTAGGAAAAAAAAAGAAAAAATGCGAGATTGTCATAGATTGTAAAATAAAATGAAAAATGAATCCACCTGTTCATATGAAAAATAAATCTTTATTCATAACATTTTATGTTGTAGTTTTATTTATTTATTTTTTTATGTAGAAAGTCTTATTCTGCATTTTGAGTCATTTTTGATCGTGCCTGAGGTTTGGACTCCTCAAACACGATACACGGCATGTCTCCGGAGTGCACACATAAAATCTCAGAGTGAAATAAAATCTGTTTAATATGGTGGTTGGGGGTTTATAAATTTTAACAAAATTTTACATTGCCAGGCACATAAAACACACACACACACACACAGCTTGTGTGAAAGCTGAACATTGCGTAACTTAATAAAAGACAAGAGGCTTAGTAAACATGTATTTTTAGATCTAAACAAAAGGACAGGTTTTTGTCATATGATCAATAATTATAAAATAATAATTAAATCCTAATCTGTTTCTAAGCAGTATTACTGTCCATTTAACAGAAAATGTGAGCATAAATATTTATCTTTTCAAGAAGGAAAAAATTAAGTAATTTGTATTTTGTTTTTTTTAATTCTGTCATATTTATCTTCAAATTATTACATATATGAATCTAATCTATTATTTAAACCTATAAAGCAACTATTCTAATATCAATATGGTCATTATTTCATGTAGCCTTATCACATACAGATGTTTAAGCTCTGCTCCTGCATTAGCACGAAGTGGCCACTAGATGGGGACACAAAAGCAAGAAGAAGAAGAAGTCTCAAAACGATAACTTCACCTTTTGTGTGGTGGAATCTGACTCTGTATTGCATCTAGTTTTCCATCATTTAATAATGACGTATATAAAGAAGTGGTACTTGCAAGAACAAGTTGAATAAAAAGAACTTCAAAAAGTCAATAAACAATATAAGCAGTTGATTTAGAAAATACTCTTCATTAACTTGTGTTATTGATCAGCCACAGTTTATCAACCGCTGTGTTTATTTAATTTCTGTTTTCACATAACGTGTAGAAATGTTCAGTTATAGAAATTGAATGCTAAAAGTAGAAACAGTCTATTCAGATCTCTTAAATAGGACATCACTTTCAGCGCATGGTCCATGATTTTCTTTCTCATTTAAAGGATTATTTTATTCCTTTAAAGAATGCTAAATATATAAGGTTGGGGTAAAATGTCAAGGCAAGCTGCCATTTCTTGAGATTAATTATTAATAATTATTAATAATAACAAAAAGAAAACACACAAAAAACAAAAAAAAAAAAATGTAAATTTTAAAAAAGGACGGGAAGGAAAAGAATAATCCAGAATTGCAGCACAATGCAACATAGCTTATGCTCCACTTATATTCTACAAACCTGACACTTTAAGCTAAAGCATAAGTAACATTAACCCAACATTTAAAAGAAAGCTATATAGAGGCTACAACTCCTCGATCAACTGGCCAATGTTCAAAACCCGGCCTGGGGCCCTTTGCTGCATGTCATTCCCCACTCTCTCTGACCCCCTTTCCTGTCAAGCTACCTTTGAATAATGGCCATTAGACCACAAATCTACCTACAAAAAAAAAAAAAAAACATCATTAAAAAACAATTTAAACAAACTTTTTATATTTTGAACATCACTGTCTAATCTCACTCAGTTATCATGAGCTTAATTATGTTTTATTGTTACATTTCCAAACATGACCATCCCAGTCTGGGATTTATTTTAATCAGCACTTTGCCCAGTAAGAGTCTTGCAGCCTAATCGCCTGTTAGACGGAAAAGATTACTATTTAAAATCAGGGTAATTTATTTGCACCCTTTTATTTTAGGAAAATACTTATGAAGCCAAAGTTAAGGAGTAAAGGAAACTTAAAACTGGACAAGAACATTTGCATGAAAATTTACTTATTTATTAACATCCTTGAATAGAGTAAAATGAGACTTTTTTCCTTCCTTTTATTTGATTTTTGTTAAATTGTAAAAATGGGTCTCAACAAAGTTAAAAAAAAAAGAACAAAAACATCACTATTTGTGAGCATTTTAACTCAAGAACCTTAAAACCAAAATGTGAATAGGCACAGTGATGATTTTTAATGAAAATATGTCTTGTTTACAAATACAGTGTTGCATGTTAAGTAATGCAAAGCTACAAAACTTCAGTGAAAGCTCAGCCTGTAATCTGCTGAAGGCTTATAAAAGAGTTTATACTATGAAGAATTTTTAAATATAAAACATACTTTGTTCAAAATGAGCCTATAAGCTGCTATAATGTATCATCAACAAATATCTGATTGCTTGCAGCCTTCATTTCATTTCATTGACCTAAAACATAATGCTGCCTCTCTATTTGACCAGCAGTAATAAGACAAACTCGTTGTGGAAATCAAACATACAAGTGAGAGAAAAAAGGTAAAAACAACGCTACTTTCACATCAACAAATACAGCAGTAGTAAAGTACAGTGGTCTCAGATGGTCTGCTTGAGGAGATTGGACTGGGTGTCTTGCAAGATCATTGCTTCCTTTGGAGACATTTTGGAGCTGTTTTCACTTTCCCTGGGGTCAAAACAAAAATGCAAATATGGATCAATTTTTGTATCTTATACATTTTCTTTAATTAAACCACGATAATGAACCAGTTACTTTTTTTTAATTTATTGATACATTTCATTTATAGGCACCTTTCTTGACACTCAAGGTCACTGTACAGTTAAAACAAGGTACAAAATGCTATAAATAATAAAAGATAAATAAAATGTTGTAAATAACAAAAAAAAAAAACAATGAAAAATGCAATAAATAAAAAAAAAAACAACTGATTAAGACACTTTCCAGCCTTGCCCATTCATAGAGAGAAGACAAGCGTCACGTCAATTAAAAAAGCGTCATGTTTAGGTTTTTGAAATTGAGTTTACCTCTCCTCCACATCTTGTATTGTGTCAGGAAGGTGTGTGCCAAGAGTTTCTGGAAGAAATACAGCAGCCACTCCAGAGAGGATTGGAGCTCCTCCATAGATTAAGCCTGGTAGCCAAGGAATGTAGTCCCCAGTAAGCAGCACCATTGGTGCCACCATGGCTCCCACACGGGCCATCATGGACACCCATCCCATGCCATTCTGACTGGAGGGGAAAAGTCAATCAGTAAATAAAGAATATGTGTTGCTACTGATCAAATAAAACTGTCATGATGCTTGCACTTTTCTTCAGAATTCAGTGTTATGTAATCATTTTGTGCAGCCTTTCTTTCTTCCCTTTTTTTTTCTGCGTGGTTCAAAGTTCAACATCTGCAATAAGAAGTTAGTGAATTCATGGCAGTTCAGGCTTTTGTCCATTACATAACAACAGCACAATTTAACTTACTTGTATAATGTTTGCCAAGTTGAAGTAAATGAGAACAGCTACCTCATGCAGCACATTCTTTTGACCAATCAGAGCAAAGTGGATCTTATCTGTAAATATGGTAACTTCAAAACTAGTGAACTTTTAACGTGCAATAAAATGCTTAAATGGCAAATCGGGTCTTAATGAGTTAAAATGTAAATTTCCAATTTCCAAGAGTAACAAATATATGTGTTGGGACGCCTTCAAAACTGAAGGTTTGAGGGGGCTAATTCTTTGGACCACCATCCTTTCACTGGAAACACTTTGTCAATAAGAAAAAAAAAACTTTAGCTATGTGACAGTAATGTCAATCACATAATAAATACCATTGATAGAAAAAAGGCTCTGAAGACATGAAATGCATCTGCTTCTTACAAAAAAAAGTAATAGTCCCATGTTTAACCCATGTTTAATCCTTATGATTGTTCTGGTAATCTTTATCTGTTTATTAGCTCTATGACCACTAAAACTTCTCTCTACATTTTACTTTTTTTTTTTTTTTTTTAAATATTAAGTTTACAAAGTTTGGAAAGAGATGAACTGTGATTCCCTGAGTTTGAGCCAGATGGGATTTCCTCATCTAGACATACTTCCACATTTGCTGCTAGATAAGACTTACCGAATGATAGTTGGGTAGAGTTCTCCAGAGTAAAGATAACAGCAGTTGAATGATGCAGCGAGGCAACCTTTGCCCAGTACAGCCAAGCACGTTCGTATTGTCTGTTTATCTACACAAAAAAGTAGAGCATCCATCAGATCGATGGTTTGTCTCTGCAGAGGGTCACAGCAGTGTGGTGATGATATTCAGGTTGTTTAAACTGTCATAGGCATTTATTCAAACATACCATAGGGGACCAGCACGTTGATTAAAATAGTTACTCCGGCGACAATGAGAGCACCACATTGTGATGGCCGGCGTCCAATAAAACTCATGCACACAGTTACAACAACTTTAGCAGGGATGTCAACTGCTCCAAAGATCACTTGTATTAAGTAAATGTCCACCCCGAATTTCTGAAGATCCATAGCAAGACCATAGTAGGCAAAGCTGGTTGATAACCTAAAGAAAAGAGGAACCATGTAACGTCTTGCAGACTAATTAAAGATGCATAAACAATTTTGCCTTTTATTTATCTATTTTTTTTTTTTTTTTAGGGAATGTACCAGACGGCGCTGAGGCAGACGGTCATAATCCGCATTTTGGGTGTGCGGAATAGATCTAGAACAGAGTAGGATCCCTGAGAACAGGACATCTCTTTCCTCATGGACTCTTGAAGCATCTATGCATAAAAAAGAAATATATAAATAAAATACACACACACACACACACTTTATATATATATATATATATATATATATATATATACATAACCAACAAACACTTACTTCAACGTCAATTTTCTCAGCCTCGTCATGCCGTCCATTAAATTTAGCCACACTTTTAAGCATTTTGACAGCTTGTTCGGGCTTTTTATTTAGTGCTAGCCATCTAGAGGATTCATGAAACCACCTGCAATAACAAACAAAAGCAATGTTAAATTTATTCATTTGATCACTAAATATTTATAAGATAAAACATTTAGTAGTATAGTTGCTCCTCTTCAGTGAAATTCTTGGTATCTTACCATGAGATGAGGAAGAAAACATAGAAGGGCAATGACACAGCCAGGGTCAACCACCTCCAGTCCCTGATGAAGTAGGCCACTGCTGCCAGGAGCAACTGCCCTAACGTGTAACAGTAACCTGTTATCGTCCCAGTGACAGTCCGCACGCGTGTTGGGATCCATTCCACAACTTGAAAAGAAACATTGCACAACGACAAATATTTTAGTTGTAATCTTTGCAACTGTGGTGATCAAAATTATTCATCAGTGAAAGAAATAATGCAGAAAATGTTAAAATTAAAGAATAATTATGTTAAATAATTGATGACAATAAACTTCCTTTCCTTCTCTTCTCTTCATATATCCACATTTATTTATTATTCTGTATATTAATTTTTTAATTTCCACAATAACTTTCCTATTGTTTCGTATTATGTGTTCTTTACTTTGCTAAATATCTTACTTAGTGAGAAGGTGTTGAGTCCCAGACCAGACAAAGCCAAGCCACAACCAAACCGAAACAGGCAGAAGAGGGAGAAGGAGGGTGAGAAAGCTACACATGTTCCCGACACTGCCATGAGCAGGTTGGAAAGGAGCAGGAGGATGCGCCGGCCATATCTTGGAGACAAGTGTGATGTTCGTAAAGCATTACATATAATAATGTTGAACAACAGAATTTTAGATTCCAAATATTTAGAATTTCTAGTACTTTAGGAAAAAGTGCAGCAGAAAAATTAAAACAAATTCTACAGAGATAACTTTTACCTGTCTGAAAGCCCTCCAAAGACAATTGCCCCCACAAGCACACCTCCCATGTAGATGGTTTGTCCCATTTGCTTAAAAGAGCGCAAGTCGCACACCAAATGCCACTAATAACAAAAAAAATTAAACAGATAAATAGTTAACATACATCACACAACAACATAAAAACATTCATGAAAATAAAAATAATAAAATGCTTCTGAAAGCAGTATTTAAAACTTGCCGCCGTACATCAGATATAATTGTGGAGGTCATCTCCGTCATGTTATAGGACCATCCATCTGTGCATTCCTGCAGAGCAACATCAAAACCATCCCAGTCCTCTCCATCTTCTCCTAAAGCGGAGCTCTCATTCCTAGCCAGGAGGTGCCACTGTGGGGTAAGATAACGCTGGCACCTGTGGGGTTTCCCTGCTTGGTCTAGTGGCACTGTGATGAGCAAAGTTTCCTCTGGGTTCAGCTGAGACTGAGAGATATTGGAATGGGCACTGCAGTAATGTGGAGGCACCACAGCTACAAAGTTTTGCAGCAGGTTGTGACTGGCCATCATCAGGACAGGTATGGAGAGAAGGGTCACATGCAGGATCTGGAAGCGTCCTGTGCTCCCCACCTGTTCAAGGAGGTCTCCGAAAGCCATTCTTTTTTTTTTTTTTTTTTTTTTTTTTAAACAAAAACACTTTACGGTGACTTAAGATTAATGGTACTTGATTCTGTTTCGGTTCCCAGATTCCCTTAGAGTTTTCTGACGTGTAACAGCATCTGTGACAACACTGAACAAAGCAACAGTTGTGAGAACTCCCCAACAAGCATTTCTAACTTGTAAGTGTTAAATGATAGAAAATTGTACAGACTTACCTGTTAAATTAGTTTTCCTTCTTTACATAAAATTTCCCAAGATACAATGAATAGCACAAAATTGATTAAAAAACAACCAGCACAGCATCCATTCAAATTAAATCAGACACCTTTAAGAAGTGTTTTCTTTTTAAAAAAACAAAAAAATAAAAAAAAGTAAAAGTTGCCTTGTTTCTGCAGCGTATTTAAGTGAGTAATCCGCTCTCAAATTCCACCAGCTTTTCTGAACTTTGGATTATTCGACGTATATTGTAACCTCATGAGGTATTAGCAGCTTTGTCTCTTAACAGTGAGGTAAAGTGCTGAGTCTTTGCTGTGTCTGCTGAAGTATCTCGGTGCAAGTGAGCTTTAGCATCAAGAGTGCAAACATAACTATCCCCAGCAGTTTTCCTCTTTGTACTGAGACACACTCCCTGACCTTTACTGGGTTGCCGGTTACTTAATATGAAAAACTGTGCGTGAGTGTGTGTGTTTGAGCCAGAAAATAAGAGCGAGTGAGGGAGTCACGTGCATACACGTGATGTCAACAAAATATTTGTTCTTTTCTTTATTTTCTTTGATATCATTCTTTCTAACTTGATTTGCTCAGAAGAAATGCAAAGACTCATTTTCTGCATTAAAGTTAAATATAAAAGGAGCCACCAAACATAAGAAAAACTATAAGTAAGTGATAATCAATAGTCAACTGTTCAAATGCACTTTAACACTGTGACCTTTTCTCCTTCTCTATAAGACCTCTTGTCATGAAACAGAATTTTTGGTAAATAAGTGACTATGTATTGAATTTTCAATTAGCAACATGTGTGAGTGTTGCAAAAGTCCTGCTTTGCTGAAAGAAAAACGGAACAAACTGTACCAAATATAAAAGGAAAGGCAAACTCCAGTGATGTGTTCTGCTACGTCATAGGTATGTATTTGTATACATAATAACTTCTTTGCGTTATACTTATGGAGCATCTATAACTAAAATCTGATGATTTCCTGGCTGATTTCTGTCCTGGTGATTAGTTATGAGGAATGTGTGCACTTGTGTAAGGATCAGCATGAGATGCCAAGGCGAATGAAGCTGCAGGTGCACCCATGCAAAACAATAAACTTTCCTTTTTTTTTTTTTTTTAGGTTTTTTCAGCTGCAGGACTAAAGACTGAGCTTCTAAAGTCCTCTTTTCTTGAGTTTTGTTTGTAGTTTCAGCCCTGAAAGTACAGGTTTTTGACAGGATTTATGACAGCATGTACAAAAGAAAAAGATAAAATAACACGACATGACTCATATAGCCTAAAACTGTGTATTTCAACAATAAATAGTAATATATATATATATATATATATATATATATATATGTATATATGTGTGTGTGTGTGTGTGTGTGTGTGTGTGTGTGTGTGTGTGTGTGTGTGTGTAAAATAAAAATACAGAAAAAATATAGAGACAGAAATATATCAAAGATAAAGATGCTGAATTAAATAATAATAATAATAATAATAAACAAGTAGATGTAAAAATAAATAAACAAATAAGATAAAACATAAAAGAATAATCAAGATTAATCAATGCATTTTGCAAAATAGTCAATAGTCACTAAAAATATGTCTCAGCTGATCTTTTGGAACACAGCCTGAAACTTTGTCTGGATCATCTGGATCAGTAGCTTTGTGAGGAGTTACTCTGGAAATGATTATTTCTCCTATGAGTCTATATGTTTATTTAGCCACTGGATTTTTTGCTTATTCATCACTCCATAACTATTGATCAGCTGGATTTAGGTTTACATTATAAATGTTCCTGTATAAACAAATCTCTTTTGGAGTTTTGCTTTGGTGTTGTTTCTGTTTATTTATTTATTTATTAACTGTCATATTCAACCCCATAATTAAGTAAACACAAAAAATAAATGAAACAATTTTTTAACTTTTGCACATCTTTTAGCCCTCACCTGTAGATCAAGACTGAAAGCGATGCAAAAGATTTAAAAATAATATGTATACTGATTTACAGAAAAGAGGTTTACAGAGAGGTTTGAATAATGCAACTTTAATGTTTTACAAAAAAGATGTTTTAACTGTGTGTAGGACCTGGTGTATTATTCAGATTTTGCTGACCAAATTACATAACAGATTACATAAAAAAGTTATCCAAAGGATGACCACGTGCTCATTCTTGTGGTACTTTGAAAATTAGGCATTGCTATGCATCGTTATGTATTGTACTTGTATTTAACTGAACAGAAATGTTCATCATTTAAAAAAGAATTATGGACAAACATCAGTTCAACATGCAAATCTTTGGTTGCTGAACTGCTGGCTGGAAAAAGCAAATAAAACAGAAAAAAGTTTATATTTGTTCTTCTAATTACAGACTGGGTTTAATAAATGACTCAGTGTAACCGTAAGTCTTTAAAACAATGTTTAACACCTTGTCTGGTTGAAATCTTCAAGTCATTGTTTACTATGTTTTCCCACGTCAAACAGTGATGTCACAGGGATAAAAGTAAATCCTAACACGAGACCCCACAGCTGATAAAACATTTACAGGACCAGCTGAAAAATGAAGTAACTGTTTGCTGGTTTTTATGTAATACAGGATAAAACATTTCTTAGTTGGATTTAGGGTTTGAAATCAAAAGGAGCTGCGGCTCATCCTGCGACATCTCAGCTGGCCAAATATGCAAGGATTTCGTTTTCCATACCATCATTCCAGATGTGTTTTTCTCCAGACTTTCCTCTGTCACTGTGTTCAGTCATATGCAAGTGGGGAAGCCAGTAAGGCATTGGAAAGGGATGACTGATTTAGGGACACTCAGTACTGGCGGTACTCAGGGTTGTGCAGTATGTAGTCTCCGTACCAAGTCTCACAAGAATACATGGAATATTTCATGGTAAGAGCGCTGAAATTGTGAGACTGATCCTCACTACCTGCTCTATTTACTCATTAGCATTTAGCCATGTGTTGAATCTTCTTCTGACAAACGGTGACTCTCTGTAAAGCAAAGAAACAGAAAGTCATTGGAAAATATTGGATCTAATGGCTCTGAAGCAGTTTTTTTTCTTTAGCACGTTGTAGTTTTATATAACATATATAATGTCTTCGGATGTCATTTTCTTCTTTTCTGTGAATCATTGCTTTTGTCACTAGATTATAGCTTTTCTTCCTGGAATTCATTTGCAGACAAACAGATATTAACTAGCTGAAATCTACATAAACAAATAAATAAATGAAAAGGAAAAAATAATTATAGGATAAGAATATTGTAGAGAAATACAAATAAAGTAATTTAGTAATTGTCTGAGAATGGTACATGTTTGCTATATATCTGAACTTTAAGGTCTTAAGGTCAAACCTTAATCTTATCAGTGCAGTTTATGACACCCATAAACCATCTCTCACCATAAATCCTGGTGTCACGTTGAAAGTTGTAAGATACCACATGAATCCTTTCACCTTGTGCCTGTTGTTCTGTTAATAGTTGTTTAAAACATTTTCCAGACAACACTGACCTTTAGTCACAGTCCAAACAAAAATGTTTAATAAAGAAAAGTATAATTCAGCTGTTCAAAGGCCCCTCTGGTCCCAAAGTTCTGTTTTGCTTTTTTGTTGTTTTTTTCTCATTTAAACCTTCTTTTACAAATATTCATTTTACTGTTTAATGGTTCTTTGTTGTTGTTTCTGCAGACAGCGCTTTTAAAGCTGCACTGGTGGAGTTAGCGAGTTGGCATTATTAGTTTTGGTGATTGTATTTGTTATGGCCTTCATCAGCCCTGACACTTTCAGCTTAATTTTCTTTACTTTTTGTTATTGTTCTGCATGCATATATGCACAGATGTCATCTGCCTGTAGCTGTCAAGTTACCATTCACATTTTTAATGTGCAAACATGGACATTGGACCTCATCATCACTGTACCAGCAAAATGGTATCCTTTGTCATGGGAATGTAACTATGTTAAAGACAGCTGTCTTACAAGCATAATTTATGGTGCTGTTTCCCTTTTTGTTCTCCAGTAGGTTTGTCAATGCCACACAAACACCTCAAGTTAGCATTTCAAAGACATAAAGTCCTGTCTCTTGGTACTAGTTGCTCTCTTCCACCAGAAATAAATAAACCATTATAAGAAGTTTTATTGACTTCTCATTTCCCCATGAGAACGATTTATCTTTTATACATACAAACTATTCAAAGTAAACGAAGTATGTGACACAAAAGACACCGTGTATGCCTGAGTGGCATGAACACAATGTTTTATTATACCAAATTCTTTAGAATTAACGAAGCCAAGTAGATTCACTGGAGCAAGACAGAGAACGTGTGTTTCACCTGCCTCAGTCAGCATTTATCTTTCATCTCATCTGCATTTGGCAGCAAAAACTCCTTTAACAGCCAACTCGGAGTTGTTTTATGCAACTACCCCCCGGCCCCCAATCTTAGAAGCAGCCCACATGTACATCAAAATGTAACTGATTCAGCATTTAAAGAATTATATTGATATGCTTGGCACCTTGATATATATATATATATATATATATATATATATATATATATACATATATATATATATATATATATATATATATATATATATATATATATATATATATATATATATGTGTGTGTGTGTGTGTGTGTGTGTGTGTGTGTGTGTGTGTGTGTGTGTGTGTGTAATGTTCATGTTTTGCTTTGTCTTTTACTTAGTTTTTTTTATTCAGTTAGCATTATCTTATAAATTATGTTATTTGTAAATTTAGATATTAAATATTAATTCATTCAATCATTTATAAATTTATCTACAGCATTTAACCTTTAAGATCAGAGTAGAAGTTTTATATACATCTACAATTTGTAAAATAGGGACATCTAGAGGCTAAATTGGACATTACAACCAGCCAAATGCCACCAGCATCTGCTTGTGTCCACTTTAGATTATTATAAGGCACATAAACTGTAATGATAATAACAACAACAATAATAATAATAATAACAATAATAATAATGATAATAGTAATAATAATAATAATAATAATAATAATAATAATAATAATAATAATAATAATAATAATAATAATAATAATAATAATAGTAATAATAGTAATAATAATAATAATAAAAACAATAATAATAATAATAATAATAATAATAATAATAATAATAACAATATATGAAAGCTTGAGTGTGAATACCTTAACATAATAAGCTTGCTTGTCTAAAAGAAAAAAAGTTAGGTTGAAAAAATAATCAAGTCATTTGTTTATATTTAAGACTAATTTTATTGAGAATGGGTCTGACTAGAAATACAAGACTTTATAGTTTTGAATAAAAAAAAAATTACTACCAATAAATTTACAAGGCCCACCACAAAGGTTTTTTTATCCACTTTAAAACAGCAAAGTAAGAGTTCTTACGTCCCTGGCAATGACTGCAACATTGTTACAACACAAGCCTGTAACTCTGGTTCATAAATATGCAGATATGTAAAATGTAAACTTTCCAAGTGTTTGCATATGATACCGTGGTAACTGCTGTGGATGCAAGTTTGTGGGGGCTTCTTGCGAGACATTACAGAGTCTACCATGTAGAGTCTGAAGGCATTTAAACCTGTGGGAAAAGTTGGCTGTGTTGACTGTCATGTGGACAGTTTTATTATATGTCATCGGGGGCAGGCAGTTTCTCAAGCGTGGGCTCCATGCCCCAGATCTCACGAGCGTACTGAGCAATGGTACGATCACTGGAGAACTTGCCACATCCAGCAATGTTGTAAATCACCTTCTTGGTCCATTCCTTAGGGTTCTGAAGTGAGGACAAAATGATTAATTTGTGAAAAATAAGATTGATCATTGTTAGTATCACCATTTCCCTCATGAATTAGTGCTAATAATGAACATTATTCTACAAAAGGCATTCGCTATATATTTCCTTTTAATGTATACCTTGTAGAGAGCATTGACTTTCTCCTGGCATTTAATGTATTCTTCATAGTCAGCAAAAACCTTAAACCTGTGTTAAAAAAAACAAAAGAAAAAGAAAAAAACAATAAACTGAATGAATAAGGATTTAAATTTCAGATATATTGTCCGATGTCCTTTTAAAGTTGAAAGTATGAGCTTATTTTTTCTTTTGCTCTAGCATGCAGGTTTATATACATTTTTATTTGTATGCGTGTGTGAATGTTTGTGCCTCAGGCTGCTATTATAGATGTGTCTGTACCTGTCATGATGCATCAGCATGTTGACGATTTCTTTAAACAGGTCAGGCTGCTTTGGGCTAAAGAAGCCTCCAGCAATCTGGTCGATAGCCTGCTTCAGCTCAGGCAGCCGGTTGTAGTAATCTTCAGCGTGGTATCTAAACAGGATCGGAAATAAATGAAAAACAAATCCAGAAAAATGAGGCACAAGCATTTTGCTGTTGTAACTGGCCCAATCACTCGGGAGGAGAAATCAGTGCAAAAACAGAAATTGCAAATTTTCCACAGGCTCACACCTTTTAGAGTGGAAAATCTCAGCATGTGTGGATAAAACATCTGAGTCTGGGAGCACCAACGGGCAAAGACCAAGAAAGAGATCATTACCAAAACCTGTGCAAGACTGCAGAGCAGCTGGATTGTCAGAGCACATGGAGCTCCCTGCATTGATTTTAAAAAGTCTTGACAGCTGGCTTATCTTGAAGGTACTCCCCCAAATGGATCTCACAACAGTGGTTTTTATGCAAAGATAGAACAAACTGTAATGGCAGCAGTAAAAATACCAGGATAAACCTTTCTTTCCTGATTCTGCTGGTTTGAATCCCCCCCCTACAGGATTATGTTGGGGTCAGAACTTTTAAGCTTATAAAATAATATTTTGGGACTTAGAGCTCCATAATAATTTGAATCAAAGTGAAAGAAGCAAGCTGGGGTTCATCTTTTACCCTTTCTTGTCAAGTGCATCAACATCGTCAACCCTCATGCCAAAGATGAAGAGGTTCCCTTCGCCTGCCTCCTCAGCCATCTCAACATTGGCTCCATCCATGGTACCAATGGTCAGAGCGCCATTCAACATAAACTTCATGTTGCCAGTGCCAGAGGCCTCAGTGCCAGCTGTTGAAATCTGCTCTGACAGGTCTGCTGCTGGGATGGCTGCAAGATGACAGAAGAAACGGGTTCATAACCTTAACTCGCATTATGTGTGTGTACTTTAAATACTATGCAATGATTTGGAAACTACCTTTCTCTGCCAGCGTGACTCTGTAGTTCTCCAAAAAGATGACCTTCAGACGGTCTCCAACCACAGGGTCATTGTTGACCACCTCACCAATAGCTGTGATCAAACGGATAATCATCTTGGCAGTGTGGTACCCTGGAGCAGCCTGCAAGGAAGGTCGTGTTAGACACATGAAATTAAACACATCGCTGCCTGTCTTATTGATATACAAACCTTTCCTCCAATCATGACAGTTCTTGGAGTCCAGTGTTTGTTGGGCTCCTTCTTAATGCCTGATGAAAAGATAAGGAGATTAGAAACCTGACATCTGCAGAAAAATCTCATACAACCTGCATGAACAGAATAGGAATTGAATAGTTTTTAAAATGTGTACTTACGGTTGTAATAGGTGATGATGTGCAAACAGTTGAGAAGCTGTCTCTTGTATTCATGGATTCTCTTTACTTGGATGTCAAACATGGAGTTGGGGTTGATCTTCACCTTGTAGTGCTCCTCCAAGTGCACAGCGAACTTCAGTTTGTTTTCCTACATGATCAAAGCATTCATTTCATGTGTGAGAGAGAGACATCAGTTCCACAGTGCTTCAGTTTATGTGGTTATCTGCACGCCTTGCCGAAAGAGGCACGTTTATATTTTTAGTAAAGCAATGATGATGCGGAGAAACAATATATGCAAAATTACAGGGGAAATTCGTTCCAGAACTTTCATGAAATGTCACTGCACCTTTCTACACTGATTGCTGGCTGTCAGGCTTTATGATGACTTTGGGCCATAGATGTATCCATCATAATTGCTTTTTAATTACAGAGAGAGACAGAGGCAATAACAGTGAATCACAATTGTGACTTAGAGGAGAAGCAGTCAAAGGAATTTGCTCTGTGCTTGTGAACTGATATGTGTGCGTTTGAATTGTGTGGTGCTGCTCAGGTGGTCCGAGGCTCGGATGTTCTATAGGTCAGATGTCAGAGAAGCATGGTGCTTGAGACCTTGACCCACATACTCATGCAAGACTGATACCCAGATGATGCTCATCTCTTACTGGGGGCTGTCATGTACAGCAATGATCTTCGGAAGCCCTAAAGGCAACAATTATTTAAAAAATTACATATTTCCCAATGTGGAGTAGTAGACCTGACAATCTGCAGACTGCCGGTGCAGAGGCTTTTCAACATTATACAGGAAGATTTGAGACTGATCACTGAACAAGCACCTCTGCAAAGTAATTCTTTAAAAAGTGTTTCTGCATGAGGTATGTAGTGGCAAAACCATTGCATGCAGTCTATAAACAGATTATTAAATGCATCATACATGCCTCTTCTCTACATGGCTTTGTGCATATACACTGTAATTGCATATATCTAGTTATATTCTCAGGAATACTAGTATAAACACTGATCTGACATCAGCTTCAGACTGGATAACAAATTATTCACCTGTTTCACTTTGGCAATATCCCGAATGAAGGCCTCATCATTCACAAATTGGCGGAGAGCCTGAAGTTGGTCAAGATTGCGAATGAAGTCTTCACCAATTTTCTAATAAGCAGAACAACACACTAAATGAAAACAAGTTCTAACACTGTTCAGCCTACAGTGTGACCTAAATATTATTTGCGAGTTGTTTGTGAAATGGAGCACAGCTGACCTCAGCGATGACCTCAGCCAGCCCGGGGTTGCACATAACCAACCAGCGGCGAGGAGTGATGCCGTTGGTCTTGTTTTGGAACTTATGTGGCTCCATTTCATAGAAGTCCTTGAAACTGCAGGCAGAGGGAATCATCACATGTACAAAAACACATAGATCATGCGTTGCCTATGAAGAGACTGGGAAATTATGTCAGTACTGCTACATTAATCTGTGTTCTGTTTTTTAGTTTTCATCATGATTAACTACTGCAGAGAATTACAGGAAAACTGTTGTCTCTTTAGGGGACTTACACAGTGGCTTTGAGGATATCAGAGTGTATCTGGGCCACGCCGTTGACAGCATGGGAACCCACAATACATAAATGGGCCATGTTGATCCTCTTCTGTCCGCCTTCCTCAATGATGGACATGCGGCGAAGACGATCAACATCTCCTGGATATTTGGCAGCAACTCTCTGCAAAATTAAACAGAATACACAATTAAAAATTCATTTTTATGTTCGACTGAATTATTCTGCTTGTTGTATCAGAGTCAGTCTTTGTACATACAGAACATAGAAGGTCAGCATGACTATTCTAAAATACTATCAGGCTGCCAACAGCAGCAGGTTTTCCTTCAGTTGGTAAGCAGATGAAAGTCTTGAGATGAAAGTGTATTTATCGTACAGATCTGCCCACCATTTCATGTCAGAAAGATTTCTCTCTCCTTTCAGCATGAGCGTGGGAGTTTATCCCTGACAGATGTTGAAAATAAAATCGAAGAGGCAGTATTTTGTTGTCTGACTTTACTTATATGCCAATCTTAAAAGTCACTTCTTGCATTTTAACATGTTTTTCTGTTGTCTCTTTCCACCATGCCAGTCTAAAAACTACTTTATATTTTTGTTTTATCGTATTGTATTTTCATCTTATCTTCACCTTCCTCAGCTTGTATAATATTTTTCTTACCAAGCAGAAAAAGAGATGATAATATGACATAATAAAATTATTATTTCATGTGAGAGAACATTGTGTGAATGTGTTTGGCTGTATATAATTAGGAGGGTCTTAATAACCCATTGTATGCAACACATATAGACAATAACTTGTTGCAATGTGCAGCATTAACCTCCAGGTGGCGACGATTGATCTCATAGACTATTTCCAGGTGACGTGGTAGCAGATGAGCAAACAGGTCGACTGGCCAGCGCTCCAGAGCTTCAGGAAGGACGGTGTGATTG
Organism: Melanotaenia boesemani; assembly: GCF_017639745.1. NCBI lineage: Eukaryota > Metazoa > Chordata > Actinopteri > Atheriniformes > Melanotaeniidae > Melanotaenia > Melanotaenia boesemani. The sequence continues at coordinate 9,454,623 of NC_055696.1, forward strand.
GTGTAGGCGCAGGTGTGTACACAGATATCCCAGGCCTAAACATCAGCAAGAAAAAATATGTTAAGAAAGCAGGAGTTGTTTTGTTATGATGGACTTATGTCTATCACTGTCATTTGCAGTGTGATAACATAATCTAAACAAAGCTGAGCATTAAAAAAACAAACAAAAAAAACAGGAAAGCCTAGTTTAAAAGTTTCTTGAAAATAAAGCTTTTAAAGATAAAAATAAAAAAAATCTGATAAAAAAAAAAAAAAAACAATAAAAATTTGATATGTAATTGCTCTTCCTACCTTTTCCCATGGGAGCTTCTCTTCATCAAGAAGTACCCTCATCAGCTCAGGAATAGCCATGGCTGGGTGAGTGTCATTGAGCTGGATTGCAACCTGGATGAGCAGAAAATTAATAAAAAGCCTGTACAGAGAATTACGATGAGCCAAGAGCTATCTAGATAGGTTATTCAAACTCTTCACCAAAGCCCCAATAAATCCCACCGACAACCTGTTCAACTCACTGACAAAAACAGTTTAATGAAGAATCTGAGAGATCATCATGGAAGCAAATATTTTAACTTTTGACAGAAATGATTTTGTCGGGTTTTTCAGTTCACCTTCTCAGGCAGTTTGCTGAAGTCTGTGCGAGCAATCTCCCTGGAGCCAAACTTAGAGACCTTGAAACGACGAATGATGTCTTGCAGGGTGGCAGACACCACAAAGTATTCCTGCTTCAGACGGAGTTCTTTCCCTTCAAAGAACTAAGCATAAAGAAACATTATGTGTTCTGCAGGCAAACTTGAAAAGTTTTATCTGTTCATAAAACACAGCCTTGCTGTATAAGTGATCTTTAGGGTATATATTTAAATTACTGAAGCCTTATGTGAAAAGAAAGATATTGAACAGCTTCTGTAGCTTTGCTGTATTTCTAATATTTGTAGAATATCTATTATGCGAACACCCATCTATAATATAGTTTTATCTAAATAGCTGTGCAGTTCCTTTATAGAATAAGATGACCTTGTGGAAGTTGTTCATTGAAATAGGGTTTGAATCACATAATCCTTAAAAATTCAAGCTATTACATATTTTTTTCCTCTTTTTGTGCACTGCTTAATTCCACATTTATCAAGTAATGGTAATTACTGTTCTAAGATACAGTTTTTGTAATGATTTACATCATTGTGTGTGTAATTATGATATACTTATCATAGAGGTAGTCCAAAAAAGGATCAAGGTAATTATTTTAATAGTCCACTGGCCATATTTTGAATGAATAAAAGTTAATTGTTAAGTTAGCCTCGAAACAGTTAAGATTATCTTTACTATATGTACACACAACATTATAGAGCTGCACTGACTAAATCATATGGTCCATTAGAGTTTCTGTTCTCACATGCACAGACATAAATTACCAGACCTACAATGTGTTATAGCTCAAGAAGATGGCTATCTCCTAAATCCTCTATGAGCCTTTGGGAAGTCAGGACACAGTGGTCAGGTCTTAAGTCAGATTTAAAGAAAGCTTGGGTAAAGAATATGCGATAGCATATGATGGCTGTGGCTGAACACAAAGAACATAAGTTGGGGTCTATGTTATAGAAGTCCATCTCTCTGCAGATAAATCCTATCTAATCAGAGTGGAGTCACAGTATCTGCAGCTACCTATCCAAAGTATGACACAGACATTCATCTGTTTCATACTATAAAAGTTACAGGGTGGTTTGTCAGTCATTAAGTACAGTTGTGGTGGATTAGAAAGTGATGTAGTTGTGTTTTCTTACATTATCATTGGGGTATAGCACACGGGAGATGTTCTCAGCCAAGTTCCTGTCCAACACAGCCTGAATGTAGCCGCCAACATTGACTATAAAGAAAAAAATCCATTAGATCCAGCTAATTCTCATTTAACAGCTGATTTAAAAAAGCATGATCACTATCACACACATACAGTCTTTAAGGTTGAACTCGCAGGGTGCCTTGGCAGACCACAGCCTCATGGTGTTGACAATGTTATTTCTATAACCAGGTACAGGTGTGTCATACGGTAGGGCCAACACTACCTGTCAATATCACCACATGGAAAGACATTTAATATGTATATACAACAACAGCACGCTAGCTTCATTATCATTTACTTCAAATTATATTCTCACCTGAGTGTCCACCCATTTGACACCATCAGGGTGATGCTCGGTCCTGCCATAGAAGTGAACTGGACGCATGTACTCGGGACGTGCCTTCTCCCAGGGGTTGCCATAGCGCAGCCAATCATCAGCCTCCTCAACCTGGATAACAGCATAAATTTTTATTGAAGGAACCAAACATTCATCATGCAAGTGGTAACTGAGCTCAGCCAGACAGAAAATGACTATTAGGTCATTATAATGACTGAGAAAACTCCTGCAGGTAATGTAAAGTGGAAAAATCGCTAAGAGCTACAACCCCACACTGAAACAATAGAAATTAGTTTTCTCATACCTGCCAGCCATTGACGATTTTCTGATTGAAGATGCCAAATTCATAGCGGATGCCATAACCATAGGCAGCCAGGCCCAAAGAGGCCATGGAGTCCAGGAAACAGGCTGTAAGCAGAGAAGAGAAACAGTTTCTTATTATAGCTGTTATATAAAATAATTCATCAGTTGAGTGAGCCAGTAATTGTGACAATGACTTATTAAACATGAGGAGTAAAAAGTTCCTCACCAGCAAGTCGCCCCAAGCCACCATTCCCCAGACCAGCATCTTCCTCCATGTCCTCCAGTTCCTCCATGTCAAGACCCAACTACAGAGCAAAACATAATCATAATCACAGGTTTTTATTAATTTTTCTTTTCTCTGAAAAGACCCTGTTTTTACAATATTTTACATGTTTAATAGGATTGAACTGTTTTAGTCTCACCTGATACGTGGCCTCATCACAGGCATTCTCCAGTGCAAGGTTCACCATGGTGTTCTGGAGGGTGCGACCCATGTAAAACTCCAGGGAGATATAGTACACACGCTACAATTTAAGACGATAATGAAATATTTTATTATCTTTGTCAAACTTAACAAGTGTGCAGGCTGAAACTGTTGAACTTAAGACGGCTAGTGATTATATTTTAGTTACATTGGATTGTCAGGGTGGCAGAAAGGTCTTCACAGTTTGATGATGGGTACAGATTTGGCATTGAAACCATAAACCTGTGAAATCATATGCCAAATGTCACAATAACACCCACCCCAGTCTGTCAAAGAAATCTTAAGGTTTCATGATAGCTTCATGGTTGGGAGAGTATATAAATGTGCCACCTGAGCTAGTGTTTAGCCTTTGCCATTTAGATGTTTTCTTTTTTTTTTTGTTCCTCCTCTGACACGGAAGGACGGGCACGGGCAGGAGAGGCAAGGCAAAGGAGAGGGAGTGTACTGGGGACAGTCTGCTTTGGGTGTTGCGTAACACCAACATTTTAGGCTGGGCAAAAAATAGCTCCTGTAGAGGTCGCTGTAAAGGTCAACTACGGCCAGATACCCTTTCATTGTTGAGTTCGAGTTCAAGTTCAGGAAGAGACAAATAGTTCAGATAAATGTGTAAACTAAAAATTAATACAACTGACATACCCTCAATATTGAGCTGCAAACAGGACTTCTTGAATAACATATTAGTCTTAAGTTCCAAATTGCATCTGACTCTGGTCCTTGTTTAAACTGAATTGCCCTTATTTCGAAGAACTCTTACAGTTGTGAGTGAAAAAAAATCTTTTTGAGCAGCTTTGTAATATGTTATCCTTGGAAAATACTGTGGTTTTAGCTTGGATGTCCTCTCTCTTCCCTTCTTTCCTGTTAGACCAGTATGCTTTTCACCTTTGACCTTTTAGTACAGAACACCAGTGCAAGGTGTCAGATTGTCTCTGAGTTAGTGGTTGCACTCCATCACCCTTTTATGAAACATTTTCATGCAATTACAGTGTTGTAAAAGTCTTACTCTTGAAATTAATGCTTTGGCACTTATGTTACAAAACCAAACCATTCTCACAGTGAGCTGAATGGAGAAGTGAGTTTCCCCCTCTGTTAGAAAAAGAATAATTATCTCCTGCTTTCTTTAGCAGGGTTATTAATGATCCTGCAAAGAACATTTTTTTCCCACAGTGAAAAGAATTGGAGTTTTATTCTGCTTCTGAACCCTAAACTCTAATTACACACAATTTCGTGTGACATTTTCAAGTAATAATGTGGTTCAGTTTGCAGCTTTACTTCTTTATATCAGAGCCAGCTTCTTATTTGTTTTTATCTAAGCTTTCACTGTAGCTGTTGGTTAATAACAATGTAGTTTCAGAGGTGGAGCTTCAATATATATGCTTTAAAATGAGCTTAGATGCCCTCAGAAGCATGTGCTTATGTGTTCTTGAGTGAGAGCTACGTGCTCTACGGCCAGACAGGAGTGCAGCAAAAGGTCTCATAGACGTTTAATGTTTCAACACACTGCAAGTAGCACAGCATACCAGCAGAGTGCTAAGACCCCTCAGTCAAGTTTAAATGTCATGACTTGGCATTATCTCTGCATCAGTGCATTAAAAGTCTGGTTGACTATGGATGTCAGTGTTGGAGGAAGCATTTACATAATCAACTTAAGTTTAAGCACCCACACATTGATGCCACAATTGTCATTTTTAGCTTAGCACAAAATCAAAATATTATATGAAAATGGTCAAAGAGTATAGAAAAAAATATGTCTCTGGCATCTTGTTTAATAATGTATTGGTATGCAGCATTAATGTATACAGCTCTTCACCCTTAGCTGGTCAGGGTGAGTTTATTTTAACTCTATGTAAACAAAGTCATAAAATGGCTCATTAAAAAGATGCAAAGGTCTAATGATGACTACTTACACTTATTTGGGAAATTATTGGCTAACGTAATCTGTTTAAGCCTTGAATTAATGTGTGAAATTTTATTAAATATATGTGGGAACTTCATGCCACTGAGTGCTTAAATATGTTCTTTAATAATGAAGTTATTCCATTAAACTGTTTAAGAGCAAAGCAGTTCTTAAATCAAATATCCCTATTTCCCATACATTAATACTAGAACCCCTTTAATTTTTATTCAGACTCAAGCTGTGACACTATTCACCAGCAGGATTATAACAGTTATACCAATTAATAAATATGCAATATGTTCATATAAATTTTGGTGCAGACTAGAACTTACTTTGGGATCTTTTTCATAGTAGTGCTGCTGGGTTCTGATCCACCTGCCAACTAGATGATCTCGCACTGTGTGGGCAAGAGCAAAGTAGTAATCCCTTCTGGTTGCCACATTTCTGTCCTTGACCAGTGTAAAGTGAAGATGTCTGTTGAAGTTCTGCTTCAGGTCCGCAACATTCTCGGCCCCAGCAAGGCCTCGCACTGAAATCTGTTTCTTCCTATCATGGTCTGACAAAGGCTTCGACATGGTGGCACAAGTTGCAGCAGCTCAGCACTGAGTCTGGGAGAAAATGAACAGTAAGGCCCAGATACACCACTAGAGAGACGCCCACACAGCAGGCTTGGGATCAGCATTTTAAAGACACAATTATGAATATTAAACAGAGGGTGGAGCAGGTTGTATGTATTGGGTAAAAGGTGGGGCATATGCTAAAGCATGAGGATGTCATTTTTGGGATCTATTACGTGTTTCCAGCAAAGAAACGCAATATCATATAACATAACTAATAGTAGTGTTCTGATTTTGCAGTTAACTTAGCAAACACTGGCTGAGGTCTCACTTTTACCTGGGTCTGCTCACAACAGTACTGCGAACAGTTTAACATTTTAATCCTACTGTAAGTCGTTATTAACCAGTAAACCAGTGTGTGTATGTGTGTGTGTGTGTGTGTGTATTATATCTGTTTAAGAGCCCAATAGAGCAATGATAGACACAAAATCAGCTGCAGTGAAGTAACTAAGACCCACTCTATTTTGAGTTATCTCTCTGGCGAACCACATTATCATAAAGTCTTGACCTTCTATAAATAGTTACTCTGACCCAGTCCCAAAGGCCATGATATTTGAAAGGCATATCTTGTTAATGTCAGCAAGAGCCAGCAGACAACACTAGTATATTACTATCAGTTGGACCACAGCATAAGGGTGAGAGCAGCGTTTACTAAGCTGTTCTCACTGGGGCAAAGTGCTACATGATTATATTTTTCATGTTAAAAGAGAGTTTTACCTTTTGACCGAAATGACTTAAAAGCTGCTTGGAAGACTTTAACTTCAGTGTCAAGACACTGTGGATTGTGTGGCACTTTAAAAGAATGTTGACAGGAAAAGTATTGAAAGTAAAATTATCTTGTCTCTCCTCACTCTGTTACTTGATTGAACAAAATAAAAACAAATAAAAAATAAAAAAGCAGCTGTCAAGCATGACAACAGCAAAACAACAGGTAATAGAAATGAACTTGAAAGTAGTGGCGGCGTTTGGCAGCGCTTCACTGCCTTGTTTCCATTTTCTGAAGCATTCTTATTACCTGCACAATATAAAAGTACGATCCGCACCATTTCACACCGCACCCCTCGCCCACCAATCTTCCATGGGTATGCTGGGTGGCTGTTCATCTTGAGCTTGGGTCCTCTACCAGAGTCCAGAGGGTCCTCCACAGTATCTTAGCTGTTCCGAGGATTCCTCTGGACTGAGATGTTTGATGTTTCTCCAGGTATCTGTTGGCCCCCAGTGCTCCGATGACGTCCGATGCTACGGTTGCCTTCACCCTCCAGGCTTTCTCCAGGTCTTCCATGAGCCCTCTGTATGTTTCCAATTCTTCATGTTTCTTATTCCTGCCATCATTCAGGATGGCTACACTGAACAGTGACTTTCCTCTGCTGTTTATAAATTATATCTATCTATCTATCTATCTATCGATAGATAGATAGATAGATAGATAGATAGATAGATAGATAGATATGTGTGTTTGTGTGTGTGTGTGTGTGTGTGTGTGTGTGTGTGTGTGTGTGTGTGTGTGTGTGTGTGTGTGTGTGTGTGTGTGCTTGTGTGTGTTTATATACATGTAACATTCATTTAGTGTTCCTAGATGTCAAATGACCAGCAGAAGGGAGGAACCACCACACACCAAATGATGCAGATTGAAGTTGGCGTGCCCCTGATTTGTCCAGTATGATGAGCAAATTATGTTCTTACATGTCTACTGGCTGTTCCGTCTAATGGTACTTCGAGCACTTCACAACCAAGCTGAATGAATGCCCTGCCCCAACTGTCACTGAAAGTAATCCTTTTTTAAAAGGCAGATTAGTAAGAAAGAAATTAAATTCTGACCACAAAGTAGCCATTGCTTTATGCAATGTGACCATTTTTTTAAACCTCTCTGCTTGTCCTGATGCCTGTTTAGCTGTTGATTATGATTCTCCATAATATATTCAGGAAGATGCACTGACATTTAAAATTGATTACAAAAATTAAAGTACCCATTATGCTTTATGGAGTGTAGTGTTATCTAACAGACCGTGTCTGTCACCAGATTTAAACATTACATTTTTACATTTCTATAAACCACAGAAATGAATACTTTCAACATTTCTGTGCAAAGGATGCTCAAGATTGTTTCCACCATGTTACACTGTGAAAATGTATGAAACAATGTATGTAATGCTCTTGATCTTTTCTTGAACCAAACCATATTGTTTTAATGTCTTAACAAGTTAAGCAATGGCTTCACAATATGACTGAACTAAGATATCCATGCCATTTTTACAGAAAAAGGATAAAGAAAAACAACAATCACACCATGAAGTAAAATCCAGATCGTTCTAATGAAGGTCCAGTGATATGATCCACATATTTTTGCTGTTATTGTTTTTTGTAATTTTGTAAGGAGAGAAGCTTTAATGTGTATCTCTGATAAATGGAAGTATATATATATATATATATATATATACGTAGTTTTTTGTTGTAGTTTTGTTTTTAGTTTTTTTAGTTTTGTGTACATGCTTATGTTTTGCAAATACAAGAACAACTGTCACGATCTACTTGGGAATTTTGCTTCTTTATTTTACTCTTTAAAAGATTAAACTGGCTTCACAACAGAACATGTATTTTACAAAGTTGTAAACATGTCAGAAAGCTGCCACATGAAATGATGTGTTACATTTGCAGGTGCAATATTTGTCTCGCACCTCCATGTCCTAAACACCATGTTTCTCTGCAGCCTTTCATAAGCATTCAAGTTGTCGGTTGATTCATATGTCCTTTTTTTGTTTTTTGTTTTTTTTTTTTTGCATTATTTCTTGCTTTTGCCTGTGTGATCAATGATACACGTGGATAAAAAGATTTTTACAAATAAAAATGAAACAAATCAAAACAAATATATATATATATATATATATATATATATATGTGTGTGTGTGTGTGTGTGTGTGTGTGTGTAATTATTATTATTATTATTATTATTATTATTATTATTAAACCTTTATTTAACCAGGAGGACCCATTGACATTCAAAATCTCTTTTTCAAGAGTGACCTGGCCAAGGTAGTAGCCAAAGCACAAAGTAAATGCAGGATACATATTATAACAATTTACATTTTCATAGTAAGACAACAAGTACATAGTCAAAAAAAATAAAATAAAATAAAATAAAATTATATATATATATATATATATATATATATATATATATATATATATATATATATATATATATATATATATATATATATATATATATAAGCTTTTGTTTTCCATTTATATGACTGACATTTACTACACTGACAAGCATAGCCTGTATGTAACTAATGGGTGGCTTAGCACGTTGCAGCACAATTACAGTCTCTTAAACAACTACACACTGCTGATGATCAAACGACCTAAACAGCAGCTAAGCAGCCAAGTGACACGTTGCCATCAATACAGCCAATTATTTGCAGGGCTATTCTGCTCTCCTTGCCTCAGGGAAGGGCTGTATCTTTAGTTTATATTTCACCAGTCACACAGTGACTTTTGGATATAAAGACAATTAGACAATTATTATTAGACCTCAGTGTTTTAATGATGATGATTACTACTTTTATTATCATTGTTGTTTTTCAATAATTAAATTTCTCTTTCACTTATTCCAGTTCAGGGCTGAAGTTCAGGGAGTTTCCCATCCCAGCAATTAGCAGGTGAGACACAAAGTACACCCTGGACAGGTCGTCAGACACAGAGAGACAAACTGTTCACACTTACACTCACTCTCAATGAGAATTTAGGTGTTTTTATTTTTTTTTTCATTTATTTATTTTTTTTCACCTTTGCATCTTTTTTTTTTTCCCAGTGTCTAGCTTCCCCGATACGGTTAGTGAGGGTTAGGACAGCGCTTATTAGAGACATAACTTCATGTACATGTGTGTCGTGTGTGATCACGTGTATGCATGTGTTGTATGTTGTGTATATGTGTGATCTGAGGGATTTGATGGGTAAAAATGTTTCTTTTCGTTTTGTTGTTTGTTCATCTTGTTTTTCTGTTTTGTTTTGTTTTTTTGTTTTTTTTGTATGAAAAGTTCTTTATAAACAAACATTGACTGAATAGAGTGACCGATTAACCTAACATGCATTATTTTGGACTGTGCATGGAAGCCGGAGTATCTGGAGAGCATGCAATTTTATTCAGAGTTTGTGTTTCTGTTGTGTAAAGTTAAAATTATGTTGTTTGTTGCATACCATTCATTTGATTTTTTTTGCTGGCAATAAACCACAGGAGATTTTATTCATGAGTACATGTTGCATTAACGTTGCAACATGTTTTACTCACTTTCTTTATCAAGTCTGTCTGTGAAGCTGTCAATCTGAGGCCAATGCGGAGTAAAAGGAATACTGTCACCTGGTGGCAAATCTGGTAATATCCCAGCCACCAGGTTTGATCTGCAGCAAGTAGAGTGAGGAGGACCAGGAAGTAATGGCAGTTTCTCTGTCAGAGAAGCAAACAGTTTCAGTTAATTTGTATACTTACTAGCTGACACCAGCTTATGTATTAACTGATTTCAGGGGAAATCAGGAAACAATGTATTTTCTTTTTCTCTTATAACAAATGATTGTGCACTTATTATTTCAAAAACTTACTGGGAAATGTTTGGATATGATAGCAACTGATATAGGGAAGGTTTTTTTAAAAAAAAAAACAACTCTTAATTCACACCCACTGTCTTTACCTGATTAGAGCTCTTCATTAGAGCTGTGTTTGGATGTGTTCACACTGCTTGTGTACCACCTTTTTCACTTACCTGTGGTACCTGTTAATGCAGAAGCTGTGACTAACCTTGCATGCTTATACAAATGTGTTATGTTGTTGAAGAGTGCTAAAGAAGCAAAAAAAAATGTTTAGAGGTGCAGTTGCATGTGAAGAATATAAGATTTTATTTTTCTCTTTTGTTTCTAATTAAATTGGATTACAATTAAAGCTCTCTGCTGCAACATAGTAAAAAATGTTGTCAAAACTTGGAGGGTGAAGGACCGTGCCTACTAATAACAGAAAATATGTGTTTCATCATCTGACAGAATATGAGAGTTGCTGGTTTGTTATTGTTCTCACTTATTTTCTTTAGCAGATTGGGTCTGTAAATATGCTGTACAACACTTTTTCCTTAACTAGGCTACACACCCTAACACTGTTAACCTGCCTCATATGTAACTGACAGTTATAATAGGTCAAACCAGATGAACTTTGAAGGGGGTTGCACATGCAACAAATGAAACATTTTGTTAGCAGAAAATTTACATTTGTGTCCACACCTGAAATTATAGGAGTCTAATCAAAACATTTTATCAAACTCTCGTGTAGGTGTGCAGTGATTTTTAACAAATCCCTATTTCCATATTTAAATATAAGGCACAGCATTTGTATTTTTATTTGTAATTCCAGCATATTTAGTTATTTTTAAAGTAGTTTTAAAGTATAACAGGAATGATGGACCTGTAATACATTATTAATACTTAAACATAGGAAATAGGCAGCTACTTTAAGATTTACTTTGTGACATTGTTCACTTGCACCTCATTTCTCATGAGACTAAGTAATCTGGTTTATTTTCTAAGTTGACTACAGAAGCCACAGATATGTTGTCAGCTGGTATTTAAGTGTTCTACGTACTTGTACTGCAGCGGAATCCCAAATAGCACGCTCAATATCATGCATGCTTTACTTAAGTCCTGAGGGCTTTCTCTTAATATGGGTCTTTCAATATTTTATTGCAATAGTAGCTCTCTGCACAGCAGATGAGCACCTCCATTTCCTCATTGAGGCTGCAGAGTTTCACTCTGACTCACACCAGAACAAAAATCAATAATTGCCCTTGACAGGTCACTAAAACACACAAACAGCTGTTTGGTAAGATGTTCTGGGGTATACCAGGGTTGTTCGATAAAGATTTTAATGGTCTCAAACATATCAGCAAAAAGATAAATCAGCTGGGGGATTAAAAATAAAAATGACATGGTGTTTTAAAATAAAAAAAAATGTTTCTATTGGGTTCATATTATCGCTATATTGCCTAATTTGTTCTATTTGACAGCTTCACATAGAAACACATTATGTTTCCTACTGTAAAAGGCATGATATGATGATGTACTACAACCATGTCAGTTTATTCAAACTAAAAATACAAAGCAGACACTGATCATCCACAACAATAAAATAAGGCACCTAATATCACCAGTGTCCAACTGGGATAGTTACAGCATCCATTAGATCATTTGGATCTCATGATAAACACACAGACTGGGCTTGTTAAATAGTAAATGGTCTGCACCTATATAGCATCTTTTAAACATTGTCTATATACAACAAAGCACTTTCTAAAGCGTTTTCCATTCACTTATTCACCATTCACAAATACTAACATGGTGCTCCTAAATAAACAGTTACCAGTTAAACAATCTGTTGTTTTGGTGTTAAGATGCTTTAGATCTGAGGAGTTTGAAAGCTGTGTAAACATTATGAGGTTTTTGTACGATTCTTTACCCATTCCTATGCTGTTTAATTGTGTGCCGCTACGTCATGTCCTGCTGCAGGAGGCCACTGCTGTCACTGAAAATGGTGACTGCAAAATTTGTGTTTGTCAGTGTTATTAATGGGTCACATGTGAAAATTGAACTACTATATGGATGCAAGGACCAGGTTTCTCTGCAAAACACTGCATAAGACTGCATTGTAATAAAGTAGTTTTAATGTTTTGGCTGAACTGTGTATGCAACTGCAAAACAAAGCCTTTGTATAGTCAAAGCTGCACTCTGCCCTGCCAGAGCTAAAAATGACAACTCAGTCATCTAGCAGATATTAAACTCAGAAGACTGAGAAGAAGAGCTGGAGGTAAGATGAAATGATAGCTACACCGGAAATTGATAACAGCTCCATGCCAAGCAATGCCAGAAAAGTATCCATGGACTTTTGACCTCTAATATCTGTGTTCAAAAGGAGGGTTTGAAGCAATCAGACTTGTGAAGTGGATGTTGTTTGGACCTCAGTGCTCATATGAGTTCTCTGCTATGTGACAGGCATGTGTTGTTTTGGACATGCTTTTAGACTGTTTTTTTTTTCCTTTTTTTTAACTTTCTGTTTCCAGTCAAATTTCCAGACTATTGCCATAGTATTGGTTGTGCATTTTCTTTTTGTCACTGCATGTTAAACTGCATACCAGTATGCATATACCACCAAATACTGCACTTGTAAAAAAGCCTAGTTTAGCTTTTCCTTTCTATTATTTTGAAATTAAACTAGTTGACTTAATTCCTATATGTACTCAATTATTTAAAAGCTATAGTATAGTCTTGGTTTTTAGCAATGAAGACTTTAAAATGTAAAGTTTTAAATGCTGTTTATTTAGTCTGACTGTGTTGTTTAAAAAATAACATTTCAGCACATTTATTATTCATACAATACCCTCAGTTCCAAGATTTCTTTGATTTTATCTGTTTCATAAAGTAAGGCTTAAATCCACACCAGGGTAAAGTGTAACAGGCTTTGAGAGATTTATACGAGTGAGTCAGCCATCACTGATAAGTCAAATATTGTACACTGACTTCCCAGCATGCTGCATGGTGCTTGACTAGGGCAGTGAATATAAAATCAGAGTTTTCAAAAAATAATATGTTGGTGAAGTCTTTTTAACATGCAAATGCTTTCAGAGTTGACTCAGGACATCTGGTAGCAGTACACACTTCTCAGAATCCAAACCCAACATGGAAAAGCAGCAATATTTTCACACAGTAGGACGAGCCATTTAAAAAAAAAAAAAAAAAAAAAGATGAGATAGAGTTCACTCAAACAGAAATGGGTGAAAGTCTTTCACAGCGGCCAGTGCATCCCAAGTTTAGCACATCCTAAAGAATAACCTGATTTTGTCCACAGTGACTTTGTCTTTCATACCTGGGATCTCTATGCATCTTCTATCATGTTCTGAACTTAAAGAGCTTTGCTTCTGCGGTTAAGGGATTTAAAAAAAGAACTTCAGGACAAAAGAAGGAAAAATTCTGTATAACATGGAACACATAGCATCATCTGCTTAAAGGCAAAATCAGTAGCATTGACACCTAGTGTTTCAAATCTGAACTGCAGTCAAAAGAGAAAAACACGGACAGCGTTCTAACCCCTGGGAGACTTTCACGCAGGTTGCTGGTTTGTCAGAGTACGGCTCTTTTATATACAGTCTATAAAGGAGGGAGAACATAGCGCCAGCAAACATCATGATTGCATAATATTGAATAATATTATATTATAAAATATTGATCCTCTCAGATCAGCCTCTGTCAGAAACAAGCAGAATGAGACTTTTCCGCCCTGAGCCCCGCCTCCCCCTAATGCGAGCTGCCTCTGATCTCAACACAAAACATACAGCCGTACATGTTCGAGCCCAAATCAGACCCCGAAAACGAGCGTGAACGGCTGAGTAACTCACAGCAAGGAATGCAGCAGGACATATTGGTTTGCTAAATACTCTGCTTACCAGCTATAGTCTGATATAACGTTACTTGCCATTCTTTACTCGCCTTATTTATTTGTACATGTTAACTGGTGTACATGTGGCAAATGTACCACAATGCCAACAGATGTGGAAAATGTCTGCTGCCAAGAAATAGAAAAGGTAATGATGCTATTTGGTAACATTTTGTTATTGTTACAGTATTTTTTTTTATCAGTACAGTTATTGTTATAGTATTATTACACTATAGTTAGCTGTATTTCTAGCCACTCCATGTACATATTGTTTCACGTGGCTAATCAGCTGGGTGTTTTTAGCCTGGGTGTTACATTTGTAGTATTTCCATCTAGTCTTGATCGCTAACTGGTCATCATTACATGTGTGCTACCTGCTGGTGGCGATCAGGTAAAGTAAGTGTGGGTTAATTCCTTTAGTTTCACTGTTGCTTACACACTATCAGACAACTTATTTGGTTTTACTTACAGCTTGTGGCTCAGGATCTGAAACATGGTTCTTGATTGTAGGAACAGACCCTCGTTTCAGCTAAAGCCTGTTCACAAATCCCTCGTTGTACCGGCCCTTATTCATCCAGCAGTCTTCAGTGAAGTACCGGTCACAAATGCTGGCTCCCAAAAAAAATCTCCATCCATTGCTTTCTACTTGTTGTTGCATTTGGGAATTTGAACAAATGTAGTTTACTCACATGAGTAATGAGTACTGATGAGTATTCAACACTATAACACTGCAGAAAGTTGTTTTTATTTTATTTTTTTTTACAAGTGGATTTTATGATTCTAGTTGCTGATATGTTATTAGATTTTTATAGGCTCTTTGTTTTTGTCTTGTCTGTGATGATTGTTGACTCAGTACAATTTTCTGCTCAAGCAGACAATAAAGTATTATCTTATCTTATGTTATTATCTTATCTTAAAGCTTGGAAATGTCAAATAGCATGATAGGGCCCTTTTAAGTTCATTTTGATGAGAAATCAAATTATGGAGAACAAATTCAAGTTTTCTTTTTTTTTCCAGTGTATCAACATGTGCTTACATCATGAGATCGCCCTTATATTTTTTTCTCTTTACTCCTTTTTGATTTTTTTTTTCTTAACTTTTCATTTTACTTTGATTTCTTGTTTTATGTTGTGTGGTTAATAAGCACTGCAAAGTATGATGACTTGCTTTTGTGCAAGAAATTTAGGCAACTATTTATAACAGATAACTGGAGCCAGGTCGCGGGGGCAGCTGCCTAAGCAGGGAAACCCAGACTTCCCTCTCCCCAGCCACATTCACCTCACCTGGGGGTATCTTGAGGCGTTCCCAGACCAGCCGAGAGATGTAGTCTGTCCAGTGTGCCCTGGGTCTTCCCCGGTGCCTCTCTCCAGAAAGAACAGATAACCTTTACTTGAAAAGTGTATAAATTATATAGTATGGTGCACATGGTTTTACACTGATATATATCATATTTTGCCATTTGAGAGTTCACATTTTGCTTGCCTGTTTGTGTAATGTTAAATCCAAATCTCCAACAAGATTGAAGTTACTTTTCAAATCTTAATCTGTTCTTAGACGCCAAAAGAACACCTAAGAATGGCTGCAGCACTTTCAATACATTTCTCAGGGTCTGACTAAGCACCTGGGCTATCACAGGCTACTATTTAGATTAACAAATAAACTGGATTAGTCTTTTCTGATCTTTCAATAAAAACAAAGACAAACAAACACATTTTTGACAAACTCCCTGTTAGATGCGCTGAATAAGGGGTAAGAATAAGCTGAGTAAGGGAGACTATGACTGTGGGAATGACATGAGAGTTTGTTGTGTTACATGATATGAAACAAAGATGGCAACTGGATGAGTAAGCAGCTCACATGATGAAGACACACATGGGAAACAAATTAAAATATCACTTCATTCTAAAATGGGGTAAGTGGGAACATTTCCCTTTCAACAAAGTGAGTAGGCCAGATGAAGAATGAAATTTTGTAGTTAAAAAAAAAATCAATAAAAAAAATCAATATGTGCAACTAGTGAGTCCTATACCTGGCTCAAGAACACTTTGAGAGAAGACGGGATGGGGTCCCTTAAAAAGGGCTTGATCCACCTTCTCAAACGTGATACATGTCCTTTACAGTAAGATGAGATGTTCGTTGTATTGTGATACTTGAGGTAAAATCTAAATACCTGCTTTAACACCAGAGTTACGATTGTGTGGTTAAACGCCCGTTTAATCCTCTATTGCAACGCTAATGTTAGTTTGATAGGGAGCACGATTGGTCAACAGCAGCTGACCGCGCCCTCAACCCATATGAGCTACCTACCAAACTATTACCATCAAGTGTCGGGGGGGATGACGGCTCTGCTGCTGCTGCTGCTGCCCTCAGTGCGTTGGAGGAGAGAAAGCATCTTTGTCTGCACAGAGAAGCTCCGGGCTTCCCTGCCTGCCTGCCTGCACCGACACAGCAACATCTAAAGATAAGAAGACTATCCTTTCTGAAGATAGAGGTCGCATATTCATCTACCGCATTCATCTAAGCTCAATTTAGGATTTTCTCGCTTTCTCCGTTGTGCTTGCTGTTTTGCCTGGTTGGAATAATCAAACCCTCCCTGTATCCATGTGTCGGATCGCCGGATGATGTACAGGTAAATGACACCGCACACCTACACAGAAACGACCTTATGGACGGTGGTAATTGGTTTTATAGCGTGCTGCGGTAAGGAACCGCGAGATAAGCCACACTGTGGACTGTGTATGGGCTTTCTGTTTTTCTGTAAAACGCCAGTGAATTCTTTGTATTTCAATTGGAAGATGTTGGGCTTCTGCTCCACAATTACCGAGACTTCACATGGGGTGTGTTTTTTTTTAATTTTTTTTATTATTATTTATTTTTTTATTTTCTGGAGATTCCGCCAGAGGTGTCTAGATTTTAAACACAGCCCTGTTGTTTTAGCTGTGTTTACAGTCAGTTCAGGTGGGTGGAGGTGATGGTTTCCAAATTCAACACGGTTGCCGATGAGGTCGCTTAATTGCATGCCGGAAGACATGCCCTGTGGTTTTGGCTACATGCAGCTCATGCAGTGGGGCTTTTTCTTTAGAATAGAGGGGGGCTGCAGCTCCTGTAGAAATAAATGAAGCGGGATGTACAACCTATTGTTTGATTGCACCAGATGCCACATGCCGAGTTGGCTACTGTAGGTGTAAATTTTTTATACATATAAAAAAGTGAAGTTGAGGTGGTCTTTGAGTCCTTTTGCACGCAGGGCCTTTGTCTGTAAAATGCTCGAGGTAGCCTATTTATTATTGAGAGGGATTTCGTGTTTTCTGCCAGAGGACTGGCCAGTTTAAAGACAGGGGAGAGGGAGAGACAGTAATTGAGTCAAGCATCTGCCATCATTTGCAACAAAGAAAGCTTAAAATTTAGCTTACATATGATCCTTAAATTAAAACAAAGTTGGAAACGAGAGATTTAGCTGTTATGTTTACCTGTATGATAGGCGATCTCTGTTGAAAACTGCAGCCCAGAGTACACCTCCATACAGTTGTAAGCTTCTGCCTCCATAATGGGGGCTGACTACTGAGGAGGTGCTGCAGGTTAAATTACAGGTTGTGCTCAAAACCATTTTTAAAAACACATTTTAGTCAATCCCTTGTACAAATTTGCAACACTGCACATTACATATAGGTGATTTTGACGAAGTAGAGGGAAACAGTTGACTTAATCATTATCTATTGTTCAGTGGATTGCATGAATTGATGTGATGGAGAAATTATGTCTGTTAACTTGTTTTCAGAGTGTCTCTGAAGCTGTTAATTAGAATGGTGGTGAGTCAGGTCACAGTTTGATATTTCCCTCAATAATTAGATTAATTTACCCCAAAATTGAGGGGAGGTGCCCAAGACTCTACTGCTGCTCATCTCACGGGAGTGTTGCTGCCCTTACTGCTCCTCCTGCAAACCAATTTGCTTTGCTAATTCTGCCTCAACTGTAACTCTGCACATTTTGTTACTGGGTTCCTCGAATAGTAAGACTACAGTACTACAGTTTTAGGTAAAAAAATATATATATATATATATATATATATATATATATATATATTGTTTTTTTTTTTTGTTTGTTTTTTGTTTTATTTTTTTTTTTTTATTTTTTTTTTTTGTTAACCTAAACTGGGAGTGCCACCTTTGTTTGACTACTGTTGCACACAGTCTTTAAGCATCTCACTTGTGGACATCTCACAAGTGTTGCGTCACGAGAATACACATTTTCACATCAACACTTTAACCCTCCCACCTGCTCCTTGAGTTGATAGTCATTTAAATGATAGTTCTTTCCTTAGTAAGGCACTTGGTTTTCTGAATTGGAGCCACATTGACTCCAAGAATTTTATGGCTTTCAATGCTCCTACATTAATAATGAATTTATGCACATCCTGACCTTCTGTGTATGTCGTGTTGTTGGGATATTTTCAGGCCATAAAATGTTAGGGCATTTTATAATTTTTATTTGAACCTTCTTTCAGCTTGATTTTCTAATATTTTGAGCTAAAATATTTAATTTACAAGTTTATTTTTATTACCCGCTGGCTCTATTTTGACAAGACATGCTATTGCCAAGATTTTTCTCATCACTGAGTAGCTATATTTGGGGCCTCCAGTCCATTTTTGCCACACTTTTGTTGCTGTGATCTGACTCACAAGACATCTGCCTTCATTGCTGCTTCCAATGAGATTTAAGGATTTGGGCAAACCTAACATTTTAAAAAAGGAAAATTGTGTCACTGCTACAACAACAACAACAAATCTAATGCTGCAAGTTATTATTTTCTAAATATTATTATTAATTATTTTATAGCTTTTAATAGTATTAGGCTGCATGACACATCACATCACTTCACATTCAGCTTAATGTTTGAATTTATTTGAGCCATTATCTCTTCAAGCTGCACTTACTTTATGTTTCTTTTAAATTAGCATGACAGCTGTTGAGCATGAAAAGGAAATGTGGAATTAAGAACTCACACACAAATTACCAGCCAGTATGTACAGAGAGATAGATGGCAGGGCAGAAGAGACTGCTTGAAATAACAAGAGGGCAGAGTTGACATGGGGTGTGTATGTGCATGTGTGTCACAGCTCAATAGCTTCAACGTGCATACTGGGGAAGTGGAAGGTTACAGATATTGTGTGGCATTGCGAATTGTGTCGCTTCCTCTCTATCATACTTCATCAAGGTCATATCCACAGACTGAAAGTGGTGGCCCTGGCCTTTTCCACTCCTGGCTCTGGCAGAGGAACGGGGCCCCCGGACCACTGCTACTTCTAATCAGGGCTGATGCGTGACTCAGTTGCATGCCAGCTGCAAAGCCAAACAGAGATTAAGTCCCTAGAAGATGAAGACAAAAAAAAAAAGGTCAATGTTGAGATCCTTGTTTCTCTACACCTTTAGGGAGTCTGGGTTATTTAGTTATTCATGCATTATTTCTAACGAACTTGGTTCGAATGGCTGAAACAAAATAAAGAAATAACTGAAACACAGTACAAGTCATGTAACCAGAGGCCATAGAGTTAGAGTTGTTATACCAGCAGCAAATTGTTGGTTAAATTATATTCTGGGTCATTGTGCCACTTGGTTTTAAGAGTAGCTACAAGGGTGTAAAACACTAAACCACCGTTGAAATTTTACAGGGGGACCCCTGTTTTTCAGGAAAAATGGGGCCACTGCCCCCTTCTGCATTTCTGTATAAAATAATTATTTCATATTGAATTGTATAATATGGATGTAAAGTATTTGTTTTAATTACAAATGAAAGAAAAATACTTTTAAACCTTTAAAAAATTTTTTTACTTTCACTCTTGTGCCTCACAATAGTTTGGTCCAAGAACTAGATTTATATTATGCTAGTAAAAAAATAAACCTCATTACAATTATTATATTTGTCCGCTTCTTTTTCTCACAGCATCTCCCTAATAAGTGCTTAATATAAGAGCTATAATGATGGGAGGCCTTTAAAGTCAGGCACTCCCCAGATGAGTATTTATAAAACCAGTTGCCAGTTAAATATAAGCCAACTTTGCACACTAAAATACTTATTATTTCACCCACTTGTTACACTACTTATGCCCTGAAATTTTAGACTGAAGTCTTTGCTTATACTGTTAAGGGCCAGATATGGGCACTGCAGTATATACTTAAAAAGAAAAGAAAAAAACTGCAAAAATTAACTGCATATGCAGTGGCAACTGATTTGAAAAGCTTGACTGATCTCGACATATGTCTGAAATAATAGATGGTGAAATTGCCTGCTATTTTCACCACAGGTGGTACAGTAGACAGAAAGAAACGAGAGGTAGTCTATAATTTTCTGCAAGTAGAATGTTACTTTGGAATCAGCAAAAGCCTGTCAAACTTGGAAATGCTGGTACAAACTGTCTTTTGAAAGACTGGGTATAGTTCACTAAACATGTGCATGAAAAAAATGCATCAAATCACAATCTATGCAGAAAGACTGCAGACATAAGGAAGAGAATAGCATTACGTATTTCTATCCATAGTTTTTTTTATTTTATTTTATTTATTTATTTTTTTGTAAAATTGCTGTAAGATTGAGATTTCATAGAAAGAAAGGCCATTTAGACCACTTTCTTGCTATTTCAGGGTAACTACACCTCAGGAGAATTCCAGCATGTGATTTATTATCAGTTAAGAGTTCTTAATCATGACTATGAGATACTAGCCAATTTTGGATTTCTCTCAGGAATATTATTACCTTTTTTGTTGCTGCTTAACAGAACAAAAGTATTTCCTCCCACCTGGTAAAGCAGCCAAAATTTGTAACTGATGACCTTCCAAAGTTGACACCACAGTCTCCAATCAGCCTCTGGTCTTGATTAAGAGGCTATTGTTGGCCAGTAATACCAAAGAGCGGAAAAAGAGTAATGTAAGTGCTCTTAATCACACTATTGAACTTTGAGTTCTGTAGTAATCCAACCAAATGCCGATGAAGTTGATATATATTCCCAGTTAAACACGTTAAGACATGTTATGCTGCAGGTGAAACAAAGCAGTTTGGTCTTTTTGCTCCATTTGGGACTCTTGTGCTCATTCAGTGGTGTTGCATTACATTGCAGATGTAAGTATTTGAGCCTGTCCATCCTTGCTCCTGTGTGACAGTGTGAGTAAAGGAGGCTGAAGCTGCTGTTAACCAAAATGTGCCTAGGCAGCATAATCAGTGCCCTTAGAGATATAAAACACAATATCAGCCTGTCAGGATATGCATTATGCAGTTAGAGTGCTCAAAGCACGGGAATGCAACAAGGTCCAAATCCACTACACAGTACTGATGGGGACAATGTACATGGCGTAAAGAATAGACACAACGTTTTGGTGTAGATGCTCTTTCATTTTGAATAAGTATATTTATGTACAGAGAGTTGGTCTAACATTTATTGTCAAACAGTATGATGGAGATTATGTGTGCTTTTCTGATCATAAAATCTAAATTACAGTCTAGTGTTTAGAAGAGGGGAGCTAAATTGACTGTAAAGCACCAGCCCCTCCAAAGAAATATCTTCACATTTCTGTATTTTACATTGTTCAACAATGTGATCTTTGGGTTTTGCAAGTGTCATGTCTTCAAATTCCTAAGTAAAGAATTCTACTGTAGGAAAAAGATAAATCCAACAACAGAAAGGGTCGACTGAATTATTCAACGCCATCTTGCAAGAAACGTGAAAGCCCCTTTTTTCTTTTGAAACAATGATGACACGAGGAAGGTTAAACGTTCACCTTGACTGACTGTCACCATGGTAATATGCACCATATACATCACCTCAGCAGCCATTATCATAGAATGAAAAATAATAATCCTGACTACATTTTGGGTTGTTGAAATGTTTTGATTGAACTTGCATCAGATTTTTGTGTCAGAGACTCCTGACTGGGCTGCTGAAGTCTTACACTATCTTAGTTGTATATCGCTCTCTGCATCTTTTTTCTTTCATACCTGCATTACTCTCACAGACTGAGGCATTTATCTTCACGCGACTCTCACATGGAAGGCGTGCAAGAGTTCACAAAGAAAGGTTGCTCATGTGGTGGAAAAATCAGAGCAGAAAACATGGCCAGCCATTGCAAACTACAATATAAGACTCAAGCTTAAAAGCTGAGTCCTGCAATCTTTCCATTTTTTTTCTTATCACGTTACATCCGGGCAAATGGCAGATTTGTGTGAATGCAGGTGATCCGTGAGCGGCATGCAGGGCATGATTTGAAAGATTCTTAACAGCTGTCTGACTGTCTATCCATCGCAGTGATCCAGTCACACTTAGATGACCCTCAGACTGCAGGATAGGGAATGTTCTGGTAAATGCTGGTACCGTCGTTTATTTCAATTCCAGCTGTATCTTCAAGCATCTTTCATAGGGAGCAGATTTGTGCTCATTTGTTACAGTATGCATAGGAAATCTCATCTAATGCTGCATTGTAAAATCAATCTTATTCTTGCCCAGGGCAGCTTCATCTATAAAGGCATTTGTCTCATGTGTCCTACCTGCATGAGAGAGAGGGGGGGGTATCCATGCCATATCAATGTCAGGATTCGTTGGGTTTTAGTGGAGCTTTCTGATCCTGGCCAAGACGCTGTTACCCAAGATTAACCTAGGCTGTTCTGTTGCATAGCTGCTGTAAAGGAGACAACTGTCTGTTAGTGTGTGTTTGTGTACGTGTGTGAAAAGAAAATGCTCAGTGAGCGGGGTTCTTGCATGCTCCCACTCTCAGTTTTGTCTGTTGGCATCCTTCTCAGGATGAGATGTGACAGCACTGGATCATCTAATCATGGATGTCATAGCATAGCTGCTTATTAACTGAGATTTCAAGGGCAAACATTTCCATCATGAGGAGCCGGTGTACTGTATAAATGGGTGACCTCCAGGAGGAAGCACAGAACTGAATTATGGCTCCTGGTAATGTCACTGAAGCAGAGGAGGGACCAGTTGTCTCATTAAATTTTTTTGTGCATGTATTTCTGGAAGTGTTTTTATGGGAAGGTAATTTATAAAACATTCGTTGATATGAGGCATTTTACCAGAGGATGAGATCTCAAACAATTACGGCTTTCTTCAGCGTTGAGAGCGAAGGTCTGTTGATTATAATAAGAATTCCTTATGATGATTGTATATATGTGTTTGCACATCAAAAGTGCTGATGAGGCACACTTAAAGATGTAAAAAATTATGAAGTTTCACCTAAAGAAAAGCACTGCCTTGATCTGAGATATTTGTACTGTAAAAGGGAACTCCTTGACAGTGTGTTTGGCTCAGTGTATGTTTCAACAGATAAAATTTAGATATGAAAGCTTCAAGCACATCGTTTTCATTTATTTATTTTGCATGAGTGTGTGCACAGTTGCTAGGATGCTTGAGTTAATCTTTTGGAAGCTTTGGTTTATTGTTTATTAGCTTTGACAGAAATTATTTGTGCTCTTCTTTATCAGCTGTGCCTATACCACAAATTCATATAGATCACTTTTTGTCCAGCATCTTTATTACCAGAGAGGCATTTTAATTGAAGATGCAACAGCAAGCAGTTCGATTAATTTTGTAATGTAATAATATTTCTTTGTTGTACTTTGTTTTAATAAAAGACATTAACCAGACTTGTAAAATGTGCTCTCATAGTATTTTATAATTACCTATTATTTCCTTTAAATGCTTCAGTTTTTTTCTTTGTTTTTTTATTTTTTCTCAGTTGTCTGATCCATCTCTCAGTTGGATACAAGGAGCAAATGGTGCCACAGCAAAATGTAATGAAATAAAATGAACATTAGTAATTAATGAATGTCCCTTCTGACTCCAGTTTGACACCATACAGTTGTTTAGTCTGTTGTGTTTTCTGCTATGCTGTCACAGGGTTATGTGTACAAAAACTACTTGACCAGGATTAGAGAAAGATTATAATTTGGTTTAAAAATACATCCTTTCAAACTCACTCTAATATTAACATCTTCTTTGTGAGCCCTCTGTACAAGGGGCAGCATGAGATGTGTGCAGTACAGAAGATCTTTGCGCACCCTAGGAAGCGCTAATCCTTTAGCTTCTGCTAAATTCTGCATATCAATCAAACCACACAAACAGGGTGTCACATGAAAACAGAGGCTCTGCTAATTACAAACATGTCTGTTTCATCAATATGTGACAAAAGCCTGCAAGCTAAGAGCAGCAAAAATTAAATGAATTAATTAAAAATCACATAATAGTAAATCATGTTTTACTTCTGTTGTTTTATGGTCAAAAGATTTTTTGCTCTTCCTCAACAAAAAAAAAAAGAAATGCATTTCTCTATGACTTTGTGTTTGAAATGATTCATTAAGGTCCTGGTAGTTACCATGAAGGTTTAAGGTGTTTTATAGTGAAGTATGCACTCCATGATATGCTGTCTTGGGGTTCACTTCTTTCTGGACCCCTAATGGTGTTTCTAAGGTAAATTTGGAGACTATCACTTGATTCTCTTGAATCTGACCATTGATAGAGGTGTTGATACCCAAAATTATCTGATGGGTTTCTAAGATATTTACCTGCGAACCACCTTGATTAAAACATCTATAAAACCGCTCAGGTTAACCCGTCCTGACCCTGTTTAGAAGGAGATACTGTGCTCCAGGTGAATTTATTCTAACACAGTAACACATATCTTGATTCTGACGGCATATGTGTGGCAATCTCACTTGTTTTAGTTTTCCTTTGCGTTCAATATTTTACATACAAACCTTGTAGTTGTGAAGATATACTGCATTTATTTTGGGTATGTCATTTCAGACGAGAGGAAGAAAAAATAGACCTTGTGAAGAAGAGGTTACATGAAGAAAACGTTAATGCCTTATTCCCACATACTTATGACTTTGACAAGCTGTTTATTCCTGATAATCTCTGATAATTTGGCAAACCTTCTGCTCTGTCATTTTCTAGTTTTCCAAGTATCTTGGAAAACAAATATTAGTCCAAGGCTGCATACCACTTCCAGTATCCTGGCTCTAAATCAAAAGGTAATCAATGCTTAGTTGGGTCATGCTTCCACCAGACAAATTGCCATCATTCTCTGACGTTTTTTCAATTTTCTGCTTAACTAAGATTGATTGAGTTCATATATGGAAAGTTGATGGTTAAGATTAAGTATTTTAAAGTGCATGGTTAGGTTTGTAACTTAAAAAATACATGATAGTGGTTCACCTTCACATGTGAAGACAGGTTACTGTAAAATGTACAGAGTGCAAGTAAAGTGCATCATATAGTATTTCTTTAAATAAATAAAAACAATTTTAAAAGTGGTCACACACCTAATAGACCAAACTCCTCACTTATCTCTTTCCCTCCATTTCTGGTTCGGTTGTAGTCATAGTAAAATGGACATCAAAACAGAAGCAGACTTGGGCACGAAAATGGCTTGGGAATTTGGTTTCCTATGCAGTCCATTTTCTGGACATTTAGAGAGAGGGGAGGTGAGGGACGGGGTGGGGGGTGATGTGGTTTCAGGGGGTCTGGGTCTTTGGGGACATTTCTATGCAAGTATAGTACTTGAAATGATAAAAATAAAGTCCAGTTTCCAAAATTAGATCACAGTTTTGCTCTTAAAGTAACATGATCAGGGTTATAAATAGGATAAATTAACTACAGAGCACATAGGAGATCAAATATAATGACAGTGCATGCATCTGTGATTGAAATGTTAATAGATCATTGACGTAATACAATTTGGATCCATCTATTTGCTGGAGTCTGCTACACACATGGAATAATATGATATCATATGAACAGTGTATGTAGAGGGCAATAAAATAAAAAAAAAACACTGTGCAGATAGTAACTGCATGAGTTTAGGAAAAATTCCATATTGTTCTCCAAGCTAATGAAAGAAAAATAATAATAAAAAGAAAAAGCCATCTTATTTAACAGTCTTAAATAAATTCATATCTCAAGCAATATCACTGAAGAGACAGCAAGCTTAATAAATTATTTCATCATCTGTTTTACCAAGTGGCCGATGCTTTACCTGACTCATAATCACTGTGGTGCGGTCAGGGACCGTTATGTTTGACAAAAAAACTCAACTATGTTGTATGTCTCGCCTACAAGTTGTCCAAATGAAAGAGTCATAGCTGTTGTGTATTCATACTAATCAGTAAGACTCACGGTTCTGTCCTTTACAATGCAGTCCTGCCCTTATCGGCTGCAGGAGGGAAGTGCATCTCATGCAAGTGTTTCCACAGTGACACAATTATAAAGTCTGTTGTTCA
Organism: Melanotaenia boesemani; assembly: GCF_017639745.1. Taxonomy (NCBI): domain Eukaryota; kingdom Metazoa; phylum Chordata; class Actinopteri; order Atheriniformes; family Melanotaeniidae; genus Melanotaenia; species Melanotaenia boesemani. The sequence continues at coordinate 9,480,826 of NC_055696.1, forward strand.
ACAAGCCACAAAGTCCTTATAATAAGCGGGGTAGATGGGTGAGGTGGTCATTTCACTTCCTGGTTTGGTTTAGACAAAAACATTACTCATTAAAATTGCGAATTCATCATCTATTAAGCTAAAATGAATTATTTTTGTATTGTGATCATCATCTTAATGAATAGCATTTAACAGGATGCAGTGGTTGTATGTAAATACAACATGTTACAGTGAAACCTCACTTCCACGTTGGATTTAACTCATTTGGTTAAGGGTATGAGGATAATAGTTAGGACCAAAATGCATTCTTTCTGCAGTGGATCATAACCACCACGGATATGGAGTTGCTCTCATGACAACTATAGTTTCTGTCTGCGTCCATAAACATATCTCATTTGGGGATGTTTTGGGGAGACGGACAGGCTAGTCTCAACCACGCTGCAAGTAGAGGGGATGGGACAAAACTGACAAAACCATATGAACCAGAAGTAAATTTGTAGAGATAAAAAAAACTCTTTTTGTAAAATAAAGCCAATTATAGTTTGATATACACTTGAATTGAACATAAGATTTTATAGTATTATACAGATAATCAGACACTAAATAAAGCTGTATGAAAAAAGTATAGGGATGTCTCTTGCATTGCAGGTCCTCCTGATAAAGGAGGAGTAAAACTTAACTCAGTTCACATTGGTTTTCCTGTCTGCCTGACTGAAATATACCTCCAACACAAATTGTGAATAACAGAATTTTAAGACCGAGCTAATTTTTGTCTAAACACTTACGTTAAACATTTATCCCAAAACATCAGAACAGTTAGAGATTACCCTCTATTGCTAGAATATCTCGGGCATTTCTGATGCTAAACTGAAAGAAATTCCCTGTCATTTTTACTTTGGCTAACCTGCGGGAGACCGACTCGCTCCACTCCATCCCCTACTCATCTACAAACATACATCACTCCTGTCATTACGCGCTCTAACAGAATGGAGTGGGTGTCAACCCGAGAATTTAAGTCCTTTCAAAAACATTGCTGCAACAAAATATTCTGCTCGGCTAAAAGTCAACTTCAGTTTTACCCAAACATTCAAATACGAGTAAAAAAATTAATATTGACAGTGTGCCAGGACAAAAAATCTGTCTAATGATGTTTGGGAGGTTTTTGGTGCCTCAGCCGAGCCTCTGTTAGCACAACCTCCACATCAGTGTGTGATGGGGTGGTGCTCTGATCCTGCTGGGTTGGACACAGACGGTGATCAGGCTCATTTGCAGCATGCAAGTAAATAATCTGGATGATGCTTGCCATCTTGTCATTTAAATCTTTTTTTTTTTTTTGCTGTTGGAATCCATCCAAACTGCATTTCCGAGGAAAGCATTTCAATTGGCACAGTTACAGCTACGTACCAAGCAGATGTGCATGCATTTTGTCATTACTATGTCTTCACTTAATGAGAGCAGTGTGCACAGTGCCATGTTTATGCTTGTAGCTAGTGTTACATAGTTAGTTACCTAATTACCTGGCTTGCTGGTTTGTGAAAATGTCAGCTGTTATAATGCCTTGTACTGCTGAGAAAATGGAAGCTTGTGTTCTATTGACATGCACTCATTGGCCTACACAGAACTCCAAGTAGATAGATATTTTAAATTGATTGTTTTCCCTGCCACAAGACCATATCTGTCCTTATTTATCTCATTACACCTACAGGTGCTGTAAGAACAGAGTTTTTATGTCGGTGCCTGTATGTGCTGGAGCTTTCTCAGCAAGACGAATTGGTAGTGCATGAAGTAAAATAAGGGAACACCAACAGTGTGACCACATATGTTGTGAAAATGGATGACATGAGTGTTTATAATTAAAATCAATATTCCTAAATGGCTAATTTCCTTCTGACCTAAAGAAAAAATAGCAAAAAATATTCTTCTTTTAGCAGAACAGACATAAGACATGTTTAGTGGCTTTTTTAAAGTATGATACAAATCACCATGACAACTAATGACTTAACAGTCAAGAAGAGGATCAAGCTGCTGATGAAAATGAGGATAATGATGACTTTATTTATGCAGAAGACTATATGTGTAACGATAAGGATGGAGATAGTGTTGATGCAGATGTTGATGAGAGAAGTGATTATTTATTTGGTAATAACACCTAAAATGACTAGTCAATAATAATCAGAGATGAATATAAAAATGTGCTCCTTTATCAAAAAAAAAAAAAAACTCTTTTTTTACAGAATAAGCCAAAGTCCTGAAGCAGCTGCAAAAACAGAAAAAAAGTTCAGAGCTTTGAAAAATGCTTTGCCTATTTGCTGTCTTGCTGAGAGTTAGATGAGACGACTGATAACACTCTCATGTCTGTACGGTAGAAATGAAGCTACTGCCAGCAGCCAGCTAGCTTATCTTCTCTCAAAGAGTGGAAACAGGGAACACAGCTACACTGCATCTGTCCACAGGTAACCAAATATTCACACCCATGCCTATAATGCATCTCTAACTTACATGTTATATATAATCTGTACAAAGAGTAAAAGAAATAGAAAAAAATTACCCTTTTACAGGGACCAATGGGGACTCCAGGAATATATTGCTGACCGAGAAATAGTCTCTTTTCATATTTTGCAGTCTTTGCCTTCAGCTTAGTTGGCTGCTTGCTGGCTGAAAAGCTTCACATTTAGCATGCTGGTATTAGAGCTCTGTCAGTCTTCTCATTTAAATCTCAAGAAAGCAAAAGATAATATGAGCTTAATTCACAAAGAATTTGACTTTATATATATATATATATATATATATATATATATATATATAATACAGGTGCTAGTCTATTCAGATGCAAGTCTATATATATATATATAGACTTGCATCTGAATAGACTAGCACCTGTATTATTATGTGTTATTTAATAGTAACAAAAAATAACCAGTCCTACTCTGCAGATAAAATAACCCAGCTCCTATCCTCACCCTACCTTCTGAAGAAGGTATGTTTCCACCACGAAGAAAACAGAAAAAAAAGAAAAAGGGGGGGGTACAAGATGTCATGTATCAGTAATTAAAGTTTCAAGTTACACCCGCCACTATAGATGAGAGCAGGCCTATCATAAAAGATTGAGTTACTCCAATGAAGTTGACTCCAAAAAAAGACTGCGCACCGAGGAGAAAGCAAAAGGAATAAAATGTAAGATTCATAAAGCTGAGAGAGGACGAGAGAGTATTTTTTGCAACATGGCATACATTTGAAGTCGGGACACTGTCATGCCCTGTGAAAAATGTGAATATCAAGACTATTACTGAGAGCAGTACAGCTGCATGCAAACAGCATGAAACAACATTAGTAATTACGGCATGTGCAGCATGATATTGCTTGCTTTCATGTTAGGTGCAAAAAAAACCCATGCCGACTGAGTGAATCAGTGACAAGAGGTGGCACATGAAAGACCAACAGCTATCACCTCAGTGTCTTATGCATGCTGCAGAGACGAAAACCATTGTTTATTGGATGACACTAGATTAAAGAGGGAATGTTATAACTCTCTTTCTGTTAATAAACTGCGTTGCATTTAACCATCAAATTTAAATCTATGCTCATTAGTTTTGTTGTGAAGAATTAGAAAATAGTGATGTATGGAATATGAAGCAATAGCATTTATATGCTTACCTTGAGACTTGAAGCATGCACGTACTTCTCCATCCAAACATAAAAAAATTCTGTCATCATGGGGATGGAAATGCAAATAATTTATAATGTCCTCTGACTCATAAGGGCGGAAGAGGTAAACACAATGACTGAAAACATACTTAAAAATAAACCCATTAAGCAAAGCTTTAAAAAAAATGAAAAAAAGCTTTAGAAGAGCTATGTACTGTCCCAAAATGAACATTATTGTCATCTCATATTAAATAAAATTACACTTAAATATCATATTTTTTCTTCTTCATAAAACACTTAACTTTCTGCTCCATTTAGGATTTAATTTGTAAGCAATGTGGCAAAAGCTTACATGAATATATTCGGACATTTCCTGACTTTCATTGTTGTGCACTTCAGTTTTATTCTGTAGATGCAGGAGAAAATAGGAAAATAGAAATGGAGAAACAAACAGCAGTTTTGTAAAGTTACTGCTTGGCATGTTTGGGAAAATAACCAAGACGGACTACAAAAACAGCAAATTACTTCAAAGTGACCTTTTAAGAAGTAAATCTGCTATTAACCCTGAAGTCTAAAGTGATTCAAGTCAAACACTGAAGTATAAACAGATTAAAATCAAGACTCAGTTACTGTCTTTTTATCTCAATGGTTACTATATCATCATAATAACTATTTACTTTTTAATGTTTGCAGTTTCTAGAGTTCTACCACCTGACATTACCTGTGGTTTTACCATTTAATATCATTGTGTGTGACTTACACATGCACACTTCCACTTACTCACACACACGTTTTACTTGTCATTTCTGTGCATTTCTTTGTGTTCTACTTTATGGGTTAAATGATACACAAAACGGTCAGCTAGGATGAATGTTCAGAGCGATGTATCATTCATCCAGATCACATGGTGCCTACGAGTGCATAGTAAACAGAAAATTCTCAGTAAAAAATTATTCATGTTATTTTTTATTTTTGAAACCATGCCGTTTGCGATATCGATAAGAGGGGATAGAATTAACTTGACTTTACTGGGACTGGCCCTGATATAATGGTAGGGGGACAACTGCATTTGTTAAAAAGAAATCTTTTTTTTATTTGCTACATGTCATCATGGCAACAAACAAAATCCTGTCATGTAGCAGCAGTTCTTTGAAATATGAGTTTTAAGCCCAATCTTTGCTGTCTTTCTTAAACAAAAGAAAAAAGTGAATGAATTAAACCACACAGTTGGAGTCTGTCAGCTGAAAGTCCTCCATAGATTAGTACCATCCAGGCCATGCTGTGAAAGAATGAACAAAAAGCCCATGGGTTAGAGGATTTATTCAAATTTAGTCCTGACTTCTTTCGCCAACTTTCTTATTTTCATTTAATGCGAATAAGTTACCTCTGGGTTGAAACAGAACTGCTGGAGGAAGCAAAATTTTTCACTTTATTCATTTTAGATGTTTATTTAAGCAGGACAATGAAAGTAGATGGTTATCTGTACAAAAACACTTTATGTTGGGGGTGCCCAGCTCCAGCCCTCGAAATCTACTATCCTGCAACTATTAGATTCAGGTGTGTTGGAGAAGGGTTGCATCTAAAAGTTGACCTTAAGGACCAGACTTGGGCGCACCTGCTTTATGTTAATATACCTGATAAGCAAGATTAGTCATTTACATCTATTGTCCCCATAGCAGGTAAGAATAAGAAAAAATTAAACATAACTAAGGACCATACAAACAGAGATACTAGAAAAATAAATCAAACTGATTGTCAGTGAACCATTGTGCCCTTAAGTAAATTTACAATGTAAACGCTTTGTCACAGTCCTCCAACAAAACATAAAAATATAGTGTTCAGTCTGAAAAGAAATAAACACAAAGCCCACTTTTTTTCCTTGCAAATAATGCAGATTATTAATGGTTGTACTCCTGCACATGCACTACAGCATCACATTGTCCCCAGGAGATAATATCTAAATAACTTCAAAATAAAAAGGTCAGGATGTACAGGTTATTATCACAAATAAATGAAACTTTAAAAGCTTTAACTCATTTAGATCCATAACAGGATGTAAATGTATAAATGGGCAGATATTTGCTGCATTTGTTCTGATATGAATTTAAAAACCCTTTTAAGTATTATACAAAGGGAACATAGCTCAACAAAATGATCTTTAGAGTAACATGCAAAGGATGTGCATTTCAGAATTCTGTGAAAATTACATTTTTTTCAGCATATTTGAGGGAAATCTGTGAAATGACCCAGCCTGTTTGATCTACTTTGAGGGATTCTGCCTTGAAATGTATGAAGAGAAGCTTGTAATAGATCAATCGAATACATTTTTAATATCGCTGTTGTGTGGATGAAAGCACAAAATTTTATGAAAATGAAAGAAATTTTTGCACATGTTAATACAGAGCTGTCATTGTTTCTTTTATCATCGCCGTGATGTGATCATGAACATTACTGTGCACAAGTTTTAAGCATTAAAAGTAAATAGGAATACATTCAGTGAGATTAAAACTTGGTAAAATTAAGTGATTTTTTTATGCTGTTTTCCATAACGTATATTGCAATACATATCAAAGGAATCTAAAATGCATTTAAAAAAAGAGGTTTAATGCCTTATGATTAAATAAAATATAGAAGCGCCTTATAATGGCTGGTAGGGATTTTCTAAGGACTCACTAGCCTGAGCAGATACAAGAAGAATTTATTTCAATCCAAGCAGCAACAGCTCACTAAGACCGCTTTTATAGGCACCCAGTAAACAAAGTAAAAAGCTTCAGCTGGGCCAGACTGAGGTAGCAGCTTGTTAGAGCGACCCCACACAGCTGAGCAGCCTTCTGTGGCTTCGTCCTGGGTGCTGCAGGGTGGAGGGCGGGTGCTGTCCTTGTAACTTTGCTGTTGCTCCCCAGGCGATATCAGTGCCTGAGTGACAGTCCCCCATCCCTCCCCCCAGCTGCTTTTTGCTTGCTCATATTTGCATGCATAGCCTATTTATAAACTTCAATTTCAGTGCAGCAGAGTTCATGCTTAGATTTTATTTTGTTTTATTTTTTTTTCGTTTTGTTTTTTTGTTTTTTTTTGCAAAACAGCCACAACATATTTGAGCTTACATAAAGATTCATCAATATTCATGATTTGTATTCATATATCCACATAACTTTGTACAAATGTCCACATATTTGTTAAAGACGCTTAAATATATTTTGTCTAATATCCCGATGATTTGCTTTTTAAGCATAGACACTATTATATGCTGATATATGACTTGGTTTTATGTTGATATGTTGGATAGGCAAAAACCTTGTACCCATGGAAGACATAATGGCCTGTGATGTGCTGGTTAAGGGTTTGTGTTTATGGCATCAAAGAGCTTCACCTGTTTAAGATTTGCACAGGTGTATTTCAAAACTTTAATGCAAAGCATCATCTGTAGTGAATACATGAACCATGGGTGTGAACTATTGACTAGTCAGAGATTTGACTCAGTATTTGTAATGCATTGGGCTGTTTTTCAGTGAAGAAAACACATGGGTATCATTTTTACCTATAGACTAAAAGTGGTCAAGCCTTTAGCGTAAATTAAAAATCTATGACTAAGGGTTATTTGAAGACATCTAATTGCTGTCTTACAAACAAGCAGAGAATTGCCATCATGTATTAACAGAAGTATATCTTAAAACTGATAAGCAGCAAAAAAGGAAAGCAATTAACAGAAATGTGGCTTAAACAGACGTTCAAGCTCCGAGACGAAATTCATGAGATGTATTTAATTTCTAATCCATAGTTTGCATCAAAGAAATTGTCCCATCATATATAGGTCAAACCCATCTTTGTTCCACACTATGCCAGATTAGATTTTATTCCAAACTGATTAATCAGCTGTGCAGAGAAAGCAGAAACTATACAGTCATTGTTTCCCTCTATTATTAAAAGTAATCAGTCTTGCTATAATACTGAGTGATTCAGCAGACTGTTCTGTCTGAGAGGATTCATCAAAAAAAGACACTTCTGCTCCTTTTAAATCAAACTAAGACTCTATCTTAAGAAGTTTAAAATGGAAGACCTATATGACATTGAGGATTTCTCCATCTGTAAGAGCAAAGCTGGGACAAATCTTACTGAGCTTACTGTGAATATCAATTATATGATATTTGGTGCTTTCCACCTGACAGTGGACACGTTTTTGATAAGTTTTTCAGAAAATACCAGTTTCAGAGTAAGTCAGGAGTTGTCAGTGTCATTTTTTCCATTTGTGTTCAGCTTTTCTACAGGCGCACCATGAGTTACCTCATTAAGCCAAGGTTCACAGTTGGGTTAAAGGATTCTTCTTTCAAGTGGAGCAACACAATCTAAAGTTGTCTGACAAATAAGATTAAGATTAGAAATCAACATCAAATCACAGTATTAAAAGTCTAACTAGGTCTCTAAGGAATGTTCACTAAATACAGCAGCAGTGGAGGGGTTAAACATACGTCAGATGTTACACTTAAATGTTAAAATCACAGACAATTAAGACTCATATATCGGCACCATATGAACCAAAAAGTCTGCAAAGTCACAGATAAAATCTTTGTTATATTTGGGTAAACAACAGCGTATAGCATCTGAGAAGCTGTGCCAAGCTCAAACAAATTCACCTCAAAGCTTGAGTTCGGTGGTGTAATTAAGAGTTGTTCACAAGCAAAGTTTTTTCCTGTAGACAGTTGCCATGCCATCCCCGCGGCCTGTCACCCTTGGGGAGCTGAAGTAGGCACAATTAGGAGGCAAAAGTTCAATAAAAGCAGAGAACTCACTGACCGTCATACAAGTTTCCATTACACAGAGAAAATCCAACTTGTGACACAAAAAGAAATTCTTTAAAATTAAAGACTTGACAGTGATCTGGCGTTCACCAAGGCTATCTTAGCCATAGCTGGAGCTGGGTATGCAATCACTGACGCCTGACAGCGCCCGCAGGTTGTGGGGACCCATTCCATGCCGGCGGAGGTAGGGACGCAGGCGCGTCAGCACGTTCGCATCCAAGCCGACCAGGGGAACCATGCAGGAGATACATAGATCCAGTGAACACCACGAGATGCAGCGATCCGGTCCAATATTCACAGAGGAGCAGGCTAGCACTCTTAGTTTCACTAGCCTTCCACTTCGTCTTCTACGGTGACAGTGCGTTTTGCATGAAGGTAGGGCCGGCCGACGGCATGGGATCCCAGAGAGTAGTGGAGGATACCTTCTGTGTCCATCCTGCTCAGATCTCAGTAATTTAACAAAAGGTGGTCATAGATTTAGTAGCGTATGGCAATCGTACACAAACAGTGAGTCAACATAAGATGAGAGAATCAATTAAAAAACAGAAAAACAGCAAAGTTGCGTAGAGAGAGACAGCAGGCTATACACACTGGCACCATCTTGATGCTTCTAGGCTCATGGTGAAAAATCCTCTCACACATTCAGGGAATCTTATACTCAAATGTGGCCCCCAAAAGCTATGAATACTTCATTAGATGTTTGTGATTCATATTGATAATTAATATCCAAAGATATGCCCTATTTTGCTTCTAGCATCAATCAGACTAGGAGCCATAAGATTCAGGGGTAAAAGATTATAGAGGTGTGGAGAGAAGCCATTACTTGCTGCACAACTTTCACTTAGTGCACAGACGCATGACACACCCATACCTCTAGTAGATTGGGTGTGCATATTGAATGGAGTTTTCCTTATGTTCGCTCCTATTGGCCTATCTGAAATGCATCCATAGTCTTGCAGGCCCCATTTAGAGAATGGCTGGATATTCAGCCTCCTCTGGTCCTTTAATAGAAAAAATGATGGATGAAAAGAGCAGTGCTAAACAGCTTGAGAAAAATAGCCATGAGGTGCAAATGCTGCATTCTTCTTATTGGAAGCCTAGCGTGCTTGGATAAACTGTAGTTAAAAGGAATAACTTCAGAAGGTTTGCAGATTATTGAAGCATTAAACAGAAACCAATGCATACAGAGGAGGCATGCTGCAAGACAAAAAGACCTTGAGCTATGTCTCCTACATACACTGTCTATATACCAAAGCTGTAAGATGCCTCCTTGACAAGCAGTCGCAGATGCCATATATGATTAAATCAAACACACTGCTGCATTTTAAACAGTATTAGAGCATCACATGCATATGGTGGGTGCTGCAGTGGCACATGGAAAATATTTTATTGTAACCCCTCTCTCTCCTACAGTAATTGCAAGTGTTTTCAGTTGTAGAAATATACATATAAAGACAGCATGCATTTATTTTTGTTAGATCTGAGAGGCACCTTTTAGCTGTTAAGTAATCTGGTTATTTTAGTTTCTTCCCCATCCACCTCTGCTTTGCTCTATAACCTGTTAACTCAGTTTATGTGAGTTTTTGCAGAGCGAGTCTTTAAGATCAACACTGTGTTTACTGACACGTTACTGAGTATCACTCCACGATCCCTGTTGTTTGCCGTCGGCAGAGGAATCAAGAAAAATGGTTCAGTCCTGTTCCCTGCTATGTTTACTCTGTGTGACGTCTACACATGTACAGTCAGTAATTGCTGAACCTTCAGCCCATCTGCCCACCCCTTGTTTTTCCTCTGTGTTGTAGGTAGACTCTTAGAACAGCAGCTCAACCATGATAATTCTTTTCAGCCATCCAGTGCTTTTCATGAAAATCTTGGTCTAATACTTAAATGTTCCATTTAAAAGAACATATCAATCAAGCAGGTATAAATTGGCTGGCCAAAATGGTATGAGATGGCTACCCTGCAGCACTAATGTTTTCAGTGACCCGTCCCAGCACCTTGCAATAAAAGGTACTTCTAGGGGAGCAACATACAGGGCTTCCCAGTCTTTTGAAAGTATCTTGTCAATCATCCTCATCAGTTTTTCATATGGATTAAGGACACAAAAAAGGGGAGCATTTTGCTTGTGAATGGGGCCAGATTTAACACCACTGAAGTCCAGCTGTGCACAGCTGTGCAGAGAACCCATCCAGGATTTCTCTCTTAATCTGCCTTTACTGTATTACATTCCTCGCTTATCTGTTTCTTTCTTTTCTATATTAACAGGGTGAATGTTTTCCAAGAGAGGCTGTCTGAAAACAAATACCATTATTCCTGATTTTAAATGGTCTAAAGTTTCTGGAAAGTACAACATCTGGCTTTTCACACCACTGTGTAATGCAGCCAGTAAAAAACACTATGAACACATTCAATGTCTGGTGTAGATGAGAAAGCTCAGTTCCAGAATAAGCTAAAACAGTGCTGGGACTGTATTTGTGCGCTATTTTAAAAATTATCTTTAGTCATCTTCATTTCTTCAAATTACAATTAATGTTCTTAGTTTAAGGATATTTTCTGTTAGCTTGTATGCATGTCAGCTATTTGTGATCATGTTTTGTCATTTTAACCTAACACAAGGCAGCAGAATGGATGAACTTTATCATTGTAGGCATTTATTCGTGACCGCAGACAGACTTGCATTTGGTTGTGTTGCCGGGGTTGGTACATGCCTCTACTTACATGAGATTAATTTATAACCCTAGGCGGTTCTCTTTAATGAAGACAGTACATGTTAAACAGTGAGGAAAGATATTAAATGAACAGGAAACTCAGCTCCATTTTACAACATCAACTGTAAACATCTTATAAATGAAGTGCTTGTTGTAGTATGATTATAGTGGCTGACCCTGGTTCATAAACACTAAGGACCCCAATTTGGGATTTCTCCTAACATCCTCCTTTGAAGAATTCTAAGCTGTTTTCTTTCTTTATTTATTTTTTAAATAAAGTCAGGAATAGAGCAGTACTATTGATGCAACAAGCTGTGCAGTCAGGCTTAGATTGTCCAAAAAAGGGTTCATTATTGCCACTTTAGTGAAGCTACTTTACATCATCTTAAAAAAAGCGTAAATTTTTCTGTGTTACTGTGAGTCATCTTTGAGAGAATACTCAATTTTAGCAGGATTTCAAAATACGTACATTTCCCCCAAAACACTATGACAGGACCTACATTTACTGTATATGTTCAGAATGCAAGCTGAATCAGCTTTAAAGTTTTTACTAGCACAGTGAAATTACAGCCCCTGACTTGCATCTCAAAGCCCATGTGGGAAATAAACCCTTGTATGTTTCATCTGCACCTCTCTATATTGGCCTAACTGTGCCTCAGTGTAACTGTGTGAATGAGGAGAGATAGTTATCACTGAGGAAACATCAAAGAAATGTCAACAACAGAGATAAAGAAGCACAAACAGAATGCAAGCAAAACACTTCCATTTGTTCTAAGGGTTTTAAAACAATTCCTCATTATATTAAAATCTTAGAAATGTAATGTAACCCTTTTTATTAACATAGCTTCAGTGAGATCTTTATAATGCAAATGGCACTGCTGTGCAGTTGTTTTATGCTCTGTATATTCTGCAAGTAGTAGAAAACATGTATTTGTCTTATTCTCCTCCAAATTATGGCTTTGCTTTTATTCATGTCTTATGATATCTTCTTGCTTCTATTAGTATAAATGGGACCTGCTGGCAATTAGTCATCATGTTTTGATGCTACAAAGCGGAGAAGCTCCTAAGGCTTTCTTATGTACAAAAATACTAATGTGCTATTTTGCAAAATCCATAAAAACTGCAGCTGATCGTACAGCCCTAGCAGAATCTGAGACCCGTTTCACACACCATACCTGACCCTGGCAAACTGCAATTCATCCTGTGAGAAAAGTGTCAGTTTTTATGACCTTCCAGGATACAGCTATTCCCATGATAAAACCGTCTATCAGAAGGGTTTTCTTCCAGCCTGCAGCCTTCTGATACTTTAGGGGAAACTTTGATTTATTTGCCGGGATGAACCCTGTCTTGTGACATCTACCTTTAGCAAATAAACCCACCCGTCGCAGGCAATCGTCAGCAGGATACCCAACAGAGGCTGTGATTCCAACTAGATTCATCATGTTATATTTCTTTATGTGGCAATGGAAGTAATTGGGCTAAATTTGCATGAAATACTTCTGACCCTTGTCAACAAGTGTTGTCAAATGACCAAAAGCTCAGTTTTGCTCTCAGATTTAGCCTTTCTTTGTGTTGTAAACCGTAGAGCTCCACCAGTTATTGGCAGCAGTCTGTATTTGTTAGTGACTGATTGATTAGATTGGAGTGGATCAGTTCCTTAACGCTTAAGTGCTGCAATTTATTCCTTTGTGAATGTTAAGTGGAAAAGTCTTTTTTTTGTAACCTGCTTTGTTAATCAAATATATTCTGAGTTTAATTAAATGGGTGATAAATAGCATATTATGGACGCACCCCTCTTTGGCACAAAATATAGTTAATAGTGGCTGTTGATTTTAATTTTGATCACTTAATTGTATCACATAATGGTTCTCTTTTATGTGGATACATTATAGCAGGATTTAGGCGACAGTGGTGTCTTTAGCAGAAAGATGTGATGTGTCAAGCTGTGTGTACACAGAAAATTCTAGTCTTTTAAATGAATTCAATAACGGCTTTACTCTCTAGGAGAAGACAAATAAATAAAAGCTGCGCTTTGTATTTAAAAACTATTTTTACCTTTTGCAATATCATTACAGTTTGACAGCAGGTCATTTAGCCTGAATGGCTATAATGCATCAATGCACACTCCCAAAACACCCAAAGCCTGGCACAAAAGTTTGTTTGTGTCCTCAAGCTTGTGAGGCACACCCTCCTTTGGTGTCACAATGTATTGAATTTTTTGTTTTCTTGTTTGTTTATAACATAGGCCTTTTCCTTTTGCTTAGTTGTAGCGTCTTAGTTTGAGTCCAGGGAGCACTGAGGGCTTAAGGGGCTCAACACCACTGAAGTTAGTGAGGCCAAGGCTTGCGCCAAAACATCTTTGGGGGTGCTTATGAAACAGCCTTTTCCCAACAGCTTCTTGGAAATCAGCACAGGTCTCCGACTAGTTTCTCTTTTTGCCTGCATACTGAGACGTCAGATGGGGTGCCAGGCTTAAGATTTTACTTCACCAAAGCATCATGTTTGAGGGGCTGTTGCAAAAATCTTGATATGATAGTTTTTGAAAGCATCCTGTCATAATAATGTTATTCTGCTGAATGCAGACTTCAGAATCTATTACACTCATCTCCATAATTCCCTCCTTAATTATTTGTTAGATTTTGTAATTCATTTGCCATGTTATTCATAATGAATGCAGATTATTTACCTTTTTTGTGGAATCAGTGAGTCAAAATGCTTCCAGCTATTCATTACACTTTATTTTTCTGTCTTAGGATATTGGGATGCTGACAAGAGAGGAGACTGAGCCTAGGCTACATGCCTAGCTAACCCATGGAGAACTGATAGGAACAGTGCTGAATGGAGGCCAAGACACTGGATGGCGAAGACGAGGAAGCACACTGTATTGTGGATTAGTTGTATTGTTTGTTCTAAATGCAAACCATTCTGCAATGCGTCTCAATTGCTAAGAGATGGCAAAAAGAATCAAGATAGACAGTCAAGGATAAACAAACTCCTGTACTGCACATGAGAGTTGCAGTCTCATTTCTGCTAATTTTGCAGTGATTTAAATAAAGAAAGGAAAAACTTAAAGACTGCATAACTTCTGATAGGATTAGAAACCACGCAGGAGCCAACTGTAGATAGCAGATAGCAACCAACATGGGCAGCTGTAAAAGCAAGGTATCCTGGATTTTGTTCTTAGCCGGTTTGGTGCTAACGGGAATAGCTTTGGAATATGAGGGAATACCTGGTCAGTGGACACGGTATGGTCAGTGGGATGCTAAGACAACAGGTGAGCTTAGCTTTATCATAAAAACCAACATCAGCAAAGCCCTGGTGCTCTATCTAGATGACGGGGGAAACTGCGACTTCTTGGAGCTTTTGATTGTTGGGGGAAGAGTCCAGATGCGCTTCACTATCCATTGTGCAGAACCAGCCTCCCTGCACACAGAAACGCATATCAACGATCAACGATGGCACAGAGTCATTCTTGCTCGTAACTACAGAGAGACCAGACTGGTGGTGGACAATGAGGAGAAAGTCGCAGAGGTGAAGTCGAAGAGAAAAGAGATGGTTGTGGCGAGTGACCTCTACGTTGGGGGGATTTCACCTGATGTGCGCCTCTCTGCACTTACTTCCAGCACAGTAAAATACGAGCCACCATTTCAGGGCTTTATAGCTAATTTAAAAGTGGGGGAGGCGCTACCAGTTCTGCTGGATGGTCAAGCTGTGCATAATGATTTGGAGTACATATGTGGCACAAACTCTCCCTGCAGCAACAAAGGCCTTTGCTCTGTCAGCCAAGGAGAGATCCTCTGTGACTGTATCAATACCAGCTACAGAGGAAGGTACTGCCATGAAGGTAAGGAATGGATCATCCCTCTGCTTGCAGTATCATTTATTATTTTAGCAAAGAGACAAACTCTGTATTCTTATTCTATAAATGAAGCCATGTGCATTGTGTATTGATAGTGACAGTAACTGTGAAAAATTTAAGGCAAAACAGTTTTTAAAGATAATAGGTGTTGAAATGCAGTTTAACATTACGACAGTTTAACTAACACTTGCAAATAATAGCCACTACAGCTAAAAGGTCAAACAGAACAACCTTTACAACAAAAGAATATATTTCATTCCAAGTGTTAGTCAATAGTATAACTTGAGTATTTATTCAAAAACATTTAAGAGACACTAAGGTATTACCAAGATACATTATTGTCATTATATTAGGCCTACTTTATGAAATACTGTTTCAGAATTATCTTTGTAGCCTCAAAATGCCATTTTACTGTCAATGCTATCAGCTACTGCAAATGTTTTGCTCATAAAATAATCAAATGTGTTATTAATATCCTATTCTAAACATACACTCCATACACTCATTGAGCTCCAGAGCATAATCAATAAAGTCCACTTAACAGCTATCAAAGTCAAAGTATGCTCCAGCAGTACTTACAGGCTGTTCTGTGAAGCAGTTATCTTCACAAGAAGGAGGAAAGGTGCTTAATAATGAGTTTTTACATGTCTCTAACTCTGAAACACGTACATGATGCCAACTCGACGACTCAAAATTAAGTTTTAGAAACTGTAGTTAACTGGAATGATTTGAGTTTGTAGAGCTTTACTTAATTTGGTAAATCTTAGTATGTTGTAACATGAGCTTGTGCAAGAAACATTATCTTTGTATGAAACCAGTTGTTGATGTGGCTTAAAAAATGAAAGAATGAAATGCACTTAGCATTAACTTGATAGTACATGCAACTGGCCAACATTAATTAAAATCATTCATTTTTACCATAAATTGACATTATAACAATTAAACAGTATTTCTGTCTATAACATTATGCCTGTATACTGAAACTATGACCAAAGGTATATTACTACTGATATGAGGTTTGACAAAAGGTGTTTTTCAAATTATTATTCTTCCTAAGTACTTGTGTGTTATTCGTTATAAAACAAGAAGAAAAAAACAAAACAAAATACCTTTAGAGACATTTTTTTTATGAATTGAAAATGACAGAGTTTTTGTCAAATACAAAATACATACCTCCTACTGAAATCCTTATATTTTTTTGTCATGAGAACTATTGATCAACCAAATAAAAAGGTACTTTCAAAAGCTATTGAGGAAAACTAGTACCAACACTATATTGAACTAAAAGTGCAAAGTTTCATTCCATAGATTACCTCTAACTTGTTGTCTTTAATAGAAGTATATAGTATTGTGCCCAAACTGTTTTGACTAATTTAAGATGAGTGTTAAAAACAACTTGATCAAAATTAAGTTATATCCACTGAATATATTCTATTAAATCCGATGTTGGTATTTACTGAATTGCATCGCTCAGCATGTCTGTTGTTACAAAGAAAACTGGTGGAGCAAAACATGATGAAAACACTGATGTTACTGTAAATGAAAAGCAAAAAACAAAATGGCCACAGATTAATATCTTCTACTGTCAACATTAAAAATATTTGTTTTTCTTTGCTTTCCTGCAGCTATCCAGAGAGAAGTTCAAGGTAAGACAATGCATTGGAGAATGAACGTAACATGAAGTATAGTTTGTTTTTGGTATTCTCTTAACTGCAAAGAATATTGCCACAGCGCAAGTGTGTGAGAGTGTGTTTGGTTATTATAAGGTTGTTATTGTCAGTTTGGACTGCAGTTCCGACATCCAACAAATTAAGCCAAACGGAGATGTACTATCACCGGTCACAAGGTCACAAAGGGAAAAGTGTCTAATGTGCTGAATGCTCATTGTATATATAATAAGTGTGCTCAAGGTGACTAAAGGTCTGCAAAGTACGTGGGTGTCACATAATACGAGTAGTGTTCAGATACTGCATAGCAGAGAAAATGACAGCACAGAGATGCTCTTTCATTATTTATGAAATCTATGTTTTTCCTCTCTTCTGTGTATATTTTTCTCCTCCTAATTACTGTTATAAGGTTTACTTAGTCTTATATATCAGTGCGCACTAAGGTCAGTATTTGTATTGTATTAACATAAAACCCCTCTGGCACAACATGACAGATTGCTGGGACCTTAACATTCAACATATTGTAGTAAGATCTGCAATGGTTTGTTTCTTCTTCACGAAAAAAAAAAATCTCCTTTGACACAAAGAGAGGCATCTCTCTTAATTTTAAACTGACCAAAGTTAAACAAGCTTGGTTTCTAATGAAGTGCACACACTGAGCTGAAATGAAGATTGAATGCAAAGAGGGCGATTTGTTTAGTCGGCATCAGAGCGACACATCCATCTCCCCAGTAAGGACTGCTGGTTCTGGTGAAAGGGCAGCCAACAGGCCCAGGAGACCAGCACAAGGTGCGCTGCACCACTGCACATTATAAATCACTGTTACTGACACAAGATGCGCAGACACACACACAAACACACCTGTTCTCTCTCACATTTGGCATATGACAGCAAAACAGACTGAAAACTGCAAAATGATATTGTCTTCATGTGTAGTCTCCTAACATAGCTCTACAGAATATGAATACTTTAGTGTAGAATGGTTTTAACAACACACACATATTTGATGTATAAATTTGCTCAGCAGGTTTAAGTGTAGATTTTGTGCTTATTATGGCATTCAAGAGTTAGTAAGTGTGGTATGTGGTTTTACTTTTCGGTACCAGTTAACCGGTTTCATGTCTGCACTGTTTCCAAAACCAAGCATTAATCATTTGTAACATGAGCAAAGATGGCAGGGCTATGCTTTCAGCAAACACGCAAGCATTATTAAATGACATGCTGCAAAGAGAGCACATCAGGATGTTTATTGGATTAAAGCTTGACACAGAGACAATTCCCAATGCAGAATGCATGAAAACAACAATGACAACAGAAAAATCACAGCCACCAGAAGCCGGTTTTTCTGTCCTTCATATCATTCCATGTGCTATCCGGGAGCAAGTCTCTTCTCTGTTGCCCTTGCATCAGCTGAAACAGACTAATATGTGCTACCTAAATCTCCCACTCCCCCCCAGAGATGACAAAGATGGTAACCCAAATGCTATATTTGGTCTTGGCTGTGTGTTTTAAGTGGTGCAGGAATAATCTTTTTATTTGTCTGAGGAACTGCTTTAAGCCGGTGAAAACCTTTGGCACAGCAGGTGAGTCTTTTGAGTTGTTCATCTACAGTATGCAGCACGTGGGCTCGCATTGATCTGCGCGGACAAAGGCCACAGTGGGGCATGCTCAGATGGCAAAACAGTGCAGCTTCCTCTGACGTTTTCTGAGGTCTGTGAACAAGAGATAAGAACAGCCACCTCACAAGGCAGATACGGAGCAAGAGAAATCACTCAAGCACAAGGCATAAAAAAACTTACAATACACACAAGTGCATACAGTGTAAGTTGTCATTGTTTTGCTTTTTCTTTTCTGTCAAATTTTCATGCGTAAGCACACTTTAATGACACCCTAAGGACTACAAGGATGACAAAGCCAGAGCAGAACTTTTTGGAAGGAAAGGACACTTTTGGTCCTGATGGGTTTGCATCTTTCAGCAGCATTGACCTTGGTCTAATCCCTCATTACAACAGGCTAATGCTATACTTTTCATAGAAAAGCAAATTTGGCAAATCCTAATCCTCCGGCAGCGCCTCACTCTACTTAGATGCCTGCTAATTAATGTCACAATAATGACTGAGAGGTTTTTCAACATCTGCATCTGTTTTTAACTTTAATTGTTTAATTAGATGTTCAAGGATAGCTATGCACATCCCATTAGGTGTATTTATGGAGGCTCAGCACCACCAAAAAAAAGTTAAGGAGAATAAAATCTAGACTTTTTTTCCCCTGTTCCCCTGTATAATCATACCAAAAAGAAAATTCCTCTTCCAATAAAATTTAATATTAACTTTATTTCACTTGATATACTTGCAAAATCTTCCCCAGTTACACAGAATAAAAGCAGGGAAAACTCAAAAATGATCCTCTGAAAAATGATTTAAGAGGTATAAGCAGAATTTCACGTAGAAATACTTTCTAAGTGTTAATTCAAACTAATCCCACAGGTCAGAAAGCTTCAGCTGCTCTGTTCTTTGTGGATTTAAACATTCATCAATCAAAGTGCAGCACTCTTTTCTTCAGGCAGCTTTAACGTTAACAAGGATGCAAGTAAAAGTGCAGTATTGATGGCTTGACTTGTTCAGTAACAGTTTTTCAGTGCTGTACATTTTACAAGTTATGGATATGGATATAGATGGGATTAAGGGTGTGTAAGCACAATGAAACAATCTTTGAAGACTTTACAACCCATTAAGGAGTGTCAGGATAAAATGCAATAACATCTACAAGATAAAATAAGCCTATTCCGAGCCCTTCCTAATTCGGTGCACTTTGACAGTGTTTGTTTTCATTTTTTACTATTAAAATGAATTTGTTTTTAGAATAAGTCAATTCAAAGGGATCCTAAGTGGCTCACTTACATTTTCACTTCAGTTTCAGTCAGCTGTTTAGGTTGCCTCTTTTTTTTAAAAGTAGAAAGCTCATAGATTACCAGTGGAAAGGGCAGCTTATTTCCATACAGCCTTTCCCCTCTAAACAGGTCTGAGCCTGTTATCTCTGCATTTCCACACATTGAGATTTGGGTGTAGGGAACAGCCGAGTAGGATGCAGATATTCAATAGTTGGGTGTCTTTATAAAAGGCCAGTAATGACACCACTCCTAATCCACTTTTCGTCAGGTCTTTAGAAATACATATATTGTCAAAGATTACTATGTTGACTGAGATGCTAGCAAAGTGCCTGCCTTGACCTGTTTTCTACCAGCGTTTGTGTGTATTAGTCAGGGATGCCGGTCAGTTTTTTCTGATCCCAGTGCACAGTGTGGAGTCGTCATAGCAGCTTAATCTTTTGGTCAAAACTACTTTAGTCCAGCTCCAGAACAAAAAGATGGTCAAAAGGAGACATACTGACATCACCTTTGTCCTTTTACATCTGGTGACAGCAGGTAAGAATGAGACAGTTGGAATGAATCTATTTTGTGCATAACACAGAAAGGTAAATGTTACCATTTCAAAACCTCTGAGATACCCAAAATGTGTCCTTTGATGACAGTCTTTGATGCAGAAAGTAAATGCCCTGGCAACATGCAGGTAGCAGCACTGCACATAAAGAGGTTAAGGATTTATCAGAAGAGAAAGTTACTGCTTGAGACCATTGTTTTAACCATGGCTAGAAGTTCTGTCAGTTACTTTTGTGTTTTTGTCATTTTTAGTTGTGTGAGGGTACATAAGAAAACATAAATGGGTTTAAGAGACTCTCCCCAGGGGGAAAAAAACATTTTTTACATAATCTGAGGTTTGCAAAAAGTAAATAAATTGAAAAAAACATAATGAATGAATCAGATGATTTCTGATCCATCCTGGATGGATGTGTACATTGGCCTGTCTTGTGGATCACCTATCTGCAATGTGGGTGCACACAACAGCCCTTTGTCTGCTATGCAGACTGGGATGTGGATGAATCCAGTCACTTTGCAATGGCACACTCTATCAAAAGCCTACGTGTTGGCAGGCAAGGACCCTCCCAGGGGTAATCATGTCCATTCCACACTAAGAGTTGCAGCATTAATAGCCTTGTTCAGTGATACATGTGAACACATTTGTGCAACAGCGACCTGTCCTTTCATAGGGTTTTATCTAATGGTTGAAGTGGCACTGGAAGTGTGAGTAATATAAGTGACTTGCTGCACAGTGCTAGTGTCTTAGAGTGCTGATGCACTGATGAGCTGTTTGTGTTGGCTGGCACAGTGGGGCTCATGTGCACAGCAGAAGTGTCGCATTGTGTCAGCCCCACAGAAGGAGCAGGTGAGCTATACTATAGAATTTCTGGCTGACCTATTGAGATATTTGTCTAGATTTTACTTTGTATATGCTTACTACCGTACAGTGAGGGAAGGACATAAGCTGACATACATTTAAGTATGGGAGACCACTGCAATGCTGTATTTATCAGGAATACTAGAATGTCCCATTTTACACCAAGTGTGAGTATAATGGTTTTTATTGTTTGAAAATTGAGATGCAGTTGAGTGTTATTGGGTCGATTAGTGCTATTGACCTCTCCACAGCAAAGCCTCCACATTTTTCATCTGAGCACCTTTGCCTTCTACCATATAAAGTCTCCACCCTCTAAACTTACAGCATCAGAAGGTAAACCCTCTGAGAAAATATGAATGCAGGTCACCAAAGGTTTAAAGGAAAGGGAATGGTGTCACTTCTGCCCCTTTTATAGAGTAACTGCCACATAGCCGGTTAAAAAGTCTCAGCTGGGTTATCTGTACACTCAGTTGCAAAAAACGCATGAGTGTAGAAAAAGGGATGAGTCAAAAAGCACATAGAGCACATTAGAAAATCATAAAAATCACTGAACTAGCATCCCCACGTGATTTTTTTTTTTTATGTTAGGTGTTTCCAATATAAAACAGGTTCTATGTATACCTGATACATCTCAAACGCTGTCTACATCAAGTAAACATACAATATGTGTTCCATTAGAAAAAAGCATCTGTGTGAGCAACTACCTGTAAGGGTTGCACCGTTCAAGATGTTTTTTTCTCTCCTTGCCTTCCCTCTCCTCCCTTGAGATGTTTGTCTGTTTGAGTTTGATTTCCCCTTTATATTTTAGTTCAAACTTTGACATCCGTACCTACCCCAGGATGTCTGTCACAAACTGCAGTCCAACATTGTGACAATGCTTTTGTTCTCCCGAACTTCTTTATGAACTTCCTGTTTTCGTATCCTTTTTTCTGTTCTTTCCCTCAAGGTCTGGCGCACCTGATGTTAAACCGCCAAGGTATGGGGTCTATTGGTTTGCTTTTCCCTCCCAGCCACCTGAACACATTACCCTTCCCCTAAGATCATTCAGTTAACTGTGCTGCACTAATATTTCCTCTCCTCTTTCTTTTTTCATATACTTGCCTATTCGTTTTTTTGCTTCCTTTCATGTTATGCTCACTATTCACTCAATTTTTGTCCGTCAAACCCTTGTCCTGACCACTGACTGAGCTTCTGGAACATCACCTTTGACCTCTGCAGTTTTTCGCCAAGGTAATGCATTTATGCTCATAGCACCTCTTCGGTTTGGTTTCATGGTATTTGCAAAGGAAACAGGTGTCAGTAATAAAGAGTAAAAGGTATCCTATTCCAAAAGTACCTCACAGGTCTCCACAGGAAGCAGTTCATTTTCCTTTTTGTACAAATAGTCAGTTTAGATAAACATTTCATTCAAGGGATTATTTTATTTTTATTTTTATTTTTATTTTTTTTGCTTTTTTTCTGTGTGTGTGTGTGTCGAGGTTGTGTCTGATTTTACATGTGTTATCACTTCACTGCACATTGATCAGTGGGGGATTAAAAACACTCACAGAATAGACATTTTAACTATGTTTTGCTGATAAAGGACTCTCAGTAATACGAACACATGACCAAGATATTCTTCATCATTTTTCTGACTCTGAAAAACATTCCTATGAAAATACTGATTTAAACTGTGATGTAAAAACATTGGAAGGAAACACGCACCTTCTTCAAAAGTCGATGAAATATAAAAATGGTGTTTGACTCGATAGTTGGGCTTGAAGCTAAATGAGGGCTGCTATATACTGTAAAAATATACTGGATGCTTTGTAGTTTCGATCATTTGCTGTAAAATTCAGATAAAGGTCTTCATCCTGTCTCCATGGCAATCTGTGTTGTCTCTAAACCCCCTTGAGACACAGCTTCGATGACCCATTCTGACAGAATAATACGTCGGCCCAAGTCCTCGAGAAAATTACTTATCTGATCAGAAAAGCATTGTTGTTGGGTTATCATTATAGCTCCTGTGTCAGTGGCTTTTTTTAAGATGTATTTTTTTCAGCCCATTCTGTCCAGAGAAATGATTCGGAATAATCTACAGCTGTGAACTGAAATAGCTTTGTCTGTCATTTTTATGTTATTCACACAATCTCCGAATGAAGAGGGTGTGGTGGCGCCCTGAGCGTTTTGATCTACATTTTTTTGTGTCGAACTTATAGCACTGATATTGGGGCCATTTAGAGTAGATAAAAAAAAGGCTTAAGCGAACACTTTACAGAATCATTACGCTCGAAACTACAAATGATGCAGCTTGAGGCTGTACATGAGTATGACATGAGAGATTAAGGCTATGCTTACCTATTCTGGGACAAAATTGTACATGTTTAGACATAAAAATGAGTCTTTATTAGGCCTGTGGCAGTTTTGACTGAACAATGTGGTTAGATATACTGTCTGCCATCATTGCCTCATTTGTACAATGATTAACAATGTCTGCTGTATTAGAAAAACACTGCTACATAAAATATTCAGTACATTATACTGTAAGCGTGTCCTAAAGCCACCCACAATGTGATTTGTCATGAATTGAAGTCTAAATGTAATTGCCCAATTTTATACATTAAAATGAAAAAGATGTTGGTAATTGATTATGGAAGTATGATTTATAGAAATAGCCCTCCAATTAGTATCATGACATCATGGCATATACACGAAATATCAAAGTTCCATTCAGATGTTAAAATGTTTTAACAAGCATTAAATATTAGCAATGTTCCAGCTTTAGCCTGGGGGAATACTTGGAAAAGTGTTCCGATATGATCTAACAGATAGATGCAGACTTAAGGAGATTGCTGGTGGTGCATGTGTCTCATTCTCAGAATTTTTTTATTCTCTGTAAAGGGTGAGATTATTCTGGCACTTGTGGAGTTTGCTGACCAGCTACATTGCTTTTGCATCTCCCTGCTGAAGACTGTCATTGAGCTGCTGCTCCACCGTCTACTATACATGTACACTTTCTTGCTTAGATGTGTGTGTGTGTGTGTGTGTGTGTGTGTGTGTGTGTGTGTGTGTGTGTGTGTGTGTGTGTGTGTGCGTGTGTGTGTGTGTGTGTGTGTCTGGTTGTGTGTGTATCAAGCCATCAACCAACTACTTGCTCTTTGAGAAGGAGATGAAGTTACAATAGTAATTGCATCTGTGCCCCAGGCTTGTGGAGGACTTTGAAATTTCCTTGCTATAAATCTTAATATTAACGAGTAGGCATAGTGGATTTCGCATGAGCTGCGTCCAAAAGTATAACATTATTGTGACTGGTACAGTTGGGCGTGTAGAAAAGTCTGTTATATGATTTATAAGTATAGGGTACTTTTTGGCCATATTTGAGGCTTAATGGAAACACTTGCTTGCTTAAAGCCCAGTGTTTAAAGGGCTATAGTTTCCCACATTATTAAACCTACCACATGTCCCATTATTTCTTGAGGGGTCTGCTTATATTTATATCCTGAATTTAGAATGACCGTTTGTAGATCAAATCATGACAGAGGAATGTAGAAAAGAGAAAGAATGAAAATGAAAAAAAATCAGGAGATCCTTGTGGAGGCTGATGGTATTCCCACCATTTTCTGCTGAGCCTTTCTTTTTGGTTATTATATGCTTCCATTTGCAGAGATGGTTCAGCACAATGGCCTTTCAACTGATTCCAAGTAGGGTTGATGGCTTAGCCACCCCCACCCCTCCACCTCCTGTTAGCTGCAACATCAAAGTTTTGCTCCTTCTCCATCTTTTAGTGTAACGTCTGCAGGCAGCGCCTTTGAAAACATTTCCAATGAACTAGTGCCAAAGTCTATATGCAGTCACAGAAAACAAAGCTGGCATTTTATATTGTCACTACACACAAAAGTCCACCTTTGAGGTAAGCCAGGCCAACTGGCTTTCAAATTACTCACAAACCTCCACAGAAATCTTAAAAACCTTCAACATGGTTTCATGGTCATGTGCTGTTGACATTTTAATCACAGAAAGCTGGAGATCACAGAAAGGTAGTTTGTTTTGGTTTAAATGATCTTACTTCTATCACTGATCTAATTTATTAGATCAAATGAAAACTAACACATAAGCACTCACAATTAGTTAAATAAGACATATAATGCTTATTAGGCTTGCCAGTAATTTGGGGGAAATGTGTTGCTATTAACTGAATGGTACTACATTTGTGCTCTGGCTTTTGTTTTTACTTAAAACATAAGTAAAAAGAGAAACTATATTCATGCTCTTTAGTAATCACTTAACAAGTGGCTGTGTGTTCAGTAGTTAAGTAACTACACCGCTTAAACAAAAGAAAGTAATGGGACCACTGATCCTTTGGCTTTAAATTGGCACAGGGGCTCAGAAGCTGACATTTGCCATACAAACAAACATGGGCTTAAGGGAGAGCTTATTCCTCTAGCTTGAACTAGTTTACTCACAAGCAGAAGCTCCAAATTGCGAAGTACAGAACTTGAGATAACATTTTCATATTAAATCATGTTATTTATTATTTAACAATACTTTATTGTGCCAATGTTAAACAGTTGGTTAATGTCATACATGATAAAATTGGAATTTTATTTGTACTCTATACAGGAAGGCTGATCGATCTATCGAAGCTAAATCAATAAATCAATCAGTCTATCTATCTATCTATCTATCTATCTATCTATCTATCTATCTATCTATCTATCTATCTATCTATCTATCTATCTATCTATCTATCTATCTGTCTGTCTATCTATCTATCTATCTATCTATCTATCTATCTATCTATCTATCTATCTATCTATCTATCTATCTATCTATCTATCTATCTATCTATCTGTCTATCTACCTGTCTATCTGTCTATCTATCTATCTATTCTTTTTCTAGCCTAAAATGATTTTTTAGTGTTGTTAAGAGAATAAAATAACTGTTATTGTGCTTTACTGAACTACAAGTGAAATATAGCATCTATTTAGGGGACTCAAGCATGTTTTTGTGAGGATTTAAGTAATAACAAAAATGTGTGTTGGCATACAATGTACACAGATAATACTAGTAGTAGGACTGCTATACTATGATTTTTTGGATTTGACTGAATAATTAACATTTGGAAAGATTAAGAATGTTACCAGAGTCATTCATTAATTTGCAAACCACATGCAGAATATACTTGCACTGTTAATTCACTCATCAGAATTTCCAGTGATTTTGTAGAATTTGTGAACAGCTCCACATATATAATCTGTTTAAATTAGTTTTTGTCATTTCAGACTCTTTGTCAAGCAATACGGCACTGTGTTTCCCTCTAATTTTAGTCTTTAATTTCACCCACTAAACTATCTTTATTTAAAAGTGAAAGAAGCGAATGCACCAAGAGTGAAAATTTAGTGTGACAGAACGAACTATCTAAAATGTTTTTATTCCCCTCTTAGGGCAGGAAGAATCAGTGGCCACTTTCAAAGGCAACGAGTTTTTCAGCTACAACCTGTCCCAGACTCCCATTCAGAGTAGTTTGGATGAGATCACGCTGTCCTTCCGCACCCTGCAGAGGAACGGCCTGCTGCTTCACACGGGAAAGTCAGCTGACTACGTCAACCTATCCCTGAGGAATGGAGCTCTGTGGCTGGTCATCAACCTGGGATCTGGTGCCTTTGAAGCTCTGGTGGAACCTGCCAGTGGAAAGTTTAATGACAATGTCTGGCACGATGTGCGAGTGACACGCAATCTCCGTCAGGTGTGTATGCTGTGCATTCACTACCTGTACTTCCCATGCTTCCTGCTGACAAGACTAAGAAATTCACAGTTTATTTAATATTGGCAGGTCGTATGTAATTTTTGTATTTATTTGTTTAGTTATTTTTTATCTTTTTGGCCGTCATCTTAGAAGCTGACAAAGAGCATGACTGTATTGCTGTCTTATTTTCCTGTTTCAAATTGACCTTTCACAAAGATACAAATTCATGAATTATATACTAAAATATACTAATAATACAATATACTATATATTAATAATATACATAAACTAATAATAAATTCAGAATTATCTTTCTAATCAGGATTCGACTAAGATCCAAGTAATCCTGTGGGAAAAGAGGACTTAGACAACATGGACATGTATACTATCAATTAACTAATGCTGTGCTGGATTCTGTTAAATATTTAATAATTCTGCCCCATTTCCACATTTGACTTTTCAAAATTTCATCAGTCCATTGCCCTCTGTTTTGTGAAGTATGTTGCTTTAATGGAAGTCTGTCTACTTTTCTAATTCTGCTATTTTTGTTGTAGTTTTACCTTAATGAGAAGAAGACTGCTCATGCAGCATTATTTAATAGATTAATTTATCATGCAGTAGTGATGGTAAAGTATGTTAAGGAACTTAAAAAAGAAAAAAGCTGAACACATTTGAGGCTCTTGTCACTAGTGCAACATTGTAGCTGTATAGGCGAGTTCATACAAGAATAAGCAGAGCAAATATAATGGACACAGCCTCTGCTTGTGTCCAACAATGCACTGCTGCGCTTACTGTACTGCAGCCAAGAACTGCTCAGCCCTAAGGTTTCATATCATTAATATAGTCTGGACAAGGCACTGAATTCCCAAACTAATTTACTGCCAGGTTGTGTTTGTTACATTCAGTGAAACCCTGCTGGCATTCTTCAGAGACTGCAGTCACTCTACAATTAGTGCAATTTCACAGCACCTCACAGCACCCAGTCTTTTTCTCTCTCTCTCTCTCTTTTTATTATCACTGTTTTAATGTGAATAAATGTAATGTAAAATGTTTGAGGATAGTGACAAACCTAAACATAATTAGCCTCTTTTGCAGGAAATGGTATGGCACATTGTTATCACTCCCATTAGCCCTGCCCTCACTAACCCTAAATGCCAACACGTTCAGCTAATCTGACTGCAGGCTACCCTCTCAGCAATAAACCAGCAGGTTTACAAGGATAACTACGTCATGGTGAAGAAAGATTAAAGACATTAGCTTACATGTTTTCATTAGCTAATGTTTCATTAGCTTAATCTCAGAGTAAACAAAGATTTATTTATTTTTAATGTTGCATATCCAATAGCAAGTTGATGCCAATGATACAGGCTAAGCTAGCTAGCTAGCATCCTGATTTTAAAAAGGCAGCAATTTCTCTGGAGCTACTCTTTAGTGTGTTTGTTATATCATTCAACTGAAAAGCTGCAGGTTCAGTTACAGAAAAGAGATTTCCAGGTGAATCACTGCTACAAAACAATGCTGATACAAATTAGCCAATGTGATGATGTTAATCAACACTGCATGTGTTTATTAACATATCTATATGTTAATACATATTAATACTGTGTATGTTATGTGTGATCAATTTTGCGATGAGGATACTGAAGTGTAAAATGGTAAAATGGTAAATGGTTCATATTTATATAGGGCTTCACTGTACCTGGGATGATACCCAAAGTGCTTTACATCATACATCACATTCACCCATTCACACACTGATGGCGGAAGCTGCCATGCAAGGCGTTCAACCACGACCCATCAGGAGCAATTAGGGGTTCGGTGTCTTGCCCAAGGACACCTCGACATGAACTCGACTTGACCGAGGATCGAACCGGCAACCCTCGAGTTACAAGACGACCGCTCTACCTTGCGGAACCACGCCACCTACAGTTTACATGCAGTATACATACAGTATACAGTCTACAGTAGATTACCTACAGTTTGTTCATCTTTTTGTTTAAGTAAGTACAATGGTAAAACTACACAAAATACTGAAATCTGATAGACAAATAGACTATTGTTAGCAATCCTTAGTTTGACCAGAACAGATTTTTGCATGCTGAGTAAAATCCACAAAACACATTTAGTTGATGTGCAATGTAACAATAATAAGATGCATTTAAATCTTAAGAGACAAGTGAAACATCTGATTTCAGAAGGATACATTTCTAATAGGTAAACCTTAAATACAATAAGTAAAAGGAGGTTTTACCTTCTCAGTGCCACATAAATCAGCACTTTGTAAATGAATGTGACCCATAATCTGCACGAGTCTGGTACATACTGAGCCTGTGAATGTGTTTTCTTTGTGTATACAGACTCTCATCATTGCCAATACCTTCTGAATCTGTCACACAAACCTGCATATAGGCTTGCATCCTCCTCCACATGTATTTCCTTACTCTGGCAGTCATAGAAGCAGCAATTTAATGCTAGCCACGTCACTTATGCTTTCAGGCATCCATTTGATCCCTGTGTAAATTGCTTTCCCCTCAGATAAGTTACCTCACTGACATGTAGATAGGGGGAACTGTAACTCCCAAGAGGGTGCTGGTGGAAACATTTTATTAGATCCGGTGGTGCTTTTCAGGCTAGATTTCCTCTTATTAGTTTCTTTATATTTTTCTCCATCTATGTTATCTCGTATCTCGTAGACACACTGGTTGGTTGGTGTTCATTCTCAACAT
The DNA here is from genome assembly GCF_017639745.1 of Melanotaenia boesemani. Lineage (NCBI taxonomy): Eukaryota > Metazoa > Chordata > Actinopteri > Atheriniformes > Melanotaeniidae > Melanotaenia > Melanotaenia boesemani. The sequence goes on from NC_055696.1 coordinate 9,510,227, forward strand.
TCTTTCTCCTTTTTTAATCGATAATAATGATGCATTTGCCGATATTTTTGCCTGTTGAGTAGTCAACACAATCATATTATGCACACAGTGTTGTTCCTTGAGAGCACTGCACAGTTTTCTTTATAACTCTTGAGGTAACAGTCATAAATATCATTGTCTTTCTGTAACACCATTTGCAGAAAAATTATGATTAAAGGTCAGCCTCTAACTGTGCCATCCTGGACTGGAGCCTGAATATTGTCCCACTGTGAGCTTCTAATTAATCATGACCCAATTCTGTAAATTCCCCTTGGAAACATTGATCGCTCACCTCAAACTTTTAAATGCCAGTAAAGTAACTGTATGTGCATCAGGACATGGTGTAATATCATAGCAGACATTGGTCATGCCTTTGTCAACACTGTTGAATGAAAGGGAAGACTGCATCAGTTTCCAGACATGACATCTTTTCTTTTTTTTTTTTTTCTTTTTTGATGTGCAGGATTATTATTTAATAGTCGTGGCTTCTTATTGTCCATTGTCCAAGCCAAAGATATACTGAAGGATTCACTATTAGACAGACAGGAATCAATATCTGCCAGCGAATTGAAAGGCAAGTCCTTGTTTGATAAAGATGATACCTGAACGTACCACGTCAGGTCATCCTTTTATTCTTCTGTTTTTTCCTCCTGCTTTCACAAAACATATCCTGATCAAAATCAAAATAATTAAAGTCTGCAGACAGTCAAACACACTTAATCATTAAACACAAGGGCACCACAAAACTGAAGCTGCAGAGGCTGTTTACTTGAGTAGTTTCCTCTCCCTAACATGGTTTCTGATGTTTTAGTGGCCTGATTTAAGCAAAAGAATTTATGTTAATTTGAGCCATTAGTTTAAAAAGAAAAATCTTTGAACATGCATCCCACTGCTACATTAAAACTATCATTTTCATGTTTCACATATAATGCAATATACACAAGAACAATATACTCCCTGAAAACTAAAACAAAGAAATGGTAATTGTTTTGACTTATTACTACTTACCAGAAGCTGCTACATTTTTTGCAGGAATTTTTCCCAACTGTGGGTTTATTGTCATGGCAACAAGCACATAATTTTTACCTCTACAGCCTTGTTCAGACATTCATTTCCTTCTCTGTGTACTGATGACACTGATATGGGAATTATCTTGTTTTGTTTATGCTAATATGCTAATTTACAGGTAATGTAGCATATCCTGATATCTTTAATCTTATATTAATATGTTGTAATATCCACATTACTTTGGAGCCAAAATATCAGCAGAAGCTAAATTTATAGTATTGACTCCATTTCTATCTTGCTTATATATCAGAAACAGGGATCAACTGAGATTAGTGAACCCTTCAAAGCTGTTCTTGTAATTGCCTCCAAGAGTCAACATTAAGGCAAGCTCAGCTAGATTCAAGAAATGAAGCATGAAATAATTAGGCCAGTTCTTTCTGTTTGGCTTAAAATCTCCCCTTGTTTTTTTTTTTCTTTTTTTTTTTTCACACTTTCTCATTGGTTTCTCTAGGTGACAATCTTGGTAGATGGGATTCTCACCACCACTGGCTATACTCAGGAGGACTACACCATGCTGGGCTCTGACGATCTCTTCTACATAGGGGGCAGTCTAAACACGGCTGACCTGCCAGGCTCCCCGGTCAGCAATAACTTCATGGGCTGCCTGAAAGATGTGAGTACAGCTTGACCTCACACAGAGGACTGGAAATATTATCCAGCCCTCCTTAGATAACGCTGCCCTATCATATAAGCAGAGCATGTTCATTGTGTAGAAAATCACCACTCACATTTGTATTGATTCTCGTGTTGTAGGGTGTTTGAAGGGGAAGCTTTTAGCTGCAAGGTAGTGCTATGCAGAGCATATGCATTTATAGATTCCTGTGGGAATCTTTTTTAAAATGTTCTGCTAATATACATAAATAAATATATGTAAAAAAAGCTGCATCTTATGTTCAGTCCTGACACACTGCCTGAACCCACTTTTCATAACTACTTCCACAATTTTTGAAGCGTTTTCACTGCAACTGTCACATTGATTATTTTCTACAAGGAAGACAAGATCAAGCACATAGAAATAGAACAAACAAAGCATTGGATTGTAATACCCAGTTTAATTCAAATTTAATACACTGAGTAGTCAATTTTGTTAGTTTAATCTATTTATATCTAACTATTAAGGCTGGCAAAAATGGCGCACTAGCTAATTTGTGTAACTAACTGCGTAAAAATTTTTTTTGCGCATTTAATGCATGTGCAGCATCCGTCATTTATGACAGTGAGACTTGGTGGTGTCTAGATGAACTGGCTTGCTCTATGAATGGTTTGAGGGCGTCACACCTGCGGGGTTGATTGTGTTTCAACACCCACACATTTTACTGGTAAGAGGATTCAACACCAGCACTTTTTCGCATTAAAAAAAAAAAGATTTTCATGTAGTTTTGGAGAAACGTTACTGTTCTGGTCCTCTTTATGGTGAGTGGAAGCTTCCAATTCAATGCTCATACTCTGTGTCTGCTGCAGCCTCCTCTCCCTCTCCTGTTGTGAATCATGTTGGCTGTCGGTAATCAGCTGATCTGCTTTTCTGTTGCTAGTACTGTCTCTCGTGTTGTGTTTATTGTTCAGCTGAGGAGGAAACTAGCAGTTTATGGTTCACACTGGCACATATTTACCCAAAAGTATTGTTTTTGGATGCACTAGCAAAAGTAGGCAACATTTATCATTATCAGTTTCATGTAAATCAGACCCATTTCACTGTCATGTAACACTGAAAATTAAAACATTTTGATAATAGCAGCCTATGTCAATTGGATATCGTTTGCCTTTATTTCATATAACTTTTCAGAATTAATGAGGTTTGCTAGTGAAATCTACTAGTCATAAGACAGCCATGAAGATAGATCAGGTTGAGATATCTAGTGAGTAAAACAGCAAAAGGAAGCAAGGGGATGTCTTCTCAAAATCATTGTTGCTGTGCAGACACGTCTGATCATTTATGGGCCATGAATGTAGTGAAAGAAATTTTTTAACAGATTCTAAGATACAAATTAGAGGAGCTCTCCTCTCTAACAAAGTAGCTGACAGGTGAAAGAAAGGATTTATACTTCAGATATGCAGGGGCGGGTCTAGAAAAGTTTTGATGGGGGCCAGGCAGGGTCACTGACCAAGAAAATGTCTTTATTTTATGTAATGCTTATAAACTATTGCAACTAAAGTGATCATTTAATAATAAAAAGCAAAGAAAAACCCAAGCAAGTTTGCTCCTTCTGTTGATACAATACAATAAAAACAGGCATATTTCAGGCATAGTCATGAATGTTAATTAATTATGATTAATTAATTTGAAAGCTGTGATTAATCTGATAAAAATTTTAATCACTTTACAGCTCTAGTATTTATTTTATAATTATTTTATATATTTGTCTTTTTACTTTTTTAATTATGTACTTATGTACTTATTCTTTTATGTTTCTTTATTTATTCTTATTTGTTCTTATTGTTTTTAGGTTTATTTTTATTTTGTTTTTACTTTTTTACTTTTTAACTTAAGTGTTTTTCTCATGAGGATCCTCCACACCAGGAACTATGCCTACTCGGTCTGGGGGGTCGTTGCTGTGGAGATTGCCCTGGTCGGGGTGGTTGGTGGGGTCCTGCACTGCAGCCCTGGCTGAGCTGTGGGCCCCGGCCTGACCTGATCTGAGCAGTTCCTGTGGTGATGCCCTCTGTGGTTCTTGGTGAGGTGGCTCCTGGTGTGGACAGAACCCCAAGATATCACTTCCTCACCTCAGCATCAAGCCAGATATTTATCTCCAAAAGTTTTGTTTTTATATTGTTGTTTCTGTTAAAGATTTAAAAACTAGAAGAGTTTATGTTTGTGCTAAGAAAGGAGGGGGGATGGGTAGCGGTTGCATATGTGCACTGTGTGGGTATGAGTGTGATGATGAGTGTGTGTGAAAAAGACAGTATAATCAAGTGTGTTTTATTGAATTTTAATGTTTTATCATTCACTGTGTAAATATATATTTTTATTCAAAAGGTGTTTTTATTACGTAAATCACTTTGCGCTGTGTGCTTTATAAATAAAATTTGATTTGGTATGATTTGATAGGAAATAATGGCCACAGTTACATGATTTTTTTTAATTCAGCATTAATTAGTCAGAATTATAAAATTTGGAATTAAAGTATTCTCCTTTGTGTTTACATGGTAATAGGGATTCCAAATTGAGATTTACATCGAAAACTTATTGCCTTTATTCAGTTCCGCTTAAGATCTGGACAGGGAGCGGATGTGACGTATTTACGTCTACAAGAAAAAAAAAACAAAAAAAACAAACTCTAGTTCCTGCTTCTTTTTGGCAACAACATAAAAGACCATATAATAAGAACCATTTTTGCTATATAGCAGCGGCTTCAAAACTATAATCACTAGCATAGAACTTTACTTTGGTCAGCTGAGGAGGAAAAGGGAGATAGAGTACCATACCGTCATCGCAACAGGACAAGGGAACGAGCATGCGCAGAACGACCGGAGTTAACTGGCAGCGGAATTAACGTATACATGATTGAGAAATTATTCAGTTTAGATTTAAAATCAGAATAAACCAGCCACGTACTTCGGATTTATGTTAAATTTGGAATGGTCATTTTCATTCGGAATTATGTGTTTACAAGGTCATTTTAAAGAGGATTTAATTTTATTCTGAATTAAAGGGGAATATGCCCAATGAGGAGTGAAAAAACAAACAGTGATTTACATTTAAAGCTGCAATTTTGTAGATATCTAGGAGTCATGTTTTCTTGGAGTTCTTGCTCAAATTACACATTTGATTTGATTTTTTTTCAGAGACAATTGCAAAATAGAGGATAACATTTCTTGTATAATTGCTTATAAACTGTTAACAGACTGCTCCTGATCCCATTAAATCCAGCTGCAGGGGATGCAGCAGTGAGCACAGTGCAGCAAGGACAGAACAATACAATACTGAGATATAGGATACACAAAATGTGCATGGCAAATAGAGTGGAAATAACCTGATTAAGCTATATGTAGTAACAGCAGCGGCAGGTTGGAGCAAGGCATAACAAGCAGCAGCTTCATTATGTGTAAGAGCGAGAGCTTGGCAGTTTATATAGATAGTCATATGGTCACTTTTTGTTTTGTTGGAGAGTGTGTTTGCTTCCAGTTGTCCAATATAAACACCAAATATATTTAAAAGTTCAGTCACACAGAACAAACATAAACGGGCATCTAAATTTTTAGCCATGATGGGCTGTAAGCATGACAATGTTAGTCATTCTCACAGAATGAATCATGAATAATTATTATTAACGCATCATGACTATTTCAGAATATAATATTGAAAAAGTAAACTTGATCTAGCGGAATGTGCATTGATTCATAATGCTAAAGACAGTTCCAGTAATAAAAGAAAGGGCGCTCATTGCTCTGTCCTTTCTTTGTTTCTGTTCTTGGCTCCCTGCTATATCTTTTGTTTTGACTACAGTACCATCTGAAACCATGGTAACTATGTCACAGGCTTTGGTTGTATCCCAGGAATATAAATGACCATTTCTTTATTGTTTCTTTATGTTTCATCTCACTGTCAAGCTTTAATGTTGTGAGATGATGTTTGCTTGAATAAATGCATAAAAGACAAGCGTTTGATATTCCACTCTCACATTATTTACCTACCATGAGAGCTTGTTTTAAAATCCATAATACGTTCTTTTAATGACCCAGTCATCCCAGGAAATACAACCAAAGAGCAAATTATATCTTGCAGCTGCTCATTTCAAAATGTAGCAACAGTCAGAAAAAGATTGGACAAGGTTGACTACATTTTGAGCAAGAGTGGTGTATAAGGTTCTAGTGTATAAACAAAGAGGGGGTATAATGCAAAACTTTTCACGCCCCATATTTGAACTGGCCCTAATTGGCTTGTAATGACTGCAGATTTTAAAGAAACTTAGGGAAGGAAAAATTTTTGTTGATGAAACTAAAAACTGAAATGATCATAACACCACAGCATTTTATGGTCATGTTGCCACAGAGCAAAATGTTATTTAAAAATTGCTACTTAGTGATTAAATGTGTGGAAGACCAACATAACTCTGTGAAAAAAAGCTTGCTAAATTGTTAAAGAGACATAGACTAACCTCTGTTTAAACCACAAAGATTTGTTTGGAGGCAAAAGGGTGAAGAATTTCACGACTAATAAAGGTAGTAATGCTTTGGGGTGGGAGATACAAACATCACTATTTTGTCAAAAAAAAAAAAAGAAAGAAAAAACTCACAAGTTGAAGATGGTCACAGTTCTACACCTTCGTACTAAGAGACTTGGAGTAGACCTCATCAAAGCAAAGGAAATTATCTGCCAAACAAGAGCTACTTCAATATACTGCAATATGCAATCTATGTCCTTCTATAAGATAAAATCTTGCTTGAAATATTTAAAAAAAAAAAAAAAAAAGAAAAGAAAAAGCTTCCTGCCTTTTGGAAACCTTTATTAAACTTTTGAGAGTGACAGAAAAATTGATAAGCATTAGTTAAATACTTAGATGCTGTTGTAAAGGCCCAAACTATTTAAAGACAGGGACCCTTGTCACATGACAGTTAGGCCTCATGCAAAAAGAGACAATCTTGTTAACCCACTGCCATTCCTCCTTGAAATTCACACAAACCAAAAGGAGGTGACACAGACCCTCATTGCTGCTTGCTTACACACATCAAACCTGCATCACTGAATCTAACAAGACACGGCAGCTCCGTTGCTTAGTGTCAAAGTCTGTGATACCGGTTAGATGTGTGCTTTTGTTACTACCTCCCTTGACAGGTTATGAATGATGGATCAACTTTGACCCTGACCCCTTATTCTGTGTATGTACTTTCACACTTGGTATGATACACAATGACGGCATGTCCATACAAGCTTCAATAGTCATATATGAAAAGGCCTACAATTATTTTGAGGTTGCTTCCCTGCCATAGGGGTGGGCTCTAGCAGTTGTTTATTCAACTATAAATACATTGTCAAATGAAACAAGCTTGAAAACGATGTTAGCCCACCTGTCTAAAAGTAGAATTTTAAGTAGAATTGAATCTTTTTACTGGGATCACAGTCCTCACTACAGCAGCAGATCCACTAAAGAAGGAGGGTCACTAAACCTCACTTCGTATGGATGCAGTCTTGCTTTATAATATTTAAGCATGCTGCAAGTAAAATAATTTTGGATGAAGAAGCATTAAGAAATTCTAGCAAGCTAATATTAGAGAGGCAATTATGCAAAACATCTGTAAAAAGTAGTTTTTCTTAAAGAGGGCACTGCTGGCTTCTGAGGTTATGGGAGTTCTTACAATTTCCATAAAGCAATTTCATGGTCAGAAATGTTGGAAAAGCCCAGCTTCCATTAGGTGTACTTACTCCCCATCTGAGTCATCCTCATTCGTTTGTCATAGCCAACAGTTATTCTGCATTCTTTCTTCTTCTTCTGTTAATTTTTTTGGTGGTGGTAGCAACATAACTAAAAATTATTTGACTGATTTTAATTAAATTTTCAGGAAAATATCAGAAATGGAATGAAGGAACAAGTGATTACGTTTTGGGGGTGACCCAAATCACCGTCTGAATCCAGGATTTTTTTTTTTTAGTATTGGGAGATATGGATAATTTTTCCATTACACATTCTAACTAATCAGATAATGCCCAGACTCAGTGGCAAAAAAAGAAACTCACATGACATCATATTAGACTTCATAATCTGACATTGTTTGACCCGGATCATCTTGCTTTTCTGAATCTGGTGAAGGTTCACATATAGGGAGTACTGGGTGGACTGTTGGGCCTTTTGAGGTTTTTCTCAGGTGAGGGAACCTATGGCTTGGCGGAGGTCTGCGTTCTCTGAGTGCTTCTAGTTTAACAATAGAACCGCCAACATGCCAACACCCTCTAGAACCACTAGACGGGGTCATTTTGACATCCTGCCGAAGCAGCATTAAAAAGGATAAAAAGTGGTGTTCACAGAGGCCAATTTTTTTCCCCCTTGTATCTTTTTTTATTATTCACAAATAGACAAAGCTTTAATAAATAAAAAATAATTAACTAGCATGTGGGATTGGGCTTGTATTTCAAATAGAAAATGTCAAATACTTACTGGCATTTATTTATCAGCTAACATATAACTGAATTGAATCATTTTTAACTGTATTGATATTTTTTCATTAATTATTTAAAGGAAAAAAAATAGAAAAAAGCATTGTATAATGCTAAAGTAACAAAACAGCACTGGATGTTAGCTGAGATAAATTTATTGTATCGCACGTCAATAGCTCAATGCCGTGTCATTCTGGCGTTGATGCAGCTCCGGTAGAGGACCTATGCATTCAGTGCAGTGATGTCCAAAACATAAATATAAAACACCACAACAGACCATCTTTTACTTGCAGCTTGAGATGAATACCACCTCAGCATCTTATTAAGGATGTGTACTCCTAACTTGGTCCTATTGTGGTGAGAGAAGTTTAAACTCATAATAAAAACCACACAGAAAATCGTAAAACTATATATATATATATATATATATATATATATATATAGTATCTCACATGAGTGAGTACACCTCTCACATTTTTGCATAAATATTTTAGTATATCTTTTCATGAGACAACACTTTAGAAATTAAACTTTGACATACAGAATATCAAAGTTTAGTTTCCATAGTTTGATATTCTGTATATCAACGTTTAATTTATATAGTGTTATCTTATGAAAAGACACACTCAAATATTTGCAAAAATGTGAGGGTTGTACTCACTTATGTGAGATACTATATATATATATATATTACATTTCTGTGTTGGGCAGATGTTTTGGACTCAAAAGTGTTTTTGATACGACTTGTCGTCTCACAGAGTGGTTGGTTGTTCAAGGGGTTCTTTGAGCCCTCGCTGTGAGCTCTGTGTGTTTCAGACTGAGTCAGCAGGTACAGAATGTTTATGTCGTTGTAGCAACGACAGGCCAAAGGCAGTTGTGCGTGTAACACTGGAATCACACACACACACACCTCCCAGATACAATAATATATAATGATTCAGAGGAACAGGATGCATTTAATGAACCATTCACAGCTTTTTTTTTGTTTGTTTGTTTGTTTATAATGGACGTCAGTGATTCAGAGCTGTCATTGAGTGTATAGATACAGATGCATGTGCCAGTGTGCCACATCTGTCATTCTCAGACACACACACATATATACGTCATACAATAGGTGTGTTTACATGTCAATGTTTATCTGCAGCCCCTCCCTCACACTCATTAGGCCCTTTGCTGTCACCGCATATGCTCCTTCTTTGTAACATGACTGCCGCTCTCATCATCCACTGCCGTAATAATGTTCCCAGCTGGCCGGCAGTAATGAAGGCATTTTAGGCTTAAGCTGGGTTATTTCATCTTGTTCAAGTACAAGGCTGTTTTACCAATCATTGTGTTCATTTTATAAACATGTAGTACCTGTTTAGTTATCAGATTATTAATATCAGCAGGTCTGCTTGTTTGCAGCCCCAAACTATTGCTCTGGTCTTGGTTGATTGCTGTGGTCAAGATTAAAATTAGCTAGTGTGTTTCTTCTATTCTTAGATCAATGCCATGTTATCAATTTATCTGCAGAACTGGTATGGTAGCTCCAATTTCTGGATTGTGACATCACACTAATTTGCTCAGCTTGGTAAATCTGGACCAAGTTACAGTAAGTTGCATCTGTTTAGTTCTTAGTTCATGATGTGTAGTTCTTGGTCATTCGGTCATGATAATCATTTTTTCCCCTGCTATCTAACCTCTTTTAGCCATGTAAAGCGCTTTGGATAAAAGCGCTATATAAGTACAGACCATCTTTTGAGGTCGTTAGCACCTTGAAAGTTACTGAGGCTGCATGTCTGCTGTTGAACCATCCAGCCATGATGTAGGTTGAGTTCATTTGGTTCATTAGGTCACATGTGGGTCATTTACCCTCTGGGTCATCATGTCATGAGGTCATATGAACCCAGGTGGTGAAACTACAAAACTGAAACTGCCTGAGGATGTCCAGGATGAATGGCAGGTGGATAATAGGTGGTGCTTGCTTTTACTTCAAACACAACATCCTGGTTGAATTACAATTCAATAACACTCAGACAAACACTTCTTTACCCCAAAGATAAAGTAGCCAAATACATGCTAATTTATTACTGTGAAAAGTGCTTACACCTCTGTGTAGAAGATACTAAACAACTTCAGCGGTTCATGGCACAACATACAAGTGCTAGCTCCTCAGGTCAAAACCTGCCACTGAAGGAGCACTCCTTCAATGTCACTTAAGTATACATTCGAGACAGAGAAGAGATGTTTGAGAGTAGTGAAAGAAACCATATAATGGATGTTAAACTGAAGTTACCGTATCAAACAAGCCACCAGCTATGCATTATACAGCCCTTATCCCCACCTTTATTAATGCCTAGGTTATAAAAAAAAAAAACATTTGATCTCAGCCACCCTAACGACCCACATAATGGTTTGGCGATTTGTTAACACAGTAATGGCCTCAATAACCCCACGAAAGATAGCACTCAGAACTGAGGAGGCCTCATGGATGGTCTGAGAAACATCTTCAAGAACCAAAAATAAAAGTCTATTTGCACAGCTTCAGTGAGAACTTTTTTATTTTTTTTAAGTTAGTTTTAAAGCTGATACTGTTAACAAAAATGTGATTTTTACATTAAACATAACAAAACAGTATTTGTAAGATGTGTTGTTTTAATATGTAAACAGAACATTTTAAAGCCCTCATGCATCTGCAGAATGCTTTTAAATTGACTGTTTGCATAATTACTTTACCATCTGCATCCCCTGAAATGAAAATGAGATGTTATTTATGGACAGGTTATTGTTCCAGCATTGCTGCCAATGCTGCAACCTCCGCTCTGTGGGCGGTGTGGCTGGTGGTGGTGTTTAGACCTACTGCTGCTGTGCATCGTCACACAGACGTGCTGTGAAAATGCAGTGAGCGTTTGAGAAGTCATAAGGCTGAATTGGCAGACCTGAAAAGTTACAATAATGAGTGGGAGCTGCAGCAGAGGCAGAACTGATCAATTGGGATCAGCCCTCCAGGAATTTCACCAGCAGGGTTCAGAAAATGTCAGTCCAAGCCAGAGGTCTTGAGTTTGGTAATCAATGAGAGGAGAAAAGTTGGTTAGAAAATAATGGTTCATATATTATAATCATAATCCACTAGTGAAAGAAAAATTTGTTGTGAAGAAATTATTTAGCGGTATATGTATTTATATAATCTTTTTTTTTTTTTTGTGATATGACCAATCTCCCCGACCATGACAACAGATGTCAGTGCTGCTAGGTAGGCCATCAGGTACATCAGGTGCACAAAGAATAATGGCTACTTTACGATGAATGTCACGACTACAGCTACAAAAAAAAAAAAAAAGGAAAGGCAGATTTGTCTTTGAAGTCAAGAGTTTATTGTGTGTTCTCACGGGGTACCCTAGCCCACATCAGTAGGTTGCTGTATAACCAATAGATGGCTGTTAGCAGCAGAGAAGGTCCTCAAAATGGTCTTATTCTTTACAGCTAAAGCTTTAATGGCACAAGCTTTTTCAGCTGACACTAGTTGGAGCTTCGTTCTTGTGTTTTGGGATACTCTATAATCCATGTCACACACAGTAAGCATCTGAATCTGTGAAATAGGATTCCACTTCCTGTATTGTCCTGTGGCTTATATAATACTTCTGCAGAGGTCACAGTGCCTTTTTGTTGCCATCTGTGCATTTAAGCCGGGTTGTTGGTTGTAAGCGACCGACATGCTGTTCATTCTTTGTGTAAGTGACTGTCTTGATTGACTTCCCATTTTGAAATTGCCTGTTACACTCATTTCTCGATGGTCAGTTTCACCATCTGATTTCACTGCTTAATTAGTCACACTGAGGCAGTGTGAAGTGTGATATTGGCTTACGCTGCCTCTCAGCTCTGCTGTAAGTCCTCTGTGCAGTGTGGTGTGTCACCTCAGGCAGTAACTGGTTGCAGAGTGAGGTGGCAGATAACAGTGGGCTCGGGGTGACTTACAAGCGATACAAAACGAGACAAGGATTGCAGTGTCTTGCTGTGCATATAGATGAACTCAGGCTGAAAGCCAAAAATAGAACGACAAAAAAATCAAAGAATCTTTCACAAGAATTCTTTCAAAGTATGTCTGTGCTTTAAACATGCCTTACATAAAGAAAATAATTATTAATTTTGTATTCCAGTGTTTCTGCAATTTTCATTCTGACTGTATGTCCAAAAAGATAGATGTGTGTTGCTGTACATGCTGTATGAGCTGAATAATAGTGTTGAACTTTTAATGCTAGGAACTGTGGCCATGAATTAATTGGTTTAATCGTTAAATTTGGTGGGGGTTAAACATTGATTGCAATTGATTGTGACTGCTTCCCAGCTATGAGCACTGAGTGTCTGTAAAAGATTAATGTGGCCACTATGCCTGAAGCGTGAAACCCATGCAGAAGTGTTATGTCTGTCATGACATAAATGAACAGATTTATTCCATGAGTCCTATATGATGTTATTATTTATATTCACTCCGCTTCATCAGATGATGGTTCTTCAGAAAATCTAGGGAGAAAAATATAGTGTATAGAACTCTATCATTGGTGGGGTGCCTGGTTTCCGCCTACAGAAAAGGGGCAGAATAGGGTGTTTATTTATTTAACTGAGGAAGAACCACTTAATCCTTCATTTGTCATGCAGTTGTGTGTTGAAGTGATGGTGACTGCCCAAATGCAGACATAAAAACCTGGAGGCTGAGGTTGAGGAAATAAGTAAACATTTATCTACAAAAATAAAACTGAAGGTGTTGAAATGGCAGGAAGTTTGAAAGACAAAAGGTCCAAAACATATGACAGAGCATCATAAGGACAAGCTAGCTTGAAATAAGGAGGAAAAACTGATGTAAAACAAAGACAAGGATTTGGCACTGGATGAAGAAAAATCTTCAAGGATCTTATCTGGGTAGGATGGGTAGTTATAAGTCACGACCTTCTTATCCAAGGGAAGTGTCTTATTTGTATTTGCAAAGCACATGGTCCCAATAAGTGGGTATAGATCAGAGAAACAGTCCTTGCATTGGCTACCTTTATTAGTTAAACTCCAACAGCTAAAAAACTGAAATAACTGATAAATAGCTCATCACTGTTAGCTGGATACCTAACAGTTATTTATATTGTAAAAATTATACCTAGCTTTGTTTTGATGGGACAAAGTGCAATGCTATCAGACTTGATATGGTGAAACCAGGCAGATGAAAAATCGGCAATGTTCACGTGTGACAAAAGTCAGCAATGAATGTTTTTCCATGACAGTGATTTATGCTTTCATTTACCTGCTTAGTATCCTACAGAGGATTCTTCCAAAATCTGTGGAACAAACCATCTGAGAAGCCATGTTTGTTAATACTCCTTAATACTGATGTGTAGAAAAAAACACATAAAAACCCTCTTTATTCAATGCTGTAAAAAGGTGACCTACAGAGAATGTCCATTTTTCATATGCAGTCTGTTCTGGTAGAATGCTAAATTGTTTATTTTTTGCTTCTCTTGTTGCTGCTTTGAATCCATATTTATAATGTTTACCTTTGGAAATAATGAAATGCGTGCTGCACATGTAAAAGATAAAGGTCAACTATGCCCTCACAAACCATATGTGCTCGGAATGGATCTTTTTGTTAGCCTTAGTTTAAACATACAGTGTTATCTCTCACTCTGTATATGAAAAGTATATAAATATATATTTTTTATTTATTTATTTATTTTTTCCCCTGCCTGAATTTGAGATTTCTCTGCCCTCTAAGTAAGACATTCCCACTATATGAACATATAGATCTTTGCTCTTTGCTTCTTCATCTGAATATATCTCTCAGTTTTACCAGCAATTTAGGTTGACGTGTTCTTACTTTCTGATTGTACCTTAAGCATAATTTGTCAATGGAGAAATTACAAACCTGGGGCAAAATCTTATTGATTAAAATATAATTTTCTGATCTTGCAAATAATCTAAATCAATCAGTGTATAAGTGTAGGTACCCAACACAGTGTTTTCAGCTTTGTGTGCTTCCTTTGTATCTGGTAGACAGCATGAGCCACAAATAACAGTGCTTGTGTATCTGTTTAATGAACAATGTCAGTCTATATGATACATCATTTTTAAAGGCATCAATTATCACCAGGGTACTTTTTTTTAATCAAAACTCTGATATCAAGGATGACTCAGTATGCTGTATGCTGCTGTCATATTGATTCTCATATTTATAGATGACTAATATTCAACCTTCCCACTTAATTTATTCACCTTTCCAGCTGTCATCTCACAACAACATCTCTCTCATTTATTAGGTGGTCTACAAGAATAATGAGTTTAGACTGGAACTGTCACAGCTGGCTGAACAGCGGGACCCCAGGATCAGTATCCATGGTGACCTGATATTCAGCTGCGAGAATGTGGAAGCCTTGGAGCCTGTCACCTTTGACACGCCGTCTGCGTACTTGACATTGTCCAGGTGGAACACAAAGAAGACAGGTGCAATTTCTTTTGACTTCCGCACTACAGAACCCAACGGTCTGCTGTTGTTTAGTCACGGCAGTCTGCAGGGTACCCTACCTGACAGGAAGCCCCGAGCTGACTTCTTCGCTATAGAACTGCTGGAAGGAGCTCTCTATCTTGTGATGGACATGGGCTCTGGCAGTATTAAAATCAAAGCCAGTAACAAGAGACTGGATGATGGCGAGTGGTGCCATGTGGACTTCCAAAGAAAGGGGCGGAATGGTAAGATAATTTTATGTGTTTGTGAAGGTGTTGCAAGCTTTCTCCTTATCTCTGTGCTTCTCCAGTTTTAGTTATGGAGTTTAAAGGGCTCCAAGCTGTGAAATCGCCATATGCCAGCATGGATGCAGTGACATCCGCACACTCTTATTCACTGCAATGAAGTATGCATGCATATTAGGTTTTAATTATGATGATATTTTTAGTTGCTATTATCTGCAAATGACATTTTAAATCTGTGTTAACCTATTTCACAAGTGGGCAATTATACAGTCACCCCGTCCAAATGAAATTTGGAAATGTCTGCTTTATTTGCAGAATGCAAATTGTCTGCCTTCGTAGAGGGATCCAAATAATACACACTGTTCCTTCTATTTCTTCCCTCATATTATGATGATGTAAATTCATCATTTATACTTCTGAATTTTTTTGGTTTCTGCATTTGCCAACAACAATAACTCCGAGGCACTTACAGTGCTGCTTCCTTATGTGGACTTTTTAAAACAAGCAGACTGGTTCCCACTTCCTTCTCTACTTCTTTTGCTTTTATTCTTGCTTCACACTAACCCCCACACACCTGTCTTCTTTTTTCTCTGCAATAAAAACATTGTGCTAGTTCAAGTTGACTCACTCCTAATGCCTATCCCACAGGCTTTATCTCAGTGAACAGCCAGAGCATCCCCTTCACTGCTAATGAAGGCAGTGAGATCCTCGACCTAGATGGAGACATGTATCTTGGAGGTTTACCTGAAGATCGCCAAGCCCTTATTCTGCCCCCTGAGGTGTGGTCAGCTTCCCTTGGCTTTGGCTTTGTGGGCTGTGTCAGGGACCTCTTTATTGACGGGCAGAGTCGGAACCTGTGGAGGTTGGCAGAGGTTCAAAGTGCCACAGGTGTCAGCAGTTTCTGCACCAGGGAGACTCATGTGAGGTGTGCCAGAGACACATGCGCCAATGGGGGACACTGCAGAGAAGGTTGGAACCGCCACATTTGTGACTGCAATGGCACCGACTATCTAGGGCTCAACTGTGAGAAGGGTAAGAGTTTTTGAAAGGGGTGATAGTGGATGGGGAGAATGAGTGATTTTAAAATGCTGCTGCAAAGCTTTTACCACACTTTGGGTGGTATTTTATTTATAAGCTGAGGTGTAAAGAGTAACTGCACAGACAGAAATAATGGAAATACAGAAAAGAAATCATCCGCACACCTAATACTCATGGCTTCCAGACAATAATAATTTCATTTGGAAGTGTAGTAGGATCATACTAACATAATCTCATATTTAAATAAGTGTTACTTTCCCACTTCAAAATAATGCATTATATCTACAATGCAGTCTAGTGACAGTGACAACAGCACAATGGAAAATAATGTTTTTCATTAAAGCCATTCAAAAGTAAATTGCTGTATTTTTCCTACAGTGGAGTGATTCATTAATGAATTGTCAGTATCATGAGGTTACCAGTGCTATGAGTGTTTCATTTGAAATGCAGGGCTGCTTTAGCACAGTAATTCGGCCTGAATCACTCTGCATTAACCATGCAGATGGTTTCCTCACTGAGAGGCCAAATTACGCAGATCCATTGGCAGCTAATAGTATGAGGGATAAAAAAAAAAAATCCCCCCTGTATTGCACTGGGATGGGTATAAATCCCACAGAAATTTAATTGCTGCTGCAATCTTGCCACTGTCATTGTCTGCTCCAGGCTTTTTCTGCCATCTTGTGTGACTAATGAAAACTGCAGTCTAAAATTAAATCACATAGTACCAAAGATAATCTCTGAAGAGAACTAAGGTTTTCTCCAATAAAACGCATTTTGCATTTTTGAGTTAATGTCCTGATATGTCAAAGTTTTGCTGTCTGCTAACACAGCTTGCTGAAATCTACAGAGGCCACCACAGTAAGCTACGATGGCAGCATGTATCTGAAGGTGCTGCTGCCAAGGACGCTGCACACAGAGGCCGAGGATCTGTCCCTGCGCTTTATGTCCCAGAGGGCTTTTGGATTGCTGATGGCCACCACATCCCAGCAGTCAGCAGACACCCTGCGTGTGGAGCTAGACGGAGGCAGAGTGAAGCTCACTGTGAACTTGGGTAAAGCTGCTACAGCAGATATGAGCAGATATTGCCACTTGACCTTTTCAGACACATCACTTAGACAAATAATGTACATCTGTTTTGTCTGAGTCTCTTCCATTCCCATCTACATACGCAGCACCTACAGTTGCCTAAAAAGAGAAGCACATCACGTTTGTTCTGCTAATGTATTGTCTTTTTTTTCTAATTTCCTTTTTTAAAATCATTAAGACAAATGATGACTACTGAATCTATTTGAAACTGATCATAAAATGTTGGCACCTGATATGTTTTCAGGCAACTTATTGTGCTATTAAACTAAAGACTAGGGAATAAGCATCCATCTGTGGATGTGGTTTAAATGAGGAATTTTACATTGACACCAATCTAAAAATGTGGGGTGGGAGGGGTATTGATATGCTTTAATATCAGGTATTGAGTTGCTTGACAAGTTTGATTTGCCAGCCACCAAGTTATCAATGTTATTCTGTTGTAACATTGTACTGTGACATTATGATTTTGCAACAGCATTCCAGTTGTTCATTGGTTAATCTGACTTAACCTAGACAGATAGCATTAGCTACTTTAGTCAGATAAGCAGTCAAACAGTAAGGTAGTAATTTGCAATATTTTACATTTAGGCATTTAAACAAATAGCAGATTGAGGTTTCCAGCAACAGACATACCATACTGTGGGTTTAAGTAATTAAAGGTATACATGAAAAAAAGAATGTACCTCACTCCAAAACCTCTACTTACATTTTGCCTTCATTCTACAGTGACAGTTAAATAAATGCAACAAATAGCAAAGAACAGAGTGAGAGAGAGGAAAAAAAAAAGGTTTGACATTTGACAAAAATCTCATTGCGTTTCCATGGTAACTGAGTCATATGAACCCTAGACCTCACCAGAATTCCCAAACAGCACAGTTGTTGTTCAGACTATTTTGAGCTGGAATAGAAAAGCTTTAAGCAAAAGTCAAATCACGTGTTTTAGGAAAAAAAAGTATTTGCATGTTTATCTTTATTGAAAAGCTTAATTTAAAATTCAATGTGGGAATAAAGAGGGATAAAGCAAAACAAACCTTATACCTTGGACAGCTGCAGTAATGTTGACTGTGCCCTTCAACATGTGGCTAGGGTGGCTCCACAAAATGTATGTTTTTGCCACTTCAAGTACAGAATGAGTATTAGATTTTCTTTTTGTTTTTACACCAAAATTCAGAAAAAGTAACAAGTTGATTGGAAAATATAAGGAGTGCAGCGTCTAATCTAAAGTTAATTTAAAAGAGCATTAAAAAGAAGCCTTTTTGAGTCACAAAAAGCTTAGAAAAGAACAAGGGATTTATTGCCTTTTTAAGCAACTGTGTGTGTGTGTATGTTTATTCTGCCTTTTCTCTCTTTCTCTCTCTCTCTCTCTCTCTCTTTCTCTCAGTTCATCCTGGGGTCGGGTCCCACCTGACCGTCTTGGCTCTTTCAGCCCTTCAATGGCTTGTCTGCAGTTCAAGGAGAGGGCAGTCAGAGACCTGATCCATCATTACTCTGAAATACCACCACTTAAACTATTCACACTTGAGATGGTCCCATTGTAGTTCTATCCCCTCACATTTACCGGGCCGTCCAGTTTAGAGTCACTTCACTGAGCAGCAGGTGATTCTGATGGACGCATGCACCCACTCACACACACCTGCAGCAGAAAGTCTCTGGTCTCTGGCTGTCCATTTCCACTGCTCTGTGATGGTTGACAGCTTGAGAGCACTCCTCCGCCACATGACTTACACTGGTGTATTCTTGTCAGCTAGGCTGGTTTAATTATTCAGTACATGCAGGCGATGAGTGGTTGAATCCATTTAAGGGCCAGAAATTTGAATATTTCACATAGATTTATAAGATATTCACTATTTTAGATATGAAACAATGTTGGCAAAGCATCACTGAATGTGCTTTGGCCATTTTTAAGGTGTAAGTTTCATTGTGGCTGCAGGTTGTGCAAATCACCACTTTCCCTCTGTATCTAACATGAAAAATATTATGCCATTAATCTGATTGTATAAGGAGGCTTAATAGCAAGACATTTTTAAGGTTTTATTTTGCAGAGGTGCATCACTCGAAAAAGTGTGAAACTGAAAATAAAAAACAATCTTTACACTCTTCTTCATTTTGCTTTTTTTCAGAAAATGTAAGATGTTTTCATTAGACTCAATTTTTATTATTATCTGTGCATGAGATGCTTAAATCAAGCACATACTCTATGTTCTATTTTTTGTTATCTGCTCCAGACGACTTTCCTCACAGCAGTGTATGTTTGCTAAATTACCCCAAAGCACTTGTCAGGAAAACTATCAGTCACGGCATCTGAAACAATCCAATTTTGCCAAAACCAAATATAAGCAGCCGTCGGGGTAATATTGATGCAGAAAACACAGCAAAACAGGTGCACCTTTACTTAAGTGATCAATAAAACTCTTATTGATCCCACCTTTGAACTGCCCTGCTATGCCTCCAGCAGTGCCGGACACACACTGATGTTATCCTTTCACTCACTGGTCCTTTTTATAAATTTTTTTATTATTTTTTTTTTCTAATATTACAAAGACTGCGGGGAGGAAAGTGGTGGTTTAGACTCTCGAGGCTGTCCCCGGATGGTGGGCTCTGAAAAGCACTGAACTGTCTGCAGAATGTACCTTGAAGGATGTGAAATATTCTCCTCTTTTGTGCTGTTCTTTTTTTCTTTTAATCTCACCATCTCACTCTCTCTCTCACCAGATTGTATCAGGATAGACTGTAATCTCAGTAAGTGTCTCCTATGATTATCTACTGTACCATCATGTTGAGAACATGCACTGTAGTATACATATGTGCTTCTTGCCTCTATTCCTTTGTGAAACACAACATTATTCACTTATTCTGCGCCACAGTTCTTGTTTACTGTTTAGGTTACCTGTCTCACAAGAATCATTATTAAGATAAGAGCAAGAATGAGACCTCACTGAAAACAGCTGCACAGTTGAATATAATTGGATCCATACACTCACCAAATCCAGCAATCTAAATTGCACATATTCTTATTATTTTATTGTCAAATGTAGTTAGATTTAATATACAGTAATCAACTGTTTAGCCTTTAATTTGCCTCTCACTAATTAGCTCTTCATGACTGATAAATGGGTTCAGTACAAGTATAATCTGCAATACATTTCCTGAGGAAAACAACTCAGTGTCTCACTATAGAGAAATGAAAAATGTTTTGCGGGGGATTATTCAAGCAGAAGTGATGACATTACCTTAAATGTTTGAAATGTGATGAGAAGATTAATATGACACAACAACATGGACCATCAAAAAGAAATGTGTGGGAAAAAATTATTAATTTGCTGCAAATAGCTATTTCCGTAGGATGGGAGGTGTTGTGGGGTGTAATCTTGTTTGTGTAAATATAATTATCAGATGCCAGTTTTCATGTTGAACCTTGCCATGCAGCAAGTGTCTAAATGAAACTTCATCACACATCAACAGACACTCATTTTTCTGATAATGACTTGAACTGCACAAGTAATTTGGTGCCAGATGTCCAGATAAATAAACTAAAGAAACTTATAAAATGTCTACAATCATTAATAATAAACAATTAAACTAATTGTGATAAAATTGCTGCAAAATCAAAACTTGGACTGAGGAACATTAAACAGAGCATCATCAAATAGACTTTCTTGGAGAATAGGCTATTTAAATAATTCATAGACAGACGAATAGCAAAGTAAGATCTTCCTATGGATTGAGAAAATAGATTTTCTGGTATTCTATAATCTTGTGAAATGGAGCGATACTCTAGTTCACAGAATAATAACAGTGTATGATGCAGATTGTGGTGTTCACCTAATAGAGAAAGATAGGCAATTTAGGTTTTAGTTCAGACTACAGCATTATGAGGAACAGATAAAACTTCACCACCAGTGGAGAAGTGAACAGTTTGCTGATTTAGATCACCCTATGCAGAAGCTTATGAAAGCTTATATAAGTTATCACTAATTAAATGTTGACCGAGATCTTTTTTCATCCCTTATAGTTCCTCATTGCTTTCCAACACCAATTTTAGAAAAGGTGTGCTGCTGTGGATAATGTCAATAAAAACAGACTCCAGTGATTTGCAAATGTCATATCTATTGTTTTATTTATAACTGAACATAGAAAACATAAACAATGTTGATGATTCAATGATAACTAAAGACGCTGCAATAGATGTAGTGTGTGGTTTAGCATTGTCTTGCTCAAATGTGCAAGGTCTTCCCTGAGAAAGTTCCATAGGTACTAATGCATCCCCACATCACCAGAGATGCAGAGTTTAAACTGTCCTATTTAGTCTGGACATGATGGAGCCTGAGACACAAAAGATCTCTGGCATCCAATATTGATTTTCAGCCCTGTCATTCTTGTAGAGACTCTGCCCCTTCAAAGTCCTCTTTTTGTACCCAGTCATGTTACTATTCTGATGCCAGTTCACCTAATATGTTTTAACATTTATTTAGTTTATTCTCTACTATTTTAGTTTCTTTTTCTTTAGTACCTTTAAGTTTTCCAGCATCTTGCTATGCCTCTTAAAACTTATTGAAGAGGTGCTGCTACCATCAAATTCAAGACAAGCTAAGCTAATATTATGCATGAATTCATAAAACTCCTCACTGTCAACATTTAATGTGTTTTCTACGTTCTATTGTGATTTAAATATTGGTGTCCCAAATTTTATAGAGCTAGAGTTGTAGAATAAATTATTTAATTAAATGCTCCTGTTCAGTTTCTCCATTATTTGGAGAAACAGCAGCTATTACGTATTTATGACCACATGAGATGAAAGGTTTGATTGCATAAACTGTTAATGTACTCTCAAACAAATTTCAACATCAAATAATCTATAATATAAGACCCACTCAGCCACGATCTGTTATTCTGTCTCATGTTAATCTGTTGATCTGAGGTGCAGCTTTAAAGGCTTTGTATCAAATAAGGACACATGCTTGAAAGACAGATTAACTGCACATGTACACGTTCAAATCAACTGTCCATTGTATTGAACTGACATTTTTCTGATCAAGGTGAGTAGTGTGTGCGTTTATGTGTGTGAAAATCTCATTAGAAGCAGTTGTATTTTTTTTTCTCAATAGAAAATATAGATTATAAAGAAGAAAATACTAAAATTGGCTAAATGAAACTAGATGGGTTTTATTTTATACATTGGATAAAGTCAGATATTTGCATTACAAGTGCCCTTTCTACCAGCAGATGGCATTGTACCTTCACACACTCACTGTAGACTAAATGTGCTTTAGGTGAATGCTGCTGTGTGCAAAAATAAGCAGTTTTCAGATCTGTTGCAATGGGTGAATGCTGCACAGATGGGTTATGCAAAAGCTTAACTCATGATAGTGGTTGCCTTATTATTGGACTTTACCGACAGTCATCATAAAAGAGCGCTTTGCTACAGTTTGCATCATCTTTTTGTGAATTACAAATATATTTGATCAGTTACTTTGATGGATTACACTTCAACTTGATTGCAGGATCAATTCAGATTTCCTAGGCAAGTTGCTCTTGAAGGAATTGGGGAGGCAGTCCCTGTGCATTGACTGTTTGTAAACTGTCCATAACCACAGAGGGAGGGCAAAAGTTGTTAGAACAAATGTTGCTGCAATGCTCCTGATTAGCTCTTGTGTAACTAGGGAATAATGGTGCCCCACACACTTTGGAAATAAGGTCCACCAAATTACAGAATTACCATAACATTCTTTAATTAACATGCAGATCATGCATTCAGGGTGTCGGCTCACACACAAGCGTGACCTGTATAGCTGCACTGTGTCTTTGAAGTTGTCTTTGTTTGAAAGTATTAATTGAAGTCAATTCTGAGTGAGGATCAAACTGAACAAAACAGACCCTTAACATGCGAGGCTTGGTCCTAAGTTTCAGGAAGGTGAGCTTGTGAAGTGAAGGCATTTTGAAAGGAGGCAAAATTTCAAAGGGTTTAACATCAAATGTCTGTGATAATAGACATCATATTCCATAATTTTGATACCCCCTGCTGGATTTGCAATCGATCGTTATTACTCAAAGGAAATAAAATTTCCTTTTATATGGCTGTATTCCTTGTAAAAATACATCCATAAAACTGTTGCAGACTCACACTTTACCGTTTTCAAAAACTAATAAAGTGGTAATCGTAGTTGTGGAAGATGTATGTCTGGGGCACCAGCCTCAGGTAGAGATCAGAAGCAGGCTACAGAGGAATAACAATCTTCTGTGTGACACCACACCTCAGAATTTCATTTATTGCCCCATTTCACCCCCAGCTGACGCTGAGTCAAGTTGCACTACCTCAGTATGGAGCCACTAGGGATTTTATATGTTAAGCAGGCAGTGCCACACAATTAAATTTCAGTTGAATCAGTAGCAAAGGCAGCATTACTGTTGTCAATGTAAAGACGCTTTTAATTGTTAAAAGCAACTAATGTAATAAGATGTACTAGAAATGTGTTGAGTAATGTATTATTAATAACAATTCATTTGCGGTGGTGTGGTGTGGTGGTTAGCACCGTAGCCTCACAGCAAGAAGGTCGAGCCTCGGCTGGGGGGAGGTTCGAACCTGGGGGGTGGTAGCCTTTCTGTGTGGAGTTTGCATGTTCTCCCCGTGTATGCGTGGGTTCTCTCCGGGTTCTCCGGCTTCTTCCCACCATCTAAAGACATGCATTAATTGGTTAATTGGTTATTCTAAATTCTCTGTAGGAAAGAGTGTGCGTGTGAATGGTTGTTTGTCTATCTGTGTTGGCCCTGCGACAGACTGGTGGCCTGTCCAGGGTGTACCCTGCCTCTCACCTGTTAAAATGCTGGGATAAGCTCCAGCTCACACGCAACCCGTAATGGAATAAGCGGTCGAGATAATGAATGATAATGAACAGATTTCTTATTCAAGCCTAAACAGTAACCAGGGATTTTTCTATATATTCTATACTTGTGAATTAATGAGATCATTACTGCATATATGTACACATTAATCAGAGGCAGAATACCCACAATATCTGATCTATATTAAGGGGGAAAAAGCAGCGTAAACAGGTTTTAAACCTGTGGAATTTTACCTTTTAATATCTTTATGTAATAAAACATGACCTCTGTCACTTTCTTTTGCAAGAATGTGTCTGTTTTCCTGTTTTGAAATAGTATGCTTAAGCTTATATGCCTAGTTAGCAGGGTAGCTCCCCTCTAGGAAGAATTGATTCGGTTAAGCGTTCCCTCTGTTCAGCATCCCAGTATCTCCTTTGTCATTACAGCAGATCTTGTCTGTTCTTCTGGTTACATCTTAATGGTTTACAACATATCTATCT
Source organism: Melanotaenia boesemani (assembly GCF_017639745.1). Lineage (NCBI taxonomy): Eukaryota > Metazoa > Chordata > Actinopteri > Atheriniformes > Melanotaeniidae > Melanotaenia > Melanotaenia boesemani. The sequence continues at coordinate 9,534,551 of NC_055696.1, forward strand.
CTGATTTTTGGCTAAATGTGACTCTAGCTAGGGGTTTGTTTTTCTATATCTAAGTAAGTCCATCAAATGTAGAACGATCAGGGTTTGATATTATTGATCGACCCGGTGGGCAATGTCAGTGTTCAGCAGGTGGATGGTGGCATCATGCCTTGTACTGGAGAGACATTTAATATGCAGCCATGGTCAAAGTCTAGGGACAGTTTTATTTCCCCAAGGATGAAACAGTAAAGTGTTCGGAAACCAGTTGATGTTTTTCATTTATTGTCCTCTGTGCGTCCCCTGTAATTCTCCTGCACCCTGAGCTCAATTAGACAGACAAACCCCTAAAGGCGCAGTCAGCTTAGGCATGGCCAATTAGTTTCCCAAGCGATGTCAGAACTCCTTTGAACTGCCGTGTCGGCCTGTTGCATAGGCACTGATTTGGGTTGACGGTGCTGCAGTGGCAAGCCTCTGCTCTGTGACCTATTTTGAAACCAGTGAAAAATGCATATGGATAGTGGAAAGTAAAGAAATTTTGAAGGTTCAAGTTTTATTCTTGAACCAAGTCTATAGATATGACTTAACAGATTTTTCCCCAACAGACATCACACAATTTACTCTTTGAATAGACAGCATATGTGATGCTGTTTCAGTGCTTTTTATATTACTTATATTTATATTTTTTTAAAAAGCGCAGTTTTTGTTGTTTAATTTTTCATTTTGCCTTGAAGTGAAATTATAGTCTGAATGTCTAGCTGCCTTTGTGAGTGACAAGTAAATAAATGTATGCACCTTGAGAGTTCTTTTAAGTGAAAAGCTTTGTGTGGAAAGATTCTGCTCTCATGTGGTATGATTGTCACTTGATGCTTTCCTCCTCTCAGGCAAGGGACCAGAGATTCTCCTTGTAGGCGAGAAGCTGAATGACAATGAGTGGCACACAGTGCAGGTGATGCGGCGTGGGAAGAACTTGCAGCTATCTGTAGACAATGTGACAGTAGAAGGTATGGTAGTGACAAAGAAACTATGCTAACAAAGATCCAAATGCTGAAAGGTTTTAGCAGTTTTAGCAGAATTCTGTGTTTTGTAGGCCATATGATCGGCGGACACACCCGACTGGAGTTCAACAACATTGAGACAGGGATCATGACGGAGCGGCGCTTCATCTCAGTGGTGCCATCCAATTTCATTGGCCATCTCCAATCCCTTTCCTTCAACGGAATCCTCTATCTGGATCAGTGCAAGAATGGAGACATCTCCTACTGCGAGCTGAATGCCCGATTTGGCATGAGGCATATTGTTGCCAATCCTGTAACTTTTCTAACTCAAGCCAGCTACCTGGCCTTTTCCACTTTGCAGGCCTATGCTTCCATGCATCTTTTTTTCCAGTTCAAGACTACCAGTCCCGATGGTCTGATACTTTACAACTCTGGAGATGGTAGTGACTTTATTGTGGTGGAGTTGGTCAAAGGGTAAGTACTGGAGTGTTACTAAGCTATAACCAACATACCTACCTTGACAGAGGAAAGCTAAAGTGGCTGTTAAGTGAAGTATTTATGTACTGTATACTTAATTTTATACTGTTGTAATCATTTCAACATAAGTATTTCTTCTTTCCTGAGTTACAAATTTCCTAACGAGTCTTCTAGTTGAAACAATCACATACATTAGGTCATTTGATCATGACCCACAATTCCATTCCTGCTTTTAACAAGTCACCAAATTCCTCAAAAGTGGTGGTTCAGCTGTTAATATGTTTTCAGCTGAGTTCCAGACCGACATTTGACAGCCAATTTTTCACTTCAGTTACTTTCAGTAACAAAGCACTTTATCAAAACACTTTTGTCACTTCGTTATGTTTAGGCAATAATGCTACTTCATTAGGGTTAGAAAATGATCATGTTTAGGACTAAACTTCATCACTTTTGCAACATAACTGTAACCTTCATGAGAACCAGTTTTAACCACTAGAGGTATGGTTCAGAAGTAATTTTTATGGTTCAGTTTGAGCAAGTGATTTATGAGGTCGTATGTAGAGTCTCGGCTTATTTAATCATTAGATGTGAAGCTATTGAACTGAAGCATTGTAACTGAGGCATGTCTTTAAATTATTTGTTCATCATAAATGTTGAAGGACAAAAACCAGAAGAAGCATAGGTTCAAAAACTTGAGCTGTTCCCACATGCAAGCACTTCTGGTATTTTGACAGCTTCACAAATATGTTCCTAGTGTTTTATTCATCTCAGATCAGATTTTCCTACAGACATGAATGCAGAAATATGTTATAGAAGCAGAGCCAGCAAAGCAACAATTGTATCTTCCCACTGTCAGAGTATGCAGACTTTTTTCCAGACAGCAATTAGTCAGCAGGGGGTCTTGTTCAGATCTGGAGTTAGGAGCAGAAGCTTACACAGACAACACAGACGACAAAGGGTTTCCAAAACTTCTGTCTTCGTTTTCTGGTTGCTGTGTTATGTGTAAAATGTTTCTGCTTATTCATGATTGTTGTTTTACTTCTGCTCTGTCTTATGGTTGCATTTAAAGTCAACACATTGGTATGACTACAGCCTAGATAGGTGTGTTTACATACATTCACAGACTTTCATTCAAAGTCAACAAAAGGCTTAAATGCACTTCAGTATTTTTGAGCCTCTATTGAGGTATCGCAAAACAGACTGGTAGACATAAGTCCACTGAGCTGCGTTGCTTTGTATGTCACAGAAATGTTTGACCCTGTAAAGCCCAACCCAAGAAATAACGGAGAGTATATATATATATATATACATATATATATAGTAGTCTTCCAGCAAAATGTAAAAACATAAACATAAATGAATATGAATAAATATTAATCATTTTTGTATATTTACCATTTTGTTGCAGTCAAAATTATGTAGTGCAACAGGTATCCACCAGGGGGCATATTGTGGGCATATTGTGTAGAACAGTATTTTGAGCAAAGTTTTTACCATAA